>NC_134355.1:595599039-596294039 GCF_048569485.1 Anomaloglossus baeobatrachus | reverse complement strand
GGCAAAACAGCAGATCCGGACTCTCAAGGGTACTTTGCTCGTTGCGACATCGCTACTGCGATCTCGTTGAGGTCAAATCAAAAGTGACGCACATCCAGCACCGTCGCAACGTGTAAAGCCTAGAAGCACCGATTAACGATCGCAAAAGCATCGTAAATCGGTGATCTGTGTAGTGTCGGTCATTTTCATAATTTCGCTGCAGCGACCGGTACAATGTTGTTCCTCGTTCCTGCGGCAGCACACATCGCTGTGTATGAAGCTGCAGGAGCGAAGAACATCTCCTTACCTGTGTCCCGCCTGCAATGAGGAAGGAAGGAGATGGGCAGGATGTTTACGTCCCGCTCATCTCCGCCCCCCTGCTTCTATTGGCCGCCTGCCATGTGACATCGTTGTGACACCGCTCGACCCGCCCCCTTAGGAAGGAGGTGGGTCGCCGGCCAGAGCGACGTCGCAGAGCAGGTAAGTGCGTGTGAAGCTGCCGTAGCGATAATGTTCGCGGCAGCTATCACAAGATATCACATCTGCGACGGGGCGGGGACTATCGCGCTCGGCATCGCTACAATCGGCTAGCGATGTTGCAGCGTGCAAAGTACCACTTAGGCTCTGTGCGCACTCTGCGTTGTTACTCGCAGTTTTTTTTTTGCGTTTTTGCTGCAGAAATTTCTTGAGAAAATGGTTGTAACCCTTCTGCAGACATTCCCCAGCAAAACCTATGGAAAAATTAAAATAGCGGTGCGCACATTGCATTTTTTTCTCAAGAACATGGTTTCCGCAGAATTTTTTAAGAAAAAGAATGAGCATGTCACTTCTTTTCTGCGGGTACCTGCGTTTTTGCCATAGATAATGGTAAAAAAAACCCGCAGGAACCAACCTATGAAAAAAACGCACAAAAATGTGTTAAATGCATGCGTTTTTCGGTGCGTTTTTCGGTGCGTTTTTCTGAACGCAAGTGCGCTAATCTTTTAGACTCAAGAAATTTCTTGAGGAAAATCCTTTTTCTAGTGCGCACAGGGCCTAAATCTTGGAGACATGGAGTGGTGGATACATCTCATCTTTATGATGTTTATATATTTGTAGCTGGTATCCCCGGACAGATACATGAATTTCTAGCATTTGCATTGTGAGGTATAATGCACCAAACTCTTGTATTGTCTTTGGTTTCTGTGGAAACTGCTTTATCTAGCTCTGTGTAATACCTCCACGGGATGGGTTATATTTTATAAGACACAGCGGTGCCTGACCCCACCTGCATTCATGGGAATCTGTAGTTTCCTCCCAGAAATGCTTCCATAGACACCGTCTGGTATGTGTGCATGTGAATTTATATTTTCACTTTTCCTAATAATTTGGACAATTGCTTTGTGTAGATGGACCATAGGAATTAAAAAATAAGCAAATGCCATTTGGTGTAAACCTGTACAACTTAGGCTGCTTTCACACTACTTTTTTTTTAACATCCGTCATAAACGTTTTTTTTAACGCAAAAACGGATCCAGTGCAAATGCGTTTTCATTTCAATGCATTTGCAATGGACTCGCATCTACATGCGTTCACCTGCGTTTGCGTGCGTTATAGTGAGGATCCAGCGACTTGCAGTTTAACTTTTTTCAAAAACGCTACTTGTAGCGTTTTTGAGCTGCGTCCAAATACTGCAAATTGCTGGATCCTGACTATACTGCACGCAAACGCATGTGAACGCTGGCATGCTGATAGACAGGATCCTGCTTGCTCTACTGAGCATGCCCAGAAACCAGCCTCGCGTGATCAATCCCTCTCTCTCTCCCTCTCCCTCCCTGTCTCTCAACTTTCCCCCGCCTGAGAGCTGCAGATGCTCGTAACTACGGTCTTAGTTACCCAATGTTTACCTTGGTTATGTGTGCAGGCAGCCGGCTCCTAGCAGCTGCAGACGCTAATAACCAATGTAAATATCGGGTATCCAAGCAAGTTATCCGATGTTTACCTTGGTTACAAGCCTCCACAGCTGTCAGATGCCGGCTCCCAGTCTATCACGTTCAGTTCCCCTCACTCCCGATCACATGACTCCAGTGCCCGCCCATAAACTTAAAGTGACAGGATCCTGCAAAATAACACATGCGTTTGCATGCGTATTTCTTTGCAAAAACAGGATCCGCTTTTGCAGCAAAAAAACGTTCATGACACATGCTAAAAAAACGTAGTGTGAAAGCAGCCTAAAGGAGTTAATGATGCAGACAAAGCCTATCGCTGGGCCTTGTTCAGACCGTTTTATGTACCGTCCGTGTGCAAAATGGCAGCACACAAGCACATTATGTAAGTGGGCTAGTGCAGAAGAGTGGCTTTGCACCGCACGTGCATGTGAAAACCCAGCCTGGCCTTATCTTTCATTTTACAGGTGGTTCTGTGACCTAAACAGATTGCACCATCCGTATAGCATGCATTTATAATGGATCCATTGTAATCATTACTTAGAAAACTGTAATTGACCTATATATTTTAACTGTGTAAAAATGTATATCATTTGTATGTAGAAAAAGGACATAATGAATGCCATACTCATGGAAAAACACTTTGTGCATTCTTCATTCTGAAAATATTGTATTTGCATGTCAGAACCTAGCCTTAAGACCCCCAAACATGAGGCCAAAGTCATCCGAACTTGTCGGCAAGGTTGGCCTACAGACTGATGTGTATGGGGTCCTCCTGACTTTCCACTGACACTTTGAGGGAATCTGTAAGCAAGTTTTTGCTATGTAATCTGAGGACAGCATCTAGGGGTTAAAAAAACAAACCCAAAAATCAACTATGCCTCTCATCATACTGTTTAGTAAAGGCTTTATCACTTGGTGATTATCATTACTAGGTCTAGCTGGCTTGTGCCATGTTGTCTGACTCGCCCCTTCCTTTTACAACTCACTGTCAATATACAGTATCATTTCTATAGAGAGCCTGGTGTTGGAGGGAGAACTCTCTCAGCTCTGCTAGATGACTAAAGCTCAAAAGGCAGATTGTGTCAGAACGGCCTCGGCCAGTAATCTAAGTGACACATTGTTGGATTCGACCTCTCTTTGCCTTCATCGTGCTGCTCTCAGATGGGGAATCAAAAACCTGCTGACAGATTCCCTCTTATGTTGAGGGTTGGGCAGTTTAAAGTTTGGCAGCTGATCCTTTTACTATTTAGGGGATAAGTGGCTGCCAAGGGCGTTTGCAAACTGCAAAGCCGAAGGTTAAGGCTGCTTTCACACTACGTTTTTTTTAACGCAAAAACGGATCTAGTGCAAATGCGTTTTCATTTCAATGCATTTGCAATGGACTCGCGTCAACATGCGTTCACCTGCGTTTGCGTGCGTTATAGTGAGGATCCAGCGAGTTGCAGTTTTTTAACTTTTTTCAAAAACGCTGCTTGTAGCGTTTTTGAGCTGCGTCCAAATACTGCAAATGGTTGGATCCTGGCTATACTGCATGCAAACGTATGTGAACGCTGGCGTGCTGATAGACAGGATCCTGCTTGCTCTGAGCATGCACAGAAACCAGCCTCGGGTGATCAGTCCCTCCCTCTCCCCCTCTCCCTCTCCCCCTCTCCCCTCCCTCTCTCCCCCTCCCTCTCTCCCTCTCTGTCTCTCTCCCCCTCCCTCTCGGTCTCTCTCCCCCCCTCCCTCTCGGTGTCTCTCTCTCCCCCCTCCCTCTCGGTCTCTCTCTCCCCCCTCCCTCTCGGTCTCTCTCTCCCCCCTCCCTCTCGGTCTCTCTCTCCCCCCTCCCTCTCGGTCTCTCTCTCCCCCCTCCCTCTCGGTCTCTCTCTCCCCCCTCCCTCTCGGTCTCTCTCTCCCCCCTCCCTCTCGGTTCTCTCTCTCCCCCCTCCCTCTCGGTCTCTCTCTCCCCCCTCCCTCTCTGTGTCTCTCTCTCCCCCCTCCCTCTCTGTGTCTCTCTCTCCCCCCTCCCTCTCTGTGTCTCTCTCTCCCCCCTCCCTCTCTGTGTCTCTCTCTCCCCCCCTCCCTCTCTGTGTCTCTCTCTCCCCCCTCCCTCTCTGTGTCTCTCTCTCCCCCCTCCCTCTCTGTGTCTCTCTCTCCCCCCCTCCCTCTGTGTCTCTCTCTCCCCCCTCCCTCTCTGTGTCTCTCTCTCCCCCCTCCCTCTCTGTGTGTCTCTCTCTCCCCCCCTCCCTCTCTGTATCTCTCTCTCTCCCCCCCTCCCTCTCTGTGTGTCTCTCTCTCCCCCCTCCCTCTCTGTGTGTGTCTCTCTCCCCCCTCCCTCTCTGTGTCTCTCTCCCCCCTCCCTCTCTGTGTCTCTCTCTACCCCCTGCCTGGGAGCTGCGGACACTCATAACCAAGGTAAATATCGGGTATCCAAGCAAGTTACCTGATGTTTACCTTGGTTACGAGCCTCCGCAGCTGTCAGAAGCCGGCTCCCAGTCTATCACGTTCAGTTCTACTGACTCCCGATCACATGACTCCAATGCCCGCCCATAAACTTAAAGTGACAGGATCCTGCAAAATAACACATGCGTTTGCATGCGTTTTTTTGCTGTAAAAGCAGGATCCGCTTTTACAGCAAAAAAACGTTCATGACGCATGTTAAAAAAAACGTAGTGTGAAAGCAGCCTAATTTGTATGGGGGGAGTCGGTAGAGCTAGGTGATGGTGGAATGAGCAGTCAGACGTCAGGTGTAATGTGTATGGCTAGCCTAAGCCTTTTAATATTGCAATTGCTCAGTCAGGGCTTACGGATACAGATGCAAATGATGTCCAACAAAGAAGACACTGATTGCATTTGCATCATTAGTCAATGGCACCGTCAGCAGCTGACTGTATGCTGAAGCGCTATTTGAACATAGTCTAAGGCTATGTGTTTACTGGAGTTTGTCACTGCGGATTTATCCGCAGGTACATCCGCAAGTTTCCCGCAGCTGCTCGCCGGAATCCGCAGCTCTTTTTAGCTGCGGCATTCCAGCGAAATATGTGCGGTAAACCTGCGGACATTCATGCGGCTTACCTGCGGAAATCCCGGCATCTATCTCCATAGTGGAGAGGCGGGATTTCCGCAGGTAATTCCGCAGAAATAATTGACATGCAATTACGTGCGGCTGCGGGACATCCGCAGCTTGTTCCGCAGCCGCACGTATCCGCAGCATGGACACAGCACTCCCCATGTCCCATAGGATAACATGGGAAGTGTCTGTACATGCTGAAACCTGCGGATTTATCTGGAAAATGCAGAAAATCCCCGGATTTTCCGCAGATAAAGCCGCAGGTTTAATCTCCCATGGGCACACAGCCTTACAGTGATGATTTCTCTCTTTTACCTCCTTGAAGAAGTTTCCGATGTTGCTTGAGTGACTGGTTCATTCACTCTCAAGGATGTGTCCTACTGTTGCTTATTATATACCATCCGCACAACAATGTATTATCAGCCTGCCCTGCCCTCCAGGTTATCAATACTTCATTCCTGAAAACTCTATAGTAGACTTAACTCTTGTCTGGTACCATGCAAACAAAATCACTAGTGGTGCCCAATCTGCATGGGGTCATATTGACCCCATGGTACCAGACGACAAGGGTTAACTAACACCTTCTCCCTTGTGGATAGGATCTGATGTCCTGAACCACTAGTGTTCTGCAACCTGTAGTTCTTCCGCTTTTTGGAAAATCCCAGCAATCCCCAGTAGGCTACAATATACAGCATACCCTGAAAGGCATAGTCTCCCCAGCAGGTATAGCTGGAGGGCCGCTGGTCTGTGACCAGCCCAAAAGTGAGATGTCCTAGCGCCCTGAATCCCCTCTAACGTAACAGTGACACTCTGTGTACACCAGGTGTCATGTTCTATGTATCCAGTATAGTGGTCAGTGTGGTCTATAGGTGTAATGGCTTTTTTTTGTTATATACGGTAGGAAGCCAGGGACATGTATAATTGTACTCTTCTCCTGTGTGCCAGGCTTGGTGACGTTCAGCGCATGGTAATCGGATACCTGGCACTTCCCATTCCGCCCATGACTGTCTCCATCTGCTTTCCTTCCTCCTTTGGCCTTTTTATGAGATCTGCGAGGCTAGAGAAGGAATGGATTGGGTGGGCCAAGATTGTTCATCCCTCCTGGGAAGATGACCACCTGCTTCTGGAAATAAGCGATTAGACAAGGATATCTCGTTACAGTCTTAAAGTCATTTGTCTCTTAATTTGTAAGACACTTAAAAAAGGGAGAATTCTTCCATCAGTGTTAAGATTACTTTTCTTTGTCGATTCTCCTAGTGACAGACCAGCGTAAGAGAAGGAAGTAGGACATGTTTTTTTTTTTTGACGGGTCCCTTCTGGGCGCGGGGGCCGATACCTAAATCTCACGGTCTCTTTTCTTCATTGATGTTGAAGTTTGTTTCTTACACTTTGGTCGTTTCTTATTAAACACCAGCAACATTCATTTGATTCCATGTTTCGTTTTGTGACACTCGGCATCTGTTAGTGCCATCTGTTATGTAGAAAGTAAATGCACCTTGCTACACGGACTGCTAAAATATTCATTTCTGATAACCTTGACTTCTCTGCAGAAGTAACTCACCTGTCTGATGTGAAGCGGAGGGACATCATGGCCTCTTCCTCAGCTCTGCAGTACTGCCCTCTGTGTGTTGGTTCATTTCTCTATTCACAGACTTAGAGGCACTTTGCACAGTACGACATCGCAGGTGCGATATCGGTGGGGTCAAATCGAAAGTGACGCACATCCGGCCCTCGCTGTCGATATCTTAGTGTGTAAATCCTTTTTGATACGATTACGATGCTTTTGCGCTCGTTAATCGTATCATCTGTGCAGTGTCCGACAATTTTCATAATTTCGCTGCAGCGCGACGGTACCATGTTGTTCCTCGTTCCTGCGGCAGCACACATCGCTGTGTGAGAAGCCGCAGGAGCGAGGAACATCTCCTTACCTGCGTCCTGCGGCTCACGCCGGCTGTGCAGAAGGACGGAGGTGGGCGGGATGTTTACGTCCCGCTCATCTCCGCCACTCCGCTTCTATACCGCCGCCTGCCGTGTGACGTCGCTGTGACGCCCGCACGACTCTCCCCCTTCGGAAGGAGGCGGGTCGCCGGCAAGAGCGACGTCACAGGGCAGGTAAGTCCATGTGAAGCTGTCGTAGCGATAATGTTCGCTACGGCAGCTACCACAAGATATCGCCGCTGCGACGGGGGCGGGTGCTATCGCGCTTGGCATCGCAGCAGTCGGCTTGCGATGTCGTAGTGTGCAAAGTAGCCCTTAGTCAGTTTTATTTTTGTGCTGTTTTTGTTTGTTCCCCCCCTCCCCTCTTTTACTGTTTAGTTTTTGTGTCTTTTTCATAACGCCTAATTCTTTCTCCATTCTTCTTTGTAATGCACTCTGCATCTAATTTTCATCTTTTAGGCTAACTTTTCAGTCATTGCTACCGTAGATACCAAGATTACACGTAGTGTTCAGCCAATTCTCTTTGTTGCACTTTTATTTTTTTCCCTCCCTTTTTTTCCAAATAGCCATAACTTTGTATTCTTCCATCAACTTAGCCATAGCAGGGTTTGTTTTATTTTATGTGGGACGAGTTGTAGTTTTCAATGACCTCATTCATTTTACTATAGAGCAGTAGTCCCAAGTATGTGGGTCTCTTGTGGCTCCTGATGCTGCTATTTGCGGCCCACAGGCACGTAGACCCTTTGACGATCGCAGTCATTGCAGGTGCACCTGCAGTCAGCGCCTTATTTCAGGTAAATGTATTGGTGGTGCCATGCAGAGACAAGCTCTCTGCACAGCTGAACCAAAGTCAGGGCGCTGGGCCAATCAGAGGCAAACAGCTGACGTCATACCGGCCTTCAGTTGCTTGACTCTGATTAGCGGCTGCCATTGGTACAGCTGTGCAGAGAGTTTCTCTGCACAGCGTCGTCAATACATTTAACTGATGAAATAAAGCGCTGATGGCGTTGACCCCCTGCATTGCCTCTATCATCAGCGAGTCTAAAAGAAGGGGTCTATCAGAAGGAGACTAGGAAAGTGGACATTACTACAAGAAAAGGACTAGCATGGCCACATTACTACAATGATGGGGACCAGGTTTGTCACATTACTATAGAGTGGAGATAAGGATGGGGCACATTATTACAAGGGCACAAGGATGAGCACAACACTACAGGAGTGGGCATTGCTACATAAAGGAGACTAGGAAAGGAGAAATTACTACAAGAGGAGGACCAGCAAGGGCACATTACTACAGCATTGGGATCTGGATGAGGACTATTACTACAAGGGGGCAAGGATGGGGCACATTAGAAGATGGGGACCAAGATATGGGGTACATTACTACAGAATGGGGGACGAGGATGGGGCACATTACGACAGGATGGGGACAAGGATTGGACATATTACGACAGGAATGGGACCCCCCCCCCCCCTCACTACCATTGATTGGCAGTGTGCTGATGTTATACAGTGCGCACACAAAGAGCTGCCAGTCAGTGGTGTGGGTGGGGTTATATACAGCTCAGCATGCTGAGCACTGCTATATCTTTCCTTATTTCTATCAGACGTTATTGCTGTAATTGCTTGTAATCATTTATACCTGAACAATCATTATACCGTCTAAGCTGTACTTGTCTATTATTGAGATCATTTATTACACTATAATCCGAATCCGGGCTGAATCTTTGGTTTGAGCAGTTGCGTATTGTCCTAAATGGCAGGTTCAGCTTTAATAGGCGAACTCTGTGGACCAAAACGTATAAAAAGAGCGAAGCAGTGACCGGTATATTTGCTGGTCATATAGAGACGTGCTGAGGCTAAAATGTGTAGTGTGTATGATTTTCATTATCCTTCCTCCACGTGGGCAACATATACCCACTAATCTCCAGAAGTGGTGCCCGCAGATAAAGACTGTAATCACTTTACATGGATTTAGGGCACTTTTTTTTTTTTTCCCTCCATCATGCGCAGACTGTCACTGAATTGCATAATATATTTGTATTCGTTGATCCACATGAGAAAAGAAGCAAAGATATGGAAAAGAAATCAGTTTACAGCACATTGCCATGGTAACGATCTTGCCCTGCATTCACTTTAATACCTTTCTACATGAGACTCCCGCATTGATCTCCGCAGTCCTGCATATGGCCCGCAGCTTCCAAAGTATAAAAGTATTATAGAAGTCTAAAGGGTGCTTTACACGCTGCGACATCGCTACCGATATATCGCCAGGGCCACGTCGTTAGTGATGCACATCCGGCGCCGGTAGCGACATCGCAGCATGTGACAGCTAGGAGCCACGATCAACGATCGCAAAATCGTTCAAAAACTGTGATCGTTGACACGTCGCTCCTTGCCTTAATATCGCTACTGCCACAGGTACAATGTTGTTCGTCGATCCTGCGGCAGCACACATCGCTATGTCTGACACTGCAGGAACGACGTACATCTCCTTACCTGTGTCCACCGGCAATGAGGAAGGAAGGAGGTGGGCGGGATGTTTACGTCCTGCTCATCTCCGCCCCTCCGCTTCTATTGGCCGGCCGCTTAGTGCCGCCGCAGTGACGTCGCTATGACGCTGAACACACCTCCCCCTTGAGGGAGGGATTGTTCGGTGGTCACAGCGACTTCGCTGACAATGTATGTGCGTGTAAAACTGCCGTAGCGATAATGTTCGCTACGGCAACGAGCACCAAATGTCGCACGAACGACGGGGGCGGGTGCTATCGCTCTCGAAATCGCTAGCGATGTCGCAGCGTGTAAAGCACCCTTTAGTCTGGATAATATTCTGTTAATACTGGCTTCTGTAAAGATGTAGGGCCACTTTTAAAGGGAATCTGTCAGCAGGTTTTTGCTACTTTATCTGAGAGCAGTATGATTAGGCAAGGAGATCCTGAATCCAACGATGTATCACTTAGATTACTGGGTGCAGCGGTTGTCACAATCAGAATTTTTTTTTGATTTAACATGATTTACATGTAAAAGAGCTGAGAGCGCTGTTCCCACCCACACCAGGCTCTCTATCGAAATTGTACATTGACAGTGTCAGAGGAGGGAGTGTATCAGGCTGCCATGGGCATGACTTTCTAGTCTAAGCAACAATAGGTGTCCTGCTGCTTAAGCAAACATAGCAAATAACAACAGATCGGACATTGACAAGACAGGCATCCTTGAATTCTATGTTTTAACCCTTGCAACATGCTGTCTTCAGCTTACATAGAAAAAACCTGCTAACATATATTCTTTAAGTAGCTGGATGTAAGGTTATACACTTTTTTTTTTTAATAGATGTACACTTTTACCTTAGTATTTTAGGCGCTGTACACACAGTGTGTCAGTGTGTGCAAGAGGGTTGCAATACAAAGCTGGACAGAACCAAGGAGGAGATCTGCTCATAGCGAGACATCAAGAGAGCCTTTCCCAAAGATGAAGATGTTAATTTTTGCTGGGTTAGGCCCTGTGCGCACACTGCGATTTTTGCCGCAGATTTGCTGTGGTTTTCATGGCAGAAAAGGTGTGGTTTTTGTTTCTAACCTTGCTGCAGTCCTTCCCTGTTAAAACCTATGGGGAAAAAAAATGCTGTGCACACACTGCGGTTTTTTTACCTCTAAGTTTTGCTGCAGAATTTCTGCAGCAAAAAAAATGAGCATGGCACTTCTTTTCCGCAGGTACCTGCAGTTTTTGCCATAGATAATGGTAAAAAAAAAACGCAGGTACCAACCCGCGGCAAAACCGCGGGTGTGTGATTACCGTGGTTTTTGCCACAGGTGCGGTATTTTGGCAGAGGGTGCAGATTTTTCTTAGTTATTTCCAGGTGCCCAACGGACCTTTTTAAAGGGTTAAAAAAAATCAGACGTTTGTCCAAAAAAAGTGGCACACTTTTTGCTCCATTTTCTGCCACCCGTAGCGTTCTCATTTTTCGGGATCTATGGCTCAGTGACGGCTTATTTTTTTGCATCTCAAGCTGATATATTTAGTGGTACCATTTTTGCACAGATGCTACGTTTTGATCGCCTGTTACTGCATTTTGCGCAAAATTTGTGGTGATCAAAAAATGTAACTTTGGCATTTGTATTTTTTTTGCCGCTACGCCGTTTACCAATCAGATTAATTTATTTTATATTTTGATAGATCTGGCATTTCTGAACGCAGCGATACCAAATGTGTATTTGTACCGCAGAAGAAATGCTAGCACAGGTTTCCAGTATCCGTTGTTTCAGATGCTGCACATCTTGTATCTTCACAGCATAGACAATTGCTTTCAGATGCCCCCAAAGATAAGTCTAAGGGGGTCAGATCGGGAGACTTTGGTGGTCAACTGGCCCACGATGACCAATCCACTTTCCAGGACACTGTTCATGTAGAAATGCTCGGACCTGACCCCCATAATGTGATGGTGCACCACCAGGTCCGAGCATTCCTACATGAACAGGGTCCGGTAAAGTGGATTGGTCATTGTGGGCCAGTTGACCACCAAGGTCTCCCGATCTGACCCCCTTAGACTTTTATCTTTGGGGTCATCTGAAAACAATTGTCTATGCTGTGAATATACAAGATGTGTAGCATCCGAAACAACAGATACTTGGAAGCCTGTGCTAGCATTTCTTCTGCGGTGTTGCTATCGGTGTGTCAAGAGTGGAAGAAGAGGGTTGCATTGACAATCCAACACAATGAGCAGCACTTTGAACATATATTAGAAGTGGTCATAAAATTGTAAATAACAAACAAATAAAGTTATATTAAATCCAAGCACACCATTGTTTTTCTTGTGAAATTGTCGATAAGTTTGATGTTACATGACCCTCTTCCCATTGGAAAAAATAAAGTTGGATCCAAAATGGCCAACTTCAAATTGGCCGCCATGGTCACCACCCATCTTGAAAGGTTTCCCCCCTCCCATATACTAATGAGCCACAAACAGGAAGTTGATATTACCAACCATCCCCATATTTAGGTGTATCCATACAAATGGCCCACCCTGTAGTCGGATTGCCATATGTGGAGCTATTAGCATCTGCTTCATGGAATTTTTGTCTTCCTCTGTATCAATCTATTAAATGACTGTTGAAACAAAGTACAGGCACTTGGTGCACCCTTGGCACGGCCGACCTTTCGGGGCACCTACCCACCTACTTTTTTCCACCTATTTCCTTGATTAACAGCTCTAGCATTTAAGAATTAAGAGGAGGGTAGAGATAGATTGACAAGTAATTGGGGAGATGCCCTGAACTGTTCGGCCACATCTAGAGTGCACTGATCGCCAATAATTGGTTTGGACAGTCGTTTAGTGCAGACAGACTATGAATGCGAGGAATTGGAACGGTGCAGCATTTCAATGTTCCCCCAGGTCCATATAAGCGGTGGTTTTCCGTCCCCATCCCTTACCGTTCTGTTGACTTCTCTGAGCCATAGAGCGTGGCACATGGGATAGTGCCGCTCTGTCTCAGGGTTATGTAAGAAAGCAAAAAATGTAAAATATTCTCACTCCTGACAGACTCCTCATAATTTCACATTCACAACCTCTGATCCCTTTGGTTTTCTAAGCTCCGCACAGGATTATTTTCAATCACACCTGTCACGTATTGATGGGACTTCCCCTTTTTCTGACTTGGAAACAGTAATGACAGCAATAGGGTTTGACGTTCGTCTTCACGGGAAACTCTAAATGTAACGTTGGCCGAGATCTAACACTCTGCTGTGTGAGGAAAGGTTCTGACATGTAATGTAATCCTATAGGCCACCACCCTAATGTGTCAGGAGCTAATGAAATCCATATCGACTGCATCGTATGCCATTGTTCTGCCCGCTTTTTTTCTCTTTATGATTTCATGTAAAAGAATTAGTTGTTTATAATCGATGGCCTGTACCTAGTCTATTGGCCACATGGGTAATCAGCATGAATAATCAGTGGCCGCTGGATGGGAGCCATGAAAAACGTGTCAGACCTAACTGCATCTATGGCTTCAAAACATTTTAGGTCTTATACTGCAAAACACTTAATGGGATGGGGGAAAAAAACAAAAAAATTAACGAACAGAATGGTTTATACAGTGTGTCCACCCACATCTTGTCCACAGCCATTAACTTGAGAATGGCGGCAGCTGGTGTCTAGGTATAGTAAAGTATCTATGCGCTACGCAATGAAACCACCTATAGTGCCACCTGGTGGGAAAACAACGGAGTTAGCATTTTTATCTCGAAAACGGAACAAGATAGAGAAAAAAAGTGAATTACAAAGTTGTAGGACATCGTCAATTCAATATGAATCGACACCTTGCATACAGAAATGCTATGATTGGAACGTGTAAAACAAACAAGGCTGCGGACGTGAAGCGATACCTCATGGAGACCTTCCTACAAGTCATTGTGTATGGTGGCTGCAGGGAGTGGCCTCCACACTCACCTGACCTGACCCCATTGCACTTCTTTCTATGAGGTCACATCAAACAACAGGTGTATGCGACCCCCTCCACCAACATTGCAGGACCTATGATGACTTATCACAGATGCTTGTGCAAACGTGTCACCTGCCATATTGCACAACGTGCAGACACCCCCATACTTTGCACTGACGAGGGGCAAGCACCCCGAAACACCGTGTCTGCAAATTGGGATTCTGATCTGGCTTATATATCCTGAGTCATATTTCAAAGGATTGTTGAAAATCCACTTGTGACTTTTAGGATCGCTACTTCCAATAGGTGGCGCTGTGCTAGAGTTTGTCTCCTTTACTGGAGAGACAATTTGAATATGTCCCAGAGGGGCATTGCAGCTATAAGTCCCCTTACCTGGCAGCCAGACTGGCTTGCAAAGTCTCCTTAAGGAGAATAGTGTTCCCCCGTGGTCCCCACATAGCTTTCTCATGAGCCAGATCAGACACCCCCATACTTTGCACTGACGAGGGGCAAGCACCCCGAAACACCGTGTCTGCAAATTGGGATTCTGATCTGGCTTATATATCCTGAGTCATATTTCAAAGGATTGTTGAAAATCCACTTGTGACTTTTAGGATCGCTACTTCCAATAGGTGGCGCTGTGCTAGAGTTTGTCTCCTTTACTGGAGAGACAATTTGAATATGTCCCAGAGGGGCATTGCAGCTATAAGTCCCCTTACCTGGCAGCCAGACTGGCTTGCAAAGTCTCCTTAAGGAGAATAGTGTTCCCCCATGGTCCCCACATAGCTTTCTCATGAGCCAGATCAGACACCCCCATACTTTGCACTGACGAGGGGCAAGCACCCCGAAACACCGTGTCTGCAAATTGGGATTCTGATCTGGCTTATATATCCTGAGTCATATTTCAAAGGATTGTTGAAAATCCACTTGTGACTTTTAGGATCGCTACTTCCAATAGGTGGCGCTGTGCTAGAGTTTGTCTCCTTTACTGGAGAGACAATTTCAGCAAGATACAGTATGCTGTCCAGAGTCCAGATGTGCATTGCAGCGGACAGTGGACACTTTGAGCAACAAAGTTAAATGAGCGCCCTATGCGTGACCAGCATTCAATGTTTTGGGGGGTCATTGGTTTCGTATCATAGCATTTCTGTATGCAAAGTGTCGATTCATATTGAATTGACGATGTCCTACAACTTTGTAATTCACTTTTTTTCTCTATCTTGTTCCGTTTTCGAGATAAAAATGCTAACTCCGTTGTTTTCCACTAGGTGGCGCTATAGGTGGTTTCATTGCGTAGCGCATGGCTACTTTACTGTACCTAGACACCACTTCTATGCCTATAGCTGCCGCCGTTCTCAAGTTAATGGCGGTGGACAGGATATGAGTGGACACACTGTAAAACTATCATCTTCATTAGTAATCTGTGTCATGCATGAAAAGAGAAGCCAACAAAATACCGATACATGATGTCACTGGCACTGTCCTGGTCCGCTCTGGTATCACGTGTCCACATTTGAGCTGCTAGGCCTCACCGCGTCTTCTGTGTGGAGCGAGCTGAGGTCGTTTTATCAATGTAAGTCTGAGACTCAGAACAAGGCTACTGAATGGAAGGCTGGGTTCACACAACTGTTTTTTTTCCACCCGTGAAAAAGCACTGATTATTTTGATAGGAGTGGGATCCATTTTTCTCAGAAGTGGAGAAAAATTTTTTTTCACCAGTCAGTCTGTGAGGTCATCAGTGTGAGACCTAATTTTTTTTCTTGGACTACATAGACTTGAATAGTTGAGCGCGATCCAATTCTCAGAGGTAAATCGTGCGGTTTTTGCCTTTTTTCTCTTCCCCCTTAGACCACTCGATAATGTGCAGTGCCACATTCAATAACATTGGTCTGAGCAGAAATCCAATTGTCTGCACAAGCCCTAACTCTGATGCACACAGACTTGAGAAAATAGAGACCGTTAAGCCAGCTTCACACAGAAGACACGGTCAGATCCAGCAGGTCACAGATGTGGACACATGAAGCCGGAGCGAACCACAACACTGATGGCAATGGCAGAAGACCAAGACTGGTAAGTATTGCAATACTGGCTTACTCCTCACTATTTGCTAATAGTGGGGAAAATAAAAAATCACTGGAGCACTGCTTTACCTGCACACTGCGTTATTGCCTACGTTCACTGGTCCCGTCAGAGCTGCCGTCCGAACCTCCCCCCTGCAAAACGTGTTTTGGACGCATGCACCAACAGGGCCATTGACTATAATGGAGCAGACAGAGTCAGCGTGTGCTCTCTTGCACTATTTCGGGTGTATACGCTTTCTGCAGGCGGACACTCAGACGTAGTCTGCTACGTTGATATTGGGTACTCGACTTTTTCTATTTTTCATTGCAATGTTAAGCAATTAAGCCACATGCACACATTGAGTATTTCCTGAATTTTTTTGCCCCCAGTATTTGTAAATCCGCTTTCATACTGCATTCCTCTCCCCGTTCAGTGGTCCTGTCGGGGCTTCCATCCAGACCCCCTGCAAAATGGATTTAGGACATGTGTGCTGATGGTGCCATTGACTATAATGGTGCAGACAGTCACCATATGCTCTGTTGTGCACCATTTTCAGAGGTATACGCTTTCTGCGGGCGGACACCCCAGACATAGACTGCACTGGGTGTCCTCCCCTAATAGGTGGATATTAGTAGAATGCATTTTGGGGTCTTAGCGAGTTGTCAATCTATTCATATATTTTTACAATGAATAAGGGAAGAGCACAATGTGAAATATTACATGGGTTACTGCCCTTTTTTTGGGCAGTACGACCGCTCATACTGTTACTTTACAGCACTGGGGTCCTGGGTTCAAATCCCACCAAGGATCTTCAAGAAATGTCATAGGGTCCTTCGATTACTTCCCACACTGCAAAGACATACTGGTAGGGAATTTAGATTGTGAGCCCCAATGGGTACCGTGATGGGGATTCCTGTAAAGTGCTGCTGAAACAATGGCGCTATATAAACAAGTAAAATAAATAACTATTGGGGAATAAAAGCTGATTTTATTATTTTTTTTTTTATTTATTTTCTTTTTAAGAGTGAATGGACCAAATTGCACTTGTTTATCCCTTAACTTAACTCTTTAAGGCCTGTGTCATTCCCAATGAAATGTTTCCCCCTCTTCCCTGTTTGGCTCTGTTCCCATTTTTACATAAAATTACAGAAGGAAGCGCAGCGCCCAGATATAACTGCATGAAATAACCCTACAGCACGTCACACAGTAAATGTTCAGCTGCATCCGTGTATATTTTATGCCAAAAATGGGAGCGGAGCCCTTCAGAGAAGAATAGAAAAATCCAGCTGTGTGCAGACGCCCTGACCCAGATGTCGCAGTAGTTGGGTCCAGTAATTGCCTGCACTGACGTTAAATATGAGTATAGTCTAGAAAGTTAGGTAAGTGTGAGTGAAGGGGGTTAATGGCGCGGGGCACTCAGCTTTTGGAATGACCTAAGTAGCAGTCACCAGTCTGGTAATGTGCAGACTCTGCAGTGGAAAAATGTGGATTTGGAAACGACATGAATTACAGGATCGCATTACTGAGAGACTAAAAATATAAGAAAGTGCTGAAAGGAAAATTCTGATAATCTGCCGTTTGTGACTGTAGTGGAGTTAGCTAAAAATCACCTAAAAATGGGCACTTTTCCAGCCACGAAGATATTTGATTTTTTTTCTGTTTAAATCACTTCTCCTGGATCTATTAAAGATTATGAAATGACTCTGTCTCGAAAGACAGTAATAGGGGCCTATCGGGTATGGACCAATTTGGGGACATTATTATAAAAGCTTTTGCACTCTTTGGCTCTTACATGTACTTTATTTTCCTGTATATACTTGAACTAGCTATTGAACCTGTTCTATACCCGGGGGTCGGACTTTAAGTGGGCTTTTTTTTTCCGTCTATTCCTCCCCCTACCGCTTTTCCCTTCCTCCCCTTTTTTATTTAAATTTTTTGCCGCGGCCGCTAGCATCATCCCTGTTGCTGGTGTCCGTGCAGTGCTATGGTCACATTGTTATTGAACTCTTCACTAAAACTGAAGTCAGTGCATGCGCATACAGTTAACTCCAGTGCCATTTGATTGAAGACCATGTGTGTGCAAATATCATCTGAAACAAACTGGTGATATGAGGGGCTGCTGATATGGCTTTGGCTTTACCCAGAAAGAAACGAGATAGGATGATGAAACTTTACATTTATTCCACATACTCTCCACTGATGACAACACACTTCTTACATCGGTATTCCAAGTTCTGTAAGCCTAGCAAAAAGCATTTTGGTTGTGCCTCAAACCAGGCATCCGTAGCAGCCATGGCATCAGAAATGGTGTGGAATTTCGTACCCTTGAGGTGTTTCTTCAGGTTTGGAAATAGATGATAGTCGGAGGGAGCTAGTTCTGGTGAATAAGGTGGGTGGTCAACCAGCTGGAAGCCCAGCTCTGCCAGTTTTGCTGTGGTCGCTGTTGCAGTTTGAGCGGAGGCGTTGTCTTGCATGAACAAGATTCCTTTGGACAGCTTGCCGCGTCTTTTGGCCTTCCGAGCTGCTTTCATTTGGTCCAAAAGTTCAATGTAATACCTTGCATTGATGGTGGAACCCTTTTGAAGGTAGTCCACTAGCAGCATGCCCTCCTTATCCCAGAACACAGACGCCATCACCTTAGTGGCTGATTTTTGCAACCTGAACTTCTTTGGTCGAGGAGAACCACTGTGCCCTCACTCTTTTGCCTGCTCCTTTGTTTTCAGGGTCATACAAATAAATCCAGGTCTCATTCCTAGTTATCAGTTGATCCAGGAAGCTATCATCAGTCTGAAAACGCTGACAAATGGATCGTGAAGTTCTCACTCGCATGCTTCTGACTTGTTGTCAAACATTTGGGGACCCACTTTGCAGAGCTTCCTCATGTCCAAATATTCATGGATAATGACACAAACACGTTCACGGGAAATCCCCATGATGTCTGCTATTGCTTTAGCTGAAATTCGTGGATTCTCCAGTATGAGGTTGTGCACAGCATCGACGATCTCTGGAACAACAACCACTCTAGGTTGTCTAGAACGTTCCTCATCATTGGTGCTGAAGTGGCATGTTTTAAATTTTGCAACCCAGTTCTTAACTGTGGAATATGAAGGGCATTGATCCCCCAATGTCTGCAACATTTCACCATGAATATCCTTTGCGGACTTTCCTTGCAGAAACAAGAATTTTATCACTCCTCTGCTCTCAGTTGCTGTAAATTTCGCATTAGACTCCACCATTTTTGTTTTCCCGTGTGCGTAGAACACTGTTGCCATAAACAAGAAAAACAAAATTTTGAAAACATATATTGGACACAAGGCTTTCATGTGATGTAACATTCGTTACCATAGAAACAAAAAAGATCACAAAGCCAAAGACTTATCAGCAGCCCCTTGTATACATAGATACAGTGTCTTAAAAAAATGGAGCCAGAGTTGGCAGTATGCGCATACATGGACTCTGTCGCCATTTTATTGAATAATTCATCTACAACGTGAACATGGCACTGTGCACGCACTGGCCAAATTGTTTTTCCCCGGCTTGTCTCAGTTGACATCAGTGAATTGTCCGCGTGTGTTGGTAAATAGCAGAGAGCAGCCGCAGTGTACCCTTGTGGTTGGTGCAGTGATGTCTGTGACCTCTGTTGGACTCCACACTGCTGTACCTACTTCAGCAGATCCTCCACCTCCTGATGCACAGGCGTCCTGCTCGGAGACACACAGCACCGTGCAGCCTCCACTGAGACCCCCCATGCTCCTCAAGTGCAGAAGCCAAACCCCCTGCATCCCGCAACTCCGGCCCGCACAGTCTGTGCCCTACACCACAGCGCACAAGTCATAGCATCCGTATAGGCGCAGCCATCTTCAGGTCACGTGATGTCTACACGCTGCTGACCTCCCTGAACATGACGCGTGTGGTGTGGGCGTGCAGTTCCTCGCGTCTCCCTTCCCTCATCATGAAGCTAGTGTGGGTGAGCGGAGGGGACGGCATGCACAGTGAAATGTTGATGTGAACATAGTACTGCGTCCAGTCCCCGGCTCTGCTTTGGATAGGACGACGCGTTCAGCGTTCTATAGTGAATAGATAGATTATTGGTTACACCTGATAAGGATCTAGTTGTCCATAGCTACCAATCAGAACTCAGCTTTCACTTTACCTCAGCAGCTTCAATGCTGAAAGCTTCACTATGGTTGCTATAATGTGCTGTCTGAGGGGACTGATATACTGTATATAATGTGCTGTGTACTGAGGGGACTGATATACAGTGCTGGCCAAAAGTATTGGCACCCCTGCAATTCTGTCAGATAATACTTAGTTTCTTCTTGAAAATGATTGCAATCACAAATTCTTTGGTATTATTATCTTCATTTATTTTGCTTGCAATGAAAAAACACAAAAGAGAATGAAACAAAAATCAAATCATTGATCATTTCACACACAACTCCAAAAATGGGCCAGACAAAAGTATTGGCACCCTTAGCCTAATACTTCGTTGCACAACCTTTAGCCAAAATAACTAACTGTGAACAACCGCTTCCGGTAACCATCAACGAGGTTCTTACAATGCACTGCTGGAATTTTAGACCATTCTTCTTTTTCAAAGTGCTCCAGGTCCCTGAGATTTGAAGGGCACCTTCTCCAAACTGCCATTTTGAGATCTCTCCACAAGTGTTCTATGGGATTCAGGTCTGGACTCATTGCTGGCGACTTTAGTAGTCTCCAGTGCTTTCTATCAAACCATTTTCTAGTGCTTTTTGAAGTGTGTTTTGGGTCATTGTCCTGCTGGAAGACCCATGACCTCTGAGGAAGACCCAGCTTTTCACACTGGGCCCTACATTATGCTGCAAAATTTGTTGGTAGTCTTCAGACTTCATAATGCCATGCACACGGTCAAGCAGTTCAGTTACAGAGGCAGCAAAGAAACCTCAAAACATCAGGGAACCTCCGCCATGTTTGACTGTAGGGACCGTGTTCTTTTCTTTGAATGCCTCTTTTATTTTTCCTGTAAACTCTGTTGATGGCTTTTCCCATAAAGATCTACTTTTGTCTCCTCTGACATTCTTCCAAAACGTTTTAGGCTTTCTCATGTAAGTTTTGGCAAACTCCAGCCTGGCTTTTTTATGTCTCGGGGTAAGAAGTGGGGTCTTCCTGGGTATCCTACCATACAGTCCCTTTTCATTCAGATGCCGACCGATAGTACGGGTTGACACTGTTGTACCCTCGGACTGCAGGGCAGCTTGAACTTGTTTGGATGTTAGTCGAGGTTCTTTATCCACCATCCGCACAATCTTGCGTTGAAATCTCTCGTCAATTTTTCTTTTCCTTCCACATCTAGGGAGGTTAGCCACAGTGCCATGGGCTTTAAACTTCTTGATGACACTGCACACCGTAGACACAGGAACTTTCAGGTCTTTGGAGATGGACTTGTAGCCTTGAGATTGCTCATGCTTCCTCACAATTTGGATTCTCAAGTCTTCAGACAGTTCTTTGGTCTTCTTTCTTTTCTCCATGCTCAATGTGGTACACACAAGGACACAGGACAGAGTTTGAGTCAACTATAATCCATGTCAACTGGCTGCAAGTGTGATTTAGTTATTGCCAATACCTGTTAGGTGCCACAGGTAAGTTACAGGTGCTGTTAATTACACAAATTAGAGAAGCATCACATGATTTTTCAAACAGTGCCAATACTTTTGTCCACCCTCTTTTTTATGTTTGGTGTGGAATTATATCCAATTTGGCTTTATGACAATTTTTTTTTTCTTTTCACTGAAGACAAATTAAATGAAGATAATAATACCAAAGAATTTGTGATTGCAATCATTTTCAAGAAGAAACTGAGTATTATCTGACAGAATTGCAGGGGTGCCAATACTTTTGGCCAGCACTGTACTGTATATAATGTGCTGTATACTGAGGGGACTGATATACTGTATATAATGTGCTGTATACTGAGGGGACTGATATATACATATAATGTGCTGTATACTGAAGAAAAAAAAGGGCCCTTTGGCCAATCCGTTTGATCCAACTTTGAACAGAAGGACACATTCAGCAATATATTATAGATGAGTTATCTAAGAGTCTGTCAGTGAGCTCCTTCTCTCCTCTCATTTGTGACCACCAAGTTAATCTCTTTGATGTGGCTTAAATAAATTGAGGAGATGAGATAAGAGATAAAACTCCTCCTCCTCCTCCTCCTTTTGAAAACTGTAATTTCAGAAATAACTTGCTTTCAGATTATTAGAAAACTGATTCTGCATCCAGAACCAAAGTCTGTAAAGCTAGGCTGTGCAATTATTTTTTTTTATATATTTTTATGAAGGCGTTTTTAGCCCAAAATACCTTAAATAAGGTAAAAAAAAAAAAAAAAAGTGTCCATATCTTTTTAAAATAGGTAGTTTTTGAAAACCGTGCATCCAAAGTGTGATAGATGGTCTGTCAGCTCCCTTGATATGCCAATTTTAGTAAAATACTTGAATTGTCACTTAATGTTCTCTACGCTCTGCAAACGAATTTCAAATAACGTCCACACTAATCCGAACCTCCCACTCCTGGATCCAAGACTTCTCCCAAGCTGCACCAATCCCCTGGAATGCTCTTCCCCAAGTAACTAAGACGAATCACAACTTACTCAGCTTCAGACGCTCCCTAAAAACGCATCTTTTTAGGGTCACGTATCACACTCCCTAATCGAATTAAATTCACACAGTTCCTCCATGACCTCTCAGAACATAACTCTCCATTAAACTCCACCGCACCCAAGTACATCTTAAAGTTTTGGCTGATTGGTTCAGGCAGCCTTTATATATCCCCATTTTTTTGAGGTGGCTGGATTGTCATTGTAAGTAAGCACCTGTACCTTGTCCCCCTCCCGTCTCATTGTAGATTGTAAGCTCTCACGAGCAGGGTTGTCTTTTTTGCTCTAATTATAGTATTTTCTATAACTGTTACTTGTTTTTTTTTTTTTATAAACCTCCTGAATTGTAAAGCGCTGTTGGCGCTATAGAAATAAAGATTTATTATTTTATTATTATTATTATGTCCATTTTTTTTCTTCTTCATTTTGTTATTTCTCGCCTTCCTTCTGGAACTGTACAAATAAACACTTGGGTGTCGTCATGTCCTGCTCATCACCATACACACTCTAAAATGCTCCAATCTGGCAATGTAGAAACACTCCTCTTATTGAAAAGGAATGGTAATTCCTAGTGGTTGGTTGGTTTATTCATATATTTCCAGGAGGAATAACAGAGGAACAGCACAATTTAGAAGTGCTTAAGGCTATGTGCGCACGTAGCGTTCTGTCCCTGCAGAAATTTCTGCAGCGATTTGGACAGCACACATGCGCTTCAAATCGCTGCAAAAGGAGTCCGTAATGTAAAAAAAAAAAAAAAAGCCGATTCCATGCGCGCTGAGTGCAGCCCCTCCCATAGACTGGGCGGGGGATGTATGCAGAGCGCACGGAATAAGTGACATGTCACTTCTTAGAACGCACGCTTCGGGCAGCAGCCGAATCGCTGCGCTCTAATACGCCACGTGCGCACGTCTCCTGCATAATCTTCATAGATTATGCTGGGGACGCAGGACGCATGCAGTTACGCTGCGGTGCAGATCGCAGCGTAACTGCATGCAAATACGCAACGTGCGCGCATAGCCTTAGGTTTGGGAAGCATGGTGGCTCAGTGGTTGGCACTGTAGTCTGACAACGCTGGGGTCCTGGATTCAAACATCCGGTTCAGATCCCTACTGTAAGGAGTCTGTATGTTCTCCCTGTGTTTGTGTGGGTCTCTTCTGGGTTCTCCAGTTCCCTCCCACACTCCAAAGACCTACTGATAGGGAATGTAGATTATGAGCCCCAATGGGGACAGTGATGAAGAGGTCTGTAAAGTGCTGAGTGATATGATGGAGCTATATAAGCAAGTAAACTCCAGGATTTTAAGAGGGAACAAGCCAGTAAAATTACTTTGAGCAGGGGGTTGCACTAGATGAGCCCGGAGGTCCATTCCAACTCTACCATTCTATGATTCTAAATGCGAAGGATCTTCGAACGTTGAAAACAGCTATTGCGTTCAATATTATTGGAAAATGTAAAAAAAATAAATAAATCATAAATATTGATCAATTTATAACAGTAGTCGTTTCACGTCCAGATCTTCTTCTGAGGTTCCACTATCCAGCTGGGGTTTATATTTCTGTAGAGCCAAATACTGACTCAAATATTCTCCTTCATCCTCCTCCCGCAGACCCTGTAGTCATCTTTGTTGGCAGGGAAACTCACATAAGCAGCACCAAAGTAGTTTTTTTTTTTTCCCCTATATACTTTTTCATTTTATTGTTTTACCAAGAATTCCCCCCTGCTTTCCTCTTTGTGCCCCCTCCAGTCCATGTCATGCAGACCGGGATGTGAGGACCATGGAATGTGATTCTGCATATAAGACATGACCTCACTGCCCTATAAATGACTATTCCTGGCCGCGGGTACAGATTGTTTTACAGACACTGGTAAGTCTCCGTCCTGGGCAGTCTGAGCAGAAGAATGCAGCAAGATGAGACAAAGCAACTAAAGAGTGAAAAAAAGAGAATTGCAATAAATTATTAAAAAAAATTGCTACATTATAGGATGTGTGTTTGTTTATTTCTGTGTTTTGAAACTTTGCTACAGTCAATCACGTATCATTTCCTGGTTACATTGTATCCCAGCAGATCTAAACCCCCTTCCTCCCCTGATGGTAGCTACCAGTAGTGCGACCGGTCATATTTTGCCAATCCTCATAAGGTCACACTTTGTCATTGCTATACGGAAGTATCAGATGTCCGCAGAAATGACTCGCTGGTCTGTTGACATTAATACTAAGTGCTATCACTTTTTTCCAGGTTCTGAGTGGTGGGCTCAACAAATGACTTCATTTTACTACCACTTTTCAGGCACAATGTTTCATATTTGCACTCTCTCGGCTGATAAATGTTGCTTCCTTTGCAGCAACGTGGGGTTAAATGGAAGTATCATCAGAAAATGGCCTATTCTTTAAAGGGAACATGTCAGGTGCAATATGCACCCAGAAGCACAAGCAGTTCTAGGTGTATATTGCTAATCCCTGCCTAATTGTCCCTGTATACACTAGCATAGATAAAGTATTTCTAAATATCTTGTATCTTATGCTAATGAGTACAGGGACTAGTCCCAATGGCATGATATCCCTTGACTAGTCCGTCCTCTTAGTATGTTAGTACGCCCACATGGGTGTACTTACATGTTATTCAATGCAGCATCATCAGAAGTGCCCGGCATTCAGAAGCGCGAACACAGGTATGCACATCACTGCTGGTGATGCTGCATTGAATACATTGAATAGCAAGTTAGTACACCCCTGTGGGCATACTAACATGCTAAGAGGACAGAGTCATCTGGCTATAACGCCCTTGGGACTAGTCCCCGCGCTCATTAGCATAAGATAAAAGATCTTAGAAATACTTTTTCTAAAGATCCCTTTATCTATGCTAGTGTATACAGTGACAGTTAGGCAGGTATTAGTGATATGCACTCAGAACTGCTCGTGGATCTGAGTGCATATTGCACCTGACAGGTTCCCTTTAAATCATGTTTTTGTTTTGAATGTCTATTTTAAAAACTTTTCGCTTTTTTTTTTTTTTTTTTTTTTTTTTTTTTTTGCCATATCACTGTTTATATTAATAATAAAAAATTACAAATCATGCAATTTTAGATTCCTCCTGTTTGAGGAAGAATTTGCAAGCATTTCCTTATCACGGGCAGGATTACATTGACAGGTAGCACCTCTATACTCCTCCGATAATCCAGTCACAGCTGACCCGCTCCCCTTACTTTCACAATGACCATTGCTCACTCTCATTAGATGCATCAACACAAAAGTTAGTGTCAGTTTGTCCATTGCTGCTAATGTACATAAGTATTTCCCAAAAGAAGAAAAAGTAGGAGTCTCCAAATAAAAATTTGACATTTTTACAATTTTCCCATTGGCTTTTTTATTTTAATATAATTTGTGATATGGAAAGAAAATTGCTATTTTAAAAAAATGGGAGGATAAGTGTTTGACACACTGCCGATTTTTGCATGTTTTCCCACCTATGAAGAATGGAGAGGTCTGTAATTTGTATCGTACGTACATTTCAACTGTAACAGACAGAAACAACCTCCCCCCCCCAAAAAAAAACCCTACAAATCCAGAAAATTGCATTGTATGATTTATAAATAATGTGCATGTGATTGCGTGAAATAAGTATTTAATTACCTACCAACCAGCAAGAATTGTGGCTCTCACAGACCTGTTATTTTTTTTTCTTTAAGAAGCTCCTACTCTGCACTCATTACCATTGTCTTTGTTTGAACTCGTTACCTCTATAAAAGACACCTGTCCACACAATCAATCACACTCCAACCTCTCCACCATGGGTAAGATGAAAGAGCTGTCTAAGGACACCAGGGTCAAAATTGTAGATCTACCTGCACAAGGCTGGGATGAGCTACCGGACAATAGGCAAGCAGCTTGGTGAGAAGGCAACAACTGTTGGCACAATTATTAGTAAATGGAAGAAACACAAGATGACTCAATCGTATTCAGTCTGGGACTCAATAAAAGTTGGGGTAAGGATGATTCTGATAAAGGTCAGGAATCAGCCCAGAACTACATGGGAGGATCTGGTCAATCACCTGAAGAGAGCTGGGACCACAGTCTCCTAAAACCCCTTTTGTGTGAATTGTTACCCCTTCCATAAAAAAACCCCCTCAATAAAACAAGTTTAAAAAACCCCCAAAACATTATCGTTAGTAATACACTATGCCATCAATAATTAAAATCCTGCAGGGCATGCAAGGTTCCCCTGCTCATGCCAGCACATGTCCTGGCCCATTTGAAGTTCCCCAATGACCATCTGGATTATTCGAAGGAGTCATGGACGAAGGTCATGTGGTCAGATGAGACCAAAATTTAACTTTTTAGTATCAACTCCACTCACTGTGTTTGGAGGAAGAAGGATGAATACCACCCCAAGAACACAGTCCCAACTTTGAAGCATGGAGTGCTTTTCTGCAAAGGTGACAGGACGACTGCACTGTATAGAAGGGAGGATGGATGGAGTTATGTATTGCGAGATTTTGGCCAGGAACCTCCTTCCCTTAGTAAGAGCATTGAGGGTCTTCCATCATGATAATGACCCGAAACACACAGCGAGGGCAACTAAGGAGTGGCTCCACAAGAAGTATTTCAAGGTCCTGGAGTGGCCTAGCCCATCTCCATATCTGAACTCAATAGAAAATCTTTGGAGGGGCTGGAACTCAATGTTCTTCAGTGACCGCCCCAAAACCTGACAGATCTGGAGAAGATGTATATGGAGGAGTGGGCCAAAATCGCTGATGCAGTGTGTGCAAACATGGTCAAGACCTACATCTGACCTCTGTAATTTAAAACAAAGGTTTCTGTATCAAATATTAAGGTCTGTTTTTCTATTGTATCACATTCTTATTTCATGCAATAAAATGCAAATTAATTACCGTATTTTTCGGACTATAAGACGCACCCTGGTTTTAGAGGAGGAAAATAGGAAAATAAAACTTTAAGCAAAAAAATGTGGTCATGACACACTGTTATGGGGCGAGGATCTGCTGCTGACACTATTATGGGAGTAATGTCCCCAAATTCTCTACTAAGGTACCCCATCCTGGTAATGCTCCTCCTGCCTTGTATATGATCCTGCTATAAACCCCCATCCTGCTCCTATACCCCCATCCTGTTCATATACCCCCCATCCATCCTGCTCATATACTCCCATCCTGCTATATGCCCCCATCATGCTCATATACCATCCTGGTATATGGCCTGTATCCTATAGCACAGAGAAAAAAAAAAAAGTTTATACTCACCTTTTCCTCACTCCCTCCAGCACCGATAATCTTCCTCTCTGCGCCGCTGACCTGTGTGTGTGTGTGTGTGTGTGTGTAGCCGTTCCCCTGCAGCATCGCGATGTCTTCCTGTCTGTGCCGATCAGCTGATCAGCACAGATCAGCTGACCGGCACAGACAAGAAGACATCGCGTGCTACAGGGGGACGGCTCCACACACAGGGACGGGTGAGTGTACTGATTCACTGCACCCCCGCGCTGATGATGACGCGCAGGGAGCAGTGAATACAGCCGCACATGATCACACTCCAGGCTGTAATTGCCAGGGGTGATCATGCGGACCGGCTCTTTACTATGCGAGCGTCCCCGCTCGTCCTCCCGCCCACCTGTCAGTGCCAGCTTCTGCTCTGAGAAATGGGCGGGAGGATGGGCGTGCATATGTAATGAGCGGGCTCACGTGGTCACAGCAGGCTGCTACAGCCTGCTCGTGCCCCCGATGACCCGCTCCACCGCAGCACCCTCATTCCCCGCTCCACCGCAGCACCCTCATTCCCGGCCGCAGCCCTATAGTCAGACCATAAGACGCACCCCCAACTTTCCTCCAACATTTGAGGGGAAAAAAGTGCGTCTTATGGTCCGAAAAATACGGTACTTAAAAATCATACAATGTGATTTTCTGTTTTTTTTTGTTTTTTTTTTATTCGGTCTGTCACAGTTGAAGCGTACCTATGATAAAAATTCCAGACCCCTCCATTCTTTGTAGGTGGGAAAACTTGCAAAATCAGAAGAGTAACAAATCATTATTTTCCCCACTGTATGTCATACGAAACCTAGTTTATTTAGTTTAAATGAATGAGGCAGGTCCCGCACAGGGAGATATCCAATGTAGTAAAGGAATGCGGGTTCTTAAGGATTCATCGTGGAAGATTTTTTTTGTTTTTGTGTTTTAAGTATAGATGTTTTTGTTTGGTTTTTTTTTCTTGTCCTTTTGGGAAGATGGATGGTCTAAAATGCCATATCTAGAGAAAAGTGTTTGATTAAAGTGCCAAAAACTTAATATGCTGCTCTACTACCTTCGTCAGTGTGGAGGAATGTTTAGTAGGGCTCCCATTGATCAGCCTGTCATTGGGTGACGAATGGCTGAAAATAATTTTCAACCGTCATTTTTTTTGTGATATCTAAGCTGCTTGTTTAATTTTTTTATTTTTTTTTTAATACATGAAGGTGTGTTCCACAACTTTTTTCATAAGTCTTGGGCCATTCCAGACAGGCTGTATCCCAATTTTTTTTATATAATTATATATATATATTATGGGGATATAGACATATTATACCTAGAGTTACATTCAGGGCTATTACTGCTGAGGGGCAACAAAGCAACAAAGGCATGTTCCCCATTGCTGGAGAGGAAACGAGCCACTTTACCTTGAACAGACCTAAGAGTAGCAAACATTCTGAACAGCCGCCTCTTCTACATCTATCAATATATTTATATATATATATATATTTTTTTATATATATATATATATATATATATATATATATATATATATATATATATATATATATATATATATATATATATATATATATATATATATAATATATATATATATATAATATAATATTTTTTTTTTTTTTACTAAGTTATCAATCTAAACAGTATTTATGTATTTTTACAAACGTGCCATTTATGTGGAACTGTCTGCATTTTATTTTTACCAAATATTAATTTCCAAAATACCTCAATTTTTTACATTTCCAAAAATGGTCTGATGCCTCCGTAGCGTCATTCAGTTCTGGAGAATTGATGGGGTGTTTTGCAATTAGTATTTTTTCCTCCTCCTCCTGTGTGTAGGCAATGGGTGAGCTTGTGTAGGATTAGTTGCAGGACTTTGTCAAGTTGCTAATTGCTCGCTTCCTGCCCTGTTTGGGGAAAAATAGATGATGAATTCGGAGGAGAACTTGGCTGCAGCTATTGTGGAAAGACATTAACAAGAGTTTCCAAGGGGGTTAAGGTCATTGATCATGCAGTGAGGTCCTCAGTTAATAGGGGAAGCAGTGAGGTATGAACCAGAAAGCACAGTAGGACCACAGGGCAGAGTAAAAGGGGCCTCAGCAGGACATCTGTTATCGGGCACACTCAATATTGTTCTGAGGGGTTATCCATTTTGCCTTGTCAGGGCATTTAAGTATGGCTTTATTTATAGTGACTGGTGATCTTTACATGGACCTGCTGGTGTGCAAAGGAGGGGAAAAGAAGCTCAGTATGTATACTACTCTTCAAAAGTTGTAGGCTGGAGTGGAAAAAATACTAGAAAGTGAGAATGTTTTCAAAATAGAAGTGTTCAACATATATATATATACCACGGTGGCTCAGTGGTTAGCAAAAGAGGGCATGGTGATGGCAACAGAACAGGAAGCAAGTTGGCCAAAGGAAAAAAACAAAACGAACAGATTAAAGTAAAATGACAGAAAACAAGGCAAAAAGTGTGAAAACCTCACAGTACAGTTTGTGTAAGAGCATAAATTTAGTGTACCCTCTAAATAGCGCCCCTAAATGAAAAAGACCAAATTGTGCACAAAATGTCAATATTTTGTATGGCCACCATTTCTTTTCAAGTGTTGCCTTAATGCTCTCTTGCATGGAGTTCACTCAAGTTTCACAGCTGGATCCTCTTCCATCCTCAATCACAGAGCTGGTGGATGTTAGAGACCTTGCGCTCCTCCACCTTCCGTTTCAAGATGCCTCATAGGGTTTAGGTCTGGAGACACTTGGCTAGTCAGCACCTTTATCTTCAGTTTCTTAAGCAAAGCATTGGTCATCTTGTGGATGTGTTTGGGATTGTTATCTTGTTGTAATACTGCCCTGCTGTCCAGTTTCTTAGTAAGGCAGTGGTCATCTTGTGGATGTTTTTGAGGTCGTTATGTTGGAATACTTCCCTGTCATCCAGTTTCCAGAGGCAGAGGGGATCACGCTCCGCTTCAGGATGTCACATTACATGTTGGCATTCATGATTCATACAATGAACTGTAGCTCCCCACAGCCGGCAGCACTAACAATGACACTCCACCACCATGCTTGACTGTAGGCAAGAAACGCATGTCTTTGTACTCTTCTCTTAGTTGCCTCCACACACCCTTGACACTGTCAGAACCAAATAAGTTTTATTATTGTTCTCGTCAGCCCACAGGACATGGTTCAAGTAACCTATGTTTGTAGTCTACTTGTCTTCAGCAAACTGCGGGTTTTCTTTAGTATCATGTTTCTGAAACGATAGTCATGCAGACCAATTTGATGCAGTGTGTTCTGAGCACTGACAGGCTGAACCCCCAACCTTTTAATCTTTGCAGCAACGCTGGCAGCACACATACCTCTATTTTAAAAAGACAACCTCTGGATCGGACGCTGAGCACGTTTACACCACTTCTTTCATCAACCATGGTGAGGCCTGTTCTGAGTGGAACCGGTCTTGTTAAACCACTGTATTGTCTTGACCACCATACTGCAGCTCAGTGTCGGGTGTTGGCAATCTTCTTATAGCCTCCGCCATCTTTATATAGAGCAACAATTCTTGTTTTCCCTTCACCCATGACAGCACCCCGTGAGAGAGGAATCCGCCCAGCGAGGACAGGAAACCATTCTGAAATAAAAGGGTGGTATCTCTCCCCTTCGTCAGTTGGTTTCCTGTCCTTGATGGGAGACCCTTGTTTTCTAAATATGGCAGTGGTCCCTCCCTAAACAAGTGGTTCTCTGAAAATCTCTCCCTTGGTGCGGTCATGGGTGAAGGGAAAACACCAAGGTTACTTACCGGTAGCCGTTTTTTCCAGAACCCATGACAGCACCCATATAATCCCTCCCTTTCTCATCCTTGGTGTGCACTATTCTGTATGTGCATGTGTGTGTTATAGTTGGTGGTGGAGTTAAGCTCTAACGATTGTTGGAGGTCCTCTCAATTCTTGGTAATCAACTGACGAAGGAGAGGTACCGCCCTTTTATTTCAGAATGGTTTCCGGTCCTCGCTGGGCGGATCCCTCTCTAACGTGGTGCTATCGTGGGTTCTGGAAAAAACGGCTACCGGTAAGTAACCGTGGGTGTTTCAGATCTTCAGAAAATTCTTTGCCATGAGGAGTCATGTTGAACCTCCGGTGTCCAGTATGAGAGAGTGTGTGAGAGAGAACCCAAAATATAACACGCCTGCTCCCCATTGATACCTGATACCTTGTAACACTAATGAGTCACAAGATGTTTGAAACAACTTCCCTGCGGAGTTCTCTCCAAAAACTTTGTCCAAGTGTTTGTAGAGGAATTGACGACACCAAATATAGGTCTGATACAGATTTCCATTCAGCTCATTTACGGTGCAGTATCTTCTGTGGATCTACCTACTTCATTATCTAGCGCTCGGATGTTGTACATATCCCAGTAAATATACGCTTTGAACTCGTCCTCTTGTGATTACTGATTTAAAAATAAATTTCCGCCATCATGAACTACTGTCTGTTCTAGAAAAAGCTAAGGGACAACCATGACCAGTCGGACAGGGCAGTGATAGGCAAGCGGAGGGGGTAGGTATGCCATCCATAGACCGGGAAATGTGTGAGACAACCTTTGCTGGAGCGTTCTCATAAACGAGAGACTGAAGAGTAAAGTTTTCACCTATTTTATGGAAAATAGAAGGGTAAAGCTCCGTGATCTATTATATATATATATATATATATATATATATATATATATATATATATATATATATAATATATATAATATATATACCGTGAGAGAAAAACCTGTTTTCCAACACTAGGACCATTGCACGAGCTCTCTAAAAGTAAAGGCGCTGCCCATCTGTGCATGTAGTATTAAAAACAAGCCAACTTTGCAAATAGCTTAACCTTAATGGGGCTGTTCACTGCTTTTTCTAATTAATTGTTTCAGGGTGTTATAAAAATGGAAAAAAAGAAGAAAAAAAAGCCTATTGGACGCCTCCATTTCTTGGTACTGCCGCCTATGATCCTTGCTGGTCTTCACGGTTTCTCTGCACTACTGCCATTGTCCCCTGCTGGTATCTTTGTTTCCATTTCCAGCAGGTAATAAGGGCAACACCAAGGAACGACAGGTGTCTGTTTTTTTTTTGTTTACGACCGTATTATTTTTTGGACGACCAAGGTAATGTCACCACTAGGTTTATGCTTTCCTAACGGACTATAAAATAGTGGTACAGAACCCGATTTCCTTGCTGGTCACTTACTGGATGTCATGAAGTAGTTTTAACAAAATCAGAGTTTTATCTGCTGCAGCTAAAGCTGAGTGATGAGGTCCTCCCCATTATTATGCACTCTGGGGTCCTCTGTGTTCATGAACTGCTATCCCCCTGCTGCGAATTGTTTGTTCTCTATATTGTGCATAAGGAGAAGGTGGTCAATCAGCTACGGTGGCGAAGAGGGGGACATGACACCGAGGGCCAGCACATACAGGACGGGACTGTAGTGCTTGGCATCTTCTATAGCAAAAAAAAAAACCTCTAATTTTATCAAATCAATTTCATAAATGACTTTCAGGACTCAGGGATGGCCTCCCACTGCTTCCATTAGACTTCCAAGTACCCAATTGAAACAGATACATTTTTTAATCAACTTTTTCTTAATTGTCTTTGTGTTCCTTGCTGTTTTTATTTTTTTTTTTTATTATTATTTTACTCCAAATTTCTCAAAATGAAGCTTGTGGTTTGATGAAATTTATGAAGTATAAAACATGCATTTTTTTATTTTTTTTTTCTGTCATCCTTTCCACATTTTTTGGGCTTTTTTTTTTCTTTCTTTTCTTTAGAGCCAAACATTGCACATTAGGGCCAGGACACACGGCAAGTAAAATGGAGTGAGTGGAATGCGATAAAAATTGCATTCCACTCAGACCAATGTTTGGCTATAGGGCCGCTCCCATGTGCAAATTTATGTATTTTCAGCACTAATCGGACCAAGAAAACAGTTGCAGCATGCTTCGGGTGGCATCTAATTTGTTTCATGCGCACCCATACAAGTCTATGGGTGTGAGAGAAACATCGCACTGCACTCGCATGACATCGGAGTGCAGTGCTATAATCACATCAGCTGATAATAGAGGAGATGGGGAGAATAGTTCCTCTCCTCCGCAGCTGTGCTTTAATAGTAGGATCGCATCACAGTATAATGACACTTGGCTCACATAGCAGAGCGGCTGCCCGGGGAACATTTCCATTACACATCCGATGTCTCGCATCAGAAGCTAAATGCCCGTGTGTCCTTAGCCTTAAGGCCACTTTACACAGTGATATCGCTAGCGATGTTGCTTGTGAAAGCACCCGCCCCAGTCGGTTGTGCGTCACGGGCAAATCGCTGCCCGTGGCGCACAATATCGTTAGTCCCCGTCACACATACTTGCCTTCCCAGCGACGTCGCTGTGGCCAGGCGAACCGCCTCCTTTTTAAGGGTGCAGTTCGTGCGGCGTCACAGCGGCGTCACTAAGTGGCCACCCAATAGAAGCGGAGGGGCGGAGATGAGCGGCCGTAACATCCCGCCCACCTCCTTCCTTCCTCATTGCCGGCGGCCGCAGGTACGATGTTGTTCCTCGTTCCTGCGGTGTCACACATAGCGTTGTGTGGTGCCACAGGAATGACGAACAACCTGCAACAGCAACGATATTTGAGATTAGAATGACGGGTCAACGATCAACTTTGTGGTGAGTAATTTTGATCGTTCGAGGTCGTTCGTATGTTTCACACGCAACGACGTCGCTAACGAGGCCGGATATGCATCACTAATTCAGTGACCCCAACGACATCTCGTTAGTGATATCGTTGCATGTAAAGCCCCCTTTAGTCTTAAACTGCAGAAAAATAAAAATTAGACCCATTTTGTACTAGAGTTAGAATTGTGCTAAAATTTGCACAAAAAATACTACATTTCAAAAAGTAAAAGCGTAAAAGAGCTCATGCAGACTAACCTATGTTTGGTCCGGATCTATCCGTGGAAAAAAAAATGGACAGCACTGGGACTAATATTATTCAGTTGAGCAGTGCAGAAGACTGAATTTTTTTTTTTTACCCATTGACAGCATTTGTGTGAAAAAAATCGCAGCTTGCCCGCTTTTCCTGCGGAAATCTTATGAAACTTGCCCATTGAAGTCTATGGGTGCAAGAGAAAAAAAAAATACCTCCAATATAGCATTTGATTTTTTTTTTTTTTTTCTTTCATTCATTTGCACCTTTAATTTGGAAGACTGAGTCATGACGAATGACTGAATTTGAAGTTTACCGGAGGGCAGACAGGAATGCTTACATATGATTTGGTCACGGCAACCCCAAAGTTAACAGAGGAACAGGGGCTTTCCATCTTCTTTGGCCAAATGTGCCAGAGATTTTAGGATAATCAGGATCTTCTTCACACAATCACTTGGCATGTACTCAGTTATCATGTTGCTGAGGTATTCTGGGTCATTAATGGAGGAAAATTCTTCAGTTGCAATTTTTTGGTCCTTCATGATCCCATAGGTGTTGACTAGATTTTCTGTAATGTGGCTGTGCACTTTGAGGATATAGCCCAACATGTGTAACTGTTCCATTATGTGATGGTAGCGAAGGTGCAGCTCAGATCTTAAATTTTCATTTACTTTGCCGGTCTGTGGATTTGTGGACACCTCTAAAATCTGTTGTTCTATATCTGACATGCTGCATCCGTAAAGCCGTTGTTCCAGGAAGATGGCGCACAGAATTCGACGGTCTAGTTCCAAGGCCATCTCACCCACGATGCGTTGACATTTCTTCACCTTTTCAGAATCTACAGGAGGGTAGGAGTCTGTCTTTTGGTTTTCTTTCGATGATGACTGGAGGAGGTAAATAGCCATGAAACAGCACACTGCCACACGAGGAGCGCTCCAGTTCTTCACATAACAGCAATCTTCTTACCAGTGGTGTGATCCCATAGAATTCAGCTTCATGTCGGAGAACGTTCAGACTGACCCCTCTTAGGTCCAGTTCTTTTGTGCGAAGAAAATTCAAGATGGGAGCAAATGCAGTGGGATCGCGATCAATAAATATTGCTCCAGTTTCATCCCGAAGTGTTGAAATCCTTCCGCTCAAGAGACTTGAAAAGGAGGAGTCCGGGATCCACATTAGTGTTTGCCGCGATGTGCTGAACCTGGTGCCCCCCACGTTCAGCTGGATGATCTCCCCGGTGCTCGGGGTGAAGTTATTGCAGTTCCCGGCCATGTCCGCCGCGGCCTCCAGTCTCCGCCCGATCCCCGGACTGGCGCTGCGGCCTTATCCCGGGATGTCAGCCAGGAGCGCCGCTCACTCCTCCATGGAGAATGCGCTTCTGCAGGGCCGCCCGGAGCCCGCCATGTCCCGGCTGAGCAAAACCGGAGGAGAAGGGGAAGGAGAAAGCGCCGGGATGTGCCAGCATTCGATTTTAACGAATAGATCACCATTCTGTAACATAGAAAACTGTAAATGGTCCTGTAAATTATTAAAGCTGAAAAAAACAGAGGAAAAGGAGTATATACGGTGCAAAATTACAACAAAGTTTATAGAATTACATGATTAAAATGACACAAACAATCAGGGCCATGATAAAAAAAGGTTAAAACCACATGGAAGGTTTAACTTTTTATTGTCATTGTAATCATTTAATTCAATAAACTTTGTTATATAATTTTGCACCGTATATACTCCTTTTCCTCTGTTTTTTCATTAGGTGTCTTCCACAGGGCCCCTCTGGATAAAAGTTTCCCCCCCCCCCCATATTTACACGGTCACGAGACCCGATTTACACGCAGACAACTACATTTGCAGTCCGACTGACAATCGGATCGCACTTTGGTCACTTTGTTATTCTATGAGCTTACGCACAAGTCACATTTTTTCATCAGACGGACTCTGTCCAAGGAGTAAATGGCTACATGCTCAAGTTACCTCTATAAATCCAATCTCCCGCGGCCAGGCAAGTCAGGGGGTCTGAGGAAAACATTGGCACCACAAAAACGCAGCTGAAAAAAAACGCTGTGTGCAGACAGCAAAAATGAAAACTCATAGACTTTGCTGGGGAAGCAAAGTCATGCAGTTTTCTGAGCAAAAACGCACCCGAAAACTGCGCAAAAACGCACTGTGTGAACTTACCCTTACACTGACTGACAGAATGGAGAAGATGGAGATTTTTTTTTCTATCTTTTCCACATCCGAGATAATCGGATCATGCTCTGATCAGCATAATTGATCCAATTCTCTCAAAACTCCTCTGCCCCAGCCTTCTAACAATGGTTACTCCAGATAAAGGCACAAAGATGATGATATACTGGGACCCGATTTTCTGAAAAGCACTTAGTGATCCGACGCTTGACTTGTCGGCGACTTTGCTGTCAGCGTTTGTCGCCAGGACATGGCAATTGCTTTACTTTTTCCTATTTCTGCTACTTCTTGCAGGATAAGTTGTATTTTTTGTGTACTGCACCAATTTGCGGTACATTAAGGGTTATTCCCATAATCGCATTACTTTTTTTCAAAACACAGCGAATGACACTCATTGTTAAAGGGATTGTCCAGGCTCAGATAAGTCTGTGGTCACTCTGACTGCAGCCTGCCATGTGCACACTGTCACGATTCCCCAGTGCGAGCGGACATACATGTGATTATGCCTTATGTGGGCACTTGGTTACTTGACTTCAGTCATAGTGAATTGAGAGATCCGGACACATCTAGTTAGCATGTGACTGTAAGTATGCACATGTGGTCCTGTGACTGTCCGATTGCACCACTGAGTACTGGGGAATCATGACAGCGTGCACACTACACACTGTCACGACTCTGCAGTCACATAAATAGACTGCACTTTTACGTCCCAAGTCTGGAGAATCTTATTGATGTACACATAAAGTGCAACATAAAGATCTTTTTTTGTATCTTGTGTCTTTCATATCTATCTTCCCCTTTGTGCATCCAGCTTGAATAAATGATTGGACAGTCTTAGGCCGCTTTTACTCTGCGCTCCGATCCCCATTCAGTGCTCCTGTCGTGGCTTCTGTCCGACCCCTCCGCAAATTGGGTTTCGGCCGTATGCGCAGTCGGGCCATTGACTTTAATGTGCAGACGGAGTCACTGTGTGCTCTCTCGTGCACCATTTTCGGGTGTATACTCTTACTGGAGGCGGACAATAGTCTACTATGTCTGGGTGTCCACCTCCCAAAGAGCGTATACTCCCGAAAATGCACAACAGAGCACATGTTGATGCCGTCTGCACCATTATAGTCCATGGCCCTTACTGCGCATATGGCAAAAACCTGTTTTTCAGGGGGTTCGAACGGAAGCACCGACGAGACCACTAACTGGGAGAGGAACGTAGTGTGAAAGCCGCTTTATTCAAAAACTAGATAAAACTACATTTCCCAGAAGCACCCTGCTTCTCCTCAGTGCTGCAGTTGTACACCCAGGGTATGATCCATGCTGCCTGTTGATTTGGCAGCCTTAGTCAGATCATGGGTTTTCTTTTTTTGCACAGATTTGGGTTCTTCTATTTATAGGGTTATACTCTACCATTGATGGAAATTTTTACTCGATAGAGAAAGTGATGCTTTTCATTTTGAAGCAGATTGCAGGCTTCCAGGCTGTTATGTCTCCATTAACTATAATGGTCAGCTGCACTCTATCTATTCCGCTGCTCATTGCTCTCATTTTCTTACTTTTTATCCTTGTTAGACTTGATCCCGTCCACTTAGTTACTGGCGCCCCCTTGTGCTCTAAATATTTTTGGCGTTGATGCCATGTGATTTGATTGTAGTAATATTCCACTTTGTTATAAGGCAGAAGATTCCTCCCTAAAATTCCTTTTAGACATTTGCTGAATTTTCCAAATGCAGAGGTTATGCAGCGGAGATCGTTATTTATTTTAGGGCTGTCTTCTTTCATTTTTGCAGCAATTATCTGAAAACATGGCAAAAGCGCTTTCTTTTTGCAGCCATTTTTTTTAAACCCCCCCCTCACTATGACAGCAATGTCAACATAGACTTACTAAAGCTCAGGACGTTTTTCTACAGTCCTGGCGGTGTCATAACCAACTTTTATGGATAGACAACAAATTGCCCTTTAAAGCATACCTGTCACCAGGTCAAAAGTGCCCGTTGTTTGCTTTTATTTTATTCTTGCAGTTCCCGATTGCTCAGGGTTTTTGTTTTTATTTCAGCTCTGGAGTGGTGCTTTAAATGTAAGTCCGCGGCCCCTGTTGTATACTGACCTGCTGCCGCCGTCTTCATCTATTCCCAGCATCACTCCTGTCGGTCTCCTGTGATTTGTGACCTGCTGACAGCTCCAGTGTTTCATGGAGCTCGTGGAAGTCACTACTCTATGCAAGTCTCGGTCCGGCTCTCATAGACTTGTATTGAGTACTTGTGACGTAACTTCTGACTTTCTGAAAATCTGAAGTTACCAGCACAAGATGGCGCAGCTGTTCCCAAAAAGTATGAAAATGCTGGAAGCTGAGTGTACAACTGGGGGCAAGGGAAGGGGGGGGGGGCTTACAGTTAAAGCACAACTTCAGCCCTTAGCAAAAATTTGCTACAAATAAAAAGGCACAAATCTCTAGAACCATTTGGCAGATTTAAAGCAACATTCCAGAGTTTTGTTTTTTTTTCTTCTTCTAAGGCTTAGAAGAAGAAAAAAAAACAAAACTCTGGAATGTTGCTTTAAATCTGCCAAATGGTTCTAGAGATTTGTGCCTTTTTATTTGTAGCAAATTTTTGTTTTTACCAAGGGGGCGGAGCCTCTTTGGTAATGATGCAGGGCAAACTGAAGGCACGCCCCCAGGGAACCCTGTGAGCACCTCCCCTTTGGTAATGATACAAGTGAACACTAAATAAAAAAGCCCATATCTCTACAACTGTGTAACAATAAAAAAAACAAACCTCTGTATACTCAGGGGAGTATCGAAGAGCAAAAACTGTCCACCTTTGACCTCGTCTTTAAGAAGCTCTGAAGTCATGTTGGTCGTCACTCAGCTTTCCCAGTAACGGTTTGTATTATATCTGTACCCTGATCTCCAACAGTCCCATAGACAGTGAATGTAGCCGTGCAAGGGTATCTGCACACACTGCAGTTTTGTTTCTCCACCGAAAAACGCACCTCTGGCCAAAAAAAGCATCAAAAACGCATGCGTTTTGCCATGTTTTTGGTGTGTTTTTGCCGCGTTTTTGGTGCTTTTTTTTTTACCTGCGTTTTTGCCCCTGTGTTTTTTTTTTTTAACATTGTCAATGGTAAAACACAGGGAAAAAGGCAGAAATGAAGTGACATGCTGCTTCTTTTTTCTGCAACCAAAACTGCAGGCAAAAAAGAAGCAACATGCGCACATCCTTTTCAATTTCCCATAGACTTTGCTGGGAAAGGATAATACATGCAGTTTAGGGCAACAAACTGCATCCAAAACTGCACAAAAAAAGCAGCGTGTGCTCAAGGCCTTACACTGACGTGGTCAGCATGCTATATAGTTGGAGCAATTAGATGCTAATTCTCAGGGTTGGTGGCTGTCACAGCCCCAGCAGCTGCACCCTCTGTGATCACCAAGTTATCTACACTGTGTAGAGAGGATATAATTTGCCAAGTTGGGACTAAACTTTCCCAGACCCCTGAACAGCAGATTCAGGTGTCTGAGTTGGCCAGTGCACCTCCTCCACTGACATATTTGCATTTTAGTAATCAGACTAGAAAAAAGAAGCGCTGATTGGGTATTACCAGATGACACGAGTAATATATAAAATATATACACTCACCTAATGTGGTTGTGAAAGTCACAGCCACCGCCAAGCATAAGATAATGGCGTCTGCCGCAGCACCACGTGGATGAGCATTCAAACAGGAGAAGGGGTTAACGCTGCGCATCAGCCAAATGAAGATGTAGAGTTGTTGATAAATTAATATCTTTTTTTATTTCATAGGTCTACGCGTTTCGAGGTTGAAACCTCTTCCTCAGGACCAGAACAACCTTTGTTGTTGTTCTGGTCCTGAGGAAGAGGTTTCAACCTCGAAACGCGTAGACCTTTGAAATAAAAAAGATATTAATTTATCAACAACTCTACATCTTCATTTGGCTGATTTGCGGCGTTAACCCCTTCTCTTCTCCTGTTTGAATATTTGCATTTGAAGCATCCAAAAAAGTTGTGGACTTGAGAGGGAGGATACAGTACAACTGCTGTTAGTGAGGAGGATCTGTCCTGGTGACGGGCAGTTTTGATTACTCGAGGGGAATGCTTATTAGTTTGGTTTGCTTTGAGGCATGTTGGGGTGTAAGCATTGGACCCATGTACGTTCCTCCGGGCTGTGGTTCCGCTTGTTGTCTTTGCTGGGTGAACCCTTGCAGTTTATAATTTTTGTTATATATTGATAGCGGTGCTAAAGTTGTGCACACGGTGTTGATATGGATGGAAGCGTCCTGCATACAGCTGTGAGTACAGTACAGCCCGTCTGTTCTGTTGGGTCGCCCCTATCTTTACTACCATCTCCACCCTCCTCCTGCATCCCTCACTTTCTCATTTTTTTTCTTCTCCGCCCTCCCTCCTCGCAGCTACAGCTGCTCTGTTTTGTGTTTAAAAAAAGATTTCAAAGTGCTTAGTCCTGTTTGTGGAAGCATTAAATGAGGAGAAGTGTCATATGCCCCTGGTGGTAAAAAAGGCTGCTCGTGAGCAAAATCCTCTCCTGAGCCGCACTAGAGCCCAGCAGCAAACCTGCCTCAGCTGCTCCGCGCACTCCTCTCTATGGAGGCTTCTCCTTGTCATCAGATGTGATCTGACGACTGTCTCCGCAGAAGCTCCTGCTAAATCCGTTTCCTTTTATTTCTAGCTGGGATCGTACGTGTTTACTGTAGCCGCCGTCCCCAGAGCTCGCTGAGAGAACGCCGTACCCTCCGGTAAGCTCATCGCCTCTATACTCCTTTTATGTGCTGTAATTAGGGGCTGTTTTGTCTGGGAGCAGTTTGGGGATTTGTCAGAGGAAATGTAAAAGTGGATTTCATGGTCTAGATCTGGAGCAGAGCTGAGTTTGTCATTCAAGTCTTTGGGACTGTATTTAGAAGGGTTAATCGCAGCCCTATGTAAACCTCTCTCCTCCTATACCAGTCTGTTTTGCACTGTTAATGATTGTTGTACGTATACCCTCTTTCACTTGTAAAGTGCCATGGAATAAATGGCGCTATAATAATAAATAATAATAATAACTGCAGGGAGTACAGTGAGGAGTTTTGCTGAATGACAACCCCGGGTCTGCTACATCTGTATGCAACGTCTCCAATCGACTGTTTATAATTACTACCAAATTCCGGTATATGCACCGTGCACTTTATATTCATTCCCGTCATGTGATAAAAAGCGATCAGAAGTTATTATTGGTGGGGATCCAGGTTGTGTGCCCCCCCCCCCAATGATTACCAAAGCAAATGATCAGAGTGATTGATCGCTGTGTTTTTTTCGATTTCCAATAGGTAGTGGGTTTATCCATTATTACTAATGGGCATACAGAAATAAAAGGTGCTGTCCCCTTTAAAAGAGCTCGGAACCTTGGTGGCAGCTTATAAAAGTGCAGGTTCTAGTCCCACAATGTGTCAGATGTGGAGATCCTGGAATCAAACTGATTGTGGGGGAGGCTTTACAAGCTTTTTTTTTTTGTCTGTAATGGTTGATAACTGCGAACAATAGAATGCATTTATTTGTATAGATAATGGAGATGACCCAGACTCTGGTTTGAGGTGTTAATCAATACAGGATTAATAAGACATGTATAAGTAAATGGTGTCAGGAGCCAACTCAAAAGGAGATGAGCCCCCCCATCCCCTATAATGTCTTGTATAATGCTCTAACAAGCAAACCTGTGTGGTCAGAACCAGATCAAATAACCCAAAATTGATCAAATATATTAGTTTTATTGGGACATATTTAAAAACAGATATATCAAACAATTGATTGAATACAGGTCATAAGGAGTTAATACAGAAGTATACCCCAGATGGGAGAACAATCAATAAAGAGATAAATTGGAAACGTACATCGCAGGTCAAAAGAATTTGTAAGTGACTAGGCAAATGTTCAAATCATACTTACTAAGTAAGTGAATATATTGCTCTAGGCACAAGAAATTCATGTGTACTATGCCTAATACGACCATATAGTGCACAACTCAACCTTAAAAAGGTCCCCCACACACGACCCAACGCGCGTTTCACTAAATGCTTTATCAAGAGAGGAGTAGCCTGGTTTGAGGTTTTGTAGGATTTTAGAGCATTTGTCAATAAAGGCCCCGTCACACACAGAGCTAAATCTTTCGCAGATCTGTGGTTGCAGTGAAATCATGGACATATTGTTCCATTTGTACACAGCCACAAACCTGGCACTGATTGTCCACAATTTCACTGCAACCACCGATCTGCCGCAGATTTATCTGTGTGTGACAGGGCCTTTACTAGAACTTTCTATAAAGTTATGGAAGGAGTCGTGTACTCTAACAAGTTGACATTATCATAGGGGTTAAAAAAAGCTTGAAGGTATCTGAGGGTGCTGGGGATTTGTTTTCTCCCTTTTCATCAACTTTTTTTAATTTTTCGCATCTTGACTTTTTAAAGTGGTTTTGCAGGATAAAAAAAAGAAGAAAAAAGTGGCTGCTTTCTTTCAGAAACTGTCCCATCTGTGAGTGATTTTGCAGCTCCGCTCTATTTACTTCAACGGGGTCAGCAAAACCAATAGTCAGGGTTACCGTAGCTTTGTTTCCAAAAACAGCAGCCATGTTTTGCTAAAACTGGACAAACCCTTTTAATGATGGTGAGCACACCAGTGCTTCAGGATGTTTTCTAGGTGTCATTCCCTGTAGTGATCATTTGTTCATCCAGATCTGCCCAGTTCATGAATATAACCGTACGTCTTCAGTGAAGATTGACACGAATGCAGGACAATCAGAGCGCGAGATAAGGGAATTTACAAATCAGGGTGTTGGCTTTTATGCTGTTCAGGACTGGTGGAAATTTGGCAATAATGGTTTTCACTTGTCAAGTATATTATTTAGAGGGATTTTCCCATTTCCATAGATAAGTGTTATTGGATAATGCTTGTAAAAAGAAGCGCTTTGCAATTTACAGTTTATAATAATTTGCAGCCATTCTGGAGTTCCTAGCGGGGTTTTTTCTTTCTGTTCATAGCTCGTTGCCTTGGAGATCGACCACCACTGCTGTCTAGCTTGTAAGCACTGCAGCTGCCCAGGTTTTGGAGAGAACCGTACGACTGCATCAAGCTCACCAGCTTCAAAGCCGTGCTTACAAGCTTGATAGAAAATAGCTCGTAAGCACTGTGCATGCTCGGCCACTGCTGCTATACAGCAGTGGTGGTTGGTCACCTAACCAACGAGCTGTGTGCAAAAAATAAAAAAAATTCAATATCTTAATGGCAAAAGAAAATGTAATAAATAGTAAATTGCATAATCACTGTCCAACAATGTCCATCTATGAGGATGGGAATAACTAGTGTTGAAGTTTTCCGGTTTGCACTGTGGATACTGTCATCGTTGCAGAATCCAAATCTTTAGGGTTTAGACAGATCATTGTAACAGTACTATTGCTACTTTTGCAAATTTAAGTACCTTTTCACAAATGTCCATGAAGTCCTTACTGCCCATCCCCTTAAAAAAACAGATTCCGGAGTGACCGCAGACTACAGGACGTTGAGTGCAGGGAAGACCGGCTTTACACCTGTAGTAAATACATAAAAAACTCGAGCACTGATACAGAATAAGGCCTCTTTCACACGTTCGTGAAAAACCATGCTCGTTTTTCACGCGCTTTGCCCTCCGCGAGCCGTGTTTATTGCCTACGTGTATTCTCCGTGTGTTCTCCGTGATAACACACGGAGAACGGGAACTGTCTACTCGCCTGTCCCTGGCTTCGCTGTCCGTGGTTCTGAACTTTGGTCTCCGGTCCTGCCGACTCCCCGCTGCTGCTGCTTCCGGCCGCAGTGAAGTGAATATTCAATGAGCATAATGAGCGGCGGTCTGCAGCAAGTGACAGCAGCGGCAGAGACAGGAGGGCTGGAGAAGGTGAGTTAAGTCACATCCGTGTGGTCAGTTTGTGTTACGTGAGACCCGTTTGCGTTCCGTGCGACACCCGTGATGCCGCAGAGAAAATGGACATGTTGCCGTGAGAAACACATGTATGTACGGAACGGACACACGTTCCGTGCGTAAATACATGCGTGTGTCCAACTCAATTTGAAAACATAGGTCTACATGTGTACGTGTCTCTGGTACGTGAGGAAACTGCCAAACACGTACCGGAGGCACATACGTGTGAAAGAGGCCTAAGACATTTCCCACCTTAATATTTGCTGAAAACACAGAGAAGCTGACAAAATAGTCACTTCTATAGACAAGTGTGTGTAAATGGAGAGCTTAGATGATCCTGTCTGTGAACCTAAACTCCACTTGATGTTGATAGTTCACCCTCACACCTGAGTGTTAGCACAGGTTCCTTTAAAACACATTGGGCTAATAAATCTGTCACTACACCACTCCTTTCCTTCTTCCCAATCCTAAAAGGGCCGGATGTTTCTCCCAGTATTGAAGACCCATGAGCAAAACCTCCTCTACAAAAGGCCCAGGAAGAAGCCGAGAGGCGAAACTCTGAGTGACCTGGAGACTTTGGCAATTTTTAAAAGAATGTTATTGTAAAGAATTTTTTTTTTAGCTTCTACATGCTACGCTCTATTTACTTCAACGGGGTCAGCAAAACCAATAGTCAGGGTTACCGTAGCTTTGTTTCCAAAAACAGCAGCCATGTTTTGCTAAAACTGGACAAACCCTTTTAATGATGGTGAGCACACCAGTGCTTCAGGATGTTTTCTAGGTGTCATTCCCTGTAGTGATCATTTGTTCATCCAGATCTGCCCAGTTCATGAATATAACCGTACGTCTTCAGTGAAGATTGACACGAATGCAGGACAATCAGAGCGCGAGATAAGGGAATTTACAAATCAGGGTGTTGGCTTTTATGCTGTTCAGGACTGGTGGAAATTTGGCAATAATGGTTTTCACTTGTCAAGTATATTATTTAGAGGGATTTTCCCATTTCCATAGATAAGTGTTATTGGATAATGCTTGTAAAAAGAAGCGCTTTGCAATTTACAGTTTATAATAATTTGCAGCCATTCTGGAGTTCCTAGCGGGGTTTTTTCTTTCTGTTCATAGCTCGTTGCCTTGGAGATCGACCACCACTGCTGTCTAGCTTGTAAGCACTGCAGCTGCCCAGGTTTTGGAGAGAACCGTACGACTGCATCAAGCTCACCAGCTTCAAAGCCGTGCTTACAAGCTTGATAGAAAATAGCTCGTAAGCACTGTGCATGCTCGGCCACTGCTGCTATACAGCAGTGGTGGTTGGTCACCTAACCAACGAGCTGTGTGCAAAAAATAAAAAAAATTCAATATCTTAATGGCAAAAGAAAATGTAATAAATAGTAAATTGCATAATCACTGTCCAACAATGTCCATCTATGAGGATGGGAATAACTAGTGTTGAAGTTTTCCGGTTTGCACTGTGGATACTGTCATCGTTGCAGAATCCAAATCTTTAGGGTTTAGACAGATCATTGTAACAGTACTATTGCTACTTTTGCAAATTTAAGTACCTTTTCACAAATGTCCATGAAGTCCTTACTGCCCATCCCCTTAAAAAAACAGATTCCGGAGTGACCGCAGACTACAGGACGTTGAGTGCAGGGAAGACCGGCTTTACACCTGTAGTAAATACATAAAAAACTCGAGCACTGATACAGAATAAGGCCTCTTTCACACGTTCGTGAAAAACCATGCTCGTTTTTCACGCGCTTTGCCCTCCGCGAGCCGTGTTTATTGCCTACGTGTATTCTCCGTGTGTTCTCCGTGATAACACACGGAGAACGGGAACTGTCTACTCGCCTGTCCCTGGCTTCGCTGTCCGTGGTTCTGAACTTTGGTCTCCGGTCCTGCCGACTCCCCGCTGCTGCTGCTTCCGGCCGCAGTGAAGTGAATATTCAATGAGCATAATGAGCGGCGGTCTGCAGCAAGTGACAGCAGCGGCAGAGACAGGAGGGCTGGAGAAGGTGAGTTAAGTCACATCCGTGTGGTCAGTTTGTGTTACGTGAGACCCGTTTGCGTTCCGTGCGACACCCGTGATGCCGCAGAGAAAATGGACATGTTGCCGTGAGAAACACATGTATGTACGGAACGGACACACGTTCCGTGCGTAAATACATGCGTGTGTCCAACTCAATTTGAAAACATAGGTCTACATGTGTACGTGTCTCTGGTACGTGAGGAAACTGCCAAACACGTACCGGAGGCACATACGTGTGAAAGAGGCCTAAGACATTTCCCACCTTAATATTTGCTGAAAACACAGAGAAGCTGACAAAATAGTCACTTCTATAGACAAGTGTGTGTAAATGGAGAGCTTAGATGATCCTGTCTGTGAACCTAAACTCCACTTGATGTTGATAGTTCACCCTCACACCTGAGTGTTAGCACAGGTTCCTTTAAAACACATTGGGCTAATAAATCTGTCACTACACCACTCCTTTCCTTCTTCCCAATCCTAAAAGGGCCGGATGTTTCTCCCAGTATTGAAGACCCATGAGCAAAACCTCCTCTACAAAAGGCCCAGGAAGAAGCCGAGAGGCGAAACTCTGAGTGACCTGGAGACTTTGGCAATTTTTAAAAGAATGTTATTGTAAAGAATTTTTTTTTTAGCTTCTGTGGATTTTTAAAAAACTGCAACCTTTGCTGGCACCGAGAACTGAGTGATTCCATTGTTCTCTAGCCCCTAACAAGATGCCTTTGTGGTGTCACTGAGAAGTGAGCCGCAATGGAAGATGCACTTTTCGTCATATCTTTACCTGGCTTTATCTGTAGTGTTTGGGTTACCAGTTTCTTTGGAGATGGAAACATCCGACAGGTTTTTCAGGTGAAATCCACTTCAGGATGTGTTTTGGTTTTTTTTTCTTTCTTAAATTTTCTAATGCGTTTACTGAGGTTTTTTCCTGGGGTAGTTTTAAAAAGGTTAAGTTTTTTGTGTTTACACTGGTTTTTGTAGCCTTTTAATTTGAAGATGTGAAATTTAGAGCATTAGGGTATGTGCGCACACTGCAGTTTTGTTTTTCCAGTGAAAAACGAACCCTCTGGCCGAAAAACGCATCAAAAAACGCATGTGTTTTTGCCACGTTTTGGTGAGTTTTTGCTGTGCTTTTTTTAATATGATCAATTGCAAAACGCAGAGAAAAAAGCAGAAAAGTGGTGACATGCTGCTTTTTTTTTTGCAACCAAAACTGCAGGCAAAAAAGCAACATGTGCACAACCTTTTAGATTTTTTCATAAACTTTGCTGGGGAAGGTCATACATGCAGTTTAGGATCACAAACTGCACCAAAAACAAAACAAAAAAAAAGCAGCGTGTGCACAAGGCCTTAAAGAGGATTCAATGAGAAATCTGCCTCTAACCTGTGGGTTGAAACTTTTTTTTTTTTTTTTTACGGCGCTGATTTTCTAACCTCATTGGAGAGGAAAAAAAACCATCAAACTCCTCTTATGATCAGTGAAGTGGACTTTCTTTTGAAAGGAATAGACGTGTTTAAAGTATATTTTGAGCTATTTTTTAATTTGGATTTTGGCTGTGTGCACACTGCGTCTTGTGGATGAGATCCTCCTGAAAAACCGCAGATAGATATGAACATACTGCACAGCAATGTAAAAACGACTTGCTGTGTGCATGTTTTGGCTATGTTCACACAGGGCTTTTTTGGTAAGTTTTTTTTTTTTTCCTGACCAAAACCTGATCTTGTAGCAGGAAATTTCCTTTGAGTCATCTGTGTTTTTCAGTGGCGTTTTTGGTGCTTTTTTTTCCCTACAAAATGGGATGTATCAATGAAAAAACGCTGCGAAGAATTAACATGCTCATTCTTTCAAATATGCAGCAAAAATGCAGGTATTTGACAAAACAGGAAAAAATGTGTGGTGTGGTGTGTGTGTGTGTTTGTGGTGTGTGTGTGTGGGGTGGTGTGGTGGGTGGGTGGGGTGTGTGTGTGTGTGAGTGGTGTGTGCGTTTGTGGTGTCTGGTGTGTGGGTGGTGTGTGTGTGTGTTTGTGGTGTGTGTGTGTGGTGAGTTGGGTGGGGTGGTGGGTGGGTGGGGTGTGTGGGTGGTGTGTGCGTTTGTTGTCTGGTGTGTGTGTGTGTGTAGTGTGTGTATTTGTGTGGGTGGTGTGTGTGTGTTTGTGGTGTGTGTGTGGTGAGTTGTGTGGGGTGGGTGGGTGGGGTGTGTGTGTGTGGGGGTGGTGTGTGCGTTTGTGGTGTCCGGTGTGTGTGTGTGTGTGTGTGTGTGTGTGTGTGTGTGTGTGTGGTGAGTTGTGTGGGGTGGGTGGGTGGGGTGTGTGTGTGTGGGGGTGGTGTGTGCGTTTGTGGTGTCCGGTGTGTGTGTGTGGGGGGGGGTGGTGTGTGCGTTTGTGGTGTCCGGTGTGTGTGTGTGTGTGTGTGTGTGTGTGTGTGTGGGGGGGTGGTGTGTGTGTGTGGGGGTGGTGTGTGTGTGGGGGGGTGGTGTGTGTGTGTGTGTGTGTGTGTGTGTGTGGTGTGTCCGTGGATTTGCTTAAACAAAGGCAAATCTGCAGCTAAAAAACGCGGGAAAAACTTACCAAAAAGGCCCTGTGTGAACATAGGCTTAGTATTTCTTTTACCTCTTTTAAACACTTCAGAGTTTGTAAATCATGAAGTGTTTAAAAGAAATAACCTGTTCATTCTTCAGAAGCCGCCCACTCTGTTTTTGAAGATATAAGGGAAAAGATGGCGGCCATGGATCTGGCACGAAAACTATGGCAAAACCACCAGCAGCGTTTTGCTTCAGGGAAATAAGTGGCCAGCTTTTTCCTGAAGCCGCTTTGCCTGGGAAAATGTAGTGCCTGCGCTGGTTGTTAAATGCGCTGTGCACAGCCACTCCACTGCAAATAAAGTGTGATCATAGCTTTATTTGCATTATTGGTTTTCACAACATGCCTTAATAAACATGGCGGCTGTTCTTGCTACCCAGCAATGTGTTGGTCTCTTAATGGGGATATTTTTTTTTTACCTTTTTTTCCTCAAGATGTGGATGGGGGCAGGGTCTACCTTCAGGGATACCACCATGTTCCATGGATGACGATTGACTGCTCCTTTCCTGTTCCTTGTATATTTCGGTAGCTTGGTTGCCCCATTTTTTCTAATGTTTGTTCTTTATTTGTCCTTGCTGTTTGCTTTCCTATGTGATTGGAGTGGACAGCCACTGTTTTGGGTCAGCAATGTGCCCAAAAGGGGTTGTCATTTTGCTTTCCCAGCTCGGTGTGAATGGTTGCAGCGCTGTGAAGCTATATATACAGTGCCATCACCTGCCCTCCTGGGCATTGAGTTATGTGCTTAGGTCTGATGGTTTCTGCATTTTTACGCTTTGTGGATTGATAAATTACTGTCCGCTTATGTCTCTTTTGGCCGCTCTCCTTGATGACGGTTCTGGTCCTGCTGTCCAGCAGATGACAAAGCGGATTTTGCAGCTGTCTGGTCATAGTTGTAGTTTTCTCACTAACATTTTGACCTCCGATATTTTGGTCTCTCGGGCTTTGTCAGCTGCTGTCTAATTAGCCTGTTTTCTTCCCCCTTGTTGTCCACGTTCCTGCCTCTGCGGCGATTTGTCAAGTTCATTGGAGAATGAGCATTTGTGATGGATGTGACTTGCCCCGGGTCCTGATCCTTCCTTGTAGTGACGCTGTCAGCTGCGCTCGTATTTGTGTCAGTCATGGAGGAAATACTTTTTTATGAGGCCTTAAAGAACTAATGTGTAGTGAATATTGGAAACCTTAAATTAGACCGGTACGCCATAAATAAGGCATGAGCGTACTCCAATGTATGGAGTAGTTTGGACTTATATACCGTGAGTATAGGAATATACAGCGCTCAGATCCGGTAGCAGTTTACCAGGTATTGTGTTCAGTCCTTATCTATACCTGCGTAATTACCACTTACAGGTCATCATTTAAAGGGCTTGTCCACTGTTGGATACAATATTTCATTTCTTAAAGGGAACCTGTTTGTTGATTCACTCTGCCCAAACCACAGGCAGCATGAATCCGAACCCCTGAAGTCATATAGCCAGGCTCTGATTCAGGCTGCCCGAGATTTGGGCAAAATGAATCAGGCGAAAAAAAAATAAATTACAATCTAATTATGATCTGTAGGGGAATAAGATATCTGGGTCAAATGCTTGTATTTTTGGGTTGAAAATCATTTGTTTTTGTCGTTTATTAAAAATGTTGCAGTGTTTGCCTTATACAACTTCTGTCTTGAACTGTATTCCTTTTTGCAGAATGGGTCAACTGAGATACCGTCGGTGAGCTCATTTTGACTGTACAATGGAAGAGTTTGTAACTCTATATTTTTTTTTTTTAACTAATTTTAAATGACCACTGTTTGCAGGGTTTGTTTTTTTTTATTGGAGCGGTTCTGAATAGATTATTGAAGCTTTTTTTTGTTTGACGCATTGTTGTTTTTTTTCTAATTTGATGGTGTTAAGTTTGGAGAGCTAGAGAGGATTCATTGAGCATCTTAAGGGTGCTTTACACGCTGCGACATCGCTAGCGATCTCGTTAGCGATGTAACACGCCAGATCGCACATACAATCTGCCGAGATCGCACATGTGACCGGTGCTAAAAATTACCTATGTGCGATCTCAGCAAATCGTATGTGCGATCTGGCGTGTCACATCGCTAACGAGATCGCTAGCGATGTCGCAGCGTGTAAAGCAAACTTTACTTTATACTGAATTTAAAAAACCTTAGAGGGGTCTTTTTGATGAATTGGGAACAAACACATCTCTTAGGCTAAATTCACACAGGGCATCTTTTGCTGCTGCTTTGGTGCATTTTTGAGGTCAGAAAGATGCACCCAAATGCATGCATTCCCTTCTCCCAGCAAAGTCTATGAGATTTTAATTTTGCTGTCCGCACTGGGCATCTTGTTGGCTGCGTTTTTCAAGATGCAGCATGTCCATATTTTTTGCGTTTTTATTGCATTTTTGAGCCCTTCCAGTCAATAGATTTGACCTAAAAAAAACGCATTGGGCAAAACACGGTAAAAATGCATTGCGTTTTTGCTGCGGTGTGTCTTTGGTGCTTTTTAAGATGCACTGACAAAAAAAGATGCCGCATGTGAACTTAGCCTTAAGTTACAAAAAAACCCAACAAAACAGATGAGGAAAAAAAAAAGTGTGATCACACCCAAGAAAAAGAAAATCTGTCCGTTGGATGGTAAAATGCACAAGTATGTGAGACTGTAGCCTTGGGCCTCATTCAGATGTCGGTGAATTTTAGCGAACGCAAAAAAACAGTCGAGCATTGTATGCTGCAATAATATTTCATTCTTCGACTTGTTTGGGTCATTTTGATCTGTTGCTTAGATCAAAGTCAGACAAATCTGTGTTTATTTTTTGTTGTTGTTTGTGCCTTTTTGCTTTTTTTCACCCCATAGACAGTGTTTACAAACGTGTTAACAGCTCTATTATATCATATGGTGAAAAAAGGACGTCTGTATGAGCTGTATTTGTTTCCAAGATTTATTTATTAAAATCTAATTTGCACAAAACCAACCACTACAAAAAAAAATGTTCCTGTGCTGAGATCTTTATAAAAATAATAATAATTAATAATGTGCTCATACTGTGTAATGGCCGTGTCTTGACAGTGCAGAGCTGCTCCAGTTCATGGTCAGCATACATCACATCTCTGGTCAAATGATTGAGGAGCAAAAGAGTTTACAGACATTATAGTCTGGGACTTAACAAAGTCAAATTACTTTTTGGACTGGTTAATCCAGACCTATGATCCTATATATTTTGGCTCTGATTCATGAAGGGGTTTTTTTTCTCGCCAGTATTCTAGAACACGAATGGCAGTGATGGCCAACCTTTTAAGCTTCATGTGTCAAAATTTGTAAAAAAAAACCAAACAAAAAACAACATAACTCGGGTGGTGTGTCACTTCTCGGAAAATCGATATTTTTGTGATATTTGTAACTCTAATAACAAAGTTATCTGATAATGACTGCTGGGGAGGAGGGGAGAGAGGAGGTGATAATAATTACCTCTCCCCTTCCCCCTCAGCAGTCATGTGCTCTGTAGGAATGTGGCCATCTTGTTTTCATCCTGTAGTAATGTGCCCCATCATTGTCCCCATCCTGTAGTAATGTGCCCCGTCATTGTCTCCATCATGTAGTAATGTGCCCCATCATTGTCCCCATCCTGTAGTAATGTGCCCCATCATTGTCCCCATCCTGTAGTAATGTGCCCCATCATTGTCCCCATCCTGTAGTAATGTGCCCCGTCATTGTCCCCATCATGTAGTAATGTGCCCCGTCATTGTCCCCATCCTGTAGTAATGTGCCCCATCATTGTCCCCATCCTGTAGTAATGTGCCCCGTCATTGTCCCCATCATTGTCCCCATCCTGTAGTAATGTGCCCCATCATTGTCTCCATCATGTAGTAATGTGCCCCATCATTGTCCCCATCATGTAGTAATGTGCCCCGTCATTGTCCTGTCCCCATCATGTAGTAATGTGCCCCATCATTGTCCCCATCCTGTAGTAATGTGCCCCGTCATTGTCCCCATCATTGTCCCCATCCTGTAGTAATGTGCCCCGTCATTGTCCCCATCATGTAGTAATGTGCCCCGTCATTGTCCTGTCCCGATCATGTAGTAATGTGCCCCATCATTGTCTCCATCATGTAGTAATGTGCCCCGTCATTGTCCTGTCCCGATCATGTAGTAATGTGCCCCATCATTGTCTCCATCATGTAGTAATGTGCCCCATCATTGTCCCCATCCTGTAGTAATGTGCCCATCCTGGTCCCCATCCTGTAGTAATGTGCCCCATCATTGTCCCCATCCTGTAGTAATGTGCCCCATCCTGGTCCCCATCCTGTAGTAATGTGCCCCATCATTGTCCCCATCCTGTAGTAATGTGCCCCATCATTGTCCCCATCCTGTAGTAATGTGCCCCATCATTGTCCCCATCCTGTAGTAATGTGCCCCATCATTGTCCCCATCCTGTAGTAATGTCAGCAAAAATTGCTCGGCCTGTCACCACTGACACGTGTGTCATTGGTATGCCATCACTGACCTACAATAGCATGAAAAATCTTCAAGCATTGCAAAATTTATACACAATTTGGATTTGTGCACACATTTAGCAACCGTTTTTTGTTTTTTAAAACCTTACATTCCTGGCCAGCTTTTCCAAAATGGGTGAATCATGGATGTGTCCTTCCTCTTACTATTTCATGAAAATGTACTCCATTTTACTGGCTTAAATTTCACCAGAAATGTCTGGTCGCTATTGGAGTAACATTTCTGGCCGTGGAGCACACGAGTTATAAGGTGCGTCTCATTCATTAAGGGGCGTGTGAATCTTTATGACTTGGGCACACGGCACTTGAGCAGTCCTGATAACATGCCTTAACCCCTTCAGCCCCAGATCGGTTTCCGTTTTTGCTTTTTTGTTTTTTGCTCCCCTTCTTCCGAGAGCCGTAACTTTTTTGTCTTTCTGTCAATCATTCCATATGAGGGCTTGTTTTTTGCGGGACAAGTTGTACTTTTAAATGAAACCATAAGTTTTACCATATGGTGTACTGGAAAACAGCAAAAAAATTCCAAGTGTGGAAAAGCTGCAAAAAAAGTGTGACCGCACAATAGTTTTTGGGATGTTTTATTCACAGTGTTCACTATATGTGATGGGTGTGATGCCTGAGGTTGGTGCGAGTTTGTAGACACCAAACATGTATAGGTTTACTTGTATCTAAGGGGTTAAAAAAAAATCACAAGCTTGTCCAATAAAAGTGGCGTACGTTTTGCGCCATTTTCCGAAACCTATAGCATTTTAATTTTGTGGGATCTATGGCTCAGTGATGGCTTATTTTTTGCGTCTCGAGCTGACATTTTTAATGGTACCATTTTTGTGCAGATGCTACGTTTTGAGCGCCTGTTATTGCATTTTGCATTAAATTTGTGGCGACCAAAAAACGTAATTTTGGCGTATTGGAATTTTTTTTGCTGCTACACCATTTACCAATCATTTACGCACGTGACTTCCGGTGGGGGCGGCGGTATGTGAAAGTAATGGGCGCCCGCATATGCATCTCGCTGCCAGACTTTGGCAGCGAGATGTAAGGGGTTAAATGTTGCGGGTGGAAGCGATTCCACTCGTAACATGCAGGCACACATGTCAGCTGTTGAAAGCAGCTGATGTGTGTGCGGATCGCCGCGACCTGCCCACGGCAGGGGGCGGGGATTAACCTCACACGATCCATGACGGATAGATCCGTCATTGGTCATGAAGGGATATGCTTTACGGATCATTTTTGGACACTTCCCCCCCCCCCCCCCCCCCAAACAATAATATCCTAAGGTTTAATGTGTATGGTGGGGGGTGGGGGTTATGATCAGGGATATGGTCATGTTCCATTGGGCTGTATGTGTGTGCTTATAATGCCTCGATCCCTCAGCCATGATTAAAATACTGGTGTAGAATTTAATTCAGACACGTAAAGAGGAAGAGCGTGGTGTGATAGAAGATGGAAAGTAGCGGGTGATTGTAGCATACAGGTGATGTCGGGCCGACTTCAGCGCATCCAGCCAGAAAAAGAGCGCAGATTTTATGTTGGATCAGTGCTAAACCATTGATAGAAGCGACCCTGCCTCCATCTATGCAAACCATTGGCAACTGCTCCACATTTTATTTGCTCCAACCCTTCTACCCGAGGTCTCTGCTGTTCGCCAGTAATCCTTGACGTGCTTTGAAGAAATATTACACTTGAAGACCGTAAAAATATTGCCAGAGAACTGGGCTTTGACTTGAGCACAAAGCCTGACCTATAAATATCCCGGTTTGCAAGCGGCAGAAAATGGAGTCGGCCGCTTTAATGTTGTTAAGCAAACAGGATTTTCAGATGTTTATCTTATAATTTGTTGCAAGTCACAAAAAATAAATTGTCCTCGGCCGGGACTGCTGAAATGATTTCAGAATAAATATTAATATAAGTAATAGTATTTATCTTTAGAGTATTGTGAAGTGGCAGGCCGCGGCTGGCAGCTATTTCAGCTGTTGGTACACTGGAGTCTGTGAGCTCGCAGCTCGACAAGAAATGATTTAAAACCCCGGCGTGGACTGCTGATCCGGGCAAGCCACAGATCTGAGGATGACAGCTGGTCACATGTCCACACCGGGTATATCACACACGTGCGAGCTGTCATTCACAAATCGCAGCGGGCAGGAGGGTGGAGGCCTCATAAAATCCATGATTGGAAGTGGGGAGATTTTCAGTAGTAAGGAGCCCATCATTGCCCACAGCTGGTGCACTTGAGGTCCAGAATGGGTATCCTCTAAGGCTAATTTCACACATCAGTTTTTGGCATCAGGCACAATGTGGCGTGTGCCTGATGCAACGGATCCGGCGCAGAATATGCAAAAACTGATGTGCCTGATCCTTTTTTTTTTTTTTTTTTTTGACTGTTCCAATATACCTGATCCGTCAAAAAACGGATCCGGCGCATCCGTTTTTGCATCCTTTTCGTCCGTTTTTTTTTTTTTTTTTTGCTGGATCCGTTTTTTTTTCACTACATTAGAGCATGCTCAGTTTACAAAAAACGGATCCGGCGGCCGCATCCGTTTTTTACTGCATTACAACGGATCCGGCGTCCATAGGCTTCCATTGTAAAAAACGCCGTATCGCGCCGGATCCGGCGCGATGCGTTTTTTTTTGCTGGACAAAAAAACGTTACAAGATACATTCCCTCCGGCTGCCGCTTTAGGCAATTATGACGGATCCGGCAAAAGTCGGATGCAACGCAAGGCCATCAGGCACAATCCGGCGCGAACACAAATCAATGGGGATAAAACGGATCCGGCGCCAGATCCGTTTTACCCGCTTTTTTCTGGATTGTGCCTGATGGAAAAAAACTGTGTAAAATTAGCCTTAGATCTCCCAAAAAAACTTACATTTCCACACAACGTAGGATTTGGAAAGTTATTATTCCCTCTGACTTGAAAAAGTTGCAAAATTGAGCACAAGGTGTATTTCTTCAAAAAGTCAACACTTTATGACCTTTTGTGCCAACGATGCTTTGCAAAAGGGGCACGGCCAGCTGCCACCCAAGAAATAATAATTTACGGCAGAAAACTGGTGTACATCTTATCCGAACTCTACGGCAGTGGACTCTGACAGCCCCAAAGATGTGATAAATGTTATAAGAGACATGCGCCTCTTCATAATTTCACTAGAGTAAAGTCTTAAAGTCTGCCAAATATTTGGTTTGAGTGAAACGCGTTGAGAATGAACCGCCTTTCATCTGGATACAGTGCATTGGTTTTCGTCACTTCTCAGCATCGCAGCCACTACTACGCCATTTTTTTCTCTGGTTCCATTAGCATTTACAGTCGTGATAAATTACACCCAATGGAGCATATTTATCAGCACTCTCTAGAGAGATGGTCTCGAGTCACATCCACTGCCCCCCTCCTCAGTAGTGCCACTCAGGGCCCATCATTACTGGTATGACATCCAGAGCTTCCCCACAGAAAGCACACGACGAGCTTGTGCCCCCCTTTTGGGTAGGTGGTAGAATTACAAGGGTTCCCACTTTACCCATATTTGATACTCTTATACCAAGCACACTCACCGCACTAATGCTTCAAGCTCCCCTCTAACTAATAGTATCATCCAGTTTACAATATTTATTCTCCCATCCCCAAGTATATGCTCATCCATATCTGCTCTTCTGTGCAGGACACAAGTCACCATCTGGAGGCCAGATCTCTATAGCTGGTTTGCTAGACTTGATGCACTAAACTGGCAGACAGTTGTGAGATGCACATATTAGGCCGGTGAGCCATGTGTGTCCCAGTATGCAGGTGGGGACTCCTGGTCTAAACTATCCAGCCCTAAAAATATACAAAATTCATCATAAATTTAATCTGGAGTATGTTAAGACTGGCTAGTCCCAAGTTTACCCCCACCTAGTAGTTGCTTACTTTGTAGCAGACATTTGCTCCAAAATTTTGGCTCCTTTTTTTTTTTTTGCAGGATATGATCTCACTAGAGATGAGCAGACCCGAACAGTAAAGTTCAGTGTTCGTAACGAACATGGACTTTACAAAAAAAAAATCAAATCAGTGTTCGAGTTTGGTGTACGGGTGATTTATGTATGCTGACCACCCGAGTGAGCATCGGTGTGCCAAAGTACGCTTGGTGCTCGGCCCAGTGTGAGCTGTTTCCGGTCTCTGAGCGGCTCTGACTGGGGGTAAAATCAGCATTATCAGGTGTAGTGTGCATAGAAAAAAAATATGGAAAAACCCCAGAAGTGATCTGGTTATGGCTGCCTGTATGTGGGTGGAGACCTGAACTGCCCAATTGGTGATTTCCATTGGGGTTCCAATCAAGTCCAGGTCCCGAACTGAACTTTCTCTAAAGTCTGGCTGAACCCACCGAACCGAACTTCCACGGGTTCACTCATCTCTAGCATCTCTACATATCATGTATTATGTCATGCCCGTTTTTCGACTGGATCACGCACCTTGTTAAAAAAGTATCTAAACTACATAATAATTATGATGCATGTTAAGGATGACAGTTTGGGCGCCAATTACACAAGTATTCTGTCTCATTTAGCTTCGTAAATATGCACAAATGTGGTGATTTTGTATTATGCAATTTTAATATGATTTATTACATTTCTAATTCTCTATCTGGGTCTTTAATATGTGTTTTTTTCCCTTTTTTTCACAGGTCGTCCTCTCATTGAGTCGTATGCCTGAAGTTTCTAAAGAACACCCCTCAGTGTGGAGAGGAATGGAATTTTTATTTTTTTTTGAGTGAATGGATATAAAAATTTTTTTACCTTTTTCTCGTTCCGTATGGCCATGTTCTTGCTGTATTTTTGCAATAATCCTCACAATGTTACATGGAAAGACCATTCGGAGATGCAGTTCTATACAAGCTGAAGACAAGAAGCAACAATAAACTATTACTTGTCAAGTCCCCAGGAACGTGGAATCCCATTTTGGATCACGCTGTGAATTGTGATTTGGAGACTGTATTTATTTTCGGCATGCGTGTATTTGAATGGTTTCAAGCTTTCCACGTGGATGCGTTTTATATTCTAACGAAAGCTTAAGATGGTGCAAACTTCTTCATTTTTAGTCTAATTTATGTATTTATTTTCCTGATGGCGGCACCTTACAAGGTGATTGTGAGCAAAATCACGTGTTATAATAGCGTGGTACTGGACAATAAGTTTCAGAATGTAGTACATTATTGTCTCGGAAGTTGCCAGGCTCATAGACTAGGGGTCCAGTGTCTGGTTGCTCATCACACTGTGTGTTCAGACCTTCTAAAAGATTCGGAGGTAGCCCCTGATCATGGCGAAGGCGTTGGTAACAAAATCGCAGTGGGGGAAAGTGTGGTTTCCGGTGAAGATTACCCTCATGTGAACCTTAAGGCTAAAAAGACTGCCACCATTCAGAATACCAGCAGTTTGAAAGATATAACCGGTGAGGCTATAAATCTTGCAAGTGGAAAAACAAAAGAGTTTTCTTTTGAAAAGCTAAAGAATGCCTCAAACCAGCATGTCAATCTCAGGAAAGGTCGAAAAGTCCGTCCGGAATCATTTGGCCGGAAGTCGGCAGATTATGACTTTATATACGGCCAGTTCAGTAACAATGAAAATTGTCCACCTTTTGGTTTGCTACAGTCTCAGGGCTCAGAAGAAAAAACAATAATGTCCCATGGCACGTCATTGGAACAGAATATTAATTTGGCCTCGCTGTATTTGCAAGGGCTTTCAGAAGAGAACCTGATAAACCAGATTTTGAAGAAGCATAAGCTTGACAGCTCCGGTTCTGGGGAGGATATAAAGATGTGTTTGGATATTCTTCTGAAATGTTCTGAAGACCTGAAGAAATGTACAAATATCATAAAGCAGTGTATAAAGAACCGATCGGTTGGTGGAAGTGGCAGTGGTATGGGAGATGGGAAGGGTTCTGATCATTTTCCCAATCCTGAGATCATTTACATGAACGTCATGGCAAGACTATCTTCTTACCTAAAAAAGCTTCCTTTTGAACTGGAACAGGGTTCCCATGGACGAACTGAACCTAATGACTTGGCTGAACTTGTAAAAAGCCTCAACAGTCTGCAGCAACATCCATTTTCACCATTATACGGTCATGAACAGCCTCCAAAGTATGAAGATGTTGTGCAAACTCCCCCATCTTTGAAAGCCATATCATCATCCACCAATGAAAATCATGAGCCTGCATCACAGCACACCAGCGTCGGTGACACTAGTACTGTAAAATCCGTGCCAGACGTAGCTCCTCCATTACCTGCAAAGACTTGGCAGAGAAATAAACAAAACCAAACCAATGCGATAAAAAATCATTCTACAACTTCTCAGCAAACCAATCCTCCAACACATGCAAACGGTAGGGAGAAGTTCCCAAGGAACTCTACAGAAAAGCTCTTCATTGAAGAGGATTCAGATTCCCAAATGGCTCCTCACCAAAAGAAGTCACCAACTACGCGTTTACCCCTAACATGTGAGGGCAAACGCAGGTCAGCTGAAAATCTGTGCCGTGAACCATCGACTAGTCCTCATGTAGCTAAAGAGACTCCTTCGACTAGTTCTCCCGATCTACCAAACACTGCCAATGCCCAAACTCCCACAGCTCCCATTAATGTGAATACAGTAGTGCCAATGAGAATGGGCAAGAGCAGTGACCACGAGGAAATAGACAAATTGCTTTTAGACTTGGAACGTTTTTCTCAAAAAATTGAAAGCACTTTAAAAAACCCACCAATATCTTCACCAGCACCTTCCAAACTACCAACTGGGCTGCCCGGTCTGAAGGAAGACTTCAAAGCACAACCTGCTCCAAATGTACTCGGAAATGAATCAAGCATGAGCAACACAGGAGAGGACGACAACCTTTTACTCCGTATATTGGGCAGCATTGAGGACTTTGCTCAAGAGCTCGTGGACTGGAGATCGGGTAAAGGAACTTTGTCCAAGCAGAAGGAAGTTATGCAGATCCTTCAAGAAACTTTGGTTCCTCAGAGTCCTCTCTCATCCCCCAGTTATCAAAGCCAAGTCAGGGATGCAAACTCCACTTTGTCTCTCCAGCAGACACCTGAAGTGATCAAGGTAAGAAAATTTTATATATTATAATTCTGTTGCAAGAAAATTTGCAAAAAACACGAGACACAATGGGAAAAAAAAAAATAAACCTCTCCTCTCTGTAGAGAGAGGTGCCAAATCTAAATGTAGCACGTGAGTCAGAGATGGAGGTTAGACATGAGAGCTGGGAAATGAGGAGAGGAAGAGACAACATTTTTAGGATCTCAGTCATGCTTCTTCACGCCCTCTTCTCCTGATGAGCTATGGCTGCACTCCTCTTCTTTGTAACCCAACTACTACTCAACTGAATCCTCCTCCTCGCTATTCCATTGTGCTTTCACGGGTCACAGCCGGGTGACGTCTCCATCAGAATTATGTATGACCCCCTTGGTATTTTTGTGTCTGGTCCACTATACTAAAATAAACAGCCCCCACCCACCCTGCTGTATGGCATGCCTCCCTCCTAGTAGATTGTAAGCTCCAGGGCTTCTCTCCATTTGTCTCACTGATTTGCAGGAGGTTTGGGACACACGTTTCCACCATCATTGCTAAGTACTTTTTTTATCCTGCATGTTGTAAATCTCGTGCTCTTTTGATAATAGATTTCTTCCCCGTGTCACAATGAAGTAAAACGAGTACATTACATGTACAGAGCAGCATTAAGGATTTGCAAAGCCTGGTTTATGAGTCTGGCTCCATTGGATCTCCAGGGAGCTCATAGATGAGGCTTTTCTCAGCTTGCCGTCAGCGTGATCTCTCTAACATATGTGCTCAAAACTGTTACCCAGGTCATTTGAGTATTTCTGATATTACGTTACGTCTTTATTAACACGTTGTTAGTTATCTGCTCCATAAACCTCCAAAACCACACATTCCTTTTTATCCCGACCCAATGCCTTGTCCTTGTGCACTTACAAGGCTCTTGGGTTACAGCTTTATGAAAAGATCTGTGGCTTGTGTGACTCTGCTCACCTATTCTAAGAAACAAGGAAAAATCATTAGTCTATAACTCAGAGCATGGGTATAGATGTATATTGGGCATCTGGTTGTCGGCCTAAAGATGACAGACCCTAAACCATCACTTTATCAGCAGAGAATATCCCTTTAATAGTCCATCACTATGATTGGAGGGGCCTGATTACTATTAACTCCATGATCCTGATAACCAGCCATGAGGTCGCATCAATTATCTCCATTAGACCCATAAAGAATGATGGGCGAGGTGTTGAGCTTGTCTGACCAGTGCTGCATTCAGATGGTGCACTTCAGGATGCAGTTTTCGGAATTGATTGAGTTCCAGCAATCAGACCCCCACTGACCAGCATAGGAATATCGTTCAAGCCTCTCAAGGGGCTGTGTCCTCCTAGTCAACCCCTTGTCAACTCATGTCACGGTGATCGCCTCTGGCTGCCGTGGTGGGCCGCCGGTGATCCCTGCACATGTCTGCTGATTTGAACAGCAGACTTGTAGGGCTAACAGGCACGAGTGGATCCGTGATCCACCCGCGCCTGCTTGCCACTTAAATTGGGCTGTACAAATTTCACAGGGTGATTTAAATGGCCTCGACGGAGATCGCACCGTTTCCTTCCGCCATAGGCAGCCCCATGACGTGGTCACGGGGATCTGTTGGTTGCCATGGTAGCGACGGGTCATGTGATGACCCCTGTCACTATGACGTACTTCCTGTAAGAGACAAGAGAGCGGCAACTCTTAAAGGTACAGTGCATTTTTGAGGATCAGAACTCTGCAGCTCTGATCAACAGAAATGCACAAGCGATCAATCTGCTGATCCATAAAGTCCCCTTGAGAGACTAGTAAAATAAATTAAAAAAGGAAAAAAAAAAGTTTTAAAAATAGAATAAAATAAAAAGCTAAAAGTTCATATCACCCCCTATTCACTTCATTGAAAATAAAATTGTTAAACAATGCACACATATTTGGTATCACCACTTTCATAAATGCCCGAACTATAAAAATATAAAATCAATTATTCTGATCGGTACACGGCGTGGCGAGACAAAAATTCCAAACTCCAAAATTACATTTTTTTGATCGCCGCAAATTTTTTTTAAAAATGCAATAACAGGCGATCAAAATGTAGCGTCCACACATGATATAATTAAAAACGCCAGCTCAAGACGCAAAAAATAAGCAGTCACTGAGCCCCAGATCTAAAAAAAAGAGAACGCTACGGGTCGTGGAAAGTGGCGCCAAAAGCGCAATTCTATTTTTGGACTTCTGAAATTTTTTTTAACCCCTTAGACAAAAGTATACATGTTTGTGATCTACAAACTCATACCGACCTGAGGCATTACACTGACACATCAGTTTTACTATAGATTGAACAGGATAAGTAAAACACCCCAAAAACAATCGTGCAATTGAACTTTTTTTGCAATTTCACCACACTTGGAATTTTTTTCCAGTACAGTATATGGTAAAACTAATGGTGTCGTTCAAAAGTACAAATTCTGCCGCAAAAAATAAGCCCTCATATGATAAGATTGTCCGAAAATTAAAAAAAATATGGCTCTCGGAAAGAGGCGAGCGAAGAACGGAAAATCGCCCAAGGGTGAAGGGGTTAAAGGGACTGTTAGTAGGTTTTTGCAATCTTATCTGAGAGCTGCATGATGTAGGCAAAGAGATCCTGAATCCAATAATGTATGACTTTCGTTTACTTGGATTCAGCGGTTCTGACAAAATCAGTTTTTAGATTTAGCATGTAAGAATACCCACGCCCGGCTCTTTATGCACAATATCTATAGACAGTGAGCTGCTAATCATATGAGGGGGTGTGGTCTGACTACCAGTCACACACTGCTGTAAATCGAGAAATGATAAGCTCTTGGTCCTAAAACAGTCATTGCAAGTAAACCGCACAGAGCTTGATAAGACACATTTCTTAAATCTGTATTTTAACCCCTACAGCATGCTGTCCTCAGATTACATAGTAAAAACCTGCTGAACGATTTCCTTGACCGTGAAGGGTACTACTACAATTCTCAGTTTACTGCAAGTTCAGCTCCTGAGAGCCGTGCAAATTGCTGATTCTGACAAGCATTGCTTGTTTAGCTGAAAAGGTTTTATAACATCTAATGGACTGGCCAAGTCTGGCAGGGCAAGAGCTGCTGATTGTTGGCCTCCCCCTCTATCATCCATTTATCTGGTGTGGGTGAAGCCAGAATTGTATTTTTTTTATTTTTTTTTTGTACTGGTAATACATAATCTCAAAAATATTGTGTTAGAACAAATCATGGATTTTAATGTATCTGCGTGCTTGAGCCTGTTTCAGAACATGCATTAGCATTATAGACCTTTACAGCATTTGATTCAATCCGGGAAAAAATGGCCCTTAGGCTCCTTTCAGACGTGTAATATTTAATTTATTTTATCCGACTCGCATAATTAAAATCAACAATATTTCTCCAACTTTAAAGAGAATCTCTCACCAGATTTTTGATAACCTGAAAGCAAAATGATTTAGGGGCAGAGACCATGGTTCCAGTGATTTATCCCTTACTGGGCTGCTTGAGACAGTTTTAATAAGATCCGTGCAGATCAAGCCATTCTCTGAATCCTGTGCTCTGTATAACCCCACCCACACCACTGGCATTTTTTTGTATACACTGTGCATAGGCAGAAAACACTATGGAGTAGTGGGGGCGGGGTTATACAGAGCTCATGAATATGGAGGACTATACAGTAACAGGTTTATTATCAAAACTACATCAAGCAGCCGAGTAAGGGAAACATCGCTGGATTCAGGGTCTCTATCTTTACATCATGCTGCTCTCAGATTAGATGGCAATTATCTGGCAGCAGCAGATTCCCTTTAAAAGGTTTTTTTCAGCCATAAAAATCCCTTTAAATATGAAAGCTGGCCCGCAAATCAGTTAATTGCTACAATTCTTGCTTGAAAACCCCCGAACAATCAGCTTCTATTGCTTGGGGAAGGTCCAGGGTGGTGCATTCATGTCTGAACACCATAGGCCATCACGAAAAAACATCCAAGTCCATCAAAGCTCAAGTTACTGTTTGCAGTGATTATCTGATCTGCTTATTGATGAAGGTTCTGAGCAGCAGCCTAATATTACGTCTTTTTCTCGTATATCTCTTAAACCTCATGAGACGCTTATTCTTACTATTAATATCAATGTGAGGCTGAAAGTGATATTTAAAATTGAGTCCAATCGCAATTCAGTGGCTGCCCAGGAATCCTGACTGACAGCTGCAGCTTGTACTGAGCAGTGAGAGTTCTCAGCAAGGAGGAGGGACACTGAGGATCTGCAAATCAGGGTAGGTGAGCAGAGACTGAGATTTTTCACAGTTGAATCCAACTAGGGGTAGGGTCACACTTGCGTATGACTCACATGGTTACAAAGCGAGAAAATCTCACACTGTTAATCTGAGGCAACGTTATGCTTTTTTTTTTCTCAGCTTCAATCGGACTGAGGAAAAACAAACGCAGCATGCTGCGATTGCACACGTATCTCGTGCAAGACTCGCCAATGTAAGTCTATGGGTGCGAGAGAAAAAATAATTGCACACGGATCACTCATCATTCATCAGTGTAGTGTGCGAGAAAAACGCATCCAAATCACAAGATTACTGGAAAATTATATTACATACGAATTGCTCATGGACAACATTTTCCAAAAAAAAAAAAAAAAAAAACACGTGCACTCGCATGGTACTCACTGCACTCGCACAGTGTTCGTCTGACTTTCCAGCATGAGAATCGGACAGATTTTTCATACGAGTGTGACTCTACCCTTAGGCCTAGGACACACAGCGAGAAAAACTGAGCAAGTGGAATGCGATGAAACCTCACATTCCACTCAGACCAATATTATGGGGCAGCTCCTATGAGCGATTATTTTCTCAGCCCTAATCAGACCGAGAAAAGAGTCGCAGCGGGTGCAATGCGAGCTTGTTTCACTCGCACCCATTCAAGTCTATGGGAGAGAGAGAAACAAAGCACTGCACTCACATTACACCGGTGTAACGCGAGAGCAGTGCGATTCTTGCATCAGCCAGCAACGGAGGCGATAGGGGGAAAAATCCCTCCCACTCCTCCTCAGCGCCGGCCCTCCCCTCTGCAGCTGTAGTCTGATCGCTCGATCAGACCACAGTCGCATGACCCTCACATGACACTCTGCTCCCGCTGTGCTGCGAGCATGAGCCGAGTGTCATGCGAGCACTCGCAGTAATCCCCGCGTGGCCCCAGCCTTAGAGTTAAAAAGCTCATGAGTCCAAGCGTATTCAGTCACTGCCCAGGAATCCTGACTGCTAGAGATGAGGAAACAAAAGGCGCAAATAGGGTCTTACCCGGCAATAACCGTTTAGAAAAACACGAATGAGAACACTCACCTGATGAGGTTGTGCCAGTCACAACCCCTTGAAAAGCCTGTGAGTGTCAGCGTGGTTCCAAGCAGCGGCCCCGAGATGATCGTGACAAAGATTTTTATATATGTATATACATATATGAGAAACGGGTTTATGCCGCGCTCAAGAATCACTGTATCCAAGGAATTTACTTTAAATCTCTTTTTTTATTTCAGTTCCAACGCGTTTCAGAGACATATACCGTCTCCTTCTTCAGGGAAAAGAGAAAATGTATCCACAGTATGCAGACCAGATGGTTATATAGGAGTCCATTAAAGACACGTTAATCCTAATGACGTCAATGCTCTCATGGTAACAGAGTGACTCATGAGCACGTGGAGACTGCAGAAAAACTGTGTTAACATTTAAAAAAATTTTATATATACAAGCATCTGAACTTTTTCAAACCATAAATAACTGAAAAATAAAAATGAATAAAAATGATAAATAAACCGTATATAAAAAGATGTTTGGTTTATTTCCCAAGGCGTATAAATGTAATGATGGACATAAAATTGTTAAGTGTGGTGCTAGAACCCCAAAGGAGGGAGTATTTCCTTGAGTTCTGACTCAGAATGGCTTGTAAGCATCCATTGTTCCATGGCTGGCTGCTTATTTGAGATGGCGCAATCAAGCAGCTACTGAATAAACCCACAATAAAGGGAATCATAAAGGTGTACATTTATAACGTGCAAAAGTGCTGATGTGAAAAATGTGCATGTAGATGCCAGAGATATTTATGTGTAAAATAAAATGTGTCAGTTTAATGAAAGAATGTGCATTTGAAATTGATGCTTGAATGACTAGTGTGTCAATGTTATAAAGGACTGTGCATATGGAACCAGAACATGTGCATATAGATACTGAAGAAACAAGAGACTTCCGAGAGATTCCTAGAAAGCAGAAGCCGTGAACTTAAGGAGAAAGAAAAGCGCCTGCGCAGAGACACTAAGCTAGTTCTCAATGAAAAACAGGGTGAAATGAGTTCAACCCGTGGGAAAAAAAGAGACAGCGCATGCGTGAAAAATACAATGAAAGTGACTCGGGTGCAAATGCCCCACCAACATTCTGGGTGCAAAAACGGGCATGCAACACATATTGGAGCAGTGGATATATGGATAGGATGAAAATATAGTACAAGATTATTGCTCAACAAATATAAAAAAAAAAAAAAAAAAAAAAAAATGTAAATAAATATGAATAAAAATGAATAAAAATGTAAATAAAAAGCACCTCATACTATTGTAGATGACTTTGATGAAAGATATATATATCATAATGAATGTACACATTTATATGAAACATATTAAAAATGTTTGGTTAATTTCCAAAGCGTATAAATGTGGTGATGGACATAAAATTGTTAAATGTGGTACTAGAACCCCAAAGGAAGGAATATTTCCTTGAGTTCTAACTCAGAATGGCTTATATCCGTCCATTCCTCCATGGCTAGCTGCTTATTGAAGATAGCAAAAACCAGCAGCTACTGAATGATCCCATAATAAAGGGAATCAAAAAGGTGTATATTTATCCCGTGCGAATGCGCTGATATAAAATGTGCATGTGGATGCCAAAGGTGCTGATGTGTGGGATGAAGATATGTCGGTTTAATGGAAGAATGTGTATTTGAAATTGGTACGTAAATGACCAGTGCGTCAATCTAGTAAAGGACTGTGCATTTGCAAACAGAGCATGTGTATATAGATACTAATTAAACAAGAGACTTCCGAAAGATTCCTGGAGAGCAGAAGCCGTGAACTTAAGATAAAAGAAAAAACGCCTAAGGGAAAACACTAAGCTGGTTCTCAATGAAAACCAGGGTGAAATGAGTTCAACCCATGGAAAAAAGAAGAAGGAGAAAGACAGCATGCGTGAAAAAAGCAATAAAAATGACTCGAGTGTAAATACCCCACCAACATTCTGAGTGCGTAAAAACAAGCATGCAACACATATTGAGGAACATATTCAGTTCCTCAATATGTGTTGCATGCTTGTTTTTACGCACTCAGAATGTTGGTGGGGTATTTACACTCGAGTCATTTTTATTGCTTTTTTCACGCATGCTGTCTTTCTCCTTCTTCTTTTTTCCATGGGTTGAACTCATTTCACCCTGGTTTTCATTGAGAACCAGCTTAGTGTTTTCCCTTAGGCGTTTTTTCTTTTATCTTAAGTTCACGGCTTCTGCTCTCCAGGAATCTTTCGGAAGTCTCTTGTTTAATTAGTATCTATATACACATGCTCTGTTTGCAAATGCACAGTCCTTTACTAGATTGACGCACTGGTCATTTACGTACCAATTTCAAATACACATTCTTCCATTAAACCGACATATCTTCATCCCACACATCAGCACCTTTGGCATCCACATGCACATTTTATATCAGCGCATTCGCACGGGATAAATATACACCTTTTTGATTCCCTTTATTATGGGATCATTCAGTAGCTGCTGGTTTTTGCTATCTTCAATAAGCAGCTAGCCATGGAGGAATGGACGGATATAAGCCATTCTGAGTTAGAACTCAAGGAAATATTCCTTCCTTTGGGGTTCTAGTACCACATTTAACAATTTTATGTCCATCACCACATTTATACGCTTTGGAAATTAACCAAACATTTTTAATATGTTTCATATAAATGTGTACATTCATTATGATATATATATCTTTCATCAAAGTCATCTACAATAGTATGAGGTGCTTTTTATTTACATTTTTATTCATTTTTATTCATATTTATTTACATTTTTTTTTTTTTTTTTTTTTTTTATATTTGTTGAGCAATAATCTTGTACTATATTTTCATCCTATCCATATATCCACTGCTCCAATATGTGTTGCATGCCCGTTTTTGCACCCAGAATGTTGGTGGGGCATTTGCACCCGAGTCACTTTCATTGTATTTTTCACGCATGCGCTGTCTCTTTTTTTCCCACGGGTTGAACTCATTTCACCCTGTTTTTCATTGAGAACTAGCTTAGTGTCTCTGCGCAGGCGCTTTTCTTTCTCCTTAAGTTCACGGCTTCTGCTTTCTAGGAATCTCTCGGAAGTCTCTTGTTTCTTCAGTATCTATATGCACATGTTCTGGTTCCATATGCACAGTCCTTTATAACATTGACACACTAGTCATTCAAGCATCAATTTCAAATGCACATTCTTTCATTAAACTGACACATTTTATTTTACACATAAATATCTCTGGCATCTACATGCACATTTTTCACATCAGCACTTTTGCACGTTATAAATGTACACCTTTATGATTCCCTTTATTGTGGGTTTATTCAGTAGCTGCTTGATTGCGCCATCTCAAATAAGCAGCCAGCCATGGAACAATGGATGCTTACAAGCCATTCTGAGTCAGAACTCAAGGAAATACTCCCTCCTTTGGGGTTCTAGCACCACACTTAACAATTTTATGTCCATCATTACATTTATACGCCTTGGGAAATAAACCAAACATCTTTTTATATACGGTTTATTTATCATTTTTATTCATTTTTATTTTTCAGTTATTTATGGTTTGAAAAAGTTCAGATGCTTGTATATATAAAATTTTTTTAAATGTTAACACAGTTTTTCTGCAGTCTCCACGTGCTCATGAGTCACTCTGTTACCATGAGAGCATTGACGTCATTAGGATTAACGTGTCTTTAATGGACTCCTATATAACCATCTGGTCTGCATACTGTGGATACATTTTCTCTTTTCCCTGAAGAAGGAGACGGTATATGTCTCTGAAACGCGTTGGAACTGAAATAAAAAAAGAGATTTAAAGTAAATTCCTTGGATACAGTGATTCTTGAGCGCGGCATAAACCCGTTTCTCATATATGTATATACATATATAAAAATCTTTGTCAGGAATCCTGACTGACAGCTGCAGCTTGTACTGAGCAGTGAGAGTTCTCAGTGAGGAGGAGGGACACTGAGGATGTGCAAATCCGGGAAGGTGAGCAGAGATTGAGATTTTCACAGTAACTATACCAGTCTCATTAGGTCTATTTAATAATGAATGTAGCTTGTATTGTGTAATCTGGTAGGAGACCCATGGTGTTTCCAGCTCATGGACCCTCTGGCAGTGTGACAAAGCATTGAGTTCTTGAAATAAAAAAGAAGAATGTGCACCGCACTGCTTACCTATATTGGAGGTAGTGTAGTATTCCCGTACCAGACACTATTCAGTGTGATTTTTCCATGGTCATATCCTTGGCTTGCCGGGTATCACAAAAAACCTTTATTCTGATCCTGATGGGTCCACAGGTCTCCTACCGAGGTGCTATTGCCCAGTTTAAGCAAGTAAATCCATAGAACAAAGGAAGACGGGCAGCACTCTCCGGTATTCTGGGACTATTTTATTTTTCAATGCTGACAGGTGATACAGACATGAGGGAATGGAGGGAGGGGAGCACGAGGACGACTGTACCGTTTCGCACCTCTAGGGGTGCTTTCACGGGTCCATTGAGTTCTGTTTACTGTCACCATAGACTATGCTGAGTGAGCACCTATGGGATATAGGCAGCTGCTTCACTGACAACTAATAAATAAAGGATTTTTCCCCCAATTCTTCCCATCAAAAGTGCATTAAAAACAGCACTAAAAAAAGTGTCCAAGGCCTAATAGTTGCAATTCAGTACTTCCGAGTGGAATAACTCCTGACACTTTTGCACATGCTCCAGTCTGTGTCTAGAAAGCAAAATTACCATCTCCGAGGAGAGAAAAATCGAAATCAACCTTATAAAATCTTTTGTTTTAAGCGATGCTTTAATTTACTTGTACTGAAGCCATTCATCATGATCTGAAGCCGGCGTTTCTGCATGGTATGACTGATTGCGCGCAGGTTTTCTGGCAGTGAAGCCTCTCATTATGGCTTGGCAGACTTTCCCTGCTTTTCCTTTTGAGAATATGTTGACATAATAAAGGAAAAGATCTAAATTATACATTTCAGTACAAATTTGGGCAAAACATGCCCGAGCTGCTAGAAAAGTACATTTTAATGAGTCATCTGGACTTAGCCAGCATATTTTACAACTTTATTGGAAAGAATATTTTGGAAAGAGCCGGTCATGTATTTTTTACTACAGTCCAAATCCTACGTGTGGAAGTGGTGCGTCAGTGATGATTGTTTCTATGGCTGTCTGTGTGGGTTTATGACTTGTTTGGGCAGGAATTGACTTTCCTATTGTATCATGTGTACACGATGTTATAGTTATGTCACTATTCTAATGATACTTGTGTAACTCCCGACACTGTACAGCAATGTAATCATTTCATAAGCGTAATTCACTGTATGAAATATCCTCAATGACGGAGCTGGTGCTGATTGGGGGTCAACTCGCAGAATAGGGCCAGTTTTATAGAGACCTGAGCAAAGTAACCCATCTTGTAATTTCTACCAATATATAGTGTCAAAATAATGAACTTTATCCAAATTATACTCCTTTGTAAAGCCCAAAATGGCTTAAACTTGCTATTGGTAAAATCCCTTTAAAATTTAAAGTTGATTTTAATTAATAGATCTTAGAATAGTAATACGTTCCATAATTGGATGTCTTTAATAACAGGTGCTGTGCAGAGATAATCTTATATATGTGTCCCTGCTATGTACTGTGTAACGGCCGTGTCTGATTGTACAAGGTCATGGTCTGATCATACCACATCTCCTGGCAGGGGAAGAAGAAAAAAAGTATATAGACATTACAGCATGGGATCACAAATTTCTTCTTTTTGTGAGGTAAAATATTTTCCTGCCTTTTCTTAAAAAAAAAAAAAAAAATGTTTTACCTCACAGAAGGCATTATTTGAAATCCTCTGCTGTATGTCTATATTATCTTTTGCATTCACTTTTGCCCAGGAGATGTGGTATGATCAGACCATGTCCCTGTATGGTCAGACACAGCCATTACACAGTACACAGCAGGGGGCACATATATAAGATTATCTCAGCACAGGAGCATTTTATATAAAGACATCCAACTATCTATTTTAATCAATAGATGAATCTATTGATTAAAATGAACTTTGTTCGTGGAAAAACCCTTTTAAAGACAACATTGTCACTTAGTATTTACTTAACATAAATGATCTCCTGAATCTGGTATTGATTTTTTTTTTTTTTATCCTTACTGCTACTCTCCTTAAATTTGCCCCCTTTTTCCTGTATGTAATGCTAGTCAGTTTAGCCAATTGGCTGTGTTCTGTAAAGCAGACGCCCATAGAATAGAGTTAGGACCTTGCCTAGAAGACTAGGTTTATATACAAGGAGAACCACATTTAGATATTAATAACAAGTGACCGGTCATCTTTAAAGGAGGATTTTCCCATATAGAGTAAAGGCAGTGCCATGCTGGCGCTAGTATGGTGAATCTAATCATACTTTCAGTTTCCAGTTTAGATATTTGATTGCTGAGAAAAAAAGACCCTCAAAGGTCCAGAAATGAGTGCACCCAGGTGATTGGCGTGTGCAGCAGGGGCAAGCCTTTGTGGGTCGGGTTCTCTGTATACATCCCCCCTCCTGCGTCCCCCTGCTTGCCCCCTTTTCTTTAAAATTAAATTTTAAATGTTGCACTGCTCCACCATTGCCGTTGTTGGTGCTGCGTGTGCATTGCATTGTGATGTTGATTACCATCACTGAAATGGCACCAGTCAGCGCCTGTGTGTACCACGGTCTCCGGCGCCATTTTATTGAAGACACTGTGGAGACCACTATGAGCGGCAGAGGCATGGGCACAGATGGAAAAAAAAATGATTGTGCGCATGCGCCGATGCTGCTTATAGTCGTCTCCACAGTGTCTGCTGATCAGGTCCCTTTAGAGGGCTAGGAATTGGTAAAGTTAGGACCTGATTTGTTGGACGTGTGATCATGAAATAGGATAATATAAACATTTAGCAGTGATCTGTTAATCTGGATCTACAGGTGCTGGGATAAAGCGGCTGGCGTCCACATTTCAATGCAAGAAAAGTTTTGAAGAATTTTATGAGGAACGGTGTTTGGGAGTCCTTCATCTTTTTTCCAGCATGACATAGGATAGCCATTTAGTGATAGTGCCACAAGAATCAAAATTTAGGATCATCAAGGATGACCCACTCTCCCCCCACGTTCTGTGCCATAGTCGATGGAGTACTGAGGTTACAGGACAGGAACCCAAAGCAATCATCTGATAGACTCTGTGCAGAAGATCCTTGAGGTCTTCTGATAAGATAGACTTATTAGGAGTCCTGTTAATGTGTTGATTGGAAGTAGGGACCCCAAGAACAAGCTGGTTGCAATTCTGATTGTTGCTGAGTGACCGAAACCTTCAAGCGTGCACAAAACCGAACATTTGGGAGCCAAAGTTCTGCTGGTTATCAGAGTCAGTTCATAGCCCTCACTGATGAGTTGTTTGTTTTGGCTTGTGCTAAAGGTTTTCAGTATAAGAATAGGCTGTAAATGTGTCACTAATTAGAGTATTGGTGCAGTACAATTAATGAAGCAGTTTGTTAGAACGTGTCTGCGCCGAGCTGCTGCGTGGCGGCAGAGCCCCAAGCACGTCCAGACTGTGGTGCGGGATGAGGTTTCCCAATGTGTTGGCTCAGCAGGAGACGAGGAATGCTGCAAGAGCTGCACAGTTACTCAAGATGTAACCACCGAGGTTTCTGGATGAGTAAATGGAATCAGATCGACGTTTACTGTACAATAACAAACCAGAACATCGGCGGCTTCTCTATGGTTTATACAAATTGTCTCTCCAGTAAAGGAGACAAACTCTAGCACAGCGCCACCTATTGGAAGTAGCGATCCTAAAAGTCACAAGTGGATTTTTAATAATCCTTTGCAATATGACTCAGGATATATAAGCCAGATCAGAATCCCAATTTGCAAACACAGTGTTTCGGGGTGCTTGCCCCTCGTCAGTGCAAAGTATGGGGGTGTCTGATCTGGCTCATGAGAAAGCTATGTGGGGACCACGGGGTTACACCTATGGTTTATAGGCATTCTGGCTGCATGCTTGGTTTTTTTTGGCCTAGTGCAGATTTACATTGTCTGATATAACACCGCACAACCAGCTCTACCCTCACCTACTGTATCCTCACCCATCCCGTGTAGACTGTGAGCCCTCGCGGGCAGGGTCCTCCGTCCTCCTGTACCAGTCTGTGCTTGTATGGTTTATGATTATTGTACCTGTCCCTATTATGTATACCCCTTTCACATGTAAAGCGCCATGGAATAAATGGCGCTATAATAATAAATTAACAATAATAATAATTGTCAGCTACATGGGTACGGTGGCACAGAATAGCAGGACACACCAGTACATACCCCGTGGTATTGCAGAGGACGGCATCTCTGCACTGTGTAAAGACCCAATATTCGAAATTTCACGTTACCAAATGGAAATCACTTTGGAAATTTTCATTGATAAAACTTGTCTGATCAAAATTAAGGGATCAAAATAATTTGTTTTTTGAACGGTCACATGACCTGCTTCTTGTATATCACCTTTAACACTTGTGTATGATCTTGTAATTATGCAGAATCAGTACAATATCCGATTCAAACAAAAGACTGCTCAAAATTTAAAGTGGGACCCCAAATGCTGAAATGTCAGAACACCGGCACATTCTATAAACCATAGATACTTTACGAAGACCAGTGTCACCGACAATACAACTGTGAACCCACATAATACTGCCATACGGTGATCATTATATTACCACTGAACAGTACCACCAAGCTTTACTAAATAAAAAAAACCACAAAGATCACTATTGCCAATGATAAGACTGTCAGGCCCTTTAATGGCACACAAGGACTCTTATATCATTGAAACTCAATAGTTGTACAATGACCACTTTACCTTCATACTTTGGCCATCTAGTGAGAGAATTTAGTTATGTTCAGAGACTCAAAATTGATGTCTGTGACTGAAGTCGTTGAATTTTCCCATCGTGAAGACCTGTGTCAGTAGATTCTGCTGCAAAGACGTCTTTTGCCATTTCAACTTTCCTTCTACCTCCTTATATTTTACCAACCCTCACAAAATCCTTTTCCTATTTATTCCCCTATGTACCCATTTCTGCCCCATTACAATACTTGGAGAGCTTCATATTGCCACCACACCAGAGCATCGGGAAGAGGTTTTCAAGGGCTAATTGTTATTGGGATTGATATCAGCTGTGTAGTGTCCAAAAACACAACTGACATCAAACCCCGGTGCTAGCAATGGAGAGGAGTCTATCAGACACCCCCATTACTAACCCACTAAGAACAAACACATACATCCTTTATTAAAATAAATACTTCACAAACTTTCCATCATTACATACTTTCTTACAAAAACATTTTTGTTTTTTTAAATCCATGGAAGTCTGCCGTAGTCAACAAATAGAAACCTAAAAACACAGAGCAATAAAACCAGACCCTTTCCCTCATTCAACACTTTATTACCCAAAAAAAAAAAAAATCCCCAGCAGGTTCAACATAATCCATGTATTCCGACGAACAAAGACCATGGAGCCTCGTTCTGACACTCCATTGACTTTGCTTACAGGCACTTCCAGGTCACGCTGCGCTATGTGAGAGCCGGAGCCTCTGAAGAACTGTGACATCTGTAACGTCACTGCTCGTCACAGTCACCGAGTCATGAACAGCGCAGTGTGACCCAGAAGTGTCTGAAGCAAAGTCTATAGAGTGTCAGAATGATGCTCCATAGACTTTGTTCGTCGCATTCCATGGACTACATGAGACCTGCTGGGGATGATTTCTTTTTTTTTTTTTTGGGATTAAAGTGGTGAACTAAAAAAAAGTGTCTTATTTTAGTTCTTCGTGTTTTTATGTTTCTTTGCAGGTTACGATTTGTGGACTACAGTGGATTCCCTGGACTACGGCGGACCTGCATTAATTTTTTTTTTATTTTTGTAATAAAGATGGGGAACAAGGGCAAGTTTTGGTGAAGTGTTTATATCAATCAAGGATTTGTCTTTTCTTTTTTTAATATACAATACTGAACAAGTTATGGAGTTGGTGTCTGTTAGACACCTCTCCGTTACTAGCACCAGGGTTTGATGTCAGCTGTGTTTTTGGACACCACACAGCTGACCTCAACCCCAGAAAAACCGTTACTCTGATATCTACCGCACCAGGGCATCAGGAAAAGCCGAGGCGAAGGCCCAGAATTGGAGCTTTTCATCAGGCTCAACTTCTGGGAAGGCTGCAGGTTGCTATTTTTAGGTTGGGAAGGGACAAATAACCATGGACCTTCCCAGCCTGATAATCAGCCCCCAGCTGCCTGCTTTACCTTAGCTGGTTATCAAAAATAGGGGGGACCGCACGTCTTATTTTTCATTTATTTATTTGGATCATAGCTGTACTATCCCTCATCTTTGCATATCTTTAACATTTAAACATAAGTAAGTCTTTGCAATTAATCTGGCCCGTGTCACACAGACGACCCAGTCACTTTGTATGGGTCAGTGTGAGCTGCGCCGTCGGGGGAAAAAAAAAAAAGACATGTCTCAGTGTGGATCGCATGAACACAAATGTAGTTCACATGGATACATAGTCCTTGTAAAAACAAGGTGTCACTATACGTGAGAACGTGTCTCCGGTACATGTGAAAACAGACACCAAACGTGCCAGAAACACGTGTGAAGGAGGCTTAAGATCCTCTTCCCCTGTTAGATCCAACCTGTCTCTGCCCTGCGGAAGCGGATTCCCCGGTTATAACATCTGATCGCTCAGGGTCAGAGAGGCAGATTCTATTAGTTACAGTACTTAGATTAAGTTCCCATCGACTTCTCCTACGTTTACACGAGTGCTAGAGACGGAAATATTTTGTTTTATTTGACATTCAGATTTCCTGAAAAGGGCTCGGAGAAATCTACAAATCTACCTGGACTATGTGCACTATCTTTTCCACATCAGTTGACAAAACACGCAGCTTAAATGCTTGATTTATGCCATGGTGTGGCCACCATAACCAGCACTAGGTGGCATAATGTAACAGGGCATAAGGCACGTTTTGCTCTGTAGGAGACTCCCTCAGTATTGCGCTTTATTCTGACGTTTGTTGACTCATGCAGAACTGTTTTTGACTAAAGTCAGATCAAAAACACTGATGAAAAAAAAACAAAGTTCGGAACAAGGTTTATCTCAGAGAGGGAAAAAGAAAAGTTTCTCAGACTTCTCCTATCCGTCATTTAATCGTCCATTTTTCAAGTACAAGTTCCATTTGTGATTTTGAAGTATGGACCTTGTATCTGTGATAGTCTGAGACTTTTTTGACCTCTACAAAATTGATCCAAATCAACAATGCTGTTCTATGGGTCCATGAAAAAAATTAAATACCCTCCGAGTGTTGTCCTTTTTCTCAAACTGATAAATAGAAAGTGAAATTTTTTTTTACTTGCATAAAATTGATGAAACTTGGACCAAACTCTGATGACGCTCTCCTGAAACTTGGATCATACACACTGAAGAAACTCAGACCTTTTTTCTCGTGCGTGATACAAATGGACGTCTGACCGAGGCCTTACTCTTTCCCCAGATACTCCTATATTTAGGATTTTGGCTCTAGATGTGCTCAGTCTAGAAGAGGCTGTGTTTACATACCATGTCTCGGAGACACCTAGTCTCCTGCAGGAAACTAATCCGAGGACTGCTCGGCGAGGGGTGACTCCAGGGAACTTGATCCCAACTTCTGGCAATGGACCAGCTATGTAGACGTAGGGAGGATGTTCATGCCAGCCTGTCATTGTGCCGCCTTCTCCGTACAAGCCCACTTAGCAGAGAAAATTGATTTATAATACATAATTGGCTTTTCCTGCGAAACCGCAACACCCTTCTAATAAAAGAAGTGCCTGCGGGAAACATAGTGAAGTTTAACAGAATAATGCAGGGTTGTGACTGAGTAGCAGAAGACTGGTAAGAACACGACTGTCAGATGAGATCCGCAAAGCCGATCATTATCTACGCACTGGTAAAATGTTTTATCCGTGATTACAGGCTACCCCTGCCTGCGGTTTTATCCCACTACCATGATTACCTCAATTTCCCAATTCATATCCTAAGGCCAGGGGCAGATTTAAAGTGCACTTCAATATTGAAAATTTGACAATATGGCCATTATGATGGCCTTGCCTACACCCCTATAATTGCGGCTCAGGTCCTGGCAGATAGCATTTCCAATTTGAAAAGAAAATTGTCTAGCACTGCACATTTTAAAGCTTAATATATGAAAAAAAAACCTTAAGAAATAAAAGGATGTTTTCCAAAAATATTCTGCACCTGTGTCCACATGACAACACTTCCTGACCCCCCCCCCCCACCTCGTTTGAGAAAACCATTCACATAGTGACTTAGGAGCTCACTGCAAGAAATACGAATCCAGCTCTTTTTCTAGAAGTGTGACAACATCTGTGGTTCCAGGTACTGATCAGTTCATGGGAAAGTAGGGTTCAAACATACCTGTGGGAGATGGACATGATGATTAGACAATGGTAGAGAAGTGATCGCAGATGACCAAGTGCATCCTAATAATTCTGGTCTAATTCATTGCAATACACTTGTATGATGCACACTTTGATGATGCATGAGCCAATCCCAACTGGTTACTATAGGTTTTTATCTACACATATATCTTTGATAGCTGTCACTTCTGATCCCTTCCCCCATACACATGTACGCTCAGTCTCGGTGAGCGTGCATGAGCTTTTAGCAGGGAAGAGAGGCATATCTCATTACCAGACTTCTCTGGCAGTGGCTTTATCTTCAAAGAGAACAAAATTGGGGATTGAGTTATAGGGGTACTTTGCACACTACGACATCGCAGGTACGATGTCGGTGGGGTCAAATCGAAAGTGACGCACATCCGGCGTCGCTGTCAACATCGGAGTATGTGAATCTTTTTACTACGATTAACGAGCGCAAAAGCGTCGAAATCGTATGATCGGTGTAGCGTCTGTCATTTCCATAATTTCGGAAGGACCAATGTTATGATGTTGTTCCTCGTTCCTGCGGCAGAACACATAGCCGTGTGTGAAGCCGCAGGAGCGAGGAACATCTCCTTACCTGCGTCCCGGCTGCAATGAGGAAGGAAGGAGGTGGGTGGGATGTTTATGTCCCGCTCATCTCCGCCCCTCCGCTTCTATTGGCCGCCTGCCGTGTGACATCGCTGTGACGCCGCATGACCCGCCCCCTTAGGAAGGAGGTGGATCGCCGGCCAGAGCGACGTCGCAGGACAGGTAAGTGCGTGTGAAGCTGCCGTAGCGATAATTTTCGCTATGGCAGCTATCACAAGATATCGCAGCGCAGCTGTGATGGGGGTGGGGACTATCACACTCGGCATCGCCTGACTTCCATATTTCAGTGTTTTTGTTCCTATACCTGAGACTAACAAGGAGGGCATTCCAATAAAGTGTACATCTGTAATTTTACATTTTGCAGCTTCCCCCCTCCTTTTTATCTTTGCCAATATTTAAATACATTGATTACATGTACTGGATTGACAGATCTTAATGCAGACTTATTAGAAGCCCTTGTAAGGATTCAGGCCGAAGGCAATTAACAACTCTCGGCCTGCTCGTGGATGCCACAACTTGTAGTGCAGCATTACATAGAAGTGAAATCATTCATAGTACAGCACATAAACAGCAAAAACCCCACCTAACAGCGTGGCTGTCATTTCAGGTAACGCTTCTGCAATACGCTGTCATGTTTGTGTGCGTGAGGAATAAAGCTATTTCTGGCGATTATCACTTGTATCCTGTATTATTCACCACTGTTATAAGTGGTCATACACAGAAATGAGGGATTCCTGCTCTTCTATTTCTATGTAGCATATATTCACAAGCAGCAGCAGCATGGAGGACATTATGCTGCAGCATGGAGCAGGCTGGCTGTGACTTCAGCTTCTGGTGAGGTAAAACAGTTCCTTTTTTTCAGCTGTTTTTCTTATGCAAATTTAAAAGCTTTTTTTTTACAGTACCAGCAAAAGTTATATTTCAAAAATTCATGCACTTGATTGTTTTTTGGGGGTTTTTTATCTGTTTTTGAAAACTGCAGCATGTCAATTTTTTCAACATTTTTTCATTAATGCAAAAATCAGTGCAAAAATACAACAATGCGTTTATGGTAAATAAAACTAACTTTATTACATATGTTCTATAGAAAAATTACATATAATCTGCACCAAATAAACACAACAAAACCTGCTTTTTGTAAGCAGCTGCTTTACTGCCGAGAGAGCAGGATTTGCGTGCAGAAAAGCAGCATGTGAACATGGTCTTAGGGCTCATGCAGAGATCTATGAAATTTAGATGGATGGATGACAATTCATGGACTTTCTATATGTCTCCTGACCCTAGATCTACATCTTTCTATATGTCTCCTGACCCTAGATCTACATCCTTCTATAGGTCTCCTGACCCTAGATCTACATACTTCTATATGTCTCCTGACCCTAGATCTTACATCCTTCTATATGTCTCCTGACCCTAGATCTACATCCTTCTATATGTCTCCTGACCCTAGATCTACATCCTTCTATAGGTCTCCTGACCCTAGATCTACATCCTTCTATAGGTCTCCTGACCCTAGATCTCCATCCTTCTATAGGTCTCCTGACCTTAGATCTCCATCCTTCTATAGGTCTCCTGACCCTAGATCTACATCCTTCTATAGGTCTCCTGACCCTAGATCTACATCTTTCTATATGTCTCCTGACCCTAGATCTACATCCTTCTATAGGTCTCCTGACCCTAGATCTACATACTTCTATATGTCTCCTGACCCTAGATCTAAATCCTTCTATATGTCTCCTGACCCTAGATCTAAATCCTTCTATATGTCTCCTGACCCTAGATCTAAATCCTTCTATATGTCTCCTGACCCTAGATCTACATCCTTCTATAGGTCTCCTGACCCTAGATCTACATCCTTCTATAGGTCTCCTGACCCTAGATCTACATCCTTCTATAGGTCTCCTGACCCTAGATCTACATCCTTCTATAGGTCTCCTGACCCTAGATCTACATCCTTCTATATGTCTCCTGACCCTAGATCTACATCCTTCTATAGGTCTCCTGACCCTAGATCTACATCCTTCTATAGGTCTCCTGACCCTAGATCTACATCCTTATATATGTCTTCTGACCCTAGATCTACATCCTTCTATATGTCTCCTGACCCTAGATCTTACATCCTTCTATAGGTCTCCTGACCCTAGATCTACATCCTTCTATAGGTCTCCTGACCCTAGATCTACATCCTTTTATAGGTCTCCTGACCCTAGATCTACATCCTTCTAGATGTCTCCTGACCCTAGATCTACATCCTTCTATATGTCTTCTGACCCTAGATCTACATCCTTCTATATGTCTCCTGACCCTAGATCTTACATCCTTCTATATGTCTCCTGACCCTAGATCTACATCCTTCTATAGGTCTCCTGACCCTAGATCTACATCCTTCTATAGGTCTCCTGACCCTAGATCTCCATCCTTCTATATGTCTCCTGACCCTAGATCTACATCCTTCTATAGGTCTCCTGACCTTAGATCTACATCCTTCTATGTCTCCTGACCCTAGATCTACATCCTTCTATAGGTCTCCTGACCCTAGATCTACATACTTCTATGTCTCCTGACCCTAGATCTAAATCCTTCTATATGTCTCCTGACCCTAGATCTACATATTTCTATATGTCTCCTGACCCTAGATCTACATCCTTCTATATGTCTCCTGACCCTAGATCTTACATCCTTCTATAGGTCTCCTGACCCTAGATCTACATCCTTCTATAGGTCTCCTGACCCTAGATCTACATCCTTCTAGATGTCTCCTGACCCTAGATCTACATCTTTCTATATGTCTTCTGACCCTAGATCTACATCTTTCTATATGTCTTCTGACCCTAGATCTACATCCTTCTATATGTCTCCTGACCCTAGATCTTACATCCTCATCCTTCTATATGTCTCCTGACCCTAGATCTACATCCTTCTATAGGTCTCCTGACCCTAGATCTACATCCTTCTATAGGTCTCCTGACCCTAGATCTCCATCCTTCTATATGTCTCCTGACCCTAGATCTACATCCTTCTATATGTCTCCTGACCCTAGATCTACATCCTTCTATAGGTCTCCTGACCCTAGATCTACATCCTTCTATAGGTCTCCTGACCCTAGATCTACATCCTTCTATAGGTCTCCTGACCCTAGATCTACATCCTTCTATAGGTCTCCTGACCCTAGATCTATATCCTTCTATAGGTCTCCTGACCCTAGATCTACATCCTTCTATAGGTCTCCTGACCCTAGATCTCCATCCTTCTATAGGTCTCCTGACCCTAGATCTCCATCCTTCTATAGGTCTCCTGACCCTAGATCTCCATCCTTCTATAGGTCTCCTGACCCTAGATCTCCATCCTTCTATAGGTCTCCTGACCCTAGATCTACATCCTTCTATACGTCTCCTGACCCTAGATCTACATCCTTCTATACGTCTCCTGACCCTAGATCTACATCCTTCTATAGGTCTCCTGACCCTAGATCTAAATCCTTCTATATGTCTCCTGACCCTAGATCTACATCTTTCTATATGTCTCCTGACCCTAGATCTACATCTTTCTATATGTCTCCTGACCCTAGATCTACATCCTTCTATATGTCTCCTGACCCTAGATCTACATCCTTCTATAGGTCTCCTGACCCTAGATCTACATCCTTCTATAGGTCTCCTGACCCTAGATCTACATCCTTCTATAGGTCTCCTGACCCTAGATCTACATCCTTCTATAGGTCTCCTGACCCTAGATCTACATCCTTCTATATGTCTCCTGACCCTAGATCTTACATCCTTCTATAGGTCTCCTGACCCTAGATCTACATCCTTCTATATGTCTCCTGACCCTAGATCTTACATCCTTCTATAGGTCTCCTGACCCTAGATCTACATCCTTTTATAGGTCTCCTGACCCTAGATCTACATCCTTCTATAGGTCTCCTGACCCTAGATCTACATCCTTCTAGATGTCTCCTGACCCTAGATCTACATCCTTCTATATGTCTTCTGACCCTAGATCTACATCCTTCTATATGTCTCCTGACCCTAGATCTACATCCTTCTATAGGTCTCCTGACCCTAGATCTACATCCTTCTATAGGTCTCCTGACCCTAGATCTCCATCCTTCTATATGTCTCCTGACCCTAGATCTACATCCTTCTATAGGTCTCCTGACCTTAGATCTACATCCTTCTATGTCTCCTGACCCTAGATCTACATCCTTCTATAGGTCTCCTGACCCTAGATCTACATCTTTCTATATGTCTCCTGACCCTAGATCTACATCCTTCTATATGTCTCCTGACCCTAGATCTACATCCTTCTATATGTCTCCTGACCCTAGATCTACATCCTTCTATATGTCTCCTGACCCTAGATCTACATCCTTCTATAGGTCTCCTGACCCTAGATCTACATCCTTCTATAGGTCTCCTGACCCTAGATCTACATCCTTCTATAGGTCTCCTGACCCTAGATCTACATCCTTCTATAGTTCTCCTGACCCTAGATCTACATCCTTATATATGTCTTCTGACCCTAGATCTACATCCTTCTATATGTCTCCTGACCCTAGATCTTACATCCTTCTATAGGTCTCCTGACCCTAGATCTACATCCTTCTATAGGTCTCCTGACCCTAGATCTACATCCTTCTAGATGTCTCCTGACCCTAGATCTACATCCTTCTATAGGTCTCCTGACCCTAGATCTACATACTTCTATATGTCTTCTGACCCTAGATCTACATCCTTCTATATGTCTCCTGACCCTAGATCTACATCCTTATATATGTCTTCTGACCCTAGATCTACATCCTTCTATATGTCTCCTGACCCTAGATCTTACATCCTTCTATAGGTCTCCTGACCCTAGATCTACATCCTTCTAGATGTCTCCTGACCCTAGATCTACATCCTTCTATAGGTCTCCTGACCCTAGATCTACATACTTCTATATGTCTTCTGACCCTAGATCTACATCCTTCTATATGTCTCCTGACCCTAGATCTACATCCTTATATATGTCTTCTGACCCTAGATCTACATCCTTCTATATGTCTCCTGACCCTAGATCTTACATCCTTCTATAGGTCTCCTGACCCTAGATCTACATCCTTCTATAGGTCTCCTGACCCTAGATCTACATCCTTCTATAGGTCTCCTGACCCTAGATCTACATCCTTTTATAGGTCTCCTGACCCTAGATCCATGATTACATAAAGGGATCAATATAGAAATGTATGTAAGTAAATACCAGATGGAGCACAGATATATAAAGAATTCAAATAAAGTGACAGTGCACAGGGATTAGGTTATATTTGTTATATTGCACCACCCTGAGCATACAATATAATTTATTTTACTCACTTATGTAGCTCTATAAATTCCATAACACTTTACAAATGTGATTATAACTGCATAGGAAGACCAGTAATGATAATATGCATAATGGTATATTAATGAATACCACAACTCGAATACAAGTGTGCTATATGAAGGTAAAATGACAGTGCACAAAACATGTATAAATATTGTTATATAGCACCAATCCAGATTGCATTTTTTTGTAATCCTGCACATGGAATCTCAAAAACACATAGCCAAAAGATGAAATATAAACCCAACTGCATGATGAGGAGGTGATTGTCCCCCTCCATGTTTCGCATGTTCTCCCTCAGGGAATAGACATTTAAGATGGTTTCGTGATGCTTTTTTATAGCACAAACAAGCAGACAGAAGGCCGATGTGACTGCTCACCCAACAATTTTTTTTTTTCCATTTGTATTTGGGTGCAGTCTCTTGTACCAGAATTATCGCACACGGTTGAGTAACTTGCCTTATTTATTTTTCACCCCTCTTTGGCTGCATTGCTATCATATACAGACTCTAGACCCGCTTCATCAAGATTTTTGTATTGCGCGCCGGAGTAAGATCCACCAAAGTTATTAATACATTGGCTCATCTTTCAGCTCTCATGTGCCTTCTCAAAAATATCGTTCAGTCTAGTACATTACTGTCTTATTATGATGAGCATGCCAACCACACTCTGCCACAACCCCTTCTTTTCAAAAAGATTTCCGGGACTAGTGTAAAAACGCCAAAGTCTCAAAATTTTGAGGCAACGGAGTACGCAGACGATACAACATTGATCGCTACAAGCATAGATGAAATGAAGGACTTATTACGGAGTGTCAAGACTTAAAGCTCAAACATGGGACTCCTACTCAATACAAAGTAGACAAACAAATTGACTACTACCAGGTATGACTGGAACACATTTGAGATGGACTGTGGCTACCTGTAAGTTGTAAAGGACTTCAACCTTCTCAGATCAATGATCACTCAAGATGCAGTGATGACACCAGGAGTCAATAGGAGAAAAGGTATGGGCAATTCTACAATGAAGTCATTGGACAAGGTCCTCAAATGGAGGAATGTTTCTCTGGTGACAAAGACACGACTCACACATAGTCTGGTTTTTTTCTGTAGTAACATATGTATGCGAAACCTGGATGATAAGGAAATGACAGAAGAAGAATCAACGCCTTTCAAATGTGGTGTTAGAGAAGGATGTGATAAATACCATGGATGGCAAGAAGAACAAATCAATTTTGGAACAAATAAAGCCAGACATGCCAGCCAAAGCAAGGGTCACCATCTACGACTTGCCTACTTTGGACACATGATACAAAGAGAGAAATCACTGGAGAAGGACCTTATGGTCATAAGAATAGAAGGAACAAGGCAAAGAGGTAGACAAGCAACCCAAAGGCTTGATACAATTATGAAAACGGCAGAGAAGACCCTGCTGGACCTATCTAGGCTGCACAAGATCGATCTTCCTACAGAGCGTTCATCCTTCAAGTTGCTATGGCTTGAAATCGAGCTAAAGGCCGTTAATTTAAAAAAAAAAAAAAACTTCTGGCAAAAAAAAGTTTGAATCGAGACCTTTACGTTCACTGAAGACACAGACGTTATTTTCTTTGCGGTCACCTCGGGCAGTGTGACGGATTAATATGAGCTTAGTAGTAATTTATTGATTGTGACAGCATTAGACCTGCACATCTTTCCTTACGTTGCTATGTCAGGGGTGGAGAACTGATTACATCTATAATATCCCCATCTTGCAAAGTAATTGACTTGCTCAGACCTATTCCAAATAGCTGAATAAATCAAACTACTGATTCCAGCCTCCGGCCAAAACTTTACAGATGATAGGAAGCAGAAGGAACAGTTCATCCCGGGGCTGGAATTCTCCTCGAAACCATCGACGATCCTTATATTACATAGAGCGAGAGAAACTGAGGTACAGGACCCTCGATGTAGTGTATATTAGATTGGGAATGTCCAGAGATATACTCCTCTGAGGGATTGTCTCATAATATAAATGACTTCAATGATAAATAGATCCCGCGCTCTATACAAAGACAAGAAGAAAAAGTACCGCACATAATGGGGAGCACAGCAACAATAAATGGTAAAAAGCAACCTTTATTTGTAGCAAAAAAGTTAAAAACCATTAAAATACAAAAAACACACACCTGGTAACACGGCATGCGCCCACCGCCCAGCTCCACAGCAATATTGTAAGTAACAATGAACAGCATGTATACAGCCGTAACAATACCAAGAGGGAAAATGACAGTACAAATCAATATAAACATATACCCTCATAAAGCCACAATATAATCATTTTTGGCGGTGCACCCTTTTCTTTGGTGGTTAGCCCGCGCTCTATACAGTCATACCTGTTTGGAAGAGCTCCTTTTAAAGGCATTGTCTCATCTGGAGAGCCCTTTTTCATAGGCTCTATTAGGTCATAGAGATGCCATAGTTTGAGGTCTCCTGCTTCGAACCTACCTGAAGAGCCAGAGCAGAAAGTATTGCTGATTAGGGTTTATGGTGGCCTTTTGGTTAGCATAGTCTCATGCCACAATTTCCCTGAAGGGTAAATAAGCAGCTGGTGGAAGCTCTTTATGCCTGGTGAGCAGTAGTCGGCTAGTCACAGTGCCAGCTCTTGTAGGCCGTGTTCAGGCGGTGGTATAAAAAATTGAGACGTCCACAAATTGTGACATTACGGACTGCGTGCTAGCTGCTTGCACTTATTCACACAAGTCTGATTTGCAACTAATTAGTACATGCGACGAATTTTTCACACAATTCAATGGTGTGCTTTGATACCCCGATTATTTATTGGGTTCAGATGTCTGGATTTTGGGTAAGTGTTCTACTGAAATACTCAGTAGACAGCGCAAAAAATGAAAATGCAGCTATCTGAACCCGCTCTACAGGCAGGTTCCCACATGTCTTATATGCAGTCATTGCTCAGAATACAGTGCCCTACCGGCGGGTCTACTAACCCAAACTGCCTCATGTATGTGCTCATGGGACAATTAGTTTAGGTCAGCAGACTTGCTGGTTGGATGAGTACTCAGATACCATCAAAGACTGCATATTGAGAGGGAAAAAAAAGTGAAACCAGCACTAATGGGGATTTACTGAAGAAGCATTTATGGCAGTTCTCAATGTATTCTAGAGAGGTTAGATGCACGGCCACCTCTTTTCTCCAAGAAAAGGGAGATTTAAGTGTTTTTAAAGGTGTGCACAGTGCACTTTATTTAATCATTTAACAATTGAATGAATACAAGTTAGGCTATGTGCCCACGTTGCGTTCTATTATGCAACATGTAAGTCACTGCATGTGCGTCTCAGAACGCAGCCGAAAAGCTGCGTTCTGAGATGCAATGTAACTGCAGAATTCCTGCTGAATTCATGCGTTTTGGATGCTTCCAGAACGCACATTTTTGACAGTGCGGTCCCACTCAGCTCTGCTGCATCCCCATAGACTTTCAGCAGAGCCGAGTGGGACTGCACTGTCAAAAAGAGCATGGCTGGCTGCGAGACAGAGCCGCGCGATCAGAATGAACTCGGATGCACTTCACCCGACTTCATTGTGTGACGTCACCGCTGACAGTGCGACTCACTTCAGTTACTGCATGGAGCTCACAGCGAGCGGCGGTGTTTTACGGCCACTCCTATCAGCTTCATGTAGCAGAGCTGGATGCGTCGTGACCTCGTGAGGATTACGCCGGACCTGGAGGGGTGTTTGGGGATTTTAATAAAGTGGTGAAAGAGGGTGTTTTTTGTCTTTTTATTTCAAATAAAGGATTTTTTGAGGTGTATGTGTTTTATTTACTTTCACTTACTTAATCATTGGGGTTGTCTCATAGACGCCTGCAATGATTAATGTAGGACTTAGTTTCAGCTATGGGCTGCCATTAACTCCTTATTACCCAGATTGCCTCCGCACCAGGGCAATTCTGGATGAGCCAGGTAGAGTCCCAGGACTGTCGCATCTAATCATGCTGCAATTCCGGGCGGCTGCTGGCTGATATTTTTAGGCTGGGGGCTCCCCATAATGTGGGGCTCCCCATCCTGAGAATACCAGCCTTCAGCCGTGTGGCTTTATCTTTGCTGGTATCAAAATTGGTGGGGACAGCACGTCGTTTTTTTTTAATTATTTATTTTACTGCACTACACTACACTACAATACGGCTGTGATTGGTTGCAGTGAGACAGCTGTCACCCAGCGTGGGGGTGTATCTGACTGCATCCAATCATAGGTGCCGGTGGGCTGGGAAAGCAGGGAATACCAGATTGAATAATGAACGTCCGGCATTTTCAAAAGCTGGAGAAGCTGCTGCAGTGTGACAGCCGTGCAGCGCCGTGCCGGTGTTCGGTCACTGATCGGTGAAGATGAGAGAGGGGGGAGTGGGATAGACCGACAGGGAGACAGAGAGACCGACATTGCAACCAAAATGCACAAAAGTGACATGTTGCTTTTTAGAATGCAGCATCTTGGCAGCAGCCGAAACGCTGCGTTCTAAAACGCAACGTGCGCATGAATAATGCACAATCTTCATAGATTATGCTGGGGACGCAGGACGCATGCAGTTACGCTGCAGTGCAATACGCAGCGTAACTGCATGCAAATACGCAACGTGGGCACATAGCCTTAAGTTTTATTTGTAGGTCTTTAGTTTACGGGTTTAGTTGCCTTTGGCAAATAGTAATCTAGATTACCCCCCTACGCTGAGTTATGAACTATTTGATAAGTCAATAGGTAGGACTACTCCTATTGATATACCTTTGACCTAGAAAACCATCTTTAGTTCTCCTGACTATGTGACAACCAGGGGTGGACGAGAATAGACAAATGGCATAGCACATCTCTCTAAAACTCCTGGCTGCCGAATACAGATATAAATTCACACCTGAGAGTGGGATACCCATTACAGCGTTCTCACCACAAAAATGAGAGTCCCTCCATTCTCTGCTAGTTTAATTGCCCCTTTTTGCGTTCTCTCCACTGTGGTGACATTGGGTCACATGTGTTACAAGTTTGCAGAGAACAGTATTACACACGTGGTCAAAATTGTTGGTACACCTCATTTAATGAAAGGAAAACCCACAATGGTCACAGAAATAACTTGATCTGACAAAAGCATAAATAAATCTATGAAAATTAAGAAATGAAAGTCAGACATTGCTTTTCTGCTTCCACAGAATTTTGTAAAAAATAAAACTTCTGATATAGGCCTGGACAGAAATGATGGTTCCTCCTTAACTTAATATTTTGTTGCACAACCCTTTGAGGCAATCACTGCAATCAAACGATTCCTATAACTGTCAATTAAACTTCTGCGCCTCTCGACAGATATTTTGGCCACTCCTCAAGAGCAAACTGCTCCAGTTGTCTCGTGTCTGAAGGTTGCCTTTTCCAGATGGCAGTTTCAGCTCTTTCCAAAGATGCTCAATAGGATTTAGGTCAGGGCTCATAGAAGGCCACTACAGAATAGTCCAATGTTTTCCTCTTAGCCATTCTTGGGTGTTTTTAGCTGTGTGTTTTGGATTATTAGTCTGTTGCAAGACCCATGACCTGCGACTGAGACCAAGCTTTCTGACACTGGGCAGCACATTTGTCTCTAGAATCCTTTGATAGTCTTGTGATTTCATTGTACCCTGCACAGATTCAAGACACCCTGTGCCAGATGCATGAAGTTCACCTTTAATCTCTTTAGAGGTTTTTTCCGGTCTCTCTTGTTACCATTCGTAATACCCGTCTTTTTGATTTGTCATCAATTTTCCTCCAGCGGCCACGTCCAGGGAGCTTTGCTACAGTCCCATTGATCTTAAAATTCTGAATAATATGTGCAACTGTAGTCACAGGAATATCAAGCTGCTTGGAGATTATCTTATAACATTTACCTTCACATGCTTGTCTATAATTTTCTTTCTAATCTCCTGAGACAACTCTTCCCTTTGCTTTCTCTGGTCAATGTTGAGTGTGGTACACACTGTTACCAAACCGCACAATGAGTATCTGTAGCCCTATATACAGGCCCACTGACTGATTACAAGATTGTAGTCACCTGTGATACGAATTAGTGGACACACATGTGGCGTAATGGAGATGTTTGGGTTATTGGGTACAGTAGATGCACTTTCCCTTTAAGAGCCCTTGTTTACTATGTGTTTGCATGGCTGCCCCTTCCTCTTGCTGTCCTGCTTTATAAATAGAGTTGTTGCAAAATATACAAGAAAAAAAATCCGTCCTGACATTTTCTGATCTCCGCAGGCATAAAGCAATACAATGAAATCTTATCCATTAATAAACAGTGTCACTGAACACCAAGATCCCTGCGCTATTTATACTCCCATCGGAGGCGCTGGGTAACTCCAGGACAATCTATCACATCCCCACGCTCTCCATAAAACGTTCTCTTCTTTTTTTTTCCTCCCTGATTTTGCAGAGGATTTTGTGAGCGCTGCACATTCCGGCTCTGCGTCTCCCAGCCCTGGCCAGGGAAACGTAGAAACTTCAGACTTTCCAAACATAAACCGATCGGTTCCCAGTTGTAATCAGTCTGGTATGAATCACCCATACGATAAAGCTATTAAGGATTTTGTGTACTTGCTAAATATTTCCGTTGTGTGGAGTCACGGAGGAATATTACGGCCCTCGGCTGTCTTCCCCCAAAAATATTATACGTGTTATTTCAGGCTTTGGAATCTTTCAATCTAGAAATATCAAATTCTCCGGCAGAGAGAAGATTAAATTTCAATAATGAGGGATTAGAAGTGGGAGATTCGGCCTCCGCTTCTATCTGGATGGTTGATGTCTGTTTTTACTGCACTAGAAACATCTAAAGGGAAAATCCCTATAAATGCCACGTCCTGTCTGCAATCAGCCCCATCATTTCAGGGTAATCAGGGCAATTGTTCGATGCAGCGAGGCTCCGTTCAACTGGCCATTGTGGTGCACGTAGGGCTCTGTTCACACGCAGTTTGCGTTATTGTGTACCTTCGATAAGTCATATACTTTGCCCATTGACTTCCATGATAAAAGAAAAGTAAAAATATAGTATGTAATATTAAATAGGTGATACTTGTATAGGAGTTATCCCCTGAGCAACATTCATCCACAGCATAGATATAAAGGAGGCGACTATTCAAACCAAGCACTGGTTCTTGGTGCTCTTTCCCACCTACTTGTCCATCTCTACCCGCTACAGCCATCTAAACTTTCCTCTGGCTTCTGTAATGCCTCAGTTGTCAATCAAGAAAAAGGGGGCAAAGTTAGATGGAAAGCAAGTAGTTGAGAAGATGAACTCTTTCCCTGCGGAGTCCACCCTGATTCCTGTGCTTGGTTTGAAAGTCATTTTGTGTTACTGGACTGGCTTTAATGTATGATTGGTGGTGGTATGGTTGAGATCACCAGTGATTACAAGTAGGGCCGCCATCAGGGCATGACTGGTGTATGGGGGCCTGTGAAGAGTGGAGCCCAGCCGGACCTAGGGTAATTACTTAGCTTTATTAAGCCCCAGGCCGGGCCCCCTCTTCACCGGGCCCCAGTCACAGCTGCAGCAGAGAGACCCGGCAGTGCCGCTTCGGCCACTACACACACATAATTTACATGCAAAGCCCTTCTAGTGCATTGCATGCAAATTAGCCTGTTGCAGAAGCAAGGTCAGTAGAGCAGAACAGGGGGTCCAAAAATGTGTGTATAAAGCATTGGTGAGCATGAATGACCCGTTTCATTAACGGTCTGTAACTTGTATAGCAGTCAATGGAGCAGTTGTCGCAACGCTTCATCAATATAGTGGATTTTGGGCCCCCCTGTTCTCGTAATCACCAATGGGACAACCCCCAGTGATCACATGTATCCTCTATAGTTGGGTGATATTTACTGGATGATGCACGGTTTGCAGTGTTCGGCATAGGTGTATGGTAGGAGGATATGTACCTTTGATGCATGCCTCTGGTGTGGCATATGTCGCCCATAGACTCCAATGCCGAGTGGTATATTTTTTTTCTGGAATGCCTTTATGTGCTTGGATATACTGTATATCTGACAGGTGGTGCCTTATGTACAGAGGGTTGGTTGCATGAGTGCATATCGCTTGCAGGCTGCAGCCGTCATCCTCCTTCATATTGATCTATATACTCCTTATAAGTAAAATATCTCTTCCCAAGAGCGGATACATTGGAAGAGTCACTGTACAGCCTGAGGCTATAAGAAATGTGATTACACAGCAATATTGCATCACAAGATGGGGCAGAGCCAAAGCCTGAAGTGTGCTTGTGCGCGACCCAGTCCGTACATTGCTAATGTTCACCAATATCATTGAGCCAACACTGTCTATGTCCAATCTTTAGATTTTCCTATACCATCAACAAAAATGCATACTGCCATGAGCAATTGTAGTTTCTCTTTTTATAATCTAGCTCCTATTTTATTCTGAAGTTACCTCCCGAGCCGAATGGCCGAAAAATATTAGTGGGTTTACAGCATTTCATAGCAACTCATGGAGTTTCCTATTGGGTACATTATCCATTACTTATAATTAGGGACCATTTCCCTGTGCTCAGCTTGTCCTGAAGCCATAAAAATGTGACCATAATTTCTGTCCGCTAGGTTCATTAAAGTTTAGCGCCAGGAGTCCGTTCAGTTATGTGTATTTGGCGACACCTAGTGGTTAACAGAGACAACACATATGGAAATCTAGAGAACTCTGTACAAGTCTCCATCCAACACATTTCAGAAGTCTGTGTTCACAAAAACACGCAGAGTCCAGTTCTGTTCTGTGATAGAAACTGAACCCATCAGGAAACTGATCGGTCATGTGATGGACACAAATGGAGTCTGATTGCCGTCAATGCTGAACTGTTTTTTTCCCCGTAGGCAGAGTCACACTTGCGTATCGCTTCTGATGCGAGTGCATCGGATGTGATATACTAATGACCCTCGACTCAGGCTGGGCAGCGAGCGTGAGCCGAGTGTCATGCGACTGTGATCCATTCCTGATATCGGATCACAGCTGCAGAGGACAGGATGGGATTAATCCCCCCCCCCCATCTCCTCATTGTCACCCTGTGCGTATATCGCACTGCACTTGGATGTTATCAAAGTGCAGTCCAATGTTTGTCTCGTAGACTTGTATGGGTGCAAGTGACACGGTTTTTAGGGCTGAGGAAAAACTTGCAGATCTGAGCTGCAGCATTGTCTTAAATGGGGCCAAGTGCCCTGATCTCTCTTTTCTGGGCCTAACGTGCGATGTGAATCTACTCACCCTTCATTTGACTTCTAGTATGTTTATTACACATTGTATTTGTATGCATACTTGGGAAATGTTCCCTTTACTTGTACAATTGTTTTCTTTTTTGTTGTAAAACATGTTAAAAAAAAAAAATAATTCTGCAGAATCCGTGTTTTTTATCATGTCATGGGAGTCTACGGGAAACCGATCCATTAACAGATTGAGATATACAGCGTGTATGTATGTGTGTGTGTGTGTGTGTGTGTGTGTGTGTGTATATAATATATATATATATATATATATATATATATATATATACATATATATATGTGTGTATGTATGTATATATGTGTGCGCGTGTGTGCTATATGTGTATATATATATATATATATGAAGAAAAAACAAAAAGCAGCACCAAATGTGCACTACAGCACTAAACATTCCAAACTGTACTTATTTTAAAAATTTTGAGATTTTTGGCAAAAAATTGCAATTTCTTGAGCTGCTTCGCCACGTCACGGCAAATCTCATTTGAAGCAGTCCTACACTAAAATATTTTTATAAAATGTGCCATACGGCCTCACATATGAATAGCAGAACTGCTCTCAGCAGCACTCACCTGGTCTATTTCAATCCCGTACCCATGACTGAGTCATGGCTGTGGGCGGGACAGGTCCAAGCAAATGCTGCATGAAGTAAATAGCCTGTGGACAAAGCCTGATGACTTAATGTGAACAGTCACCAACCGCCAAAATCTAGACAGATGGAATACATCCCAAATTGGGGTGCAAAGCAAGGTGGAGGTCAACCACCGACCAATTCAATGAAGAAAAAACAAAAAGCAGCACCAAATGTGCACTACAGCACTAAACATTCCAAACTGTACTTATTTTAAAAATTTTGAGATTTTTGGCAAAAAAATTGCAATTTCTTGAGCTGCTTCGCCACGTCACGGCAAATCTCATTTGAAGCAGTCCTACACTAAAATATTTTTATAAAATGTGCCATACGGCCTCACATATGAATAGTAGAACTGCTCTCAGCAGCACTCACCTGGTCTATTTCAATCCCGTACCCATGACTGAGTCATGGCTGTGGGCGGGACAGGTCCAAGCAAATGCTGCATGAAGTAAATAGCCTGTGGACAAAGCCTGATGACTTAATGTGAACAGTCACCAACCGCCAAAATCTAGACAGATGGAATACATCCCAAATTGGGGTGCAAAGCAAGGTGGAGGTCAACCACCGACCAATTCAATGAAGAAAAAACAAAAAGCAGCACCAAATGTGCACTACAGCACTAAACATTCCAAACTGTACTTATATACACACACACAATATATATATATATTACGTGTATGTATATGTGCGTGTATAATATATATATATATATATATATATATATAATGTGTGTGTGTGTGTGTATATATAATCTAATGTGTGTGTGTGTGTGTGTATGTGTGTATATATATATATATATATATATATATATATTCTTACATTCAAATCTGTTCCATTCCAAATCAAAGAAAAACGAATGGCTCAATGGCAATCTGTTAACGGATCCGTTTTCTATAGACTCAAGTCGTAAAAAAAATTAAAATGATGGAACCTGTGACGTACAGTAGCTTCTTATCAACCATTTTGAAGAGCGGTAAAGACAGATGTTCACTTTAAAGGTACAGTCATGAAAAACATCCCCTTTTCAAGCTTAATGAAAGATGTGAAAAAAAAATTTCAAAAGTTTTCAAACTAATATATGTGCAACTAAACTACCATCTTTATCGCCTCAGACTGTGGGATACCTTTTTTACACGTTTCCTTTTTTGTGTTTTTTTGTTTTTTTTTTGTTTTGTTTGCTTATAATTCATATTCAACATATATTATCACACGATATCACAAACCCAAAAAAAATTAACCCATTTATGACTGAGCGATTTTTCGTTTTTGCACTGTAATTTCTTCTCTCACTTCTTTTTAAGGGTCTTAATTTTTTTTATTTTTTCATTAATGTAACCATACGAGGGATTGTTTTAGGCAGAACAAGTTGCAGCATTGAATTACAACAGTCGACCTGTGGCAAAAGTATAAGCCACAGGTCATAAAGGAGTTAAAGTAGATTGGATACTGGCCACGCTGCTTGCAATTTATGGCTATGTTCACACAGAGGGTCTTTCTTTTTTTTTTTTCCCTTTTTTTCTTTTATTGAGACATTCACATACTACAAATAGAAGCCACTCCAAGATATGTCCGTTTGATTTGTATGTGTATTTTATATGTCTGTGTCTGAGTGTGATGTGTGTGTATTCTATGTCTGTGATGTGTGTGATTACTCTCTGCTCCGCTTCCTCTTCCTGTCATAATGACATCACTTCCTGCAAAACGCAGGCAGTGAGGAACATTACAGGTATGCAGGTAAACCGCGACTATACCGGGGGTATACCGCACATCATTTGCTACCTGCGGTATACCCGCGGTATTTCACGATTACATTACAGTGAATGGAGTGAAATACCGCAGGTACCTGCGGAAAAGAAGTGACATGCTCATTTTCTCAAGAAATTCTGCATAAAGAATTTTCTTGAGGAAAAAACGCAGCACAGCTATTTTTTTCCCATAGGTTTTGCTGGGAAATGTCTGCAAAAAGATTACAAGCATTTCTCAAGAAATTTCTGCAGCAAAACCACACGTAAAAACAGTGTGCGCACAAGGCCTAAAGGATTTTCCAAGATTTTTTATATATATATATATATATATAGATATAGATATAGATATATATAGATAGATATATATAGATATATATAGATATAGATATATATATATATATATATATATATATATATATATATATATATAGATATATAGATATATAGATATATAGATATATAGATATATAGATATATAGATATATAGATATATAGATATATAGATATATATATAGATATATATATATATATATATATATCCAGTCATTTGATTTGACCTTGCCTAATTTGGAGCAGATTTCATCGGGAACTTAGAGTTAATCCCATCTCCAAGATCGTACCCCAATATATAGTATAATAATATTAGCAAATACCTCCAATTAGAAATGTAGTACAGTTCTCCTGATATAGCCATGTCTCTTACCTCATGCGCAGGGCACAACAGCAGCTTAGGTATCCATGGTTACGACCACTCATAGCAACAGTCAGTTACCTAAGCTGCCATGTCCTGCACATGAGGAAAGTGACATGGCTATATCAGGAAAACTTTACATTTCTAATTGGAGGTCTTTGCTGCTAATATTATTATTATTATTATTTATTATTAATTATTAATTATTATTATTATTATTATTATTATTATTATTATTATTATTCCGACTACATATTGAGATAGGATTCTGGAGTTGGGAATACCCCTTTAACAGTTTTTCAAAGCCTCTTTAGGAAAAAAAAACACTCCAAAACTTACCGGTATATGAAAAACAGTGATTATTTCCAAGGGAAATTGAAAAAAAAAAAAAAAAAAAGAAGTGGATCAACTCTAAAATTCTCTGTAAACGTATCCTATTCCTAAGGTTTTTGACACCTGTAGATATTAGTGGACTATAGTGGCCAACTTTTCTGCACTTTTGCCATTTTCCTTGACATCTGTTGGGAAACTACAACTTGCACCCATACTTGCAGGACACCATTGGAAGTTCCCTTTTTAATGTAAAATGTACCCAGTCCTGCACATGTCATGGTGAGAAGGTCATTCTTATTAACCTCCATAATATGATGCAGTAATGGAGCGAGACTGTGTCCTATAAATGACCCACACCATACATAAGATGCCGGCACTGCTGTGACCCCCCTCATAAGTGGAGTCTCGTCTGGAGCTACGGCTCCTGGGCTGTCCGTTAAATGCATCTTCGCTGCTGCTCAGTGGGATTCTAAAGGTACATATACTCCAACACCTAGAAAGAGCATTGTGGCACTCACCCATAAGCATATTTAGAAGGATTACTTTATTATGGACAAATGAGGCGGCTGCAGCGTGCTGTGATATTTCTAGAAAAATTATCAGAGGATGAGCTGTGCTTGCCATATGTGACATGTGTATGTAATGAAGGAATCGTATAAAATTTGCATAATGGGTGAGTGCCACAATTTTCTTTCTTGGTATTAAACCTATGATAACCTTCTCTAACAGTCAGGATCAAAGTTAACCTTGATATTGAGCTACCCAGAATCTGGATGAGAAAAAAGCTGACCAACTGCTCTGCCTCAATGACTAACATTTCTCGCATTGCACTCATCTGATTCATATGCTCGTGTGAGCGAGCCCTAAAAACGTCACTGAACTCTGGTTTTGGGGCTTTTTTTTCTCTAGAGGCTTTTATGTGGAGCCTAAAAAACACATGGAAAAAAACTACAGTTACTTTAAGTGCAGAATCCAAGCTTTTCTGTCCTATAAAAAACAAAACACATCTGCACCAAAAGCACACTTTGATCTGCCCTGCTCTGTCCTATTTCTTGTGAGGGCCATGTGGATGACATGTCCTATGTCATCCAGACAGGCCGGTGTCGCAGGGCAGATCAAAGTGCACCTGCTCAGGACCGCAAAGCCAGCCTGTCTGGATGATGCAGGACACGTCATCCATACTGAAGGAGGACTGCTATCTCAGCAGAGAGGGTTTGCAAGACCCACAACCAGCGAAACCCATCGGACCAGACCACCCCATAGGTGAGTATTATAAAGGTGGGGTTTTTTTTTAAGTTCTACCTACAGAGTTGCCTGGGTTCTTATATACAGTATTATAGAATGCTGTATAAAAGGGCTCACTCGTGATGGCCGCAGCTCATAAGGGAAAAATCTGTTAACCGGTTCCCTTTAAACTGGTTATATCAGGTGGCGAACTTTGTGTTCACCAATGAACTGACTGTTCAGATGAGAGAAGTGCCTGGTTAATATCTCAGCCTTTTCTTTGTCCTCTATAATTATCTTGTTGTTATCATCATTTAAGAGGGCTATACCATCATTTTATTTTTTATTGGCATTGATGTATTTATAAAATTTTAGGGACTTTATTTTAATGTCGCTGGCGATTTGTGTTTCAGTAGCTAACTTTGCTAGCTTGATTTATTTTTTTATATTTACTATCAAAATCTTTATACTCCTGAAACTCTATTTCTGTAATCTCGGCCTTCAAGATTTTTAACGCCCATTGTTTTTGTCCTATTACACTTTGTACTGTCTTATTTTTGCATAATGGTTTATTTTTATTCCTGGACATTTTATTACCAGAAGATGAGTTTTTCCACAGGATTCTTACAGTATATCCTTAACCCCTTCACCCCCAGGAGATTTTTTTTTTGTTTTCCTCCCCTTTCTTCAAGAGCCATAACTTTTTTTTATTTTCCCATCAATATAGCCATATGAGGGCTTGGGGGTTTTTTTTGGTTTTTTTTGCTGACTAGTTGATTTTTGAATGTCATCATTTTTCCATATAGTGTACTGGAAAACATGGGAAAAAATCCAAAAGCTGTGAAATTGCAAAAAAAAAAAAAGTGCAATTCCACAATAGTTTGTGTTTTTTTTTTTTTTTTTTTTATTTACCAGGATCACAATATGGTAAAACTGACCTGGCAGTATGATTCCCCAAGTCTGTACAAGTTTCTAGGTACCAAACATGTATAGTTTTGTTTTGTTGTTTGGTTTTTTTTTATTAATTAAATGGTGATAAAGAAAATTCAGACAAAAAGTTTGCCCTTTTATCGCCATTTTCTGACACCTGTAACTTTCTCATTTTTCGGGATCTGGGCCTGTGTGCGGTTTTATTTTTTTTGTCCTCAGTTGACATTTTTAATTATATTTGGGTAGATGCCATGTTTTGATCTCCTGGTATTGCATTTTATTGCAATGTTGCTGCGACCCAAAAAAACTTAATTTTGGCGTTTAGTTTTTCTTCCTTTACTCTATTTACTGATCAAATTAATTTAGTTTATATTTTGATAGATCTGGCATTTGTGAATGCGGCAATGCCAAATGTGTTTTTTGTTTTTTTTTGTATTTTTTATGATTTTTTTTTTTCAGTGGGACAAAAGGGGGGCGATTTGAACTTTTATGGGTGTTTTTTTTTTTTTTTTTTGTTTTTTTTTTGTGACTTGACTTGAAGACTTAGGTGACTTGAAGTCTGCACTGTCAGATCGCATTTGCTGATCAGAACTGTGATTCAGCATCCGCCTGAACAGCAGAAATGCAGCCAGCATTGACAGGAACATCGTCATGACAGGAGTCATCAATTGACCCCCAGCTATAATGATTACCCATTGCCACCCCATGATTGCTTCACAGGGCCGCTCAATGGAATGACTGCGTGCCGAGGTCACGCACAATAAGGACTGCTTTCTGTGGATCTTCTATGGTGCCAAGGTGACTTAGGCTGCTTTCACACATCCGGTTTGTGCTGAGCGGCACAATCCGGCTCAAAAACATATGCAACGGATGCGGCGAAAAAAACTGATCTGTTGCATAAGTTTTTCCATGCGGCCTGTCCGGTTTTTGACGGATGCGGCTTGGTACTGAGCATGCGCAGTGCAAAAAAACGCATCCTGCATCCATAGGCTTGCATTGTGAATCGCGCCACATCGTTAACGCTATGCGTTTTTTTCGCCGCAACAAAAAACGTGCCAGGCAACGTTCCTCCGGCTGCCGCATGGGCTAAATATGCCGCATCCGGCAAAAACCGGATGCAACGCAAGGCCATGCGGCACAATACGGCGCTAATGCAAGTCTATGTGGGAAAAAACGCAACCAGCGGCAAAAAAAAAACGTTTGCGTTTTTTCTGCAGAGCGACGTATTGTGCCACACGGCAAAAAACGGATGTGCGAAAGCCGCCTTAGCAGCTTTTCCAGGTCTGCTCATTTTACAGGCATCTCCTAGATACTCCAGGAGAGTTGGAAAGAATGTATTAGCGGTATTCCAGTATCACATCCGGATCGGAGTAATCCTTTACAGGTTATTCCCTAGAACCAGGACAAGCTTCTTTAGTAAAGAAATCGATTTGATTTCCAATTGGAAATCATCCACAGCACCTGAAAATGGCAATTATATATTGTATGAAACTGGAACAGCACAACTCTGCACACTGTACATCCGACCACCACCCTGCACACAGCTGACTGGAGGGCGTCACACATCCACCGATCTCATAGCCCTGTAAAATGTCATTTGCAGCAGCGTTAACTCCACCACTGATTGGCAGATTGCTGACCATTCACAGTGTGCGCAGGAAGATGCCAGTGGTGTGGGCAGTGTTATACAGTGTGCACAGGAAGCTGTCGGTTATACAGTGTGCACAGAAGGCTGCCAGTGGTGTGGGCGGGGTTATACAGTGTTCACAGGAAGCTGCCAGTGGTGTGGGCGGGATTATACAGTGTTCACAGGAAGCTGCCAGTGGTGTGGGCGGGGTTATACAGTGTTCACAGGAAGCTGCCAGTGGTGTGGGCGGGATTATACAGTGTTCACAGGAAGCTGCCAGTGGTGTGGGCGGGGTTATACAGTGTGCACAGGAAGCTGCCAGTGGTGTGGGCAGTGTTATACAGTGTTCACAGGAAGCTGCCAGTGGTGTGGGCGGGGTTATACAGTGTGCACAGGAAGCTACCAGTGGTGTGGGCGGTGTTATACAGTTTTCACAGGAAGCTGCCAGTGGTGTGGGCGGTGTTATACAGTGTGCACAGGAAGCTGTTGGTTATACAGTGTGCACAGAAGGCTGCCAGTGGTGTGGGCGGTGTTATACAGTGTTCACAGGAAGCTGCCAGTGGTGTGGGCGGGGTTATACAGTGTGCACAGGAAGCTGCCAGTGGTGTGGGCGGGGTTATACAGTGTGCACAGGAAGCTACCAGTGGTGTGGGCGGGCTTATACAGTATGCACAGGAAGCTGCCAGTGGTGTGGGCGGGCTTATACAGTATGCACAGGAAGCTGCCAGTGGTGTGGGCGGGGTTATACACAGCCCTAAAGTCTTCACTCTGCTACATCAGTCAAAACAGTGATTCTATCAAAACTGCACTCAGCAGCCCAGTAAGTGACACATCACTGGAATCAGGATCTCAGCCCCTACATTATGCGGCTAACAGATTCCATAGCAAAAAGTTGGTGACAAATTCCTTTCAAAGAGTAACTATTGTTTTATATATTTTATTAAATTAATTGAAGGAAAAAATAAATACTTAGACATTTATCTGTAATAAGATATATTACAATTTCTTTGCCTGGACAGATTATTCATTCTCAATTCCAAGGTAAATTATGTTTTCAATGAAGATGGATTTTCGGCTCACTGAGGGATCAGGATAAGCAGTAGTTGCTGCTGCATAAAGTCCATGGACTGGTAAAGGGAAACCTAGGGGCGAAAGAAAGAGGCTGCACAGACATGCAGCTGCAAATGACATTTTAAAGGGCTATGTAATCGGTGGCGGTGTGACACCCTCCTGACAGCTGTGTGCAGGGTGGTGGTCGGATGTACAGTGTGTGCAGAGTTGTGATGTTCCACCTTCATACAACATGTAATGGCCATTTTCAGGTGCTGCCGATTATCTCCTATTCTTTTGGAAATCAAATGGGTTAATTTCTAAAGAGGCTTGTCCTGGTTCTAGGGAATATCATGTAAAGGATTACTCCGATCCGGATAGGGTGCAGGTGACTCGCCCACCCGAGGGCTTTGGGACACCCGGTGCCGGGCCGGACTAGTCCGGGGGTGCTCAGTGGTGGCGGGGCCCGACTCCGTGACCCTGGCGGGAGTCAATTAATATGGCTTCAGTGGGGGTGGTGATTAATAATAAAGTTTGTATTCGTGACGCCACCTGTGGTTTGCGGCTATTAAGCCGCCGCTGCTGTATGGGGCCTCCGGGGCTGGTGGAATGGCTGGTTGGATGGTTCTGCTCCCCACAGGTGGAGCGGTGCCCCGGGGCAACAGTTGGTGCTTGTAAGAGTCTATTAGGGTGTTGTAGATGGTGCAGTGCAGGCGAAATAACGGAGGCAACACCAGGGGTGTGCAGTTTCAGATGTTTACTCACAGTTCCTGGGTTGTAGCACACTGGTGCCTGTAGACTGCTGGAACCCACTGTCAGGGACCTCCGCCGATCCCGGGTAGATCTGGGAATAAAAGCCGGTGCACCCTTCTATTGTGTCCCTCTCTTCAGCTGTCTTCTAAGCCTTGCCTTTGCTGGATGAACCTGGCTTGGCCTCCACTACAGGTTCTGGACAAGAGGGCTTGCCTAGCTGGAACTGTACCCTCTTCCCAGAGGTTCTGCTGTGGGCTGTGGCCCTATGCGCTTGCAACCACCCTGGGCCTCGGTTTTCACCTTTGGAAATGACTTCTCTTCCTCCAGTTTCTATGGACCGTTCCCCGTGTGCAGATCGACCCCTCCACTCGGTGACTCGGTGGAACAGGCTACAAGCTTGAAAGCTTTGCAGTGGCCCTGGAATCCTTTCTGTGGTGGTCTGCTTTGGTGTCACCTGAGCCTATCTGGGCCTCAGGGTCTCCACCAGGAAGCGTCACTTTCTCTTGCTGTTTCTCTCCTCACTGCTCTCAGCTCTCCTCCTTCCTTCAACTCCTCTCAACAGACTGACTAAACTTGACCTTCCTGTCTCTACTCTACACTCTGCTGGCTCCTCCCACCTTCCCAATTGCTAAGCTCTACCCTATGGGAGAAGGGATGGGTCTTACAGCCCCCCAGCATGCAGCCTGGGGGGGTTGCTGCCACTGTCCCTGGTCCCTGTGTGTGCCTAAGAATGGGTGTAGTGCAAATTTGCCTGTGGACCGGCATTTACCCCTTTCCTTACCCAGGATGGGACATCACACCTCTGGCTGAGGTGCAATGTCTCTGTGGCGTCGGAAGCCTCAGGGGCGCCACACAGGCATATCGCTAATACATTCTTGCCTACTCTCCTGGAGCATCTAGTACACTCCTGTAAAATGACCAGACCTAGAAAAGCTGCTAAGTCACCTTGGCACCATAGAAGACCCTCAGAAAGCAGTCCTCATTGTGCGTGACATCGGCATACTGTCATTCAATTGAGACTACCATTTAGTTGTGCATTAGAGAGGGCGAGGATATGGTATAGAGGATGCGAGACTTACAAATAGGAGCTAGTGCTAAAACACAAAGAAAAGGTGATAAGTGGGGGTCTAACCAGAATGGGGACTTTCTTGTCCTCGTTAGACTATAGCTAAAGGGCACATGCCCAACTGACCCACGCTTCATTGTCTATGAGGATGCCGGAAAAAGTTGTGTAGCGCCATAGGGGATGAATGGCGGGGCAGTTGGGTATGTGCACTGCAGCTCCAGATGAATGGGTATAAAGTGTACCCCATTCTGCCTGTTGGTGGGGGTACCAGATATCGGTCCCCCACCGATCGGTGAAAATTACCATCTATCTGTTGGATAGATGTTATCTTCTTGATTGGACGTACTAGTTCATTAGGGACATATTGTATGCAAATGCTGACATGACTGGACATTTGGCAAATTAATTGAATGTTGAATTGAATTAATTATTATTATTATTATTATTATTATTATTATTAATGTGCTGGTCACCAATTCTGCCAATACTGTGGCCATTAAACAGTTGACCACAAGAGGGAGCTATAGGCATGCAGTATGTTAATCGGTGACTGCATATAAGGCGCGAAGACAAGAAACTAATACTTGTTAGTACAGTGAGTGAATAGGGAGATCGCAGTATGGAAGCCCGGAAAGATTGTATGCTAAATATTAAGTGAAGTGAAGAGCCCTGCGGTCAGGGTCATAGTCTGGAGTAACAATCTACAGCGGCGCCTTCCAGCACCAATCACCGGGATATCAGTTCTGAGATCACGTAGAATCAGGAAGAAAATTGCAAATTTTATCACCTTTTATCATTACTTTTTTTTTCTTCCAATAATAGAATTTTATCTTGTGCACTATTTGTCTTTAAGTCCATTTTACAGGAGGAAACTGCTATTATTGGAGACCAATTTATTAAAATGCCCCTATTCTTGCAGGGAAATGCCGTTAAGAGGTTGCAGCACTGACCTAGCCTTGCGGCCGCTTTATTCTTTATAGTGGGATGGCATATCCTAGCAAATGAGAATACTCCTTTACCACCACTGCAGCATTTTGTTGTTTTTTTTTTTATTTCAGCACTCGGGTGATGCTTTAAATCTAAGTGTCTTATACTCCCCTGCTGCCATCTTCATCTTTTTCCAGTGTTGCTCCAGTCGGTCTCAGCGGTTTGTGACCTGCTGGCAGCTCCAGTGTTTCATGGAGCGCAGCGGAGATCACAATTAAATACAAATCTATGGGAGCCTCAATCTGGCCTTAAGGGGGCTTTACACGCTACGATATCGTTAATGTTGTTAGTGACGCACATCCGGCGTCATTAACGATATCACAGCGTGTGACACTGACCAGCGACCTTAAGCGACCTCAAAAATGGTGAAAATCGTTCACCATGGAGAGGTCGTCCCAAACTCAATCGGTAAGGGTTGTTTATCCAGGTGGTTCATCGCTCATGCGGCAGCACACATCGCTATGTGTGACACCGCAGGAGCGAGGAACGTCTCCTTACCTGCCGCCGGCAACAATGCGGAAGGAAGAAGGTGGGCGGGATGTTACGTCCTGCTCATCTCCGCCCCTCCGCTTTGATTGGCCGGCCGCTTAGTGACGTTGTGGTGACGTTGCTGTGATGCCGAACGTCCCTCCCCCTTGAAGGAGGGATTGTTCGGCAGTCACAGCGACGACGACGACCAGGTAAGTATGTGTGACGCTGCCGTAGCGATAATGTTCGCTACGGCAGCGATCACAAACAATCACATGCGCAACGGGGGCGGGTACTTACACGCTCGCTATCGCTACAAATTGCTAGCGATATCGCTACCGTGTAAATCCCCCTTTATTCTGGCTCTCATAGACTTGTAATGAGCGCTTGTGATATAACTTCTGGACAGTCAAAAGCTACGGGCACAAGACAAGAGCGATGTTGAAAAAGGATGAAAATGCCGCTAGTGAGTATAAGAATGGGGGCAAGGCCTTACATTTAAAGTGCACTCCAGCACTGAAAAGTAAGGAAAAAAAAAGGCGTGGTGCTTTAATACACAACATTCATATAATAAAAATATAGATGGATAGATATGTAAAGATAAAGATATGTAAAGATAGAAAAATGGATATGTAAAGCCTAACACGGCTGAATGCTGGTGGGGAACTGTACAGTTGTGGTCCAATGAATGATCTCGGGATGATTTGCACAGGACTTGTGGCAGCGCTCACCTTTTCTTCTCTGGACAGTCATTGTTCCTGATGTCCCCAAGAGTCTGAGAGAGGCTTCATCTGAGAAAAGCACTGCAGGAAGAGCAGGGGTTGGACTGCAGAGGATTTGGGAAGTTATTTTCTCTGATAAAGCCCACTTCAGATTGTTTAATACATCTGGAAGAATGATTGTCCACAGAAGACAAGGAGAGCGCAACCATGAGTCCTGTGTCTGCCAACAGCAAAGCATCCTGAGACCATTCATGTATGGGGTTGTTTTTCATCCATGGAGGGGGCTTACTCACAATTTTAACTAACCTCACTAAAGAATGGGATCTAAACATCCTCCAAGAGCAACTTCTGTCAATGATCCAGACGTCGCGCCGCAGCCAAAGACAAACACCAATGTAGACTCACTAGTTAACTCTGGGTAGGATCAGCCTCTTTAAATGGAATCTGTCACCAGTTTTTCACCTCCTGATCTGAGAGCATCATAACGTAGGGGCAGAGATCCTGATTCCAGCCATGTGTCACCTACGGGGCTGCTTAATATAGTTTTGATATAATCACGAATTAATCAGCAGTAGACTATCATTACAGGACTACTTGGCCTGCTGCCAGGTAGTCCAGCACATTCATGAGCTCTGTATAACTGCTTGATCTGCAGCAGAGAAAACATTGATTTTTATCAAAATGGCAGCAAACAGCTCAGTTAGTGACGCATTGCTGGAATCAGGATCTCTGTCTCTCTATATTATGCTGCTCTCAGATCGGGGAGCAAAAACCGGGTGACAGATTCCCTTTAACACTATTCTTTCCAACACCATGACCAATAAATGTTTAGCCAGTAGAGGGAGCTATAGGGCTTGTGAATTTATTTAATCTTTTACCATGTCTATAGAGATTTTTTTATTTTTCCAACACTTGCCTACTGGCGTAAGATTTCATAAACATTTAATAATATTTTTAGAAAGTTGCATTAAGTGTTTCTAAATTTTGACAACCTTAAGCCATGTCATTTTTTAATCTATTAAATGCTTGGTCTAAATTCTGTTTACCGAATATACTTGTTACGCAGCAGATTAGACGTGAGTAAAATACAGCAAAATGTAGGCAAAAATAATTCAAAGCATCATCATTGCCACAATAAAAAAAAAAAGTATAGTTCCTAATTGGCAATGCAACATACCGAAATGATCATATTTGTAGATTAGCATGCGGCTATACAGATTTACACTGAGGATCATGTATGGATATTGTACACTGAATTTTTCCTTTTCTTTATTCTTAAGGTGTGTGTATATATATATAATATATATATATATATATATATATATATATATATATATATATATATATATATATATATATATATATATATATATATATATATATAAAATTATATATACCTGCTGGGATTCATGTAAGATCAAGGTGTCCTGCATCTGTCCTGTTTGTTAGAATGCAGACATGGTGAAATTAAAATGATAGTACACCTTTTGTAAGAAGTGCAATCGATCTACAGTTGAATACTATATAGCAGTGTTATATTCCCTAAATAGGTGATCATGTTAAAACTTGAGGAGTGGTAACTATAACTATACCAGCGCTTATTATCTTGAGAAAAAGTGTGCGTTTTTTTTTTCTTTTTGTTTATTAAAATTTTTAATCAATTTTGCTTCTGCAGCTTGCATGCATTATAAAACAGTGCCTGCTGCTTGATGCGGTTCAGTCTCAATCCCAACAGCCAGACTCCTAGTGAGCCTTTTCTCCATGAAATCTTTATATTCCCTTTATATTTGAAGTGTAGTGTGACATACTGACCACTGAGCAATACTCCGTAATAAGACCGCCACCTTTTGCCAAAAAAGGGGATTATGAGCCATTACAGTGATGTTATATTTATGAAGGATAAAACTGCTTTCTCATAGTCTATAAATACAGATCCAGCTGGTATTGGCTCCCTGGTGTAATCTCCACACCTGTCAAATGATGGCATGGATTCAAGCTGTCCCATTCCCCAGAAGGTGAAAAACCCACAATGTCACTTCTTGATTTACTCCTAATCTAATACCTAGTCTCAATGTCTGACAGTAGTTGGATAAAATAACTGAAAACATGAAATCACAATCCTAGAAGTGAGGCAATTTTTTTTTTTTTTATTTATATATTTTTTTTTTATTGGAAATGAAGTTTCATTTTGACAGCGCTGCCATATTTTGCTTATCAGTTCTCTTTCATGACTGCCTATTGCCCTCCACCACTGCTCAGATTTCCCCAGCCTCTCCATACCTTTCTCTGCCTAAGCCCTCATTCACACATTGGTCAGTTTTTCTCACACATTGAATAAAAAAAAGTTTCATGAGTGATTTTAGTCACTTTCATCTGAATTTGGCCTCCCGATTTTTTTCATGTGTTGGAAAAAAAAAAGTTTTCTTTTCAATAGTGTTTTTTGTTTTTTTTTTTAAAGAGGTCATTTCATCATTGAAAAATGGATTATTAACCCCTTCACAACCTTGAACTTAACTGTACGTGTCTGTTCATAGTATGATCTGATCAGCCGATATGTGCAGCTAACAGGCACAGGTGGATCAGGGATTCACCCATGCCTGTTAACTAGTTAAATCTTGCTGTCAATCCAACAGCAAGATTTAACGCACTTAAGCGGGGAGAACCCGTATCGGTAGCCTGGCTACCCCAGAGCCCGCCTCGGTAGCCTGGGGTAGCCAGAGCCCGCCTCGGTAACCTGGCTACCCCAGAGCCCGCCTCGGTAACCTGGCTACCCCAGAGCCCGCCTCGGTAACCTGGCTACCCCAGAGCCCGCCTCGGTAGACTGGCTACCCCAGAGCCCGCCTCGGTAGCCTGGCTACCCCAGAGCCCGCCTCGGTAGCCTGGCTACCCCAGAGCCCGCCTCGGTAGCCTGGCTACCCCAGAGCCCTCCTCGGTAGACTGGCTACCCCAGAGCCCGCCTCGGTAGCCTGGCTACCCCAGAGCCCGCCTCTGTAGCCTGGCTACCCCAGAGCCCGCCTCGGTAGCCTGGCTACCCCAGAGCCCTCCTCGGTAGACTGGCTACCCCAGAGCCCGCCTCGGTAGCCTGGCTACCCCAGAGCCCGCCTCGGTAGCCTGGCTACCCCAGAGCCCGCCTCGGTAGACTGGCTACCACGCTTTTCACACTTCAGACACCTTCTTAGAGCTAAATAAGCTTGGCACAAACGTGTTAAGGTTAAAAAAAGAGCTCCAGACTATTTTTATTTCTTAATTTTGGTGTAGAGAGAGATGGGACAAGTCTTTATACGTGACCTTGGAAAATGATCTGTTCTTTCGTTCAGAATTACAGATCTTTCATTTACCACTGACAGCGCTCCGTGTGTGTGACAAAGTGCAGTGGTTGCTCCTCTTCTCTGGCTGTGCACTCCCTTCCTAAAGTTTTATAGGAAGCGGTGCACCAACTTCAATAAACAGATGCGCTCTAATTATGGGTCATTTCAAGACAAAACTGACTCCTTATGTTTAACTGTTACATTACATTTATATACCGTATGTTGTATTTTTATAAATCCCCTAAAACCTGTAAATGTGATGTGTGTAAACTTACAGCGCACCTTCGTATCAGTGGAATATAAATCATTGTAGTCTCCCAATATGTGACATGTCAGTCTGGCTTCAGTGAAAAAAAAACTTTAAGTCTACAGTCACATGTTGAGGATTTGGTGAGTTTTTTTACTTCAGTATTTGTAGTCAAAATCAGGAGTGGGTAATAAATGCAGAAGTGGTGCCGTGTTTCTATTACACTTTTCCTCTGATTGTTCCACTCCTGGTTTTGGGTTTCAAACACTGATGTAAAAAACTCAACAAATACTCAACGTGTGCACATATTGAGTATTTGGTGAGTTTTTTTACCTCACTATTTGTAGCCAAAAACAGAAGTGGAACAATCACATGTCACCACTTCTGTATTTATTACGCACTCCTGGTTTTGGCTACAAATACTGAGGTAAAAACTCCTCAAACACTCAACATGTGCTTGTGGTCTAGAGGCATGAGTTTTTTACCTCAGTATTTGTAGCCAAATCCAGGAGTGGGTGGTAAATACAGAAGTGGTTCCCATGTTTTTATTATACTTTTCCTCCAATTGTTCCTCTCCTGGATTTGGGTTTCAAATACTAAGGTAAAAAAGTCACTAAATACTTAGCGTGTGCACATGGCCTTACAATTCCAACGAAGTGGACGGGATTTGTAGAAATCTCATGCCTACTGTCTCGTTATGAGGCTGCATTGAGTACTATGTGTCAGACACGGCTGGATCACTATGCAAGCGTCGTGGGACCTCTGTGGATTACGCCAGAGCTGTGTGTTTGCGGGGGTTAATAAAGTGGTGAAAGAGGGGGCTTTTTGTGTTTTATTTCAAATAAAGGATTTTTTCGGTCTGTGTGTTTATTTACTTTACTTACAGGTTAATCATGGAAGCTGTCTCATAGACGCCTGCCAAGATTAACCTAGGATTTAGTGGCAGCTATGGGCTGCCATAAACTCCTTATTACCCAGATTGCCACCCTGCCACCCCATCATGACAACCATGACCCTCGCCCTCCCAAGCCTGAGAATACCGGGCCGCAGCTATGTGTTTACCTTGACTGGACGGTAAAAATACAGTGGAGCACACATTTTTTTTTTTTTATTTATTTTTTTTATTTTTAATATGTACGTTTGATTTCTATGTGCATTCTATATGTATGTCTGTGTGTGAGTGTGATATGTGTGTGTTTACTCTGCTCAACTTACTCTTCCTCTCCTAATGACATCACTTCCTTGCAAAACGCAGGGCAGTGATGAACATTATGTCCCGAAAAAAGCGAAATAATGCGGGAATAACGCAATGTAATACACATAATTTGCTACCTGCGGTATTTCATAATTACATTACAGTCAATGGAGTGAAATACCGCAGGTACGTGCGGAAAAGAAGTGACCTGCACATTCTTTTTGCTGCAGATGACATGCAGCAAAACCTGTAGGTGACAAAAACCGCAGTGTGAGCACAGCATTTTTTTTTTACCATAGGTTTTGCTGGGGAAGGACTGCAGCAAGGTTATGAACATTTTCTGCAGCAAAACATGCAGCAAAAACCGCAGTGTGCGCACAGGGCCTAAGAATAAGTGCTACAAGCAAGTATTACCAAAGCTGTCTATTGATTTTCTATGTAATATTTTAGGGTTTTTCTGGTGGTGCTGAGAACTGAACTCTTGTTCCAGACTATAGATTACAGGTGATCTCTGGGGTCTCAGCGATAAGAAACCTTGTGATCAGCTTATCGTTTTGGAATACTTCTGGAAATAAAAAAGGGGGATGACCAAGAGAGACAACCCGTTTATTACACATGATGCTGCCTTCTACAAGTAGAGGGAAACCCAGCGTCTGACTCTCCTGGCACTGTGGGCACTTATCTTCGCTGCATTTGGGGGACCCTCGGTGCCCTTTTATTACATGCCTGACAGCAGAGAGCAGAATTTCATTAATGGAAAACGGAAACCTCTTCAAAGCCCGAGCAAGGACAAGACTGGCAAAGTGACAGGTGCGGCCTATATTTAGGAAGCTTAGATTTTTGAGCTACTCAGCATAAAATTCTTATTGCTGACCACAAGACTTGCATTATCACTGAAGCCCAGGCACCATAATGAAGCTGGAAATTTAAGAGTTAAAGGGACTCTGTCACCAGGTTTTTGCTCCCCCATCTGAGAGCAGCATAATGTAGAGACAGAGACCCTGATTCCAGCGATGTGTCACTTACTGAGCTGTTTGCTGTCATTTTGATAAAATCCATGTTTTCTCTGCAGATCTAGCAGTTATACAGAGCTCATGAATATGCTGGACTACCTACAGGACGCCAAGTAGTCCTCTAATGATAAAATCACTGTTTAATCAGCAGTAGATTATCAAAACTACACTAAGCAGCCCAGTAAATGACAGATCGCTGGAATCAGGTTTTCTGTCGCTACATAATGCTGCTCTCAGATTACGTAGCAAAATATGGGTGACAGATTCCCTTTAATAGCAGTGTTTCAAGCCAGTATACCCAGGATCTTCGCTGTGTCATGTCCAGCAGAATTTACTTTTATCGTGTAGTCTAGAGGATTTAGATTCTTATATAACCAAGTTTATTCTAGAACAGCAGCTCTTTGTTAGTGCTTTTACTGAACTTATATTGTGACTGCGGCCAAGTGTTAAAGTTTTGCTAGAGCTGCATTTGCCTTCCAGGGAAATTTACAAGTAGAAGAGAAGACAGAAGATCTTTGTAAGGACACACCGGGGAGTGCGCTGGCCATTTGTCAGATGAGATTTCACGATTTGCATTCCCAAATAGGAAGCAGTATATGTATTTTTTTTTTTTTTATCTAGATGCAGAATCTAAATGTTTCCTGATTTATACTGTTTCCAATTGTGAGAAAGCAGATTAAGGCCGAGTTCACATCCTCTGTTAGAAAGGATCCTGCAGAGATCCGTTGGCAAAATTATTTCTGCCGGATCCTTTTTTTTTTTTTTTCTTTTTAACATTGGAGTCTATGGAGAACAGATTCACATAGCCCTCCAAACAGAATTGTGGGCCCCACATAGCCCTCCATGCAGAATAATGAGCTCCACATAGCCCTCCATACAGAACCATGGGCCCCACATAGTCCTCCATACAGAATAATGGGCCCCACATAGCCCTCCATACAGAATAATGAGCTCCACATAGTCCTCCATACAGAATAATGGGCCCCACATAGTCCTCCATACAGAATAATGGGCCCCACATAGCCCTCCATACAGAATAATGGACCCCACATAGCCCTCCATACAGAATATTGGGCCCCACATAGCCCTCCATACAGAATAATGGCCCCACATAGTCCTCCATACAGAATAATGGGCCCCACATAGCCCTCCATACAGAATAATGGGCCCCACATAGCCCTCCATACAGAATGATGGGCCCCACATAGCCCTCCATACAGAATAATGGGCCCCACATAGCCCTCCATACAGAATAATGGGCCCCACATAGCCCTCCATACAGAATAATGGGCCCCACATAGCCCTCCATACAGAATAATGGGCCCCACATAGCCCTCCATACAGAATAATGGGCCCCACATAGCCCTCCATACAGAATAATGGGCCCCACATAGCCCTCCATACAGAATAATGGGCCCCACATAGCCCTCCATACAGAATAATGGGCCCCACATAGTCCTCCATACAGAATAATGGGCCCCACATAGCCCTCCATACAGAATAATGGGCCCCACATAGCTCTCCATACAGAATAATGGGCCCCACATAGTCCTTCATACAGAATAATGGGCCCCACATAGTCCTCCATACAGAATAATGGGCCCCACATAGCCCTCCATACAGAATAATGGGCCCCACATAGCCCTCCATACAGAATAATGGGCCCCACATAGCCCTCCATACAGAACGATGGGCCCCACATAGCCCTCCATACAGAATGATGAGCCCCACATAGCTCTCCATACAGAATGAGCCCCACATAGCCCTCCATACAGAATAATGAGCCCCACATAGCCCTCCATACAGAATAATGGGCCCCACATAGCCCTCCATACAGAATAATGGGCCCCACATAGTCCTCCATACAGAATAATGGGCCCCACATAGTCCTCCATACAGAATAATGGGCCCCACATAGCCCTCCATACAGAATAATGGGCCCCACATAGTCCTCCATACAGAATAATGGGCCCCACATAGTGCAAGAAAAAATAAGCAACATGAGCACAACTTGAGAATTCACATTCAGTTTCCTGGTGTAAAGATAGGCATGCAGAGTTGTGACAAATCTACACCCAAAAATGCAGTGTGCACATGGCCTAATGATGCAGACTGAGTCACGTTTACTCTGTCAGACATCATTTTCTGTCGTATCCACCTATTTGAAGTTGGGCACCAAAGCGCATTCAGCCACATTTTAGTGCCCACTTCAAACAGGCAAACTTTGCATAATATAATGTGTGAGTGAGCACAATGGGACTCCTCCTGCATCATTTAACTCAATGTTCCTGTCAGTACATACATTCGAATACTGTTTTCCAGGGCTTCAGATGTAAGCTTCGGCTAGCTACCGACCGTAGCCTGAAACGCTATGTGAACATGGCCTTAGACAACTGGGTGCACCAAACCCCCCTCCTGCGCTGGAGGAAAAAAATCTGCCTCCTTGACCAACGGAAAGTGCTTTAGTCGTCTCACAGCGAAAAACGGAATGAAGCTTAACCACTGTCTGCAGGATTTGTACAAGACTGACTTGGAGGATCCTGCATACCGCACTGCAGAACAATGAATAGTGAGGACAACTAGATTTCTGGTTTATTTTTCATTCATTCCAAAGTTTAGTCTTTATTCTTTAGCGCTAGTCCTTGTACTGATACGGTTTGTGTTCAGCTTTCCCGATGACTGACCTCGGGATTGGCCAGCAGTACAGGGCGGTATCATGATGGTCCATTATACAGCGATAGCAGCTCTATACAAGGATCGGCATCACAGAGTTTGGTGCCAGTCACCACTGGGGGTCGCAATCTAATTTCCAACCTAGTCTATCAGTATGTTTATAAATCCAGAGGAAATCCATGTAAGCATATGGAGTCTATGCTGTCTGCACAGTTATTATGCATTTTGTATTTTTGATGATTTTAGTATTGAACAACTATAGTGCTGTAGGTCAATCCAAAAAGTTAAAGGGAATCTGTCAGCAGGTTCTTGCGACCTCATCTGCGAGCAGCACAATGTAGGAAAGAGGCCCTGAGTTCATCAATGTATCACTTAGATTACTGGGTGCAGCTGTTCTCACACAGTGAAAGATTTGAGATTTTGCATGTAGCAGTGCTGGGAGAGCTGTCCTCACCTACACCAGGCTTTCATTGTACATTTTCAAAGACAGAAGCTGCTAATCACGAAAGGGGTGGACTACAACTTGCACACTGCTGAGACCCACTAATGGTAAAGATAACCGGTTTAAACTAACATTGTAGATAAACAATAGCAGATTATGAGATATGACCGGCAGGGCTGAATTTTCTGTTTTAACTTTTAGAGCATGCTGTCTTCAGATTACATTGTAGACACCTGCTGACAGTCCCTTTTAATAAATCTGAATATTTATGAAAGTAAAAGGTGAGGTTTTGTCTCTCTGCGATAATGTATGCATGAACTTCAATATTGCTATAATATAGAATATTGCAGTGTGCTGACGCAGCATTTGTATATTGGCCTCATAGTGAATTTGTGCACCTCTACATTATTACTAAAGGTGTGTGGGTCCTATATATTTTTTCTTTGTTGTAGTACATACTGGAGGGTGTGGAGCCCCCCTTAAAGGTCAGCACCATTATCCATGCATCTTTCCCACACAAGGTTGTAATTGGGAGCTTTGCTTGGTCTCCTTTTTCACTCCCCTTCAGATGAGGCTGTCTTGGCACATGGAGAGGTAGGACAATAGTGTTTAGTGACCATCCATATTAAAGGTACACCTTGATGTGGTTGGATGGCTTTGGTAACGTTACCATACGTTTTCAACGTTTATAGCAATAGTTGAAAAACAACTTTTTGGGCAACACCAACCATTGTCTCCAAGACACTGATCCCGGAGAGTTGACTGTTTTCCTTAATTTTAAATCTCCTGTTTAAGAAGAGCCCAGGAGATCTTAGCAGGCGAGGACGGGGCCAGGTCAGTATGCTTTGATCTTTAAGGCCTTTACTGGCAGCCAAGAAGTGGAGACTTCAATCCTGCGATGGAGCATTGTTCTGTATAAAAATGATTTCTGTTGAAAAATGAAGGCCTTTTCAGTAGATTTGCGCCCACGTTAAACCTGAAAAGATCCAACTAGGTTATCTTTAATAACAGCCCCATATCAGTTTTATTACTTTCGATATATTTTATGCAACCCTCTTGACTATTTACAGAACCTTCAAACGTTTTGGTGCAATCACACTCCAATACATTAGCAATTTCAAGAGTGCTGCATTTTTCAGTGAGTAAATGTATTTTTTTTTTTTTTTTTGGTGCACTGTTCTGGGATAAGAACAAGCTGCCTAATAATTCTACACACCTTTATCAAGGTTGTTATATCCTTACACCGCCCCCCCTTCATACAAATACACATCTGATCTGCTTCACCCAATAACCATCCAAGTTTATAAAGCTTGGAGTTGAAAATCCGCATTAGGCCTCTGTAGCGCCCCTGAGCCACTCAGGGCACTAATAGGCACTGCATCCTCACCAGCCTACCCCCAGGGACCTGGAACACCAGTGCCAGCAACACCCACACACACCAAAATCTCAGTTTCCACACCACACCAGGGGTAATTGGCTAGTACAACACAAGGGGATGGCCACCTAGAGGGCAGAGCCAGACCAGGGGACTAGACAGCCTGGTGGGAGGGGACAGTAGAGACAAGTAGTAGAGAGGGAAGTGTAAAGATGTGCCTAGTAGAAGAGAGTGGTCGCCAGGGCAGGTACACCAGAGTACCGCTGGGACCAGAACACGCACAGGGCCCTAGATCAGACGTCAGTTTCATACGGCCTGGCAATTACCTGCACAGTGAGGAGACCTTCACGGACCTCACTGACCACAGATCCGGGGCCACCAACAGTAAAGCAAGGATCAGGGTTTGGGACACAGACCAGCCCTACAGGGTCCACACTGCCTGCCGTACGGACAAGGAGACTGCCACAAAAAGGGACAGTCGGGACCCAAACTGCTCCACGCTACGGGGACCCAACCACACTGAGGGTGCCGGGGACAGAGCAACCGAGTAATTATCTGGCACTGGAACTACAGGGATCTGAACCAGCCTTCTGAGGGTCAAGAGTGAGTAGAGACTGTTAATTACAACTAGAGATGAGCGAACCGGTCCCGGTTCGGCTCGAGGTCGGTTCGCCGAACGGACGTCCCGTTCGAGTTCGGTTCGTCGAACGTTCGACGAACCGAACTCGAACCGCATAGGAAACAATTACGGGTATTCACAAACACAGAAAAACACCTAGAAAACACCCTCAAAGGTGTCCAAAAGGTGACAAACAACTCACAACACAACACAAACACATGGGAAAGTGACAAGGACATATACTCATGCGAAAACAAAAGAGCTGGACAAGGAAAAAGAGGAGGAGACACAAATATATGAGTATATGCAAGGAAACATCGATGCCATTACTGTGCAACTTGAGCCCTGCTCATTTTAGGCTTCCAATCTGGATAAATTGCCTGAGCTTGCCACGTACGCCTTGGGGATCTTGTCATGTCCTGCAGCCAGCGTTCTCTCGGAACCTGTCTTCAGTGCTGCTGGGGGTCTGCTGACAGATAAGCACACGTGTCTGTCCACTGACAATGTGGACATGGCTCTCAGAGGACTTTTCTTCCCCTGGCTCAGCCAGGGGAGGCGAAAGGCACGCGTATTTTTGAGAGTGCTTCATGCAAAGCATCTTTTTCTTTTTCAAAAGGGGGGTCAACTGATGCCAGTCAAGTGGGGTGTGTGTGGCCCAATTAGTGGCAACGAGGGAGACTGTGGTTGGAGTCCCCTCGCTGTGTTTCTAAAAGAACCAAGATGAACAAGTCATGGCTCTCAGAGGACTTTTCTTCCCCTGGCTCAGCCAGGGGACGGGAAAGGCACGCGTATTTTTGAGAGTGCTTCATGCAAAGCATCTTTTTCTTTTTCAAAAGGGGGGTCAACTGATGCCAGTCAAGTGGGGTGTGTGTGGCCCAATTAGTGGCAACGAGGGAGACTGTGGTTGGAGTCCCCTCGCTGTGTTTCTAAAAGAACCAAGATGAACAAGTCATGGCTCTCAGAGGACTTTTCTTCCCCTGGTTCAGCCAGGGGACGGGAAAGGCACGCGTATTTTTGAGAGTGCTTCATGCAAAGCATCTTTTTCTTTTTCAAAAGGGGGGTCAACTGATGCCAGTCAAGTGGGGTGTGTGTGGCCCAATTAGTGGCAACGAGGGAGACTGTGGTTGGAGTCCCCTCGCTGTATTTTACATGATTTTCGAAGGGCATGACATGCCTAAGAGGTTGAGTTTCATCATCTGCAACTTGTTGGCAACAGAAAGGCTGCCTTTACACCCTTTTGAGACCGAGGATTTTCGAGACCTTATGCCCATTGCAGTGCCCCAAGAGCCGATGGCCAGTCGTCACTCCTTCTCCAAGAAAGGCGTGCCCGCGCTACCACAGTAGGTCGCACACAACCTCACCGATTCCTTGAGAAACGGTGTGTGACAGGGTGCATTTCACCAGATACTTGGACCAGTAAGCATGGACAGGGGAGTTACATGTTGCTGACTGGGCACTGGGTAACTATGGTGAGAGATGGAGAAGGGTTTGCTGTACAAGTCTTGCCATCCCCACGACTTGTGTGTCAATCCTTCCTCTGTATGTACAAGTTCCTCCACTGCTTCTGCCTCCTCAACCTCGTGTGGGTCCTCCACCTCGGCCCAAACCCTGTGTGGTCAGTCCACCCTTCCTTGTAACTGCGCGCAAGGAATCCCACACACCTCCTTACTATGCTGGCAGCACAGCTCAAGGCCATCAGGCGGTCAAATGTTTACTTTGAAATGTAGGGGAAATGTGAGACACCGCTGAGGAATTGTGGACGGTTAGCTCTGGAGAGTGAGACCGAGTTTCATCAATGGTTGTCTCCACTCAACCAGCAGCCAGGGAAGGTCGGGTGCGACAATGATGTAAACCAGTCTGCGACCCTTCTTCAGGGCAATGTGGAACACGTGCCTTGTATGGCTCACGTGTTGAACCTGGTTGTCCTGCAATTTTTAAAACACTATCCCGGCCTACATGGCCTTCTGACCAGGGCACGGTGTAACGCCTGCCTGGATCGACACACTCAGATGGGCTGTAAAGGATAGGCTAGAGGCAAGCCACTCACCAAGCTGGACACCCAGAACCCTGAAACCCTTTAACCCCTATACAGTGATTTGGAATTACACAGGGCCCAAGTTGATCAATACCTGTGGAAGGCTGCAGTTCCAGAGACTAGTAGTCATGCAGGGTCAAAAACATTAATTGAGGAAGAGGAACAGAATGGGATGGCCAGGACTTAATCAGAAAACAAGCAGAGGTGAAATGCGGATCGGCCAACGAGGTACATAAACAGCAAGCAGGAAAAGTAGTCAGGTAACAAGCACACAAAATCATAAAACTGAACTGGGGGTAAAAGTAACCAGAGGTTCATAGCTATGTCTGGTAGTGGTCTGCAGACAGGATGGGCATAAAAAAGGGTGTGGTGTCTTCCCATTGGTTGTAGCTGAATGATGGTACTTCATCTGTGAGATACCTACTAGCTACATTCAGCCAGAGATTCTGCATCTGTCAAGGTAATGCAGCCCAGTGGGTGAGCATAACCTGCGTCCACCTGCGCCGCTGGCATCGACTCCTCTCCCATCATCAGCACTATGCATGAAAGGAACACGTTGTCACCTGGCGACCGGAGTACAAATTGACGGAGCGGACTCCGTTGGTGACTTAACAGCCGTGTGCGGCAATGATGCAAACCTGGCTGCGGGCCATCATCAGGGCAATGTGAGACACGTGCCTTGTATGGCTCACGTGTTGAACCTAATTCTCCAGCAATTTTTAAAACACCATCCCGGCCTACATGGCCTTGTGCAGCGGGCACGCTCGCTATGTGCTCACTTCCATCGTGCGCACACAGCAGCTCAACAACTTTCATCGCTACAGAAGTCTTTAGGTCTGGTGGTTAAACGCCTGAAATGCGATGTGCCGACACGCAGGAATTCGAATCTGCACATGTTGCAGCGTGTGTGGCAGCACCGCCGAACCCTGCTGCAATACGTTATGACATATAGCCTGGGATAACTTGATCCAGAGGTGGTGCAGATCACGCTGCTGGAGTGGTGTCAGATCAAGGACCTATGCACCCTTCTACACAGTTTACAAATGTCGACGAAGATGTTTAGCACTGGCAATGCCATTCTCAGCGTGACAATTCTGGTCATCTACATGATGGAGCACACTGTAATTATTATTCGGAGTCAGGTGTTGGGACAAGAGGAAGGGGAGGAAGTACAGGAGGAGTCATATGCGGAAGGGATAACAAGATCTACGAGGTCCAGATGGTCAGCGGCACCTAGGCGGCAGTCTTGGTGAGGGAGAGGCATAACTAGCGTCCTATTTGGAACCGCAACTTCAATGATGACCTCATGGCTGCCATGACCCAAACACCTCACCAGTCATCGTCTGACCATCAATAATGCGGTGACAAGTCATAGGGGCGGGCCTCTGCAAGCCATTTGGAAGTGGCCTGGCCACATCGTCAGGACACCTGATGACCTGTGGTCTATATGGGGCCCCCACATCAGGGGCAGGGCCAAAGAGTTCATTACCGAACCTAGTCTCTGATGCAGTAAGTGCCTGAGCATGCTCAGTAGCATGAAATACAGTCTCTGAAAAAAACTATCAGCTTTAGCATGGTGTCTAGGCACAAAACAGGACTTAGACCCGGCACGGAATGCAAGTACCTGTGCAAAGAGGCTTTTCGCACTGAGTGTGGGAGCATGCGCTGTATCCCGAAATGAAGACTTAGCCTCAGCAATGGCACAGTCAGCATACTCACTAGGCGAAACACTGTAGTTAGGCTGCGACTGGGGTAAATCGGCACACGCATGCGCACTAGCTGCCTCTCCACACTTAGACGTGGAGGAGAAAGTAGCCAGCTGGACAACCCTTGCACAGCCCTAAATGGCAGCTGACGCCTGGGCGCAAATGAAACCGCAGCAGGCTTCAGGTTACAGGTTTTGTAACAACAAATACCATCCAAAAGAACAGGTGTACTTCTTCCCATGGATAATCTTATATGATCCTTTTTTTTCACGGACACAACCATCGCTAACAAATGTAGATGAGGCCAAAACAGCAGCTGCTTCAATGGATCTCAAGTGCTCCATAAAGTGGCCTCTCCTCCACCCCAATTTCAAGATCCCAAATACTCCATTCCTCTGTGGTGTCAATCCAATCGCACTTGCTTCCTAACAGCTCTCAAGTTTCCACCAGCCCTGCTGAGTATGGGGTAACAGAGATGGTTGAGTTTGCATAGCTGTTCAGTCGCACTATAGCCTGGGAATCAGAGGTCTGCTCCAAAGCTGCAATGAGTACAGACAAGGAAGTTATTATTTTTATTATTATTGATTTATAGAGCACCATTGATTCCATGGTGCTGTACATGAGAAGGGGGTTACATACAGAATACATATACAAGTAACTATAGACAGACTGGTACAGAGGGAAGAGGGCCCTGCCCTTGCGGGATTACATTCTAAAGGATTTTTGGGAGGAGACAGTAGGAGTGGTGTAGGTTGAGCGTCAAGTACGTATGGTGGTGGTGTCATTGAAGGTTATAGTCATTTCTGAACAGATGAGTTTTCAGATTCAGTTTGAAGCTTGCGGGTGTAGCAGATAATCTGACGTGTTGAGGTAGCGAGTTCCATGAGACAGGGGAAATGATCTGCGCAGATGGCCAGAAGCTTTGTGAGTGGGATCCAGGCCCCGATGAAGAAGGTGCTGAGCCTAATCTACACCCTCATTTCCAAAAAGTAAATCCTCCTGGTGGAGACAATGGGGAACATGATGAGGAGCACAGATACCTGATTGGAATGACAACTTTACTATTCGGTCAGGGCAGGAAGAGGTTGTCTCGGGGGACTCAGGACGAGGGGAATGAAAACACACAGGGTTATTGATGAGGTTGGAGACCACACATACTGTCAAACCAAAGTCAGCCAGTCGATGAGGTCAGCAGAGGAGGTGGAGGAGGATGCTACTGACGACGAGGTTACGTTGCGTCTTCCTGGCCAGAGACAAGTACTGGAAGCACGTCAACAACTGAATCCTGGACCACAACTTTGACTCTGAGCAGAAGTCGTGTTGGCTATGCAGGTCGCATGGGCTGTAAGCCTTGCCTAGCCTGGGAATTTTTGTACATCGCAAAGGATCACCCAAGTCATGGAATCTGTAAGATTTGTCAACAATCTGTAAGTAGAAGGCAAAAACTCACACCTTTTGAGTAGTTCCTCCATGAAGTGTCACATGGATATGAATTGATAGCGTGAAGGTGTATTGCTCAGCTTTAGCCACTGTCAATGCAACATGCTTATTTGCCATTGCATGCATTGTTGCAGACTACACACAAGGGGCTGCTGTTATTTTGGATCTGCCTTTGTTTGGTCACTATAGCAATATCAAATTGCTCTTCGGGTGTGGACTTGGAGATGCTGTCTATGAACAGAAGGAAAAGCTAAAGGTGTGTGTTACAGCAAGGAGCCACCGCGAAAACACTTCGTTCAATTGTGAGGGGAGTCATGTTGTACTTTGATGATGAGCCCCGTAATGCCAGTGAGCAGCATCCTGTGCCACAGACCAACATTCTTACAGTGCTGTCTATACTGTTTACCGTGAGAGGAGCGTAAAGTCTGTATTTCTGGCAACTGGACATCACAGTACCCGGGTACGGTAGGCTGTGCCCAGACAATAATGCGGGCACGCAACACTTTGTTTTATTAGCAAAACACATCTGTTCTGGGTAGGCCGACAATATAGACAATAAGACTTGCTGCCTCTGCACTGTCAAATTGTAACGTACAGTTTAAATCATAGAGGGACAGCAACACATGTTTGCATTGACTGTTGCTTTTCAAGATTTCCATGACTGTGTTGCAGAGCTGTGTGGTTTGCATTCACACTGTTATCATCTGCATTATCTGTGAGGCTTCAGCTAACAAGGGTATTCAGGGGGGGTAATGTGTTTTGTCTATGTTTAGGTAGATAACTTTGAAGCTCTTGTGATGCGCCACTGGTAAGTCGTGTTCGCACACACACACACACACACACACACACACACACACACACACACACACACACACACACACACACACACACACACACACACACACACACAATTACTGCTACACAGAGGGATTAGCAGGTAGTAGGCAACAGAATAGATTGTTCAATTATTTAAATTGTATGCATGGTTCTTATTGTTTGTTTTGGTAAAGTTAAACAATCATTTATCAACCCAACTGCCTAGAGTCCTTTTCCTTTTGCCTGGTTTTGCTGCATACTGGGGAGCCCACCCTGTACACGACTTAAAATGAAGCATAAGTCGCAATGTGAATTTCACTGTGCTACAATGCGGCCTAGCGTGCCTGTGCAACCACCGCCTGCCCCATCAAGTGCATCTGCGTGCTCTTCATCCTCTGTGACTGTGGGGACAGCAGTCACACATGGTTTTTCACACTGAACTTCCACTCCTTTACCCGCAACAGGGAGTGTGATTGGCAGGTCATCACTTGTTTTGGGAAGTGGAAACAGAAGGTATTGTTGAGCTGTCAGACATCGAGAGAACCATCATTGGATGCAGGCTACATTATATCCACACATGCACCTTCGTCACAGATTGGCTGGACTACCTGCAGTTAATAATTGCATTCCAGAAATGGAAAGGAGTGTAGAATGCACATGTGTTGTACCTTGCTTGGCAGCAAAGGAACACTAACTTAGTATTCCAGACAATTTTAGGATGGCAGAAAAAGAGTCAGCTCTTTGGGCAAATTAAATAGCGTGGCAAAAGTGGACAGATGGGTACAGTGGCCGTGTTCTGTGGGTACCAGGACAGTAAAGGAAGCCTCACTTTCTATCCCTCCTAATGATCAAATGCAGCAAGGAATTCCCTGAGTTTGCTATAAAATTAGCATAGCAAAATGTGCATGAGGGTAGAATGCAGAGGTGCTTGGGATTGCTTGGCACAAGATGCACAATAAAGGAGTCCAACAGCCACTTTTTGTATGCCACTAAGTTGCAGTATTTTTTGCTATCATTATAGCTTATTAAAAACAGAGCAGGAGGGTGTCATGCACAGGTGCTAGAAATAGCTTGGCACCAGTGGGGCACTAATGAAATACAACAGCCCCTTCTTGTATGCCACTGTTTACTCAATTTTTGGTATTATAACGTCTTAGTAAGTAACAATGAGTTTGAGTGTGCAATGCAGGCAGAGGTGCTGCAAATATCTTTGCACTAGTGGGGCAATACAGAAGTCCAATAGCCACGTTTAGGATGCCACTAAGTTCACTCAGTGTTTGCTAGTATAATGGCTTAGTAACAATGAGTTGGAGTGTGCAAAGGGCAGGAGGGTACAGTGGCAGGTTTGTGGGTCTCTGGGTAGAGGAAAGGAAGCCTGCCTTTCTATCCCTCCTAATGGGGAAATGCAGCGAGGAAATCCCTGACCTTAGCTACACAGACGCTGTCATCTTGTGTAGCTGTTAAACTCTGTTTTCAGGACCTGTCACCTATGGCTCTGACCCTGCCGGTATGAGCCCTTAAAAGGACTGATAGAAAGTGCTATCCCTAAGCTGTACAGCGCTGTGTATGGAGCGTAATACAGCTGTATCGGCGATAGGAGCTGCGCCAGTGATGTCTGACACCAAGGACGCAGAAGGCAGATAATGGCGTGCTGGAGGAAAATGTCCGTTTTTATAATGCAGGGACATGTGACATGGACATCCTATCACACATGCCGTTGCTTCTCTGGCTAAAAGTCCACTTAGCTGTGTGTGTGTCTGGGATTGGCTGACATGCTGGCCCGCCCCACTACACGCGCGCGCTTAGGGAAGGAAGACAAGGAAAAAAAAAAAAAAAATGGCGATCGCCATTATCCAAACAGCAGTGATCTGAATGCGCTGTTCCCGCACACTATACACTGAAATGTCATAATAGTGTGAGTCACAGAGTGACTTACACTATTACCGCGGAAAGCCAGCTAGGAATTAGCTGGTTTTTTTGCTGCTAGAACCGTTCTCGAACGTATCTAGAACTATCGAGCTTTTGCAAAAAGCTCGAGTTCTAGTTCGATCTAGAACAGCCCCCAAAATCACTCGAGCCTCGAACTGGAGAACCGCGCTCAACTCTAATTACAACCCACGGTGTGGCCTCCCTTATTAACGGTGAAAGTCTCCATCATACATCTCCCCGGGCTCAGCCCTACCTACGGAGGGCCTACCACCATAGCTGACATTACCACCAGCCCCAGGGGTAACCAACTCAGCAGCGGCGGTTCCCCCATATTAACCACAACCCGCAGGTGGCGTCACACCAATTACTTTAATCTCCCCTGTAAATACTCCCCATTAAAAAGCACCCAGGGCACGGGACCGGGCAACGGCCACCAAAGTGACATTCCCCAGTTTTATACCGCCCGAGACCGAGTACCCCATTACCTGGGCGACACACCTCATTCACATATGCGTGTTTCATCAGTATTTATATACCAAAACCAGAAGTGCCTCCAAACACAGAGCAAGGGGTCAGTCTTTCCATGATGGTTTTTCTCGGAGTTCTGCTCCTGGCTTTTGCAAACTAACACTGATGCAAAAAGAGATGATGTGGTGAAAATACTCACTTGCCTAATAATTGCTCACAGTGCACAAACTCCATGCAGATGTAGTTCCTGGTCTGGTTAAACCCAGGATCTGTAAGGCAACTGGGCCACAGTGCTGCCCATTATGCTGATCATATGAGCAGGTGCCTATACATCTGGCTATAGAGATGAGATTCTGTTTGGCGGCAGTCCAGATCTGTTAACAACCCCTTGTTTGTTGACAGGCAGATTCCTTGTGCATCATTCATTATCCACTCGTCATTAAAATAATAGATATGTCCGATCAACCATTGTTATATCTTTGTCCTTCCTTAGAGGATGTCCTCATGTAAACAAAATGTCTCCTTATAGCCGTACCCAAAGATCAATGTGCATGGCTGAGTTCCTAAGACACAGAAAAGATCAGTTTACAGGATAAGAGGTGCCCTGTTGTTTTTCTTACCCATGCAAAATAAATTACACAAATTTACTTTGCTTAGTCTGCAAACAATGCTCCATGAGAAAAGGAGGGAGAGGCTTCTGCTGCAGACAGTTGTCTTACAGCCAGACATAAGAGAGAAAGCATTACTGATCTCATGAGACACACAAGAGTGAGGAGACGAAGTGTTCTGTTATTTTATTCCTCTTGCAAAATTTTGCAAATTTACTTTGCTTTTTCTGCAAACAATGTTCCATGGGAAGAATGGAGAGGCTTCTGCTGCAGACAGTTGTCTTACAGCCAGACACAAGAGAGGGAAAGCATTACTGAGCTCATGAGATGCACAAAAGACTGAATTCGGAGACTAGAAGTGTCCTGTTATTCCCATTGCAATATTATGCAAATTTTCTTTCACCAAGGAGCATTAATTTGTTGTATGCACCACTGCACTTCATCAATATACACCATTACCGCAGAGCTATATAAAACTATAGAACTAAATGCTATCATTGTTGGGTTGGGTATGGAAAATATGAAAGGGACTAGTTCAAATTGCATATATATTCCTTTGACTCGCTGGCTCACTTTGTGCCACTGATACCAAAGAGACTAGGTCACATTGCATATATGTTCTTTATATATGTTCCTTTGACTCGTCGGCTGCCTTTGTGCCACTGATACTATATTCCTGTGTATGACTGACCTTTCCATCCATTGAGGCTTATTAAGTAAACATAAGCAGGGAAGACTCTTTATATTAAGTATGTTGCTTCGGAGTGTCTAAGTTTAGCAACAGCCGGCAGCCGCTGGGTGCTTCCTTTCCCAGAATCCTTCCTCTGGGCTCCCACTCCCCCACTGCCCCCACCATCCCAGGCCAGCACTGGCTGTCTGTCACACAGCAGCACTATTCCGAGGTCATGTTTCTCAGCTGCTCAGTGTTAGGAGACTTCAGAAAAAGACAGTTTTGTTCTTGCTAAGAATTTTGGTTTTGTCAAGAGAAGACAAACACGGGGCTCCGTGGCGCCATGCAATGCTGGAGTCTGCGAGCAGAGCGTTGGCCTTAGATTGCAAGACCCGGGGACTCTCCTTGGTGTAAAGACTGAGCGAATCACAGCTTCTAAGATCCCTGAAACCTTGGCCCTTACTCCTTTTGAGCACACCCAGATTTTTATTTTTATTTTTTTGCTCAACGCAGTCTTGAGAGCTGGTTCTCCAAGATGATGATAAAGGACACGTCGTTAAGAAGGGACCCCGATTTAAGGGGGGAACTGGCCTTTCTGGCTAGAGGCTGTGACTTTGTGCTTCCATCTCGTTTCAAAAAAAGGATCAAGTCTTTCCAGCAAGCTCAGGTTTGGAAGTTACTTTCTTTGTAAGCTACAAGAGATGGTCTAGCTATTGGGTTTGGTAGGTTTTTGACCGGTGTGGATGGAGCGGGCACAAAGAGTGCAACAAGCGGTGTTTGGAGTTGTGTGTTTATCATTGGCGTCAATAATCAATGAAAGGGTTAAGGAGATAAAAATGGGATGTTTTATTATGAGTGGCGAATACTTGCTCCTTGTACAAGACCATATATCGAGCTAGTTGGTGAAGATTTGCTCACAGGTCAGGGTGGAGTTAGAAGTGATTGGAGGTGGAGTTGGGGAGGTTTCTCCGCCGAGGTCAGGAGGCCATAAGATGCTTTATTGTGTATGATGTAACATTGGTGGCTATCCGAAGGTTCTGCTGCAGGACATTTAAGGAATTTGTAGTCCCACCAGGTTTAGCTATTATCTAATAACCCTCCATGGCAGATTGGCACAAATTCTACGTTAACACCCTCAGGAGAATGCTGTTGGGTTTTTTTGGCATCCACTTTCCCTCCTCTTTGCCTTTTCCCATTGACATAGTTATATAAGGTCATTGTATCACATAATATGCAGAACAACTGGAAACCATTTGCAAGTGGGGTAAAATTGGGGGGAGCAATCAATTCCACCATTATCTGGGGTGTGTTCTTACAATGTTCAGTACTGGCCAATGCAGTTCTATTCATACCCCCCTCTGCCCAAAAAAAAAACCAAAACACTGAACACAAATGTTTTGTGTCACCGTATTCTGACAGCCATAACTTTAATTTTTCTTGACTAAGCTGTGGTCTTTATTGGTACCGATTTGTAGTACATGTGACTTTTCTTCATGTTTTTAACATCTTTTGTTGTCACATTTTCATGGGGAGGCAAAGTAAATGAAAAAATATCAATTTCTCCATTTTTGCTATTCTGAATACTATATTTTATTAGTTTGGACCGTTAAGGTATTATTTTGGGGGTTGTTTTTTTTGTTTTGGGTTGTGGGGGTTTTTTTTATTTTTTTTGGCGGGGTTTTTTGTTTAAAAGTGGGTGATCAGAACTTGCGTTTTTTATGTTTTAAATATTTTCTTAAAAAAAAAAGTTGTAAGCCGTTAAAAAAAATATATATATATATATTTTAAATTACGTGGTGCCAATATTCAAAAAGGGGACAAAAACTGAGCCGGGAAATTATAGGCCGGTAAGTTTAACCTCTACGGTTGGTAAAATCCTTGAGGGTTTCTTGAGAGATGCTATACTGGAGTATCTCAAGAAAAATAACCTTATGACAGAGTAGCAACATGGGTTTATGAGGGATCGATCCTGTCAAACTAATTTGATCAGCTTCTATGAAGAGGTAAGTTCAAGCCTGGACCAGGGAAATGCAGTGGATGTTGTGTATATGGACTTTTCAAAAGCTTTTGATACGGTGCCACACAAAAGGTTGGTACATAAAATGAGAATAATGGGGATAGGGGAAAATATGTGTAACTGGGTTAAAAACTGGCTCAGTGATAGGAAACAAAGGGTGGTTATTAATGGTACGTACTCGGACTGGGTCTCAGTTCATAGTGGGGTACCACAGGGGTCAGTATTGGGCCCGCTTCTTTTCAACATATTTATAAATGACCTTGTTGGGGGCATGCGGAGTAGAATTTCAATATTTGCAGATGATACTAAACTCTGCAGGGTAATCAATACAGAGGAGGATAATTTTATATTACAGGGAGATTTATGTAAATTGGAGGATTGGGCTGAGAAGTGGCAATTGAAGTTTAATGTAGATAAATGTAAGGTCATGCACTTGGGTAGAGGAAATAACATTTATGATTATGTACTTAATTGTAGAACACTGGGTAAAACAGACACAGAAAAAGACTTGGGTGTATGGGTGGATGGTAAACTTCACTTTAGTGGACAGTGTCAGGCAGCTGCTGCCAGGGCTAATAAAATAATGGGATGTATTAAAAGAGGTATAAGTGTTCATGAAAAAAATATAGTTCTACCTCTGTACAAGTCACTAGTGCGACCGCACTTAGAATACTGTGTACAATTCTGGTCACCGATATATAAGAAGGACATAGCTGAACTGGAGAGGGTGCAGAGAAGAGCCACCAAGATTATTCGAGGAATGGGTGGGCTGCAATACCAAGACAGGTTATTAAACTTGGGGTTATTTAGTCTGGAAAAACGAAGGCTTAGGGGGGATCTAATCACAATGTATAAATATATGAGGGGACAGTACAGAGACCTTTCCAAAGATCTTTTTACACCTAGGCCTGCGACTGGAACACGGGGGCATCCGCTACGTCTTGAGGAAAGAAGGTTTAATCATAATCACAGACGAGGATTCTTTACTGTACGAGCAGTGAGACTATGGAACTCTCTGCCGCATGATGTTGTAATGAGTGATTCACTACTAACATTTAAGCAGAGCCTGGATGCCTTTCTTGAAAAATTTAATATTACCAGTTATGTATATTAGATTTTATGACAGGGTATTGATCCAGGGAACTAGTCTGATTGCCGGATGTGGAGTCAGGAAGGACATTTTTCCCCATTGGAACTTGTGTGCCACATTGGGGTTTTTTTGCCTTCCTCTGGATCAACATGTTAGGCTACAGGTTGAACTAGATGGACTTAGAGTCTCCCTTCAACCTTAAAAACTATGATACTATGATACTATGATACCGCTATCACGTCATTGCTTGTACAACACTGTTGTCTCTTGACAAATTGACGATCTTCTGAGAAGCCAAATCAGAGGGTTTTTTTTCTTTTGGAGTGAAAAATGGCAGACATATGGGCCTTATGAAGGCCTCGCTGGCAGGACTACACCACTGGCTCCCTGCGATGCCGCTGTAATGACTGACAGTAACAAAAAAGATGTAAAATAGCAGTGATTGCTGCTTGCTTTGACCACAGCGGTTTGGCTCTGGTGCTGGCTGTGTAACACAGCTGGCACCTGCAATGTATGGACCATTTTATGGGGGGGACTGGCGGATTAGGATAAAGGTGGTGTATATCCCAATCGCCAGTCGGAGTCCACCATACTCCAAGATGGTAAAGGAGCTGCTGGCAACCCGTAGGTCAGGTGGATAATACAGAGCTTGGTGGCTCCGAAATAATATGAACCTGACCCGAGTTAAATGTCACTCGGATCAGGATAACTGTGAACCCTGTTCTTGCCACATGGTCCACACACCCAAACCAGGAACACCCCTGTTAACACCATAGGGGTCCTGGGGTACACTGTCCTTGTGCGCAAGGGGCACACCGGTGACAGTTGACACCACAGCTGAGTTAACTCCACTGGGCTTCTCAAGCAGGACTGGATGGTAGGAGGAAAGCGCGATGCCTGACCCGGACATGCCGAGTCACGAAACTTGGCGTGACAGGCATCGGACGCCTAACCCTCCCTACCACTTCCAGAACTAGTGGGTGTAGGCCGCAAAGTGGCACGTTCATGGGCAAGTGCATATGTACAGACTGCGCATCTCCATGCGGTCTCCAGGCCCTTTTTAACACCTAGGGTCCGCCCCAAACACAGTGTGAGCCACAATGGCGCCTCCAGGGGCCAATAGCGGAGTGTCACATCATCAGTGACGTCACCAGCGGTCTATCCAGAACCGCCACGTCATTGATGACACAATGGCAGCACCGCCCCTAACACCCTACCAGTCATCATCTGATCAATGATGGGGTGCCAGGTCATAGGGTCGGGCCTCCGCAAGCCAGTCCGGAGTGGCTGTATCATCAGGACACCTGACACTATCCAGCCTATCAGGGGCTGTTACCTCATGGATATGCCCAGTGAAATCCTTACCGGACTTAGCTTCTGATGCACTAAGTGCCTGAGCATGTTTAGTAGCCCGAACAACAGATCGAGTCTCAGAAATCAGACTTAGACTGGGCGTAGCAGGAACCGCAGCAGGCTGCTGGCGGATATGGCGGTGCCGATTTGTAACAGACCGGTTGCAGCAACTGAGCCTGTTACATCCAACTGTAGTCTATGTATGGCAGATGTCATTGGGAGAAAAGAGGCAAGATGTCATTGAGAGAGGCCATCAGTGGGGTTTGACCAGGACAGGGCAGCCATGCTCTGCAGTGTTGCAACCTCTTCAGTGCTGTGTATGATCAGTATTTGTCCTGTTGAAATAGTGTATGTATTGGGGACCTCGTAGAAATCCTGATTATTGCAAATTTTCATTGTTACTGCTGTTTATCCCTCTGAGGATATGCTTAGCTGTTGCAGATTTGTAGCAATTTTTGTTATATATTTTGCAATTAATACCCTTGTCAGTACAAATTTTTTTCTCTTTTCCGTTCACAAGTGGTATATAAAAAGAAAGTGGAATTCAGAGCATGGGTTCACCATTAGTTTTTTCCAATACTATTTTCTCTTGCAAGTTAAGCGGTGTCTTCAGGGCAGAGTTTTGTGGCTTTGGCTACTCTGCTGTTCCCACAGACAATACATGAATGCTAATCTGACACCTGTGGACTTAAATAGGACAGATTTCTAATGATGATCAAAAAAATATTGAGGCCATTAATTTTAGCTTATGTGGTGTCCAGATTTCATCAGCTCTGCGTGTTCCTGGTAAAAATAGGTGTCTAAGATTAAAATGAATGTTCCTCCAGCTATTTGTAGTGGATGTGCACTCAATGCTGTGAGTCTCTTGTCTTGTTTTTAGCCGAGTGAGCTATTTTGATGTTGGCCCAGGTTGCCTAAATCTAAACTGTGGAAATTTTACCAAATCGTAGATTACCCACAAGCCTGGACCTTTTGGAACCATGCGTGGAAATGGTCTGCTACAGAATTTGCCTGAAATTCTAAGGAATGCGACAATTCTGAGGCGCAGAGGAGGCCTTTTTTCTTAAGGATGGGAAGGGCCAAATAACCGTGGACCTTTCCAACTTGATAATCAGCCACTGCTGTCTGCTTTATCTTGGCTGATTATCAAAAATAAGGGGGACCCACATCATTTTTTATTTTTGTTGGTTCCAGTAGAGATGTGGGAGTCAGAGATGGGTCCAGGCGTCTTCCCAATGCTGCCCCCATTCCTTTGAGTGCGGTTTCCATCCATTTCAGCATTTTCCTGCCTCCTCAGACCTCTTGTTAGGGTTTTCCAGTAAAATGCTCGAGTTTCCCATTGACTTCCATTATACTCGGTACTTGAGACAAGCCCATCCGAGTGTCCAACCTTCTTGATTCGAGTACTAAGCACTCGAGCATTTTAGTGCTCGTTCATCACTAGTAATTACCAGTAGTCTTTTGCTCAAAGCTTGGGGTCAAATTTGGTTTATGAAGATTTGGTTACGACTCGAGCAGATTTATTAGATACTTCTGCAACTGGAAATCCGTTCCCTACATCCGAATAAGGTCTGTTCTGCAGAATGTACATGGATCTATGTGAGTACCGTTCTAATGAATGGGACAGTTATAGAATTTCTGTATGAAAGCTACCAAATATACCCAGTCTGATCAGTCCCCTACCAGATCAGTCACCAGGTGTATGATGCCCTATTTAAGGTCAGCATACCGTAATGACATAGTGACCCTGATAAGGTGGCCAACTTCACTTTTTTTTTTATTTTTTTCTGAACAGGTTATGAACAAAATCACACATTTTACAGATACATTGGAAAACCATAAGAAAGGCTTATTATTATAGCCTGTAATTCTGATCTGAAGACATCAGCTGCAGTCACTGTGACTGGTAAAATGATGAGAATTAGCTGCAATAAACTCTATTTTTTTGTACAGAAGCATCTAATGATCGTGTGCAGGCGTCATTGTGAATGAGGGTGCAGAGTCAGTGGTGCCATTACCAATTGTGATAGGTGGATCTTGTTTTTTGGTTATGACCAGATGTTTTTTCCGTTATTTTAATTTCGCCTCTTGATTAGGAGCCTTGCTAAAATCTCTGCCATGCTAACAAGCCCTAATGTTCATGTGCCGTGACTCCCAAGTGGCTGATGGTTAGGAGGAGCCACCGCAGATTAATATTTGGTCTCCTGAGCATGGGTGGTGATCCAGAGACATATCTGAGATACCTTGAGAGTGGCTCCAAGGCAAAAAGTAAATAGTGATGAAATCTGGTCACCACCACTACTTTACGCTTCAGACGTAGCAGTATAATCCCAGTGACTGGATCCCTTTCCAGATTTTGAGCAGTGGATTTTGCCTGTATGTGATTGTTGGAAGAAGTTTATGTACATGTGGCAGATTTGTTGCAGAAATCTCTGTCGCATTCATCTGAATAAAGTTTGTATAAATCAATGTCCTTGACACCGAAACAACCGTATTTAGATGAATGGTATTTCTGTTTTTTCTGCAAACATCTGTTACATGAGAATCCATCCGGATCTCGGTACTACACAAACCTGTATTTTACAAAACCGCTATATTGTACTCACTCATTCTTCTCAAAGCTGGCTGCTGGAAAAAAAAAATCTGGCAGGAGAAAACACTCTGGCTCTGATCTCTACATGCAGCAACAGGAGGTTTGTTTGTTTTTGTTTTTTTTTTTTGTTTTTTTTTAAATACAAATTGCATTGATTTTAAAAAAAAAACAAAAAAAAAACTGCACCACACTCAAAATGCAGCCTCGGTATGTGAACGCCAATTGCAGTTGTGCTCAAAAGTTTACATACCCCGGCAGATTTTTTGCTTTCTTGGCCTTTTTTTCAGAGCATATGAATGATGATACAAAATCTTTTTTTTTTTCTACTCATGGTTAATGGTTGGGTGAAGCCATTTATGGTCAAACTACTGTGTATTCTCTTTTTAAATCATAATTACAACCAAAAACAGCCAAATGACCCTGATCAAAAGTTCACCTACCTTGGTGATTGTGGCCTGATAACATGCACAGAAGTTGACACAAATGGGTTTGAATGGCTAATAAAGATAATATCCTCACCTGTTACCTGTGTGCTTATAATCAGTGTGTGTGCATAAAAGCTGAGTGAGTTTTTGGGATCCAGATAGACTCTTGCATCTTTCATCCAGCCACTGACGTTTCTGGATTGTGAGTCATGGGGAAAGCCAAAGAATTGTCAACGGATCTACGGGAAAAGATAGTTGAACAGTATAAATCAGGAAAGGGATACAAAAAGATATCCAAGGAATTGATAATGCCAGTCAGCACTGTTCAAACGGTGATTAACAAATGGAAAATCAGGGCTCTGTAAAAACGACACCACGACCAGGCAGAGCAACAAACATTTTGTCCACAACTGCCAGGAAAATTGTTCAGGATGCAAAGAAAAACCCACAAATAACATCAGCTGAAATGCAGGACTCTCTGAAAACTAGCGATCTGTCTGTTTCAAGATGCACAATAAGGAGGTACTTGAAGAAAAATGGGCTTCATGGTTGAGACACCAGAAGAAAGCCTTTACTACGCAAATGCCACAAAGTATCTTGCCTACAATATGCCAAACAGCAGAGACAAGCCTCCAAACTTCTTGAACAAGGTATTTGGGGTGATGACCCCAAAATCAAACTTTTTGGCTTCAACCAGAAACGTTACATTTGGAGACGTGTCAACAAGGCCTATGATGAAAAGAACACCATTCCTACTGTAAAGCACGGAGGTGGATCGCTGATGGTGTGGGGCTGTGTGGGCTACAAAGGCACAGGAAACTTGGTCAAAGTTGAAAGGAAAATTAATGCAACATGTTATCAGCAAATACTGAAGGCAAATTTGCACTCATCAGCCTGGAAACTGCGCATGGGAAGTACTTGGACATTGCAACAAGACAACGATCCAAAATAAAAGGCAAAGTCGACCTGTCATTGGCTACAGCAGAACTAAGTGAAGGTTCTGGAGTGGCCATCTCAGTCTCCTGAACTCAATATCATTGAGCCACTCTGGGGAGAACTCAAGTGCGCAGTTCATACAAGAAAGCCCAGGAATTTACAGGAACTGGAGGCTTTATGCCAAGAAGAATGGGCAGCTTTACCATCTGAGAAAATAAAGAGCCTCATCCACAACTACCACAAAAGACTTCAAGCTGTCATTGATGTTAGAGGGGGCATTACACGGTATTAAGAACTGGGATGTGTGAACTTTTGGTCAGGGTCATTTGGATGTTTTTGGTTGTCATTAAGATTTAAAAAGATAACACATAGTAGTTTGACAATAAATGGCTTCACCCAACCACTAACCATGAGTGGGGAAAAATAGATTTTGTGTTCTCATTTCATAGTCTCTGAAAAAAGGCAAAGAAAGCACAAAATCTGCCGGGGTATGTAAACGTTTGAGCACAACTGTTACATGGAGTAGGATGGGGAAGGTAGTGATCATGAATAGAAACTGTATTTAGAGCCAAAACTCTTATACTGATCCTCTCCAAATACCGTACTATTCTCACAGTTACATGATAAAAAAATATTGTAACTGAGATTTACAAAAAATCGCTATAGGAAATGTATTGTAGCCCGTATGGCACTCTAAGAATGTGTTTTTTGTTCTGGTTTCTTTTCCCTGATCAATGTACTGCATTCTTTCTAAAGATTTGTAATACAAAAGGCAAAAATAATTAGTGTGACAAATGCCTTCTGTTCTGCTTTCCTTGTATTAAAGGGTTTTCTGATCATCATAAATGAGTGAAATTGTAAAGACTTGGTCAAGTAAAGCAACTTTGTAATCTACTTGTTATTAGGAATGCTCTCCGTTCTGAACAATGGAGGGATTTTTAATTCTATAGCAGGGCCGGACAAAGTGCGGTCCGCGAGCCACATCCTGCCCTCTGGCTGCTCCAGTCCGGCCCATGCCCTCCCCCGCTCTCCGTCCACCGCCTGCATCCTCAGAATGCAGATACTTTGGTTGAGGGCAGCGCCGGTGGCATCTGGGACAGCAGATACCATGATGTCACATCATTGCGTCTGCTGTGCTGAGCGTCAGTGCACCGGGGGCCGGAGCAGAGTTTTGAGGAAATGGGAGCAAGGAGAGTATGTGTGTGTTTGTGATTTTTTTTCTTTATGCACATGGGATGTTTACATATATGTAGTAGTCTGTATGGGGACTCATACTGTAAATACAGGCCTATGTGGGGATCAAAAATGTATGTAGGAGGCTATGTATGAACAGAAATGTATATACGAGGCTGTGTGGCTCATAATGTATATAAGAGGCTATGTGGGGCCTCAGGAATGTACCGTATATAGGAGGTTATGTGGGACTCCTAATGTATATAATGTATATACAAGCCTATATGGGGGCTCAGACATTTTATATAGGGGCTCAAAAATTTACTATATTCCGGAGGCTATGTGGGGGCTCATACTGTATGTAGGGGGGCTATGTGGGGGTTCAGAAATGTATATAGAAAGTTGTGACTCATACTGTATTTATGGGGTATGTGAGCACATGTATTTAGAAGGGTGTGTGGGGGCTTATACTGTGTATAGAGAGGTTAAGTGGGGGTTCACACTGTACTGAGAGGGCCTCATACTGTATGTAGGGAGCTGTGTGCAGGATCTTACTATATATAGGGTATAGGGGGACTGTTTGGGGGCTCATATGGTATATAGGGGGTTGTAGGGGGCTCATCCTGTATATAGCGGGTGTGTGCGAGGGCTCATGCTGTATATAGGGGGAGTGGTGTGTGTGCTGCTAGCGTACATAGGGGGATGTCAACATAGGTAATTCTGCTCCATATTAAGTGATATTAATTATAATTATTTGATATTAATTTTGTTAAAATTGTCAGAATTATTTTCAGACTATTGGTTCAACCCTCCACACCAGTCATGGTCTCTCATGTGGCCCCTTGGGAAAATTAATTTCCCACCCCTGTTCTATAATGAACTGCTCTTTGCCGTGGTTACCGGCCACCTCTGCATGCTATCGGAGGTGGTTGGTTTCCTAGGCAAGCAACACAGCACTTTTAAACTATTTTGTATAAAGCTTGCAAGCGCTGCTATGAAGCTGGCCATATCACTGGATCGGGCTAGGGGACAGCGTTAGTGCCTCTGCGCTTCTTTGATGCTACGGAGACAAAACTGTGTCTTCTTGCAGCATGGGATAGTAACAGTATGAGCCAGCGACTCAGCCATTCCACTAGCCCAAACTGTCACTCATCATAAGTGCACCGCCTCCGGCAAGCAGGAAACTGAGAGGAAGTGGAGCGGTGCACTCCTGAAGAAATATGCTGCGTACAACCACTTTAAGGATTGAGAATGCAACAGATATTCCATTGATAGTTCCTGGAAACTTTATTTTTGCAGTCTTTTGTTTTTGTTTTGTTTTTGTTTTGTTTTGTTTTTTTTGTGTGGGTCCCTTTTGCTACAGAAAGTGTTAGCAGTAAGTTTGCCCACAACCCATAAAAATAGATGGCACCACAAAATGTAGTTGCTAGTTTATATGAAGACAGTGTCCAGTATAGAGATGAGCAAATTAATTTGCCAGACCCTGGATCTGCAGCCTCATCAGTAGTCCGTGGCCATTGGATAGGAGCCATGTGTGCCACTTCCTGCTGGAATCCCCGGTAGTATCTCTTGATTTGTTAGTTCAGCGTATTGATGTTAAGGTGGGCTTACTAGTCAGAAGAGCCGCTGGGGACTCCAGAACGCAGCTTGCATGGCTCCTGTCCAGTGGCCACAGAATACTGATGTGACCACTGGACTAGGGTCCTGCAAATTGATTTGCTCCTACCAACCAGTAATGGCAATTTGGGCATTTATTTTGTGACCTTTTCTAACTAGAACTGAATTGGTGTTTACGGATGACATAACCACAGCGGGCTCTGGTTACCCCTGCTGGTTAGAGGTTGGCGCTGGATGTTCATTGGGCACAGTTCACAGCTGGTCAAGAGGCCTGCATGCCATATCTTTTTAAGAATGTGAACGCAGATGCCATATCCTATTTATAGTGGCCAGTGAACAGTGTCAGGCTTTCTTGAAAGAACATAGCTGTCAGAGTCAGCGTGTGCCAAGATACAAATCAGGCTCCGGCTCGTTCTTAAGTTTGTGGCTCTGTTTTCTCCTGAAACTTTTGAACAAACCTTGTGAAACTCCTCTTCTGGTTAGGAATTGTCCACCATTAGTGATACGTCAGTGGTCTTGTCATCCTAAATTAAGCTGAAAAAGAGTGTGCACAAGTGAAGGACAAAAATGCCGAGATTTCGGCAGAGCTCAGTAGGATAGTTTGCTTATGAGCAGTAGAGTAGTATATCGGTATCATGTATAGGTGCTATATTGGCTCTATATTCTCTGTATAGGTAAGAAACACCTTTTATTGTGTTGATGGTCTGCGGTGTACACATAAACTAATGTGGCAGATATGCAACAACACCGTTAACTTGCTGTCATGGGAATAAGATTTTATCCCCTATCCGTAGGATGGAGTATAACATACTGTTTGGGGAGGGTCCAACCACTGGGACCCCCTGCAATCTTGAGCGTCGGGATCAGGAACCAGGCTCTGCAGAAACCGGTCATGAATGGAGCAGTCTTGAGAGGTGCAGATCCTCAACCTCACTCTATTCTTTGTGATTGAGCGGTCTGTGAAAGCCACAGCACAACGAGTCGAGGGAAGAAGGGTCTGGTGTCTGACCACCCACAAGTGCCAATGCCACTGCTTGGTGTAGCAGTCAAGACACGATATTGGAATCCTGCCTTATTTCAGCCTTGTGCCTTTTGGGAGGGATTGTGTCTGACAAAAACAATGGAGGCTGCGCATTGTGTTCCCCTTTACTGTAAGCAGTGAGATCCCATTACTTAGATTGATATGTGCGGTTTTGTCTTATTTAATTTTAAAGAAGGAATCCGCATTATGCTAGATCTAATATACAATGAAGTTACTCTAACTCTAAAAGTTAAACTTGTCAAGAAGTCCAATGCTCTACCTACGATATATAGATATAGATAGATAGATAGATATATATATATATATATATATATATCTATCTATCTATCTATCTATCTGTGTGTATGTATGTATGTATGTATATAAATATATATATATATAGATAGATAGATATAGATAAATATAGATATAGATATAGATAAATATAGATATAGATAAATATAGATATATATATATAGACATAGATATATTTATCTATCTATATATATAATTGCCTTATTCTGTCTGTCTGTCTGTCATGCTCCAAAATTGTGTCCTTACGGTGACATTGTGTCCTTACGGTGACACAAAGCTGATTGGCCGCTGGGCTCGCCATGGCCCCGCCCCCCTACACGGATTGGCCGCTCGCCCAGGCTGCGCCCCCACACGGATTGGCCAGCCGGTCGCCCAGGCTCCGCCCCCCCCCACAGATTGGCCTCTCGCCCCGGCACCCTGCAGGCATTGGCAACTCGGCCACGCCACGCCCCGCCCCCTCACGCAATGCACGCTAGCTCTGGCCCCGCCCCCCCGCATTCCCCGAACTGACACGGTCACGGAGCCATGACTCCCAGGTGAGTACTGTACTCTTCCCCCCCCCCCCACCCCCCCAACGGGAGCCCACATCAGCGTACGCCGCCAACCCAGCCGACACTTACCCTCGCATTGCTGGCCTTGCCGCCGTATGCTGGTGTGGGCTCCCGTGCGAGCGGGGGACGGGATACGTTGGTAACCATGCTAGCATAGTTACCAGCACATCAAGGTCCTGCAGCGGCGGAAGATCCACACGTACACACATAACAGCACATACACACACATCAGATCACACTCACTCTCACAAACACCTCACACACACCTCACACACGCATCGCATCCACACACTCACAGCATCCGGCGATATCGCTTGCTTCTCGGCCTCGATACTGTGCTGTTGTGACCTTCCAGGACCTGCCGGAGGATCACATGGCCAGAAGCATGTGGTATCTCCGGATGTTGTGAGTATGAGCGCGTATGTGCAATATCGTCAATGTGTGTGTGCGTGAGTGTATGCGATCGGGTGTGTGTGAGTGTATGCGATCGGGTGTGTGTCGGTGTGTGTGAGTGTATGCGATCGGATCTGTGAGTGTCGGCAGAGGAGCACTGCGTGCTGGAGGAGGCTGGGAGGAGAGAGGCTGATCCTGGGGAACGCTGGGATGGGGAGGCTGATGCTGGGGACAGAGAGGCTGATGCTGGGATGAGAGAGGCTGATGCTGGGATGAGAGAGGCTGATGCTGGGATGAGAGAGGCTGATGCTGGGATGAGAGAGGCTGATGCTGGGATGAGAGAGGCTGATGCTGGGATGAGAGAGGCTGATGCTGGGATGAGAGAGGCTGATGCTGGGATGAGAGAGGCTGATGCTGGGATGAGAGAGGCTGATGCTGGGATGAGAGAGGCTGATGCTGGGATGAGAGAGGCTGATGCTGGGATGAGAGAGGCTGATGCTGGGGACAGAGAGGCTGATGCTGGGGACAGAGAGGCTGATGCTGGGGACAGAGAGGCTGATGCTGGGGACAGAGAGGCTGATGCTGGGGACAGAGAGGCTGATGCTGGGGACAGAGAGGCTGATGCTGGGGACAGAGAGGCTGATGCTGGGGACAGAGAGGCTGATGCTGGGGACAGAGAGGCTGATGCTGGGGACAGAGAGGCTGATGCTGGGGACAGAGAGGCTGATGCTGGGGACAGAGAGGCTGATGCTGCGGGGAGAGAGGCTGATGCTGCGGGCAGAGAGGCTGATGCTGCGGGTAGAGAGGCTGATGCTGGTGCAGCATGGCGGATGGAGCACGTTTGGGAGTGCGCAGCATGGGGGATGGAGCACGTTTGGGAGTGCGCAGCATGGGGGATGGAGCACGTTTGGGAGTGCGCAGCATGGGGGATGGAGCACGATGGGGAGTGCGCTGCATGGCGGATGGAGCATGTTTGGGAGTGCGCAGGATGGGAGATGGAGCACGATGGGGGGTGCGCAGCATAGGGGATGGAGCACGATGGGGAGTGCGCTGCATGGGGGATGGAGCACGATGGGAAGTGCACACCTCCCCCCAACACACACACACACACACACACACACACACACGCGCGCGCGCACTGCACAACACAACACACCACACACACACACTGGGAACCACAAACAACTGCCCTACACAGACACCCACACACAGACAACGCTGCACACACAAATATACGCACATACCGCACAACACACACATTGCACAAAACATACCTCCCCCCAAAACACACCACACACACACAAACCGCGCAACACACACACAACGCTACAGACACACAGCGCTCCACAAACAACGCAACACACAAACAACACCGCTCTCACCCCCCATCACACCCAGACAACACCCAGAACATGTAAAGCGCCCTACACAAACACTTGGTAACTACACACAACAATATATATATATATATAACAAAAATCATACATGAACTACACAATACGTAAATTCTAGAATACCCGATGCGTAGAATCGGGCCACCTTCTAGTATATATATATATATATATAATCTGTATATTTATCTATATATATATAGATATATTTATCGATATAGATAGATATATAGCTATATATAATCTGTATATTTATCTATATAATATAGATAGATATATATATATATAGATAGAGATAGATATAGATAGATAGATATAGATATAGATATTATATAATCTATATCTCTAACATCTATACACACACAGATAGATATAGATCTAGATCTAGATCTATATATAATGATAAACAAGTATAATTTTCCACCACTAAAAAGGGTTATGGTGCGTTCATAGGTGTAACTTGACGGTCTTGAGCCCAAAACATAGTCCATATTGGACAGAGGAGTACTCTTCTCATATGAAGCAGAGGATCTTTTTTGGCCTCTACAACTGTTGTGATGACCATTAGGTCTGCTCCCCTCTAAGTTTGCGCAGGATGGTGAAGATAAGAAAACCATGGACCTCTGCGGATTTATATCTGATCACGTGTCTATATTACATGTCAGAAATTGAGGTCTAGATCAAATACAGTTGAAATAGGGGTGTAAGGGAACCCTTGTAGGGAGCATTCCTTGCTCTCATTTTTTGGTTGTCCACTGAGGTGTGGTTTTCATACAGCACTGCCTTCGTTTTGATGAGGTATTTGCTTTCTGGTAGAGGTCTATCTATATTTCAGGAAGACATGCTTTATATTACAACATTATGAGCGCCCTTTAACCCCACAGCCCTGACCCACAAATGAATGTCTAACCTCTCACAGGTCAGGTTATGTTTGTAGGCTAGGTAACATGAATTATTAGATCTATTTTCTCCTCATCGTAGATCTTTGTAGTATATTACGAGTAAATAGAAGAAAAAGTAATAAAAAATTGCGAGTTCTCAATGGCTAGATGACCACAGCAGTGGTGCAAAAAAATCCGTCTCATACACTTCATGACTTTTCGGGATGTGTTGTTAAGGTGTTTGAAAACCATGGCACTCACCTATCCACATAGTGTTATCATGTAATGAGGACTAAAAAAAAGTGTAAAATCTGACAATGGTAATGGTTTTTCTGATATAAGCAGTTATACAAACTTGTCTTTGAAGTGATTCTATAAAAAAAAATTAATGGTTAAATCTTAGTAAATAATTTATTAAACACTCTGGTCCAAAGTGAGGCTGTGTGCGCACGTTGCATTTTTTCATTTGTTTACGCAGCGTAAACGCATGCGTTCTATGTCCCCAGCAAAGTCTATGACAAGCAAATTCCATGCGCATGTTGCGTTTTGAAACGCAGCGTTTTCGATGCCAAATTTTTGACAAAATCGATGCGTTTAAAAAAGCAGCATGTCACTTCTTTTGTGCATTTTGGTTGCATTTTCCACCCATTGAAATCGATGTCGATCTCTCTCTCTCTCTCTCTCTCTCTCTCTCGCTCTCTCTGTCGGTCAGTCGGTCTCTTTCTCTTTTTTTCATACTCACCGATCACTAGAGGCGCGCTGCACGGCTGTCACACTGCTCTGGCGGCTTCTCCTGCTGTTGAAAATGCCGGCCGCTCATTATTCCATCTTGTATTCACTGCTTTCCCCGCCCACCGGCACCTATGATTGGTTGCATTCAGACAAGCCCCCACGCTGAGTGACAGCTGTCTCACTGCACCCAATCACAGCTACTGGTGGGCGTGTCTATATCGTGCAGAAAATAAATAATTTTAAAAAATCGGCGTGCGGTCCCCCCCAATTTTGATACCAGCTAAGGTAAAGCCACACGGCTGAAGACTGGAATTCTCAGGATGGGGAGCCCAACGTTATGGGGAGCCCCCCAGCCTAAAAATATCAGCTAGCAGCCGCGCGGAATTGCTGCATCCATTAGATGTGACAGTCCCGGGACTCTACCTGGCTCATCCCGAATTGTCCTGGTGCGGTGGCAATCTGGGTAATAGGTCCTAGGTTAATCATGGCAGGCGTCTATGAAACACCCCCTATGATTAATCTGTAAGTTAAAGAAAATAAACACATACACCCAAAAAATCCTTTATTTGGAATAAAAGACAAAAAAAAAAATCACCTTCTTTCATCACTTTATTAAAATCCCCAAACACTCATCCAGGTCTGACGTAATCCACACAAGGTCCCACGACGCATCCAGCTCTGCTACATCGCAAACTGACAGGAGCGGCCGGAGAGCACGACCGCTCTCTGTCAGCTCCACGGAGCAGCTGAAATGAGTCGCACTGTCAGCGGTGACGTCACTCAGATTACTCGCGGCCACCGATGAATCCTCCAACTGTCTCAGGTAGAGGACTACAGCTGTGGCCACGGGTAACCTGAGTGACGGCACCACTGATCATGCGGCTCACTTAAGTCACTCGGGATTTGCGGTCACCGGTGAGTCCTTCACCGGTGACCGCAAATCAGGCCGCAGCACACAGACAGAACCGTGCGATGACAATGAAGTTGGGTGAAGTTCATCAGAGTTCATTCCGATCGCACAGCTCTGTCTCGCAGCTAGCCATGCTCTATGGGGATGTAACAGAGCCGAGTGGGACCGTGCTGTCAAAAATGCTTCCAAAATGCTGCGTTTTACTTGTTACACCAGAACGCAACGTGTGCACATACCCTAAAAGTGTTGATCAGAGCTTTATGTATGGCAGACAGATGGTAGCTGCCCTCTGACCACAATTTTAGCCATGCTGCATAGTCACATTGTATATGCAGTAGGATCTGTGGATATCCAGGTACAGAGGAGGAGGATAGGCGCAATTCAGTATAACTTGTATTTTATTCATTGAAATACCTGGTGTTTGTATGTAGCTGAGTCCAGTGGGCGATCTTTACTATTTATTAAGCTTATATAGGGCCATTATATTCCGCAGTGTTTTATAGACATTATTATTGCTGTCCCCATGGGGACTCACAATCTAAATCCCTATCATTATGTCTTTGAGGTGTGGAAGTAAACAGGAGAACCTGGAGGAAACCCACACAAACACAGGGAGAACATATAAACTCTTTGATGTTGTCCTTGTCGGGATTTGATCCCAGGATTCCAGTGTTGCCAGACTGTAATGCTAACCACTGAGCCCCTGTGTTGCCTACTCAGTGCTGGACAGTATTTCTGCACAGTCATACAGTGAAGACTGAATCACTGAATAGGGCTACCCACAAGATTCACATGTATTCAAACACTAGGCATTTCAATGAATAAAACGCAAGTTTTACTGAAACTTTACCCTCCATTATGTCTAACAATCTTATCAGCTCTTCCTTCTCTATTGCATTTTGTTTACAGATCATTACCATTTTCAGCATGATGGGATCCCTTTAAAGCTGGGTTCACACTAAACGACAGCGACAACGACGTCGCTGTTACGTCACCATTTTCTGTGACGTAGCAGCGACCTTGTAAGTCGCTGTTATGATCGCTGCTTAGCTGTCAAACAGCAGCCGAAGCAGCGATCATAACGACACATGTCGCTGTGCTGCAACATGTGCAGAGAGCAGGGAGCCGCGCACACTGAGCGCTGGCTCCTTGCTCTCCTAGCTACAGTACACATCGGGTTAATTAACCCGATGTGTACTGCAGCTACATGTAACAGTGCAGAGAGCAGGGAGCCGTGCACACTGCTTAGCGCTGGCTCCTTGCTCTCCTAGCTACAGTACACATCGGGTTAATTAACCCGATGTGTACTGCAGCAACATGTCACAGTGCAGAGAGCAGGGAGCCGCGCACACTGCTTAGCGCTGGCTCCCTGCTCTCCTAGCTACAGCACACATCGGGTTAATTACACGATGTGTACTGCAGCTACATGTGCAGGGAGCAGGAGACGGCACTGGCAGCGAGAGCGGCGGAGGCTGGTAACGAAGGTAAATATCGGGTAACCACCTTGGTTACCCAATGTTTACCTTGGTTACAGCTTACCGCAGCTGCCAGATGCCGGCTCCGGCTCCCTGCTCGCTTCATTTCGTCGCTCTCTCGCTGTCACACACAGCGATCTGTGCGTCACAGCGGGAGAGCGATGACCAAAAAATGAAGCTGGACATTCAGCAACGAGCGGCGACCTCACAGCAGGGGCCAGCTCATTGCTGGATGTCACACACCGCGACAGCGACGGGACGTCGCTGCAACGTCACCGAAAATGGTGACGTAGCAGCGACGTCGTTGTCGCTGTGTGTGACACCACCTTAAGGCTATTTCCTCGTTCACATAATTAAGCAAATTTGTGAATAGTAGCATAGTAATTAACAATGTTATGGGTCTCCTGCAGATCTCTATATCACTAAGGTAAACTACAAGCAAGGCACATTTAACACCCACACCACAACAACCTCCAAGAGCAGTGACCGGAGCCAGTTCTGATCACTGCTGATAAAGGCCCTCTGTCAGCAGAGAATGACTGTTCAAACCATGTACAAACTCTTGGTGCAGCATGGTGGGGCTAATCATTTAAATATACCTTCCCACCACCTTGTTTTAACTCTTTCTCTTCCCTTCTGTGGCTCTATGAAGCCAGAGCTGTAAAAGGAGAGGTGGAGATGGATGGAAAAAAAGTAGGTGTGAAGGTGTATTTATATAATTCACCCTGCCATGATTCACTGAGCTGCAGTAGTTGGTTTGAACAGTCATTCTGTGCTGAAAGTCCATTTAAACTAATTTCGATGTCACTGGCAATCACGGACCACAGCATTTAAATGGTCCCTTTGCACAGAAAGACGGCTCAGGGTCTTGGTGCATCATGGCTGGGTCACACATTTAAGTGCAGCTTCCTACCTGCTTGTTTTACATTGATCTCGGCCCTTGTCTGGCTGTATGCATAACTCTTAATGGAATGTCTCCAAAGTTTTTAGTTTTCAATTTCTCATCTGTATTGCAGAGACATTAGCTCTATTATACTTTACAAGCTATGTATTATTACAAACACCTATTGCAGGTCTCCTCGCATGCCTCACACTGACTGCTGTGAGTTGAAAGCTGGAGATGTTGGTAATGATGCCCAGCTCTGCTCTACTGTACACAGTAGGTGTGGAGATCAGGGTTGTCTAGCATTAAATTTCTTCTGAGGAAATGTTTTTTTGTTTTTTTTTTTTAACCTGCAATGACGCCTCTTGCTTATGATTGGTCAGTAATAATGCAAGGGAAAGGTTACATGTTCCCAGTTAAGAATCTGTGGTAGTTCAGTTGGGCTCATCATATATTATAACCTATACTTAACAAGACAATTTTACTTTTCTCTGCTGCGACTATATGACCAGTTCAACAAGCTTATACTGGTGAGAAGTCCTTTTTAATCTCTAGGTGCTAAATGCATACATAGCAAAACATATATGCCAAAAGTAAGGCCCGCAGGTTCTAGTGGAGTAATAGCAGTGCACACTAATGAGTATCATCAGAAATACAATGTTAGTAAAGTTAGATTGTTTAGCACAAAGAAACCATGTAATTTTTTTAAAACCCTGAAAAAAAACAAACAAACTGGCTCACCATAAGTGCCCAGAATTACCCCCTATTCCCTATTGACCAAAGGTCCATGGCCACCGTAAGAAAACATATAAGTACCAAAATTCTTCATATTAATGTTGCACTTTCTTCATGTGTAGGCCACAGATGTATATGTATTCACTTCCCTTAATACTCAGTAACACTATCGTGCTAATATTGCAAATTGTTCCCCTGGATAGGATACCTTTCCTCAGATAATCATGCACGCCATATTCTCTGAAATTCCCGGGACTCCCTACGCAGTTCTGTTACACATCGTGTACAATGTCTGGTGTCAGATTCCGCAGAAGTAGAGAAGTGTTGCAGGCGAAAGGATTCTGCATTACCAGCATGTAAAGGGAAGGTCGCCTAACCTGACAGCAGCATAACGTAGGGGAAGAGATCCTGATTCCAGTGATGTCACTTAGTGTAGTATTGATCAAAACACTATTTTATCAGCAGGAGATTATCACTAGAGGATTAGTAAACCTGTTGCCATGTAGTCATGAGCTCTGTATAACCCCACTCCCACCACTGATTCACAACTTTTACTGTACACTGCATAGGCAGATAACTGTGATTCACAGTTATCTGCCTATGCAGTGTACAGTCAGTAGTGTGGGGTTGGGGTTAAACAGAGCTCAGCACTGAGAGAACTGGTAGATCTGCAGAAGATAAATCAGTGATTTTATTAAAACTGCAGCAAACAGCCAGTGATACATTGCTGGAATCAGCATCTCTGCCCCTTCGCCATGCTGCTCTGAAATGAGATAGCAAAACCCTGGTGACCAAGTCCCCTAAAGGAATATGGTTTACAAACCTCTGACATGTCATTAGGAGCTGTTACAAGTTTTGAGTGATGGGGGGGGTTGTGTGTTGAGACTTGAGTGATTCTGAAAATGAAGGGGCAGAAGTGCTCAGTGTGCTACTTTGTTCAGGTTCTGCTTGGCTAATTCTTGGAAATATGGGCAGAGTGGTGAGCAGATCCACTAAGGCCTGATTCACACCATCTTTTGTGTTCTGTACTTGACGTATCCATGTGTGCTGTGTAAAAAAAAAAAGTGTATTTGAAAGTAATAGTTTGTAGGAATAGAATAAGAGAACAGATCAGTAGTATGCCTTTAACATACATTTATGCACATGTCCATCTTGATCATAAGATGGGAAAAAAAAACCGCTGCTGTGCTTTATCCTAAAAAAAATTGCATTTGATTTTTATATCATGACAGTCTATGGAAGACTGATGCAGGCACATTGTCATTTGTTTTCACCTCTTATGAATGGTTTTATTTTTCATGTGGTTTAAAAGAAGAAAATAATTTTTTTAGTTAAAAAAAAATTGGATGAAATGCATATGTAAAAAATAAATAAAATTTGTGCCCAATAATAAAAGGATGGGCGCCCAAGTAGGATTCCACTCCAGATGCAATATAAACTAAGAACTCTGCACTCTCAGATACATACAAGAATTAAAGGGAAGCTGTCAGCAGGTTTTTGCTATGGAAACTGAAAACAGCATGCTGCAGGGGTTAACACAGAAAATTCAGGGATACCTGGATTGTCACAGTTCGATCAGTTGGTTGTTTGTTTGGCATGTTTCTTAAAGCAGCAGGACCTTGGCATTGCTCAGGCATGTTGTCCATCACACTCCCTCCCGTAATTGCCACATCACTGTCAATGTACAATCTCTATAGAGAGCCTGAGGTGGATGGGGCAGTTCTCTGGACTCTGCTACATGGCTAAAGCTAAAAATTCTGATTATGTCAAAACGGCTGCACCCAGTAATCTAAGTCATACATTGTTAGACTCAGAATCTCCTTGCTGACATCATACTGCTCTCAGATGAGGTAGCAAATACCTCCTGACAGATTCCCTTTTAAGTAGATTTTTTTTCATAGAAGCGATCAATTGCATATACAAGTTTGATATTTCGGCCTGCTATTAGGCCCTCATCAGAACAGGTTACAGGCTTATAGAAGGATATAGATAAAGAAAAATAAAAAAGGATAGCGGCAATAAATCTTAAAACATATGCGTTTTAGTGTTATCCTTGTAGCACTATGGTGCATATCTCCTAATCACTGTTGCCGCGACCTCCCTTCTTTTTTTTTTTTTTTTTAACCCATTTCCTTCTGTCAACCTACAATCTGTGCTGATGAAGGACTAACAGCAGGCCGAAGCGTCAGTCTTGTGTACACAGTTGATTGCTTCTATGAAATAAAATCCCCTTAATCCTTGCATGTATCTTGGAGCACCGAGTTCTTCATTTATATTACACCTTTTGTAAATGGAGGCTTCTATAATCCGCTCTCATCACCAGGAAAATGCGCTTCCAGCCAGACATCCATACAATCCAAGTGCCAGGTCCGCCACCATATACGATGCCTATGTGATGCCGTCCTTGTTTGCCCTCATTTATGTGTGGTCATGAAGGGCACAGGCTGCTTTATATAAAATCTGCAGTAATTATTCTTTATAGTGAGGAAATTAGAAATACTTCTACTAAAGTGTGTAGCCGGCTAGATTGTGTATAAGGCTACATGCGCACGCTGCTTTTTTTGGTGCGTTTTATGCTGCGTTTTTGGCTGCAGTTTTGTTGTCAGAACTTTCTACCATTTGACTTCCCAGCAAAGTCTGAGAAGTCAGATTTTCTATGCGCACATTGTAGTTTATTTGTCAGCGTTTTATTTGTCAAAAGTTCGTGACGAAAAAAATTCAGCATGTTCATTCTTCCTGCGTTTTTGTCAACATTTGTCACAAAAACGCATGGTGTGAAAAACGCACCAAAAACGCACCTACAATTACAAGCATTTTTTGTGACATTTCCAGGCTTTCTCTGACAAGGTGCACTATTGGCTGCAGTTTGTGAACACAAAAAGATGCAGCGTGCGCATGTAGCCTAAGGAGTTTAAGTGACATAAATGACAGACATTGCCCATGTAAGACTCCGGGCACATCGCTGACTCCACAATAAATGGACTGGGCTCTTTTTTAACTTTAACACAAGACAATCAAAGTAAAGTGTATTGGGACCTTGTTATGGCACTGTTGAGGACAATGCATAAGCCCCTTTATTTTTTGGTACAACCATCCTAATATATTTCTTCCACTTTAGAATAAATCATTACCCTCTCTTGTACCCTAGAGCACCAATAAACGAGCACAACAGTAGACCACCGACATCACCCCCTCCACACTTTTATATCACCGAGTAGTTTTAATATTAACATTTTTTTTTCCTATTTTCTGTTGTCCAAACCTGGGTGCATCTTATAGTCTGGGAAAAAAAGGTATATACAGTCGAAATACAGTATGTAGTGCTCAATTAGGTTGGGCTCCACCGCCGGCATACATAATAATGGTTGGGATGTATGTGATCTAATCTAATGAGTATTATCTTCTTCCAGATTCAGAATAAACAAGAGAAGAAGCCGGGAACCCCTCCTCCTGTCCCCGTCGTTGCTCCTGTAATTCCTCGCCCAGCCTCGCCACCTCCTGCCAATAAGGTCACCGTTGCCCCTTCCCTGTCCATAAACATTCCACGATTTTACTTCCCAAAGGGGCTGCCCAACCCTTGCACCAACAATGACGACTCCATCTCCAAGATCGAAGCGGCGTTCTCTAGTATGGAGGACGAGAAGGCCGATATCTACGAGATGGGGAAGATCGCCAAGGTAACTTTACAATTCATGGGAAGTTTTAAGGCGATGTTTATAAAGGAATTTGTCAAAATGTAGAATATGGATGTCGTAATGTATAGACGCAACATGTACTGGAAAGCTGTAGAACAGTGATTCAAGGCTTTGTACACCTGCAAAACAATATGCGTCTCTCATGATCCTTACCATTGCTGCTCTGGACACCAATTCCCATGTTTCCAATTAATCAAAAATTTAAAAAAATGAAGCAATTTAGAAAATATTGTAAATCGAAATTGAGTTTTACTTGTGTGCCTCTATGGTACAACATATCCTATATAGTTTTATCCTTCAGTCCGGCTCCCGCAAAGCTGCACCTCTGCCACAATGGTGCATGCATCTAACAAACAAGTAGAGATTGCCCAAAACAGAGAACCCCTTTTAACACTAGAAGTCCTAGAGAGGGGTCATTTAACATTTCTACCTATGGAACCCAGAGATGGGTCGAATGACCTTAAGGATTTTAGCTAACATCCTTTAATCACCGTCTTTTGTTCTGTAATTAAGGCCATTACTGTCGCACCACAGGAGGTTGTTGTTTTTCCATTGAGTTTAGCCACTTAGTTTCTAGTTAGTTCTATTCAGTTTATTGTATTTGGTCATTTGACCCTCTTTCGGGACTTCAGGGTGGAGCTCGAAATTTCTGGTACTTCTAGTTTTAAAGAACGTCTGCTTACTGTACCCAATACATAGGGATAATATAAGGTTTTGAGGTAGATGAGTTTACATTAGTCGCTATTACAAGATGACGTATTTTACCTACTGTGTGAGTATACATTATCCCTTTCTCTTTAGGTGTGCGGCTGTCCGTTGTACTGGAAGGCTGCCCTGTTTAATGCAGCTGGTGGAGAGAGGACAGGGGTTGTGTCCGTGCATTCGTTCATTGCAATGTGGAGAAAGTAAGTAATTTAACTCTTTAAAGTCAATGTATTTTTTTTTATCAATGTAGGAGACCAAAAAAAATAGGGAATTTTACTGCAAGCGCTTCCAATCCAGGGAGGATGTGGGGAGCAGTACAATAGATGTATAAAGAGACGAGCCATTTGGATGTACAATAGGGGATATATAATATAAGGTGCATTAATAAAATGGTTTACTTCTAGTATCCACCACTAGAGGGAGCTGTTGGAGGGTTATCTAGGCAAAATAAAGTCATACTCTCCTACCCTCATCCACATGGATCCAACGCAGGTTGCTCCATTGTCTGCGCAGAGACGGGAAGCAGTGATGTCTTGTATCAGATGTTTTATGGTGACATGCTGCCCAAAGTCACTTAACCGCTGCAACCAATAACAAGCCGCAGGGGGTCGGTTTAACGGTGACATCACTCATTCCTATCTCTGTGCAGACCACTGAGCAGCCTGTGCTGGATCCAGGAGGGTGCTAGTAGGTGAGAATGACTGACTTTGTTCTCCTTTACTTATTCTGTCCCCTGGTCAAAATTTTCTTTTAAGAAATTACTGTATGCTGTGCATTATCAGTTCCCTTTATGACTGTGTGCAATAAGCTCCTTAGCCCCCTCTAGTGGTGGCAGCAGACTTGTAGAGCATCTGTGACTTGTGACCCTTTTATCACCCAGAATAATGGCAGAAAACAAAAACATCAAGGTGTGTGCATTAGGGGAGAGACCGGCTCATCTACGTAACCATGACCCCTGCGTTCTATTGAGATTTTTGGGGAGGCCACTTAGCTCTCAAACATAAGCAATATAAATGTAGTTCCCCAGCACACCAATTAACATGATCCTGCAATCTTTAATTCAAGCCTTTATTCATGGGAGGAGGTCGCTATTGCAATGACGGATCATGCAATTCATATTCGTTGCTTTATACAACCTGGGAGTTGCATGCTCTTCCTTTCTTTCTCCATGTGTTGTGCAGTCTGTGGTCATTGCGCCAATTTTTATTTGTATTTCGGTATCCATGGTGGGGCCCGGTGCTAGTGTGCCTGTATTAACCCCCCTGTTCCATACATACTGAGTTTATCTCCCATTAATGGGGTCCCCCAGTCCAGTGGTGCCCTGGCCGCAGTAACAGGTGGTCTCACATCCACACTTGCTGTATACATAGCTCCATAGCAGTGAGTGGAGAGGGCCATGCATGCACGGCTACCCCTCCTGTCACTGCGGTCGCGGCACTAGTGGGAACAATGGATTAGCGGCCCCCAATCTGGAGATGTCATCAATGTCTGTTGTGAGATAACCCCATTAGGGGACAACGTAGGCCATCTGAAAGTTTTGTTATTTTGACAAATTTGACTCCTCACCAGTAAGCTCCTAATTCACAGATCAGTATGGTTCTCCTTCCTCCTGCACTACTTCTGGCCATCTTCTTGCATGTGTTATAATACTGAGCCCCTCGCTGCAGGCGCACACGATTCGGGAAGCCAAATATAGCACCACAGGTGAGGGAACCGCACACCAGCAATGTCAGCAGCAGTGTCACTCATTGTGGCCTTCACACCCTTTGGTGACTGATAATGATTTTCACACCCGATGTGCTATGCAATGACCAAGGATTAACAATTCCATATACATGAGTGTAATACAATGAATCTATGTCACTGCGACCGCCGTCTAATGCAGAGTTTATCTCCTACAGATTATTACAGAACTGTCATGATGACAATTCCAAATTTATGAACCTTTTAGCAAAACCCGGCTGCAGCTACTTAGAGCAGGAAGATTTCATCCCCCTCCTACAGGTGAGAACTCCCCCATGGAGGTCACTAGGTGTTGTCATCACACAATTTGGAGAAGTAAGCAGTCATAGAAGCGCACACTCAAGGGTCTTTAAAGAAAACCCATAACTTGCCATAAATATGTATTTTCTTAAAATGCCACCGCTCTCCTGAATCCAGTGTTAATTTTTGTTATTTAGATGTGGCCCTTCTTCTGTGTCGCTCGTGGATAAGGGGTACTCTGATCCGGGCCATGAGGTCACTTCTGTGGGTATCACGGTGGCGTGACCCGGTCTGTGATACCAGGCTCCACAGTAAAAAGGGGTTAGGTGAGGGAGATTGTCCGTGACGCCACCCACGGTTGTGGTGAGGTTGTGACACCACCGCTGCTCTGGACGGGGATCCCGGGAGCGATGACAGGGAGCAGCGTAGTTGTTATGTCCCCTCCGTGGGTAGGGGGGTTGGTGGTCCCGGGGCCCGTGGAGGGTTTTGGAGCTGGCAGGCGGGTTACGGGGCCTGGAGAGGTGCAGGGTCGCGGGGGCAGCGCTGTGCCGCACGGCACGGTGGTACTCACTCAGCCAGTAATGATGACACAGTTCTCGGTAAAACACACGGCTGGATGGACGGGTCCCACAGGCGGCTGCGGTGTTTTTCCCCTGACCCCAGGTTGGTAATGTAAGTCCTCTCTTTCACCACCGAGCACGCTCCTCCTGCAATCCGGTTTCCAGCTGGCTCCCTGATTCAGTACCGGTGGGCCACCGCCCAGCCCCGGCTACCTACGGTTCCACCAACTGTCTTCCCGGCTCTCGCAGACGGCCACTACCGTCTGCCTCACTCTCTGCACGGGGGCCTTAGGCTCCAACCTAGGCCCCTGTCTGCTTCTGTCTCCCTGCAGACCTTCTCTCTCCTCCTCTCCCTGGACTTGACTAGGCTCGTTTCCTGCCTCAGGCCAGCTAAACTCCTGGGTGGGCGTCTCCATCTCCTGACTCCGCCCACCTGGTGTGTGTGTCTGAGCCTGAGGAAGAAACCAAGTGTCACTGGGGATGTCTGCTGTGAACTGCTGGGGGGTGGGGGTGTGTGTGTGTGTGTGTGTGTTGTTACCTGTGGCCCCTGGCTTGTCCAGGGCGCCACACTTCCATATTTATATAAATTGTCCTTTTATCCAAGAGGGTGTGGTCCTTAAAGGAAACCTGTCACCAGATGTTTATAATACCTAACGGTCGGTGCAGAGCAGACTGGTCGGATGGGTGTCTCCATTCTCCGGGTCTGCACCTCTTCTTTCGGCCATCTTTGTCCTCCTTCTGAAGCTAGTGTGGATGACACGTTCTACGTCATCTACACTAGCCAACATTGAGGTCTTGCGCAGGCGCACTTTGCTCTGCCCTGGGAAGGGCAGATAAAAGTATTGTAGTGCGCCTGCGCGGGACCTCAATGTTGGCTAGTGTAAATGACGTAGAACGCGTCATGCACCCAGGCTTCAGAAGGAGGACAAAGATGGCCGAAAGAGGACGTGCGGACCCGGAGAACGGAGACACCCATCCTACTAGTCTGCTCTGCACCGACCGTTAGGTGAGTATTCTAAACATTCGTGACAGGTTCCCTTTATCTTTTTTTTTTTTTCCCTATGTGTTTCCACAGGGATTGCACCTCTTTGGAAAAGACAACTAAATTTATATACAGGAAAGAAGGGGGGCATATCTCCACAGTAGAAAGGTACAAAATGAAATTAATGCCAGATTCAGGAGATCAGTCCCATTTACACAAAGTACAAAAATGTTTATCACAAATGACAGGTCCCCTTTAAATTGCAGTGCACTGCCCTTTTAACCTTTTAAAGACCCATGACAGAAATTAATATCATGGCCAGTTGACGCTTTTGTGATCTCGCAGATGTGATCAATACACCTGCCAGATCAGAGCAGCAGTAGGGCGCTATTAGGCTGTGTGCACACGTTGCGTTTTTTACCGCGGAAACGCTGCGTTTTGAACCGCAGCGTTTCAGTGGCAAATTGCATGCGTTCAGCTTTCCCAGCAAAGTGTATGGGAAAGCTGAAAAATCAGTGCACATGCTGCGTTTCTTTCCGCAGCGTTTTGGATGCCAAAAATCGGTGCGGAAAGAAAAGCAGCATGTCACTTCTTTTGTGCGTTGTGGCTGCGTTCTCTCCCCCATTAAATCAATGATGCGGGGTCAGAACGCAGCTACACCGCATGGAGCTGCTTTTTTGTTGCGGTCCGCGGCCTTTGTCGGCACGCCAGAACGCAGGCATTTACCTGGAAGTGAGGTCAAGAGGCTTCCTGTTGACATCACTTCCTGGCAAAGCCCCCGGTGTCGCCAAAGTGCCCGCCCCGACCCCCGAGTCCCCGACCCCCCTCCCGAAAATCCAACATGGCCGCGCGCACAGTAGCGCACCGGCCGCCCTGCTCCTATGATTTCTGTCGCATGTGCAATAACACATGCGACAGAAAAATGCCCCCCAGGCCCTGCCCGGTCACCCCCTATTCCCCCCGGTGTCATACATACCTGTCCGATCGCAGCGCTGATCCCCCGCGGCCCCCTCCTCCTTCACAGCAGACGCCGGTCACATGAGCAGAGCAGCTGACAGCCAGCACAGTGTTCAGTGTGAGCTGTGCTGGCTGCTCGCACTCTGCAGCTGTGACCCGGGGAGAGTGGGTGCAGATTTTTGCACCCACTCTCCTCAAATGGAGGGTCTGCCCTCCTAGAAAAAGGGGGATACGTTCCCTGAACGTGCCCCCATATTCTAGAAGGTCCAGAGGCGACGTGGGACATCCATATGGATTTCTGCGGACCCATTTTTTTTTTATTAAATTGGAGAACAAGGGAATGATTTGGGGAGTGTTTTTTCTAATAAAAAAATTTTTGTTGTCTTTTTTTGCTTTTGTTTACTGTCAATTAGTTATGTCGGGTGTCTGATAGACGCCATGACATCACTAATTGCTGGGCTTGATGCCAGGTGACATTACACATCTGGTATCAACCCCATTTATTACCCCGTTAGCCAACGCACCAGGGCGCGGGATGAGTTGGGGCGAAGCGCCAGGATTGGCGCATCTAATGGATGCGCCACTTCTGGGGCGGCTGCGGCCTGCTATTTTTAGGCTGGGAAGAGTCCAATAACCATGGCTCTTCCCACCCTGAGAATACCAGACCCCAGCTGTCAGCTTCACCTTGGCTGGTGATCTAATTTGGGGGGACCCCACGTTATTTTTTTTTTTTATTCTTTATTTATAAATAAAAAAAAAAAAGCCTGGGGAGCCCTCCAAATTGATCACCAGCCAAGATGAAGCTGCCAGCTGTGGTTTGCAGGCTACAGCTGTCTGCTTTACCCTGACTGGCTATCAAAAATAGGGGGGACCCCACGCCATTTTTTTCATTTTTTTATTTTTTTTTTTTATTGGATAAATACTAAGCTAGGCACCCTTTAGTGCCACATGAAAGGTACTAAAGGTGCCAGCTTAGAATATGCAGGCGGGGGTGGGACGTTCTATATATTTGACATCCCTTCATCCATTGACGCTTTTTAGGCTGTGTGTCCACAATCCGGGTTTGCAGCGTTATGGGCGCTGAGTGTTTTCCCTGCGTCCATAACGCTGCGTTGTGCAGTAGAAGCACAGTGGAAGGATTTTTGGAGATCCCATGCCCACTGTGCTTCTTTTCTCCGCAGCATAAACTGACCGGTAGCGTGGCTTCCCGAGCCTCAGCATGTCAATTTATGCTGCGGAGACGAGAGTGTTCTCTGCAGGTAGAATAGAGCTAAAGTCCACAGCAGCCTAAACCCAAATCGTGGGCATGGGCAGCTGCAGGAAGGCTGGCACTGTGTACTATACGCCATGTCGCTGGATCATGGCCACATAGCCTTAGGCCCCTTTCACACGTCAGTGATTCTGGTACGTTTGTGCTTTTTTTTAAACGTACCAGAATCACTGACATACGCAGACCCATGGTAATGAATGGGTATGCTCACACGTCAGTGATTTTTCACTGCACGTGTCTCCATGCGGCGTACCCGCGTGTGCGTGTTTGCCGCACGGAGATATGTCCATTTTTTTCTGGCATCACTGATGTCCCACGGACCACGCAGTGGTGTGGTCCGTGAAACACGTGCCAGAAAAAAACGTGCTTTTAAAATAAAAATCATTTTAACTCACCCGGCGTCCAGCGATGTCCTCTGCAGCCCGTGCAGCTTGCTGCTTCAGAGCCGGCTCATTATTGTCGCGCATATTCATGATGCGCGTCACAGCCGACCCGGAAGCAGCTGCTGCGGGGGTCAGCACCAGCCGGATGCTGCACCGCGGGAGCGATCAGCACCATGGAGAGCGGGAGCGGGCGCAGGTGAGATGATTACTGAGTGCAATCACGGGCCACGGAGAACGGAGCCCGGATTGCACTTAGACAACCCATGTGTGCCGTGATTCACGGCACACGGAGGGACATGTGCGTGTTTTACACACCAGTGAAAAACGTCAGTGTTTTTCACTGACGTGTGAAACGGGCCTAAAAGTGAGAATATTGTTGCTACAGCAACATTTTGGGGGAAGTAGCTGTGGATTCAAAATGCTTAATATACTCCTGAATAAAATCCTTGAGGGGTGCAGATTCCAAAATGGGGTGACTTGTGGGGGTTTTCTGACGTATAGGTACCCAAGCTAATGTGACATGGTGCGCGAAGTTTATTTCAACTTTTCCAAAATTCAAATGGTGCTCTTTCCATTCCAAGCCCTCCCATTTATCCAAACAGAATGTGGAGAAGGAAATGACATCACAGGTTTTTTTTTCCAAAGGTCTGTGTTCAACCAACTTTATTAACACTGACAAGTCTTAAAAAACGCACCTAAAAAAACGCATGAAAAACGCATGAAAAACGCATGCGTTTTCGATGCGTTGTTTCTCAAAAAGCATTGTTTACAATTCTCCCCTCTGCCAGAGGGTGCGTTTTTTTTCCGCGCGGAAAAAAAAGCAACGTGTGCACATACCCTTAGGCTTTGTGCGCACAGTGCGTTTTTCTTATGCACATTGTGGCACAAATCTGCATGTTTCTCTTCTTGCCTGCAAAATTAATGAGATTTCTGAAGTATTGTGCTCACGTTGCTTATTTTCTACTTGCATATTTGTTGCAGAAAGTAATCTGCAGCATGTCAATTGTTGGTGCATTTTTTCCTACCTTTTTTTTTTCTAGCCACGCCATCCATTGACTTCATTAAAAAAAAGCATTCATTTTTGTGCTTTTTTTATGCATTTTTCTGCCACATGGTTCAGTTTTCATGAAGAAAATTTCTGCACCAAATCTGTAATTTGCGCACACAGCCTTACACAGAACTCCTTGTGCCGGGATTGGAATTAACCACTTCAGTGCTGTGACCAAACCTGAGCAAGGCGCTGTGCAACGCGTGGTGCTCATCAATCCTGATGGAATAATCATTGCCAGCTATTTTATGACTTGTGACTACTTTGCTCTGTTTGGCATCAGATATTTTTAATAATGACACCTTTTGCCATAATCTCTATGAGAAAAACTAAACATTGGAAAGACCAGAATGCAATAGGGTCTTGCCTGAAATGGAAATTAGATACATGATAATAAAGGTGCTTGCCTTCCATGGTTGTGAGAGTCACAGCCGCTAAAACACATGTACCGGCAGTAGCAGCCAACAACAAATAATATGGTTCAAACACGACGAGAAAAGGGTTTGACACTGCCGTGGAGAAATCAATCTTGGAAATCCTGGATAGTGATTTATTAAGTCAACGCGTTTCGAAGAAGAAACCTCCTTCATCAGGACCAAATCAAATGTGACTTGGTTCTGATGGAGGTTTTATTTCTGAAATCTGAAATGCATTGACTTAATAAATCACCAACCAGGATTTCCAAGACTGATTTCTCCATGGCAGTGTTGTCGAACCCCTTCCTCCTCGTCTTTGAACCATAATCCCTATTCCTCAATAAACTTCTTGCTTACTAGTATTCCTCTCTTTTGGTAGGACATGGTGGACACACATCCTGGATTGACCTTCCTGAAGGAAGCTCCTGAATTTCACTCCCGGTACATAACTACGGTATGTGCTCCACGTATTCAAATAGCAAAAGCTGAGATGGTGCCTAATATAGGATAATATAGGATAAGTAAAGATGCCGTCCTTGTCTTGCGTTGGGCTATAGTAATCTTGTAGTATGCATAGTATTACTCCTAAGTGAGTGGTAGGCAGCATGACATTCTTCCAAGGTCTCATAAGCAGCAGATGAATTTGTTATAGCCTCTGCAGCAGCTTAGTGCTGCCGGTGGTAAGACTACACCACCAACGGGCTGCGCAGAATGTGTGACTCTACTGTAGCTGGACTGTACTTGGCGCCACGGAGTCAATGAAACACGTCCTGTAATTGAGTGTTCATCCATGCTGCCATATTTTCCTTCTGTATTGATCCATGTAACTGCAAAATCTTAATAGTGTTGTTTTCCACTAAAACGTGTACAAATCGTTTCTCATTGTGAAGCACAAAGTGCCCTGGTAACCTGCCGTTCTTCCTTCTATTCCAAGTCCCAGCTGCCGTTTTCTTCTTCCTGGCAGCCAGGACCAGACCGCTAGATAGGATCATCATCTGCAGGCCACTTCTTGTGCTAAGCTGGGACTTGACCGTAAAAGGGTTTTTCACAATTTACTTATTGTTTAGTGCATAGGTTTTTAGAGGCGAAAAATAACAATCTCTGCTATTCCAGCACTGACTCCCTACCATTACCTCCAGTCTTTGTAGTCTGCTGCAGCAATGAATGCACCACTACAGCATAGGTGACCGCTGCAAGCGATCACTGGGCACTGATGGCAAGATAGTCAGGACGAGACCCCAGTGCCGTCAAGACAACAAAGACTGGAGGTAGTGGATGGCAGAGTGCGTTTATTTCTCACCTCAACAGGTCTATGCACTAAATATATATATAAATATAATATATATATATATATATATATATATAATATATGTATGTGTGTATATATATATGTATGTGTGTATATATATATGTATGTGTGTATATATATATGTATGTGTGTATATATATATGTATGTGTGTATATATATATGTATGTGTGTATATATATATGTATGTGTGTATATATATATGTATGTGTATATATATATATGTATGTGTATATATATATGTATGTGTATATATATATGTATGTGTATATATATATATATATATATATATACACACACACAGATATATCACAGATATATATATATATGTATACAATGTGTGCGTGTGTGTGTGTATATACATCAAACACGATGTAAAGTGAAACCGACTGAGTTGCCCTTAGCAACCAATCAGATTCCACTTTTCATTCTTCACAGACTCTTTGGAAAATGAAAGGTGGAATCTGGTTGCTAAGGGCAATGGAGTCAGTTTGACTTTACACCATGTTTGATAACCCATTTATACATACTGTCCACTTACGTTTGGCTCACCCTGTATATATATATGTATATATGTATAATAGAGTTATACACACCCCTCTAGGTCCAACGTAATCCACACGAGGTCCCAGCTGCATCCTGCTCTGCTACATCTGACAATCACAACGAGCGGCCATAGAACACGACTGCTCGCTGTGAGGGTTAAGCCGCAAGTGAAGTGAGCCATGCGGGATCAGCGGTGACTTCAGCTTTCACCGCACATCACCTGACTGAAGTCACCGCTGATCTCGCGCTCACTTCAGTCGCGGCTGAATTTGAGGGAACAGGTGGAGGACTCCAGCTATCACCGCACATCACCTGACTGGAATCCTTCACCTTTTACCGCAAATCAAGCCGCGGCTGAAATGCGCCACGCGAGATCAGCAGTGACTTCAATCAGGTGATGTGCGGTGACAGCTGGAGCCCTCCACTTGTGACCGCATATCAGGCTGCGGCTGAAATGAGCCGCGTGATCAGCGGGGACGTCACTCATGTGATTTGCGGTGTCAGTGCTAATCCCGCGGCGGCTCACTTCAGTAGAGGTCTGACATGTGGAAGACTCCTGTGTTTGTTTTTTTTAGGTCAAAAAACCCTGCTCTTTGTAGTCACCACAAAGATAAAAATGCTGCATCTTTGTGGTCAAAAAGAGATGCAGCGTGTGCACATAGCCATATAGTGGCACTCAGTAAGTTGCTCGTGGTTACCTAACCTGCAATGCCCTGCACATGAGGTAATAGACATGGCTATATCAGGAGAACTATACTACATTTCTAATTGAAAGTATTTGGTAATATTATTTTAGCACCTACTACATATTGGGATAGGAACTTGGAGATGGGAATACCCCTTTAACTATGTTCCATTTTCCCTGCCTTGCTGGAGCTAAAAAAAGAAGCAATAAAGGGGTGCAGCACTACACTTCTGCTGTGTCCATTTCTTTCTCCGGATTGGTGGGGATGTCTGAGATTGGACCATCACCAATTATAAAGTGATCGACCTCTAACAAGTCTCCTATAATGTAATTAGTCTGGTAGAGCTCTCCTAGATTCAGTGGATGCCGCCTTTCTGTGGTTACAGTCCTGGGTATTTATAGAGATTTTTGCACAGATCTCCATCCATTGTACATGGATGACATTGGTATGAGAATGTAATGATCCTCTGATCTGTCCGTCAGGTCATACAGAGAATATTCTACACCGTGAACAGGTCGTGGTCTGGCAGAATCACATCTACTGAGCTGCGCAGAAGTAACTTCCTCCAGGTAAGCGACCTCTCATGGTGCCAAACCTCGGAGGACCAAGGATAGAGCGCAGCTGCCTGCTGTCAGGAAACATTACAAGAGTTATGGAACTTCTCACTAATTTTACTAAACTTTATAGAACTCATTACTCATCACAGTTCTTTTTGTAATGACTTGTCCCCTGATGAACTGTTTACAGAATGTACCGGTATGGAGACCCTCCTTGCCCCCAACAATCAGTTGTACCATGGACCAATCCTACAGAAATTGGTCAAAACTCTTTCATCGCTGCCCCTTTAATGTTCTAAACCAAGCAACACCTTTGAAACCGTATAATATAAATATACTTCAAAAGGACGTTTGGGATGTATTGAGCTGGTTCCCTCCTGTAACTGCAGTGACCGAACGCCGACAGTGGCATTTACCTAGTGCGATGGTGTGACATAACCGTTTCGGCACCCAACACCTCCTTCCTCCATGTGTCATACAATCTGTGTGCCCTCTGTACCAATATCTGGGTGCTGTAGCTGCGCTTTAAGGGAGGTTATACCTGCAGTATATAGAACAAGCGAGCAAACAATCGAGGGTTCACATCCCCTAAGGACTCAAAAAATAAAGTGAAAATTAATTTTAAAAAAAATGTTTTTAAAAATATTGACTTATTCACTCCTTTTTTTCCTGATTCAAAAATAAAATAAACAACTTAAAAATAAATATATTTGGCAACAAAATCTGACTATAAAATTAACGTGTACGGTAAATGCTGTAAACAAAGTAAACCCTAACGTGACGAGTCGCTGCACAAACCTATATGATATAGAATTGATCAATATACACTACAGTTCAAAAGTTTAGGGTCACTTAGATATTTCCTTATTTTTGAAAGAAAAGCACATTTTTTTCAATGAAGCTAACATTAAATTAAACGGAAATACACTATACATATCACTCCATTTTGAAACGCCATGCCACACCCTGTGGACAGCGCTTGATTGGAGCCAATTTCATCCTACAGAAGGATAATGACCCAAAGCACACCTCCAAATTATGCATGAACTATTTAGGGAAGAAGCAGGCAGCTGGTATCTATCTGTAATGGAGTGGCGAGCCCAGTCACCAGATCTCAACCCTATTGAGCTCGTGTGGGAGCAGCTTGACGTATGGTATGCAAAAAGTGTCCATCAAGCCAATCCAACTTGTGGGAGGGTCTTCTGGAAGCATGGGGTGAATATCTCCAGATTACCTCCGCAACTTAACAGCTGGAATGACAAAGGTCTGCAAAGCTGGGATTACTGCAAAGGAGAATGCTGTGCCGAAAGCAAAGTGTGAAGGAGAAATCATTATTTGTAACCTCGTCAATGTCTGGACTATAATTTCTATTCATTATGCAACTCATTTGATAAATAAAAGTATCATTTTTCATAGAAAAGACAAAATTGTCTGGATGACCCCAAACGTTTGAACTGTAGTGTATGTATTCTAAAATGGTATGAATAGAAGCTACGTCTCATCAGACAAAAACACACCGACATTCATACAGCTCCATCGATGGAAAATGCCGACTTGTAAGGCTCTGAATTTTTTTAAACGAAATCTAAAAAAAAAAAATCTATTTGGGTTTGCCATAAACACACTTACTTGGAGAATCAAAAACACATGGTGGAAATATGTTGTTTTTTTCACTTTTTCATCAAACTTAGCATATTTTTCCTGGTTTTCAGTACATTGTATGGTAAATTGAGTTTAGTCCGTCAAAACTAAAAGCTCTCAAATAATGGAAAAATAAAAAAATTACCATATTTTTTGGATTATAAGACGCACTTTTTTCCTCTCAAACATTTGGGAGGAAAATGAAGGATGCGTCTAATAATCAGAATGTAGTTTACCGGGAGGTGGAGATTGGATGCTGTGCTGGCTGTGGGGTGCAGTGGGTGTCCCAGATGCTCTGTCGATGATGTGGGTTTCAAATAGTGGTGCCCGGAGTCGTCTGGTGCACAAATGGCGCTCTCTGCTCAAGATCTCATCTGCGCATGCGCCGCCTCCGACCCATTGATCTCCCAGCAGCGGACTTAAGAAAAATGGCACACGGAGGTGGCACATGCACAGATGAGATTTTGTCTGGTCATTGAGCCAAGAGCTCAATTTGCACACGTGCCGATTCCAGGCACCATTTCTTTGAAGCCCTCACCGCAGACAGAGCATCTGAGACACCCGCTGCACTGCCCTACTCCGCACAGCCACCATGGTTGCCCGCAGCCTGCACAGCCCCCACCGCAGCGCTTGCAGCATCGCCCTACTCCAGCACAGCCCCCCATTGCAGCCTGTGCAGCCCCCACCGCAGCGCCTGCAGCATCGCTCTACTCCAGTACCGCCCATCCCTACTGTGACTCCGCTCCACCACCGCTGCTGCCCTCCCCCTTCAGTAAGACACCACCGGAGTATAACCGGATTTTTTTTTTTTTTTTTTATATTTTTTATTTCTAAATTTGGGGTGTGTCTTATAATCCACTGTGTCTTATAAAATGAAAAATACAGTATAATTTTTGGAATCGCAAAAAAAAAAATTACAGTAAAAAAAAAAATAAATTAACCTGTTACAAAGGGGTTCAAATCTGCTGTGTTTCAGCCCACCAATTTCTCTTTCCTTTGGTAATAACGATCTCGTAATCTGCTGTGCAGACGCTGGCTTTACTGGAGGAAGAGGATGACATTAACCAGGTGACGGACTACTTCTCCTACGAACACTTCTACGTAATCTATTGCAAGTTTTGGGAACTGGACACTGACCATGATCTCTACATTGACCAGAAAGACCTGGCACGATATAACGACCATGGTGAGTATGTATAGAAATGTGCAGCATGTGTAACCATCGGGTGCTTGGCCAGGATACAGCTCTCACGGTGGCGATGGCAGATGAAGATGCCGGAAAGTGAGTTTAGTCTTAGATTTAAAGCACCACTCCAGCGGTATAATAAACAGAAGCACTGGAGTGGTGTTTAACCACCGAACTGTAAGTAACACATTTATGATATGAGGTTAATCCATCCTAGCAACTAGAAATCTGAACATTTTCACCCTGTCTTTAACCTCTTCACGACCGGCCGATTTTTGCACTTTCCGGGGTTTTTTTCGCCATTCTTCTTTCGAGAGACGTAATTTTTTATATTTCAGTCAATATGGTCATGTGAGGGCTCTTTTTTTGCGGAACCAGCTGTACTTTTAAATGAAACCAAGAGTTTTACCATATAGTGTACTGGAAAACGGCAAACAAATTCGGAACAATTGCAAAAAAAGTGCGATTGCACTATTGTTTTTGAGAGATTTTACTCAGTGTTCACTATATGGTAAAACTGATGTGTGGGTCTGATGCCTCAGGTCAGTATGTGTTTGTAGACACCAAACATGAAGAATAGGTTTATTTCTAAAAAAAAGTAGCGTACGTTTTGCTCCATTTTCCACGACCCATAGCGTTCTCATTTTTCAGGATCTGTGGCTTAGTGACGACTTATTTTTTGCATCTCGAGCTGATGTTTTTAACGGTACCATTTTTGCGCAGATGTTATGTTTTGATTGCCTGTTATTGCATTTTGCGCAAAATTTGTGGCGACCAAAAAATGTAATTTTGGTGTTTGGAATTTTTTTTGCCGCTACGCCGTTTACCGATCAGATTAATTGATTTTATATTTTGATAGATCGGACGTTTCTGAACGCGGCGATACCAAATGTGTATATTTTTTATTTTTTTAACCCTTTAATTTTCAATCGGGCGAAAGGGGGGTGATTTGAACTTTTTTTTTTATTTTTATTTAAATTTTTTTAACTTTTTTTTTTATTTTACTAGATTCCCTAGGGGGACTATAAGGATCACCAGTCTGATCGCTGATTCTTTTCTCCTAATCAGAGCACCATCGCTCAGACAGGGAAAAATGATCACCTCCTGTAACAGCCAGTAGTTGGCTGTTTGTTTACAGGACCTTAGTCATGTGAGCACAGGAGTCATCATATAACCGTGTGCTACCATGGCAACCACCGGAAGTCACGCGATCACGTCACGTGACTTCCGGTATCGGCCTGTAAGTAAATTTTCAGCGCGATCGCAGTTATAATAGCGCTGTCACTTATTCACAGCACCATTTAAGGGTTTAAAAGACACGGGCGGATAGCGATTCCGATCGTGCCTGGCAGGCACACATGTCAGCTGTATAAATCAGCTGAGATGTGCGCCGATCTCCCTCTGCTGCCGGCAGATTAACACTATGACCGCTAGGATGTAAGATTACTGCCCGCGGTCGTTAAGGGGTTAATGGTAGCACGATGAGATGTTGTAGTGTAAGTTCATTAGAGGTTTATTTTCTTCCTTCTAGAAGAGATCAACTGTGTTCAGTTAGTTATTCTTGAAAATCTAAGTTCTGTTCACGCTACGATCAAAGCCCATGTTATAGCTTCAGCACATTTGAGAAAAAAAATGACACTGCGTGCAGCATTATTCTTCCCATAAAAAATGACGGAAACTAAATCAAACACCATTATGGGGCTTTGGGATCAGTGATATCACTCCTGCAGAGGATTGTGGCTACCAAGCCTAACAGAGTTTTACAATGGTCGGGTGAAGAAAGCTGAGGCTACTTTCACACATCAGTTTTCTGTAGTCAGGCACAATCCTTTTTTTTCCTGATCCAACGGATCCGGCAAAAAATGTAAAAACCGTATCCACCGGATCAGTTTTTTAATGGATCCGTTATGCCGTTTTTTTTATAACGTTTTTGCATCCGGTTTGTCCGTTTTTTTTTTGTTGGATCCGGTTTTCAAAAACATTGGAGCATGCGCAGTTTACAAAAACTGATCCGGCAGCCACATCCGTATTTTGCCGCAATGTGCCGGATCCGGCGTCCATAGGCTTCAATTGTAAAACATGCCGTATCCAGCAAGATGCGTTTTGTTTTTTTTTGCCGGACAAAAAAACGTTACAAGATATGTTGCCTCCGGCCGCCGCTTTAATTAATTTTGCCGCATCCGGAAAAAACCGGATGCAACGCAAAGCCTTCAGGCACAATCCGGTAACAATACAAATCTATAGGGATAAAACGGATGCGGTACCGGATCCGTTTTACCCGTTTTTTTCCGGATTGTGCCTGATGGAAAAAACCTGATGTGTGAAAGTAGCCTAAATTTGAATTCTTCTTTCATACAACAGTCATTTTATAGTGTGTAGGTGGGGTCATAGATGTGAACGTAAAATACAGACCAGGCAGGGAGAGCTTGTGGGGGGATCTGGGTACAGCGTACGTATTATTGATCTGTAGAGAAGGACCCTCATCTTTTTACACATAGACATTAAAAATCTGTCTTGACAGTGCAGATGTAGATAACCTGCCCAGCATTTTGGTAAACTCTTTGGCTCCAATTTATCAGGCAGTTTTTTACCAGAATTTTTGCATAAAACGGTTACAAATGTTTTGCACAACTCCTACCGTGTTTCATGAAAATAAGACAATGTGTTATATTATTTTTTGCCTTGAAAAATGCGCTAGGGCTTATTTTCGGGGTAGAGCGCATTCTAGGGGAAACACGGTTAGGGGCAAGCTTGCAACCCCAAAAAAGCAGACTCCCACCGCAGGTCTTAACGCTCCACTGCACTGCATCACAGCTCCACTGCACCTCAGGTTTCCCTGACAGCCAGAAGCAATTAATATCACCGGACGTGGTGTGTGTGGGTGTGCCATCTGTTGTGGGTGTGCGATCTGTTGTAGGCCCCCCGTTCGGCGTCTGATGAGTATGTTTGCGGGGTCTTCTGTCTTCTCTCTTTTGGGGGTGTCTGCTGTCTATAATGAAGTGTTCTGCAGTATTCTTTAATTTTTTTAGCTGCATGGACTCTTTATTATTGAACCACAACTAGGCCTCATTTTTGGGGTAGGGCTTATATTTAAACCTTACGCTGAAAATTCCTGCTAGGACTCATTTTTGGGGAAACCGTTCTTGAGTAACAATGTTGCAACTTTTGGCAGTTTTGCGCCAGTGCCACCAACTTTTTGAAAACTGAGAAATGGTTAGCACAAGAGGGTCGCGGCTTCACAAATTCATTATAATTTACAAAAATGGGTAAATTATGACAGAAAAGTCCTCCTGTCTGGCATTTGGCAGCAAGAAGAGTAAAGGCCGCTTTACACGCTGCGACATCGCTAGCAATTGCTAGCGATGTCGCGTGCAATAGCACCCGCCCCCGTGGTTGTAAAGATATGTGGTGATCGCTGCCGTAGCGAACATTATCGCTGCGGCAGCGTCACACGCACTTACCTGTGCAGCGACATCGCGGTGACTGGCGAACTGCCTCCTTTCTAAGTTCGTTCAGCGTCACAGCGACGTCACAGCAGCGTCACTGAACCGCCGCCCAATAGAAAAGGAGGGGAGGAGGTGACCGGCCGGAAGATGCCGCCCACCTCCTTCCTTCCTCCTTTTCAGGTGACCGTAAGGTAAGGAGATGTTTTTCATTCCAGCGGCGTCACACATAGCGATGTGTGCTGTCGCAGGAACGACAAACAACATAGTTACTGCGGAAGCAACGATAATTTGGAATAGGGGGACATGTCACCGATGAGTGAATGTTTTTGCGACGATTCAAAATCGCTCATAGGTGTCACACACAACTACATCGCTAAAGCGGCCGGATGTGCGTCACCAATTCCGTAACCCCAACGAGATCGCTTTAGCGATGTCGTAGCGTGTAAAGCCACCTTAAGGAAATGGGCACATCTTACAACAATGCATCCTTCATCAAGACTGGCATGCAAAGCAGCAATCTACATGAATTGGGGTCTTTATAGCTATGGTCAGTACTACAGTCATATCATACTTCAATTTGTCATTTCTTTTTATTTTTTCAGCTTCTTCAAACAGAATCATAGAACGGATATTTTCAGGAGCCGTTACACGGTAAGATGAGGTCCACCGTGTCATAAAGAAACTGTTGTGTAAACTTTTGATTATCATTATTCCTTTTCAGCCAAATTTAACGTGTTATAAAATCTGTAGAAAAGCGGTCCTGGATACTGTTTTTTGCAGTCAGTTTTCTTGACTTTATTTTTTCTGGGACTCCTTGGAACCAGAAAGTTATAACGAAGTCTCAGAAAAAGTAACATGAAAGCATCTGGGTCCTGCCAAGAGAAATTACGGAGGGATCAGATATAGATGCTTGATTCTAGACATCCAGAGTAGCGTTTAATTTGGGTCCGCCACAGTTTTTTTAAGAGACTTGATGTGTTGCATGCTTTCATATCAGATTTAGCACCTCCATAGTGCAAAAGCTGAAAGGTGTGTGAATAACATGACTCCCATAGTAAATTGGGCTACATTCATTCACAGAGGGAATGCTGTCCAGAGGGAGGGCCGGATGAGCTACGCAGAATTTGTCTGGTTCCTAATATCTGAAGAAGACAAGAAAAACCCAACAAGGTAATACGGGTCATTTATCACAGTCCAAAATAATTTTATTTTATTGAGATCCAGAAGTCGGGAAAATGCCAGAACCGTGTTTACCCAGAACGAAAGGTTTGTGACAGCCATCTAGTGGTCAAGAGTGGTAATTACATTAGCATCTGTATGGTGTAGCATATTCAATGTACGCATACGCCTCACTCTGCAAATCTTAATGGACTTGGAGTAGAAAAAAAACTGTTTTTTGGTTTGTTTCTTTTATATATATATATATATATATATATATATATATTTATATATATATATATATATATATATATATATATTTATATATATATATATATATATATATATATATATTTATATATATATATATATATATATATATATATATATATATATATATATATATATATATATATATATATATATGTCATGTTAGTGGTTTTACACTATGCACAATGGTGCAATATATTTTAGGATCATGTAAGAGAAGACATAGTAATAATGTACATGCACAATACTGATGCAAAGCCCTTGCAATGTCTTGCTGCAGCATTGAGTACTGGTTCCGGTGCATGGACGTGGATGGAGATGGGGTGTTATCCATGTATGAACTGGAATACTTCTATGAAGAGCAGTGCGAGAAGATGGAAACCATGGGTATTGAGCCGCTACCCTTCCAGGATCTGTTGTGCCAGCTCTTAGACCTGGTGAAGCCAGAAGTTGAAGGTATAGAGAGCATGAATGAATACTATAACATTATTGCATAAAATGTATTTGCTGTAACTAATAGGCTTCTCACATTGTTCTATTGTTTTCTTACTTTTCCTATTAGGTCGAATCACTCTGAAAGACCTGAAACACTGTAAGATGTCTCACATATTTTATGACACCTGCTTTAATCTCGAGAAGTACCTGGACCATGAACAAAGAGATCCCTTTGCAGTGCAAAAGGTACCAGTGTCTGACTAATTGTGTGCTACTCTCTCCATCAATCGACAGTACAGGGGCATCTATGTAGTAAGGGCCCCCTAGTGGTCACTTGAAGAATCACTTTTAGGTTTTCTGTACACAGTGATGTGCATGTAGTGCTGTTTTCAATACATGGTAACAAGCCTTTGTAATGTGATTACCTGCCCAACTACCCACACATCAGTGGGGAAAAGTGCTTCATGTATGTCCCATACGTTTTGGGAAAAAAATCATCACGCAATTGTGTCCTCCTGACTAACATGCAGGATTATCTCTCACTGTGCAGGATGTTGACAATGAAACCCCCGAGCCATCAGATTGGGACAGATACGCAGCTGAAGAATACGAGATCCTGGTGGCTGAGGAAACTGCCACTGAGCATTTACAAGAAGGGTGAGCCCATCAGATTGTATAATCAACCAAGTGTCATTAGAAAAGACCTGCATTTTTTTTGTCACCTAGTCATGTCTGTGTGCTGCAATTCAGTGTGGTATCACCAACATTATATTGATAGTGGCACCTCAAGCCACTGGTAATGTTAGCAGGATGACCCACAATTGTTTTAGGTCGGCAATCTATTAGCTATTATTTTGGCTATATCATACATGTACTCTTATATGCATGTCCTAGAAGTCGGTCAACGTTTAGCTTCACAGTACTACAAATTAAGGGCATGCTCACATTCAAGTGAAAAAAATGTGGTCCCATTCCACTCCTGAAAAGTTGCACAAATGGAACCCATCTGGGTAACATTTTGTCATACGAGTATGCAATTTTATTCTCGCATAGCATCGATATGACATGCATATGCCATCCATTCACAATCGTTTTTAACATCCTCTTTTACATATTTAGACTACTTTGATAATTGTCAGCAATAATAAAGCAATCAACTATAAAACTATAGACAAGATAAATATCCTGCAGATAATGTGCCAGCTCCCTACATATTATAAACTTGCACTCTTTATTGCTTTTCATGTGGGACTAAAGGGTGTTTAGCCTGGTGTAACTCAATATATAATTTAAAAAAATAAAGTGGGGTCTCCCATGTTTTTGATAACCAGCATAGGTAAATTCAAAAGCTTTGAGTTGTTATCAGGCTGGGAAGGTCCATGGTTATTTGGCCCTTCCCAGCCGAAAAATACCAGCCCACAGCTGCTCCAGAAGTGGTGCATCACACAACATGTGCCAATTCTGACACTTCACCTCGGCTCTTCCTAATCACCCTGGTGTGTTGGCAATTGAGATAATGGTTTTTAGGGGTTGATGTCAGCTGGGTAGTATCCACTGGCATAAAGTCTTGGTGTTCGTAACAGAGAGGCGTCTTTTCAGTCACCCCCATTACTAACCTAGTAAGTTAAAGGGAATCTGTCAGGTGCAATATGCAACCAGAACCAGGAACAGTTCTGGGTGCATATTGCTAATCCCTGCTTAATTGTCCCTGTATACACTAGCATAGATTGCTATATAATATCATAATATTTCTAAAAATTCTTTATAATATGCTAATGAGGCCAGGGACCAGTCATGAGCGCGTTATATCCCTTCACTTAGTACGTCCCAGAGGGACGTACTAAGATGCTACTCAATGCAACGTCACCAGCGGTGATGAACGTACCTGTGCCAGTGGTGAACGCTGAGCTGAATGCCGGGAACTTCCAGTCATGCGCTGTATGAAGCCAAGTGTACGCGTCCTGGCTTCAGAGAGGTCTAGAGCGCATGACCAGAAGTGTGAGACAGTCAAAGCAGCGCTCACCGAGGACACAGGTAAGCGTATCACTGCTGGTGACGCTGCATTGATTAGCATGTTAGTACGCCCCTGTGGGTGTGCTAACATGCTAAGAGGGTGGCTAGTCGGGGGATATAACATCCTTGGGACTGGTCCCTGCGCTCATTAGCAGAGGATAAAAGATCTTTAGAAATCCTTTAGGCAGGGATTAGCAATATGCACCCAGAACTGCAGGTGGTTCTGGGTGCACATTAGATCTGACAAGTTCCCTTAAAAAGAAAAAAAAAGTCAAAATGGTTTTATTGTAAAAAAAAACAAAACACTCCATGTCTCCTTTCTCTGGTTCACCAATTTGTTTACAGAGAATTCAACTTAGTCCAGAAAGGGAAACCTGAAAGACCTAAAAAGAGAGCAATAACAAGAGACTGTCCTTCGTTCACCAAGAAATTATAAAGCAAAGTTTGCAGGTCTGATGTAGTCCAGCGCTTTTAGGACGTTCCTTGATTATGTAGACAAAGGCTATGGAACATGAGAACGAGGCACCATAGGCTTGAGCAGCAGCCACTCACGGTTTCTGCTGCACTCTACAACATCCAGCGACTGTGCCGTGCGGTGAGGACATCCGTAACGTCACTGACATGACCGCTGTCGCTGGGTTACACAGAGGGCAGCGCGAGACCCAGAATGTCTGATGAGCAGTAATTCAGTAACGTCCCTGCTCTTCAAAGCTGCCGGGTCTCGCGCTGCCCTGTGTGTAACCTGGTGACCATGGTCATGTCAGTAATGTTACAGATATCATCACAGTCGCGCAGCGTAAGCTGGGAATGGCTGCTTCTCAAGCCTGTGGAGCCTCCTTCTCATGCTCCATAGCATTTCATCTACGGAATGGAGGAACATTGTGGCAAGCGCTGGACTACATCGGACCTGGGAACTTTGCCTTCTAATAAATTGGTGAATGAGGGACAGTCTCTTGTTTTTGTTTTCGTCTTTTATGTCTTTCAGGTTTCCCTATCTGGAATACATTGGATTCCCTGGACTAAGTAGGACCTGCATGGGGGTTTTTGGGGGGTGGGGGGTTTATGAATTGGTGAACCAGAAAAAGAATCAGGGAGTATTTTTTATTTATTTTTTTTAATTATTTTTGTGCATGTTTCTGCGTTTTTTGTTTTTTTTACTTATTGAGTTGTCTGATAGACACACGTTCATTACTAACACCTGGGCTGGATACTAGCTGACGCTACACAACGGGCATCAACCCCAAAAAAAACATTACCCCAGTTGCCAACACACCAGGGCAGTTGGAAAATGCCAAGGCGAAGCGCTAGAACTGAAGCATCTAATGTGATGCACCATTTCTGGGACAGCTGATGGCTGATATTTTTAGGCTGGGAAGGGCCCAATAACCATGGCTGATTGACAGTTTGGACCTACAGCATCATCACTTCCTTGACGCAAACTATGCACCATGCTACAAGCAGAAGTGAATTTTTCTCTGCATGATCAGACAAGCACAGGGGCACTGCAGCTGTCTGGATCTGGTTAGCTTCAGAGCAGTGCTTGCAAGCTGTATAGCAAAGCGCTTCCAAGCATGTGCTCTTTGCCTAGGAGACCATCCACTACTGATAGACTGACCGAGGTGGCGGTAGCCTTTGCAAGGAACAGCAAACTATGACATTGAAAATCCCTCTGTTCTTGAAAGGGAAGAGGATTTTTAATATAAAGTGAATTGTAAATTTGTATATGTTTGCAAGCAATTTTATCCATATAAGATAAGACAACAATGGGTTTTCAGACAAAAAATAAAATCATACCAGCCCAGAATACAGAAAAAAAAAATGTAAAAAAAGAAATATAACCTCACTGATCCCCTTCACTCACATTCCTACATTTCCTGAGTACCTTGTTGGTCTCTACTTCCTGGAAGCAAAGGAAAACAATCTGTCGATCCCTTGGTGGATTGGTCACTGTTGTGGACAGCATATTATAGTGATGTATTTTGGCTCTGGTTTTCATATGTATCACCTGGACAATCCCATTAAATATCTTAGGGAACCATGTACTGGATAGTGCTCCAAGGTCACTTTTAGATTGTTTTCTTAAACGCCTGCCACCTTTGTAACTGGACTCCATCCGGTACTGCAATGCAACCTCAACATCTGAATGGAGAAAGCTGCAATACCAAACACAGCACATGGATAGAAGTTCCAGTTCTCCAGTTACTGTTGCAGTTGTCACTTGTTAAATCCAATCATGGCCGTAAGTGTTGGCACCCTTGAAATTGTTCAAGAAAATTATTGCAATTACACAGGTTTTTTTGTTGTGTTGTTCCAATACACACAAAGGAAATCGAGGGAAAAAGGCAAATTGGACACAATTTCACACACAACTCCAAAAATTGTTGGCACCCTCAACTTAATATTTGGTTGAACACCTTTAGAATAAATAACTGCAATCAGTCTTATCCTATAACCATCTACAAGCTTCTTACTCTCCACTGGAACTTGTGACCACTCTTCTTTTGCAGACTGCTCCAGGTCTCTCATATTTGAAGGTGTCTTCTCCCAACAGCAATTTTAAGATCTCTCCACTGGTGTTCTATGCAATTTAGATCTGGACACATTGCAGCCACTTCAGAACTCTCCAGTTTTGTTTTCATCCATTTCTGGGTGTTTCTTGTAGTATGTTACTGGTCATTGTCCTGCTGGAAGACCCATGACCTAGGAAACAAACCCAGCTTTCGGACACTGGGCACTACATTGCAGTCCAAAATCCTTTGGTGACCTTCAGAATTCATGATGCCTTGCACACAATCAAGGCACCAGTAACCTCTTTGAACCTTCACCATATTTGACTGTAGGTATTGTGTTTGTTTTTCTTTCTAGGCCTCAGTCAATTTTTGGTAAATAGTAGAATGATGTGCTTTACCAAAAAACTCTATCTTGGTCTCATGTGTCCACAAGACACTTTCTCAGAAGAGTTTTGGCTTACGCTCACATTTTAGCAAACTACAGTCTACCTTTTTTATGTTTTAGTATCAGCAGTGGGGTCCTCCTGGGTCTCCTGTCATAGTGTTTTCATTTCATTCAAATGTCAACGGATATTTCGAGCTGACACTGTTACACCCTGAGCCTGTAGGACAGCTTACATTTCTTTGCAACTTGATTGGGATTGATTATCCACCATCCATACTATGCTGCGTTGCAACCTGTCCTCAATTTTTCTCTGCTATCCATGCACAAGAAGATTAGCTACAGTGCCATGAGCTGTAAACTTCTTGATTATGTTGTGCACCGTGGACAAAGGACCATGAATATTTCTGGAGATGGACTTGTAACGTTGAGATTGTTGACATTTTTCAACCGTTATGGTTCTCAAGTACTCTGATAGATCTTTTCTCTTTCTGTTCTCCATGCTTAGTGTGGCACATACAGATTCACAATGCAAAGATTGAGTCAACTTCTCCCAATTATACCTGGTTTCAGGCGTGATTTTCATATTACTCACACTTGTTTTCGTGCCGCAGGTGAGTTTTGAACAAGCATCACATGCTTGAAACAAAGTTGTTTGCAACATTTTTGGAATGGTGCCAACAATTTTGTTCTGCCCATTTGGGGGTTTTGTGTGAAAATATGTCCAATTTGCATTTTTTTTCCTCAGTTTTTGTGTTCTTCCAGCACACACAATGGAAATAAACGTGTATAACAACACATGTGTAATTGCAATAATTTTCTGGGAGAAATTCTTAATTTTCTGGAACAATTCAAGGGTGCCAACAGTTTCGGCCATGACTTTATCTATAGAATCAACTTCCTCATTACTGTGGCCCGGACTGATCCTGAGAGCTTGGGCTCTGGAGAGTCTCATGTGGATGGACTGGTGGTTGATCATGCATAGTGCTGCTCAATTCATTCTTATGGGAGTGCCGATGACCAGACTAATGCAGCTCTTAGCGATCTCTGGCAGTCCCATTAAGTGGCAATGCGTATGATTGACCTTTGCTCCATTCATACAGGGCTTTTCAGAGCCCCTGTTCTCCGGATCGGTGTGGTCCCAGTGACATGGACATTATCCTCTACTTGAGATTACCTATTTAATGGAGTTGTCTGTCGCCTATTGCTCATATTGTCAAGTGTACGAATATCCTGCTGATCCCCTGGACAGGCTCAGTTGCAAAGGCAACAGTCTGAAATCTGACATGGGCGCGATATCTGCCAGCCACCATACTGCTGCATCTGCAAACGTCCTCCTCAATGTGCAGCACCGTCCTAAACTTCCCCTTTAAAATGCACAATGACCAGAGACCCAGTAAGAAATGCCATATTCTCTTTTGTTCTCAGGTCATTTGAAGATGACTACGATGGAGATGAAATAATTTCTGCTCCCGAAATCAACAATAAAATGGATAAATTGGTCATCTCCGACCTGACGGCGTGAGACGGAACCTGCATCCTTCACTGGACAATCAGACTGACCAGTATTTATGGACTGAGCCCTGGTCACGAGAAGACTTTCAGGGGGAAATAATATATAAATATATTTTTTATGATTATTTTGTGAAGAGAATTGCTTTGTTTTGTAAAAAGCTCTATGACAAAAGAGTTCTGCTTTTATTCTAGCGCCTTGTGTGTGAGCGTGTGTGTGTGTGTGTGTGAGTGCACAAGTTTGCTGTCAAATGAACAAAAGCCATTTATGTGCAATATGTCTTAAATAAAGGGCCATTTTGTATCCACACTAGTACACAGCAGGGCCAGCGCGGTTGCCTATAGCAACCAATCCGGTTCCTGCTCTCGATTTCTAACCTGGCCTGGAGTGATGAAAGCTGGAATCTGGTTGCTATGGGTAACCCCTGCATTCCCTGCCTGCACTAGTGAGATTACATGAGGGCCTATGTGTTAATTGTAAAGAAATGACCTGATGTAATTGTATTTACTCACTGCCTTTACCCACCTCATATCTGTACGCTGCCGACACATAGACAAAACCAAAGCTCCTCTGCCCGGAAATCAGAAACCCTCTATTGGAAAAATTGTATTCGTAACCAGGAGGTAATAAGCAAGGCGTCAAGTATTATTATTTCTCACCGGTTTCCAGTATTCAGTATATGTATAATTTAAACCAAACTGTGTAAATATATATATATAAAAAACATAAAGAAATACTCATCCAAAATCATTACAATGATGAAGCTGGCAAAGCATTCTGGGACACTATTCTGCGGCATTTGACAATAATGAGATGTAGCAGAGCTGAGCGCGCTGATCTAATCAACTGCGGAGTTCTCACATAATATCCTCTATGAGGTCCATGAGTGATAATATAATAAATGTATAGGATTTATCCCGCAGAGACAACCCCTTTAAATAGGTGGGCTACTATGTAATACGCTAGTTCAGGAGACACATTTTACAGTGGCTTTCCACTCTGGTTACTCTAATATGTTTTAAATCCAATTTCCCCCTATGTTTCGCCACCTTGAATCACACCCCTTTTACCAGTCACTTACCATCTGTTAGGTGAGGCCTATGACAATGTATTTAAGGCGAAACGTATCATGTGCTGGAGAAAATACTCCCGACTTCTATGATTGATAATCTCAGCTCTGCTACATCTGTATGCATCTTTAATAGTTGTGAAATACTAGTTAGAAAGTACAAGGATTAAAGGAAACCTGTCAGCAGCTTTTTTTTGTTAAACAAAAAGTCACTTTACGCTTCCTAAAAGGGTTCCTTATGTAAAAAGGAACAAAAACTCTGCAATCAGAAATTTGGGGACATTCAAGAGAAAAATCAAGATAGCTACACCTTTATCAGATACGATCTGGCTCATTTGAAGACTGGTTATGTCATCCCAAATCTTGTCCTCATGAATGTCAATGAAGCCAGATTGGGCAGAAATAGGGCACAGCCAGCTTGATTTTTTTTTCCACCTACTTCACTGCAAAAGTGTAATTGGCATATTTCTTAGGAAGCAAAGTTAAGGATTTTTTTTTTTTTACTTTATGGGTTGTCTCAAGATCTTTCTTCAGGGGTGCCCTGCTCCTCTGCCCCTCCTGACTTCTTGTTTGCTCGTGGTTGAGCCACTGTCCCCAACTGCACTTAAAGAGCTTGTAAGTGCTGCGTTATTTGCCTAGGAAAACACTTACCTTGGATAGGCTACAGTGGTGGCCGGTAACCTAGGCAGCGGGCAGTAAACTATAGAATTAAAACTATTTAATTTTAATAAACGGTAAATTGCCAAGTTGCTAGTTTTACCATCATTTTGCAATTTTACCCATTTTATGATTTTGCGAAAACTGCTTTAAAGGGAACTTGTCCCCAGATTTGGTGACGATAAGCTGCGGCCACCACCAGTGAGCTCTTATATACAGTATTCTGGAAAGCTGTATATAACAGCCCAGGCCGCTCTGTGTAACATAAAAAACACGCACCTTGGGGGCAGTCCGGCCCAATGGGTGTCTCTTCTCTCCGATCCGGCACCTCCTCTCTGCAGCAATCGCCGTCCTCCTTCTGAGGCCTGTGTGCATAGCGCATCCTTCATCATGCACAATAGCAGACATTGTGGTCCTGCGCAGACACACTTTCATCTGCCCTGCTGAGGGCAAATCAAAGTACTGTAGTGCGCATGTGCGGGCAGTCTTTAACCTTTCCTCACACCTGCGCATTACAGTACTTTGATCTGCCCTCAGTAGGGCAGATCAAAGTGCACATGTGTAGGACCCCAATGCCAGTCTGGGCTGGATAGAAGGACGGAGATCGCAGCAGAGAGGAGGCGCTGGATTGGACCGGCCAAGCCCCCTCTAGGCGAGTATTATAAGTGGGGGGGGTTTTGCGTTGTACAGCGCGGCCTGGGCTCTTATATACAGTATTCTGGAATGCTGTATATAAAGACTCAGTGGTGGTAGCTGCAGCTTATAGTCGCCAAATCTGGTGGCAGGTTCCCTTTGCATACATTTTGCATTAAAAATCATTTTTGCAACCAGTTTCATTAAAAGTTTTCCACTTTTTGTTTCTTTTACTGTTACTTTGTTGTCTATTACTGATTGCAAAGTTAGTTAACTGAAAATGTATCAGTGAACTTCTTCTGACAGGCAGTTTGTAACTTTTATCTGTCTTTTACTCCACTTCTCTGCTTATTTATGACTTTGATACTTCATCTATCCTTTGATGTGGTCATGAATCTGCACAGAAGAGCTTAGAAAACACTATAAACAACTCCCTATCAGAATTGGTTTACTGATGGATTTTTATTTAATCCCTTAATGCTCTATTGAGCGGATCTGTATGTGTGGAACAGGCTCAGGAGCTGAGCCTGCTCTACATATGTTAGATGTCTGTTATGTTAAATAGCCGGCATCTGCCTCTAACAGCCTCTTTCGGAGCTGATCTCCACCCGTTGCAGTTAATCACTAAATTCCTTTGTCAGTCAGTGACAGCAGCACCTAGACGGAGCGATCCTCCTATCAGCCCCTTGCAGTTGCTGAAGATCCTGTTGCTGCCACCATGGTACTCCTGTAATGCTCAGCTACAGGCTGAGCTCCATAGAAGACCATGATTTTTCTCATATAATGCAGTATGTACTATAAGCGATTTATTTTAAATAAAGTCCAATATTTGATTGTGCTAATAAGAACACTGGTGGGTTGAAGATCAAAAGTTGCTGACAGATTCCCTTTAACTCTCTGCTGCCATATCTAACTAGTGAATGGCTTATCGATCAGTTATGTGATCAGAAAACAACTGCTGTATTGTATGTCTTATGTAATGAATTGATTAATATATGAGCACATACCGTATTCTGCATATAATGTCCATCAGTGAGCCGTGCTCCGTTACACCCAGTGTAGACTAGCCGTGTGCCCTACAATGCTCCGCCACTAGGTAAATGTCACTTTCAGTCTCACAGTAGTGTATAAATCACTGTTAGTGTATTTTATTTTATCCATCTTCTCTCTTCCTCTGCCATGTCTGTTATTTCTTTCGTTTGATCCTTCCTGGATGTGCCTTCACTCTTTGTAAACAAATATATCAATTTCAGAGTTTTAGTTTTGTAAGTAGTGTATATATTAAAAGTGAGTGGTACCTATCGCTTGTAGTGCTGCATGATCAACCACTTGCCGATATGGAAAACTCCTCGTTGTCTGGAGACTGCACTTGTCCACATCTTAATCTGATTCACATTATTGGTTAATTCTTACAATTGATGCTTCTATAATGCTCACACCTGGCATATTTTACACACAAAGTAGCATTGAATATGTGTTTATGGCCTCTACCTAGCTGCAAAGACTAGACTCAATAACAAGCTTGTGCAGGTTTGGAAGATTGGATCTCTCAACCTACGAAGTTAATGGGATTGTTCAACCTTAGGGTGACTGCAGACTTGTGAATCCTCACATCGCACTCACTGCACGCTATGAAGATTCTCCAGGAGCGGGCGGTCATGTGACTTCATGTATCTGACTTGCATACTTCCTGACGCATTCAGATTAAACATATCTGGCCTCGCTCCATACACCTGCATATAGTGAGGCTGCGCATGAAAATCATGAGTGCATGTATGCAAGTCACGTGCCCCCAGCTCCTAGCACCAGCGAATCCTCACAGCATGCAGTGCACACAATGTAAGGATTTACAAGTCTACAGTTAGTGTGACTGCATACTTGTAGCCTTAGGCCGAACAACCTATTTAAGGGTGTGTGCCCACGATCAGGGTTCACAGCGTTTTGGACACATGTTTCAGCTGCGTCCAAAACACTGCATTGTACACTACAAGCACAGTGGATGGGGTTTCTAGAAGTCTCATACCCACTGCGTGTACTGCCCGCAGCGAAAACTGACCTGCAATGCGGCTTTCCGAGCCGCAAGCATGTCAATTCTTTGCGGCAGAGTCGCAAGTGTTTTCCATAAGGCGAACACAGCGAAAGTCCGCAGCGCCTTGAACCCTGATCGTGGGCATGAGCAGCTGCAGTCTCCGGTGGAGGATACTCGCGTCCCCACAGCTCAGGACCCACCGCTTCCAGGACGTAGCGGGTCCTGATCGTGGGCACATACCCTAAGGCTGTTTTCACATATCATCAAATCACAGTCCACGTACAGATAGAACATTCATAAACTGGTCAAGGGTCTCTTGATGCAAATTTCACAGTCAGTAGGTATATCTGAGGCTGTTGAGTGCAGGTCAGGAGTTCTGTGACTCGTCCATACCCAGACTGTAGCTTTCAGATGTTTGAAACTGGCCTAATTCTACATGGGTCCGATATGCAGCACTTTTGCTTGTGTTAAATCTGCACATTACAGTAGCAAAGTGAATGATATTTTAAGAAATCTTATTCATCAATGTGTTAGAAACCTGCAGAATAATTTGACTATCCCTTCAACTTGAAGGTTCCCACATGTCAAATTATTGCTGCATATTATCACTGCAGTTTACAGCACCAAATTTGCCACATTTCCACAATAAAATCCACATCAAGTTGTGAATACTTCTTACACATTTTGCTTCTGCAGAAGATAAATCCTGCCTGGACCTGCTATTACTCCTCTAATCTCAAAGGTCAATTTTTAGCTGAGGATCAAGTTTGTTTTACATAGTCTACAAAGATGAAGAAAGCCATGGCACTCACAGTAAAAATCCAATTCAGTTCTTTATTCTTTCCATAAAGCAGGGTAAAAGAGCGGTAAGAGGGCTGGGTGCAGGCTCCCTGGGGACGACTGCCGTTTCGTACACCCTGGCACTTCTACTAGTTGAGTGGACTCGTAGAAGTACCAGGAGGTACAAAACGGCCGTCGTCCCCAGGGAGCCTGCACCCGGCCTTCTTACCGCTCTTTTACCCTGCTTTATGGAAAGAATAAAGAACTGAATTGGATTTTTACTGTGCGTGCCGTGGCTTTCTTCCTCTGTAGACTATTTGGATCTTCTTCCTGTTTCCACGGGCACACAGAACCAACATTGTGGTTTACAGAACGGATCAGGCTCACTCCTCCCCGGCACCAGCTTAAGGCGGTGCACACCCACTTCTCTCTTGATTCATCAAGTTTGTTCTACACTGGTTTGGGGTTTTGATATCAACCTGTATGAAAAATCAGCAAGCCTAACATACTGCCCAGAGGTCATCTATGCGAGACTTACTATACACCATAATGGCCTATTCACACACAAGACATTTTGCCCTTCTGTTAATGTAATGTATTATTAGCCTTGTAGAAACACACTGTAACACCAGCTTCAGATCAGCGTATTTTACATACACCTGCTGTCCGTGTTATACACCGCATGGATCAATGTTATTAAATAGGGCAGCTTAAATGAGCATTTTTTTTTATCACATAGACTTAAGGGTATGTGCGCACAGTGCATTTTTCACGGTGTTTTTGTGCGTTTTTGGTCAGAAAACTGCATCACTTTGCTTCCTCAGCAAAGCCTATGAGTTTTCATTTTTTCTGTCTACACACAACTTTTTTTTTTTTGCTGCATTTTTGAGCTGAAAAAAAATGGTCATGTCAATTCTTTCCTGCGTTTATCTGCGTTTTTCCTCCCATGCAATGCATTGGAAAAACGGAGCAAAATCCAGTCATCAAAAATGCAGCAAAACGCAGCCAAAAAACGCACATTCGCAGTAAAAACGCATGCGTTTTTGCAGCCAAAAATGCATAAAAACGCAGCGTCAAAAAATCGCAGCGTTTGCACATAGCCTAAGTGCTAGTGAATAATAATAAAAATAAAAAAAGCAGCCTGTGGTATTCTAATTTGTTTTTCAGAACAAACTTGTCCATTAAAGTCAATAAGTGCATTAAATCCAGATGTCATATGGGCACACAGCTTCTGTTTTTTTATGGATCCATTGTGTGAATTGGAAATTGTATTTCAGCAATTATAATTTTTATATTGTTTGAGTTAAAAAGATGCCATATTGTTGTCATACTGAGCTAAAAAGAACAAAATCAAGAAAGGAAAAAAATGGCAACTGCTAACCCATGGCACCTAGAAGTGATCTTCCGAATACTCTTTTATTATTACATCAGATATGATACTTAAAAGCTGTGAGATATTATTTTGGCTCCTAAAACCAGGCTATAGTACTTAGCTTGACATGTAGTTTTCACCATTCTATATTGGCGTTCTTATGGACAATAGTAAGACACGTCAGTGTGATATTCCAGGTGAAGTGCTCCTATAAGCCCATGTTATAAAGATTCATTTATGGGGTTAAGTGAAGGAGTTTTCCCACGATCAAAGTTAATTTGAAATTTAATTTTAATCAACAGATCTTAGAATAATAAATTCCACAATCAATGTATTATAAAAAAAAATAATGTTCCTGTGCTGAGATCTTATACTGTATATGTATCCCTGCTATGTACTGTGTAATGACCGTGTCTGACCGTACAGAGACATGAACTCAACAATTTTCAACCTTAATAAGTTGAAAAAATAACCAGACTAGCTCAATAATTTAAAATAAATATTTTTAATAAAAAACAATAAAGTGCCTCAAAAGATCATAAATAGGCACACTTTGCCCTCTGAATGCTAATATAAATAAATAACAGCCCAATAAATACACAAAGTACAAAATAGTATAGATATAAAATTAGATTGCACAAAGCGGCTAAAATAACAGTGAAGGGAGAATTCACAGCCGTATAGTAAAGGTACCGTCACACATAACGAGATCGCTAGTGATCGCTGCTGAGTCACCGTTTGGTGACGCAGTAGCGATCCCGTTAGCGATCTCGTTATGTGTGACATTTACCAGCGATCAGGCCCCTGCTGTGAGATCTCTAGTCGTTGCAGAATGGTCCAGGCCATTTTCTTCAAAGGTGATGTCCTGCTGAGCAGGACACATCGCTGTGTTTGACACTGTGTGACAGGGTCACAGTGACTGCTGAGATCGTTATACAGGTCGCTACCGCGACCTGTATTGTTCCTGCATCGCTGGTAAGATCTGACTGTGTGACATCTCACCTGCGATCTCCCAGCGACTTACCTGCGATCCTTTTCAGGTCACATCGTTTTCGGGATCGCTGGTAAGTCGTTGTGTGTGACTGGGCCTTAATACTAGACCAGTAAATAGAAAATCCAAAGAAGGGTAAAATACCCACACTTGGTATATTAATGATAGGTAAAGGTAAGGTAACCTATAACCCTAAGGTCTGAGATTAACAGCAAAATTAGTTCCCATAAGACAAGTGTTAAAGGCTTGCAAGTATACACCCCCTGACAGATGTTCTGTCGCTTATTCATGCTATGTAAATAAAACCTTATAACCTGACTTTAAATTCATCCATTGGTTTTATAAATTACTCTTTTGAAAGCTAAAACCCTCCCAAATTTGGTTTAGGTTATGAAAATAAAGTTGCTGAAATATTGATCATTTAATGAACACGGAAAGGTCAGATTTTGGCAACACAAAAGTTTTGTCGCCCACAGAAAGTAATTTGAAATCCAAACAAATAATTAACTTGTAATACAAAGATATGTTGCATAACATTGGTGAATGAAGTTGTGGTGCTATTTCAGCCATATTTAATATTTTGTGTGACTTCCATGAGCTTGAAGGACTGCATCCATGCGGTTCAACAATGATTCTTACAATTTATTGATGAAGTCATCAGGAATAGCAAAGAATGCAGTCTTACATGCCTCCTAGAATTCATCTAGATTCTTTGTTTTTGTCTTCCAAGCTTCCTCTTCCATCCTACTCCAAACAAGCTCCATGATGTTCATGTTTGGTGACTGGGCTGGCCAGTCCTTGAGCACCTTGATCTTCTTTGCCAGGAGGAACTTTGTTGTAGAGATGGATCCTGGTCCAGAATTTGACCCCTTTTATGATTGGGAATGTAAGAGGTAGCTAATACTTCTTGATATTTTAGGCTATTGATATTGCCTTCCACCTTGCAAATGTTTTGCACACCCCCATACTGAATGTAACCCCAGACCATGATCTTTCCACCACCAAACTTAACTTTTTTCTGGGTGTATTTTGGATCCATATGGGCTTCAGTAGGTCTCCTGCAGTATTTGCGGCAGCTGTGGTATAATTCAACTGAAGATTCATCAGAGAAATCCACCTGCCACTTTGCCAGCGTCCATCTGTTTAGCAGGCTGTGGGACTTGGCAAATGCTACACTGTTTTTTAATTGCCTTTTGTTTAGTTGTGGCTTCTGGGCACTGATTCGACCATGGAGGCCATTTTGATACAGAATCCTACAAACTGTTCTAGTTGACACAAGGACTTGAGGTGATCAGGCCTGTTGGAGCTCTGCTGCAGTGGAAGAGGGGCTGGCTTTGGATTTTCTAACCAATAAACGTTCCTCCTGAGCAGTTGTCTTGTGGGGTCTGCCCGCAACCTGGGCTTGTCAAAAAAATCTCCAGTCTCTTCAAATCTTTTTTTAATTCTTTGTACTTGACGCTGAGACACATTAAAGGTGTCAGCCACCTCTGCAGTGGATCTGGTCTTCAGCCTCTTGATAATCACGGCTTTGGTCGCAGGGTGGATTTTTGGCATGTGGTCAGAGATCAAGTTGCAGTTCAAGTGAAGGTCTGGGGTGCTGGGTTTCTTTTTATACACACCCACTAATTAACCGATCATTTAGTGAGCACAGGTGCGGATGTAAACTAGGATTAGGTGCATTATATGACAAGGTGACAAAACTTTTGTCTTGCCAAAATCTTACCTTTCTGTGTTCATTTAATGATCAATATTTCAGCTTTGCAGCAACTTTATTTTCATAACCTAAACCAAATTTGGGAGGATTTCAGCTTTCAAAAGAGTAATTTATAAAACCAATGGATGAATTTAAAGTCAGTTTAAAAGCTTTTATTTACATAGCATGGATAAGCGACAGAACTTCTGTCAGGGAGTGTATATACTACTTGTGTTAAACAAACAGAAATCAAGATTGTATTACCTGAATCAGTGGTGGTAGTGGGAATCTGAGCGGTCGCGTGCCTACACTCCGACACGTGTTTCGCAGTATCGTCCTCGGGGCTGTTCACATTTTGACAGCATGAGACCAAGACGACACCTAAAAATTGATAAACAGTACCACGCCATTGTGAGGCTTCAAGCAGGATGTTCTCAGATGGAAGTGGCCACAGAGCTTAGAGTATCACAGAGTGTCATCAGCAGCTTGCAACAGAGAGAGACTGGAAGAGTCACAGAAAGGTATAGAAGTGGATGTCCTTTGTCCACATCCCACACTGATGACTGCTTCATTGTGAACAGTGCCCTTCAGAACCTGATGATGAATGCTACACAACTGCAGGCACATTTAAGGGAGGAGAGAGGGACAGAAGTGTCACAGCAGACCAGTCAAAACAATTGACATCAGTGTGGTCTGCGTGCTACACAGCCTGTTGGGTACTTGACCACACCGCCAGGCACAGGCATCATTGTCTTGCTTGATGATTGCCTAGTAGGCCTCAGTGCTGTTCACTGATGAGTCTATTCATGCTGAGATTGATGGCCTCCAACGATGTTGGAGACCTCAAGGAGAGCGCTATGTATCAGCCACTGTTGTCTCCAGATGAGCCTTTGGTTGTGGTGGTTTTACAGTGTGGGCTGATGTGTCTGGTCAATACAGAACTACTCTACATTTTGTGACTGATACAGTAACAAGCCCCTACTACTTGAATAACAACATTCATCCAGTCATTGTGCCTCTAAATTAACAATACAGGCCTAATTTAATCTTTATGGACAACAATGATTGAGGTTGCATTATTAGAAAACAGTGCTGAAGATTGGGATGCCTCAAATGGAGTGTCCAGCGCTTTCTCCAGACCTGAATTCCATAGAAAACCTATGGGGTCAGTTGAGTCACTGTATAGAGCAGGGGTGGGCAATTAATTTTCCCATGGGGCCACATGAGAAATTGGGATTTTTTTTTAGAGTGCCAGACTAATGTAATTAGCTCAGTTCTACCCAATACTGTATATAGTATATATACTATCCCTTCATAAACAAACAGTAAGCTAAACAATAATAAGATTCAATGAAAATGTGGGGGGCATACACATTACTGGGATCAGTGGGGGGCATAGACATTACTGGTGTCAGTGGGGGACATACACATTACTGGTTTCAGTAAGTGGCATAGACATTACTGGGGTCAGTAGGGGACATACACATTACTGGGGCCTGTGGAGCATACATACTGGCCCTGGTGGCCTGTGGAGCATACATACTGGCCCTGGTGGCCAGTGAGGCATGCATACTGACAGTGGTGGCTAGTGGGGCATGCATACGGACAGTGGTAGGCAGTGGGGGCATGCATACTGACAGTGGTGGCCAGTGGGGCATGCATACTGACTGTGGTGGCCCTGGGGACGATGAGGGCACAGGCAGGCAGCACTGCAGCAGCAGAGCCTGAGGGCTCCATTGGCTGCCTTCTCGGAGTCCCCTCTGTGTCTGCTTCTATTGCAGGCACAGGGGGACCTGAAAAGGCACAAGCACTTCTCCCCTCCTGCAGACATTCTGCACTCTCACTGCTGCTACTGGTGCACTTACCGCAGTTTGTAGAACAAACGTTTTTGAAGTGGCCGCTGTGGAGATGAGCCGGTCACGTGAGGATCCCTGGGTAGAACGGGCAGGCAAAGGGGGCGTGGCCTGCATCGACAGAGCAGGAGGAAGGGACAAGGGATGCATCCGAGGAGTGTGTGTTTCCAGCATTTAGGGGGCGTGGATGACCGCAAAATGGGGCGTGACTAGCAGCATAGATGCCATAGAAGGCATCCAGAGTGTGATCAGCATCCAGAGGGGGCATGACCGGCAGAGTGGGGGGTGCGGCAGCTGCTTATCACTGCACTGCAAGATACATAGCTCCCGGCAGTGAGAGCGAGGCTGAGGCATAGATCAGGCCACGCCTCCAACTCTCAGCAAGATGGGCAGGCGATCACAGACAATAGGCGGGCCGAATCCGGCCCGCAGGCCGCCTCTTGCCCAGGTCTGGTGTAGAGGCTTGTAATCTGTACCCCAGAACCTCAATAACTTGAGGGCCACCCTTCAAGAACAGTGAGATGCCTCCGCAGACAATAACTCCACTTGTGAACAGTATGAAATGTTGCTGTCAAGGTGTAAGGCCACATGGCAAGTTATTGAGCCATAGACATTGTTGTTAGCTTTTGTTTCAATAAATTGTTGAGATAAGAAAATATTTGACTTTTGGATGAAATACACATAGGCGGATCATAATGAGGGCAATTTGGGCTTACCACCTGGAACCCATAGCTCCAGGGGGGCCATGGCCAGACTGCCCCCATTATAATGTGTTGTGCGGCAACACATACTCGCCTCCCTTCCATTACATCTGTATAATCTCCTAGCAGAGAGCTTACCTGGAATTACGCTGCAGAACAGCAGCGCAGCTCCAATCGCCAGTGCAATTATGTCATTAGCTGGCACCAGCATTTATGCTTTGGCATTAAGGAGTGGTGGAGTCACAGGGGGACGAAAGTGAGGTGAGTAGTTGGGAGGTTTTTTATGTGCGCACTCCTGCTGTATATGGGAGGCTATGTGGGGTGGGCTCCTTTTATATAGGAGGTTATGTGGGGGCTGCTGGTGTATATAGAAGACTATGTGGGGGCTCCTGCTGTGTTTGGGCAGCTGTGTGTGGGCTCCTGCTGTATATGAGGGGCTGTCTGGGGGCCCCTGCTGTATAAGGGGGGCTGTGTGTGGGCTCCTGCCGTATAAGATGACTGTGTGTGGCCTGTTGTATAGGGGAAGGCTATGTGGGGGCTCCTGCTGTATAGGTGGTGGCTGTGCATGGGCTCCTGTTGTATATAGGGGGCGGTGTGTGGGCTCCTGCTATGTAGAGAGGGCTGTATATAAGAGGCTTTGTGGGGGCACCTGATTTACAGTGGGTACGAAAAGTATTCAGACCCCTTTAAATTTTTCATTCTTTGTTTCATTGAAACCATTTGGTAAATTCAAAAAAGTTCATTTTTTTTTCTCAATATACACTCTGCACCACATCTAGACAAAAAAACAGAAATATAGATTTTTTTGCAAATTTATTAAACAAGGCAAACTGAAATATCACAAGGTCATAACTATTCAGACCTTTTGCTCAAATATGTAAGTCACATGCTGTCCATTTCCTTGTGAGCCTCCTTAAGATGGTTCTACTCCTTCATTGGAGTCCAGCTATACAAGACCTCACAACTCACAGTGCATGTCAGACCAATTGAGAATCATGAGGTCAAAGGAACTGCCCAAGGAGCTCAGAGACAGAATTGTGGCAAGGCACAGATCTGGCCAAGGTTACAAAAGAATTTATGCAGTACTCAAGGTTTCTAAGAGCACAGTGGCCTCCAAAATCCTTAAATGAAAGAAGTTTGGGACCACCAGAACTCTTCCTAGACCTGGCCGTCCAGCCAAACTGAGCAATCGTGGAGAATAGTCTTGGTGAAAGAGGTAAAGAAGAACCCCAAGTACACTGGAGATGCAGTAGGGAGATGGGAGAAAGTTCCACAAAGTCAACTATCACTGCAGCCCTCCACCAGTCAGGCCTTTATGGCAGAGTGGCCCGATGGAAGCCTCTCAGTGCAAGACATATGAAAGCCTGCATAGAGTTTGCAAAAAAACACATGAAAAACTCCCAGACTATGAGAAATAAGATTCTCTTGTCTGATGAGATGAAGATAGAACTTTTTGGTGATAATTTTAACCTGTATTTGTGGAGGAAATCAGGCACTGCTCATCACCTTCCCAATACAATCCTAAGAGTGAAACATGGTGGTGGCAGCATCATGCTATGGGGGTGTTTTTCAGCTGCAGGGACAGGACGACTGGTTGCAGGAATTGAAGGAAAGATGAATGCGGCCAAGTAGAGATATCCTGGAAGAAAACCTCTTCCAGAGTGCTCTGGACCTCAGACTTGACCGAAGGTTCACCTTCCAACAAGACAATGACCCTAAGCACACAGCTAAAATAACAAAGGAGTGGCTTCAGAACAACTCTGTGACCATTCTTGACTGGCCTAGCCTCTGCCCTGACATAAACCCAATTGAGCATCACTGGAGAGACCTGAATTTCTGTCCACCAATGTTCACCATCCAACCTGACGGAACTGGATAGGATCTGCAAGAAAGAATAGCAGAGGAGCCCCAAATCCAGGTGTAAAAAACTTGTATCATTCCCAAGACAACTCATGGCTGTACTATCTCAAAAGGAGGGTGCTTCAACTCAACACTGAGCAAAGGGTATGAATACTTCTGACCATGTGATATTTCAGTGTTTCTTGTTTAATAAATTTGTAAATTTTGCTGGTGCTGCACACACAGAGTCAAACTCCCTGTGCACAACTTTTCCAATGCAGCCGACCGCCAATCAGAGGCAAGCAACTGAGGTCATACACCTCAGCTGCTTGCCTCTGATTGGACGGCAGCTTCCATTGGAGGAATAGTTGTGCACAGAGAGCTTGACTCTGCACGTGCAGCGGCGGCAAAACGTTCATCTGAAATAAAGTGCTGACAGTGGCTACAGCCCCTGCACCGACTGCGATAGTCAACAGGGGCACGGGCCTGCAGGCCGCAAGAAGCAGCCTGGGGGGGGGGGGCACATGCAGGCTGCGTGTTTGGGACCTCTGACCTAGGGTATAAGAAGATTGCCAACACCCTGAAACTGAGCTGCAACATGGTGGCCAAAACCATACAGTGGTTTAACAAGACATGTTGCATACAGTTCAGGCCTCACCATGGTCGACCAAAGAAGTTGACTGCACGTGCTGTGTGTCATATCCAGAGGTTGTCTTTTCAAAATAGATGTATGGGTGCTGTTAGCATTGCTACAGAGGTTGAAGGAGTGGGGTGGGGGTCAGCCTGTCAGTGTTTAGATCATACGTCGCACACTGCATCACATTGGTCTCCTCTAAAGATGATGCACAAGAAAGCCCGCAGGTTGCTGAAGACAAGCAGACTAAAGACTCGGATTACTGGAACCATGTCCTGTGGTCTGATGAGAACAAGATAAACTTAGTTTAGATAGTGTCAATTGTGTGTGGTGGCAACCAGGTAAAGAGCACAAAGAAGTGTGTCTTGCCTACAGTGATGCATAGTGTAGGGAGTATTATGGTTTCGGTCTGTACAAGTGCTGCTGGCTGTGGGGGGCCACAGTTCATTGTGGGAACCATGAATGCCAACATGTACTGTGAAGCCGAGCATGATCCCCCTACCTGCTACAGAAGCTGAGGGTAAAGGTGCTAGACCTAAACACTATGGAACATCTGTGGGGCATCCTCAAACAGAAGGTGGAAGATTGCAAAGTGTCTAACATCCACCAGCTCCATGATCTCGTGAAGGATGGAAAAATTCCAGCGGCTCCTGTGGAGCGCTAGGGAACTCCATGCCCAAGAGTTAAACCAGGGCATGAAAATAATGGTGGCCACAATAAATAGTCACACTTTGGGCACAGTTTGGCTATTTTAACTTAGGGGTGTATTCACTTCTGCTGACAGCGGTTTAGACATGAATGGCTGTGTGTTGAGTTATTTAGAGAGAACCAAATTTACCCTATTGTACACTGACTATTTTACATTGTATCAGGGTCATATCTTCAGTGTTGTCCCAGGAAAAGATATAATAAAATATTTACAAAAATGTGATATACTGTGAGTATATAAAATATACATATATAGATATAGTCAGTAACAACATACAGTGCCTTGCGAAAGTATTCGGCCCTCTTGAATTTTCAACCTTTTCCCACATTTCAGGCTTTAAACATAAAGATAAAAATTTTAATGTTATGGTGAAGAATCAACAACAAGTGGGACACAATTGTGAAGTTGAACGAAATTTATTGCTTATTTTAAACTTTTGTAAAAAAGAATAAACTGAAAATTGGGGCGTGCAACATTATTCATCCCCTTTATTTTCAGTGCAGCACATTCACGCCAGAAGTTCATTGAGGACCTCAGAATGATCCAATGTTGTCCTAAATGATTGATGATGATAAATATAAGCCACCTGTGTGTAATCAAAGTCTCCGTATAAATGCACCTGCTCTTTGATAGTCTCAGGGCTCATGCACACCTAACTGCTGAATATTCTGCAGAGATTTGACAGCACATGTGCGCTTCAAATCGCTGCAGAAACACTGCATAATGGACGCAGTATTTTTTTTTTTTTAATTTTATTTAAAGCCAATTTCATGCGCTATGGCTGCTGCCCCCACCATAGACAGAGTGGGAGCTGCATCCAGAACGCACAAATAATTGACATGCTGCTTTTATGAACGCACGGATTTGGGTCAAAATTTTAGCACCCAAATCGCTGCCTACATAAAAGCATCCTGCGCACGTGTCATGCACAATCTTCATAAATTCTGCAGGGGATGCAGGACGCATGCATTTACGCTGCAGTGCAATACGCAGCGTAAATGCATGCAATTACGCAACGTCCTAAGTGTTCTATTTAAAGCACAGATAGCATCATGAAGACCAAGGAACACAACAGGCAGGTCCGTGATACTGTTGTGGAGAATTTTAAATCCGGATTTGGTTACAAAAATATTTCCAAAACTTTAAACATCCCAAGAAGCACTGTGTAAGCGATCATATTGAAATGAGGATCATACCACTGCAAATCTACCAAGACCCGGCCGTCCCTAAAAAATTTAATTTCAAACAAGAAGACTGATCAGAGATGCAGCCAAGAGGCCAATGATCACTCTGGATGAACTGCAGAGATCTACAGCTGAGGTGAGAGAGTCTGTCCATTGGACAACAATCAGTCGCACACTGCACAAATCTGGCCTTTATGGAAGAGTGGCAAAAAGAAAGCCATTTCTCAAAGATATCCATAAAAAGTGTAGTTTAAAGTTTGCCACAAGCAACATGGGAGACACCAAACATGTGGAAGAAGGTGCTCTGGTCAGATGAAACCAAAATTGAACCTTTTGGGCACAATGCCAAATGATATGTTTGGAATTAAAGCAACACAGCTCATCACCCTGAACACACCATCCCCACTGTCAAACATGGTGGAGGCAGCATCATGGTTTGGGCCTGCTTTTCTTCAGCAGGGACAGGGAAAATGGTTAAAATTGATGAGAACCGTGTGATTTTCCGCATGTGTGCCATCCTCCATAGAGTAACATTGGTCTCCGTGTCTCCGGTATGTGCAAAAATGTACCAAACACGTACCAGAGGCACGGATGTGTGTTGCGGGCCTTAATGTGCAAAACTGATAGACACATACCACAAGCGGCTTGCAGCTATAATCACAGCAAAAGGTGGCAAAGTATTAACTTAAAGGGGACAAATAATATTGCACGCCCCAATTTTCAGTTTTACTTTTTATAAAAGTTTAAAATAAGCAATAAATTTTGTTCAACTTCACAATTGTGTCCCACTTGTTGATTTTCAACCATAAAATTTAAATTTTTTTATCTTTGTTTGAAGCCTGAAGGGTGAGGAAAGGTTGAAAAATTCAAGGGGCCGAATACTTTCGCAAGGCACTGTATATGCGGTTTCCTGTGAACACATGCTTCCTCACGGCTTTGCATGCCTTGAGGAAGCCATATGTTTACATGAAACCGTGATGGCCACATAACAAGCGCCATCTGCAGTCCAAATGTTCTTAGCTTAACATAAAAGCGCATGTTTCAAGCAGTGCGTGGCGCTACGCACAGTATATACGGTATCCATCATTCATATAACCTCACTGAGGCGTATATCCATTTAAAGAGGACCTTTCACCAAATTTTTCACATGTTGAACTGAACACACAAAATGTTTTGTTTTTGTCTTTTGCCTCTATATTTCAAGGATATTATATATATATACAGTCATATGAAAAAGTTTGGGCACCCCTATTAATGTTAACCTTTTTTCTTTATAACAATTTGGGTTTTAGCAACAGCTATTTCAGTTTCATATATCTAATAACTGATGGACTGAGTAATATTTCTGGATTGAAATGAGGTTTATTGTACTAACAGAAAATGTGCAATCCGCATTTAAACAAAATTTGACAGGTGCAAAAGTATGGGCACCTCAACATAAAAGTGACATTAATATTTTGTAGCTTCTTCTTTTGCAAAAATAACAGCCTCTAGTCGCTTCCTGTAGCTTTTAATGAGTTTCTGGATCCTGAATGAAGGTATATTTGACCATTCCTGTTTACAAAACAATTCCAGTTCAGTTAAGTTTGATGGTCGCCGAGCATGGACAGCACGCTTCAAACCATCCCACAGATGTTCAATGATATTCAGGTCTGGGGACTGGGATGGCCATTCCAGAACATTGTAATTGTTCCTCTGCATGAATGCCTGAGTAGATTTGGAGCGGTGTTTTGGATCATTGTCTTGCTGAAATATCCATCCCCTGCGTAACTTCAACTTCGTCACTGATTCTTGCACATTATTGTCAAGAATCAGCTGATACTGAGTTGAATCCATGCGACCCTCAACTTTAACAAGATTCCTGGTGCCGGCATTGGCCACACAGCCCCAAAGCATGATGGAACCTCCACCAAATTTTACTGTGGGTAGCAAGTGCTTTTCTTGGAATGCCGTGTTTTTTTGCCTCCATGCATAACGCCTTTTTGTATGACCAAACAACTCAATCTTTGTTTCATCAGTCCACAGGACCTCCTTCCAAAATGTAACTGGCTTGTCCAAATGTGCTTTTGCATACCTCAGGCGACTGTTTGTGGCGTGCTTGCAGAAACGGCTTCTTTCGCATCACTCTCCCATACAGCTTCTCCTTGTGCAACGTGTGCTGTATTGTTGACCGATGCACATTGACACCATCTGCAGCAAGATGAAGCTGCAGGTTTTTGGAGGTGGTCTGTGGATTGTCCTTGACCGTTCTCACCATTCGTCTTCTCTGCCTGTCTGATATTTTTCTAGGCCTGCCACTTCTGGGCTTAACAAGAACTGTACCTGTGTTCTTCCATTTCCTTACTATGTTCCTCACAGTGGAAACTGACAGTTTAAATCTCTGAGACAACTTTTTGTATCCTTCCCCTGAACAACTATGTTGAATAATCTTTGTTTTCAGATCATTTGAGAGTTGTTTTGAGGAGCCCATGATGCCACTCTTCATAGGAGATTCAAAGAGGAGAACAACTTGCAAGTGGCCACCTTACATACCTTTTCTCATGATTGGATACACCTGCCTATGAAGTTCAAAGCTCAATGAGGTTACAAAACCAATTTAGTGCTTTAGTAAGTCAGTAAAAAGTAGTTAGGAGTGTTCAAATCAAGAAATTGATAAAGGTGCCCATACTTTTGCACCGGTCAAATTTTGTTTAAATGCGGATTGCACATTTTCTGTTAGTACAATAAACCTCATTTCAATCCAGAAATATTACTCAGTCCATCAGTTATTAGATATGTGAAACTGAAATAGCTGTTGCAAAAACCCAAATTGTTATAAGGAAAAAAGGTTAACATTAATAGGGGTGCCCAAACTTTTCCATATGACTGTGTGTGTATGTATGTATATATATATGTATATATATATATATATATATATATATATATATATATATATATATATATATATATATATAATATATATATATATATATATAATATATATATATATATATATATATATATAATATATATATATATATATATATATATATAATATATATATATATATATATATAATATATATATATATATATATAATATATATATATACATATACACACATATATATATATATGTATATACACACATTATACACACACACACACACACACACACACACTGCTTGAAACATGCGCTTTTATGTTAAGCTAAGAACATTTGCACTGCAGATGGCGCTTGTTATGTGGCCATCACGGTTTCATGTAAATATATGGCTTCCTCAAGGCATGCGAAGCCGTGAGGAAGAATGTGTTCACAGGAAACAGTATATAATATATGTATATATATAAAATTATTTTTTTTTTTAGCCAAGTGGACATTCCCAGAGATATTTCACTGGGCACATATGCTTCCTCTTTCTGATGCTGATCAATTATGAGCCGGCAGAGCATACTGGGGACAGAGGGGCACACATCCCACAATAGGTTAGAACATGCTCTGTGTGAGACAAATTAAGGCCCTTTCAGATATTCGTGTTTAAAAAGGTGCAAGCCACACGTGCCGGTATGGTCATCCGTGTGATGTCCGTGTTTGCATACTTGAGACATCCGTGCGACTGATACCGGTAAAAAAATGCATGATACTGAAATGAATGATTTTTTTTAATGTGTGAAAGATGGGCAAAGCCTGAAAAATTATAGATTGATATAGAAAGATAAATAGATGGAACAGGTAAGATAGAGAGATATAAAGAAAGAAAATAAGAAAGAACATATAAAATACACAGTGTGCAGAATTATTAGGCAAGTTGTATTTTAAAGGATTTTTTTTTTATTATTGATCAACAACTATGTTCTCAATCAACCCAAAAGACTCAAATATATAAGCTTAATATTTTTGGAAGTTGGAGTGTTTTTTTTTTTGATTTGGCTATCTTCGGAGGATATCTGTTTGTGCAGGTAACAATTACTGTGCAGAATTATTAGGCAACTTAATAAAAACCAAATATATTACCATCTCACTTGTTTATTTTCACCAGGTAAACCAATATAACTGCACAAAATTTAGAAATAAACATTTCTGACATGCAAAAACAAAACCCCCCAAAAAATGAGTGACCAATATAGCCACCTTTCTTTATGATGACACTCAGCAGCCTACCATCCATAGAATCTGTCAGTTGCTTGATCTGTTTACAATCAACATTGCGTGCAGCAGCCACCACAGCCTCCAGACACTGTTCCGAGAGGTGTACTGTTTTCCATCCCTGTAGATCTCACATTTACTGAGGGACCACAGGTTCTCTATGGGGTTCAGATCAGGTGAACAAGGGGGCCATGTCATTATTTTTTCATCCTTTAGACCTTTACTGGCCAGCCACGCTGTGGAGTAGTTGGATGCATGTGATGAAGCATTGTCCTGCAGGAAAATCATGTTTTTCTTGAATGATACCGACTTCTTCCTGTACCACTGCTTGTCTTCCAGAAACTGACAGTAGGTCTGGGAGTTGAGCTTCACTCCATCCTCAACCCGAAAAGGTCCCACAAGTTCATCTTTGATGATACCAGCCCATACCAGTACCCCACCTCCACCTTGCTAGCGTCTGAGTCGGAGTGGAGCTCTCTGCCCTTTACTGATCCAGCCTCTGGCCCATCCATCTGGCCCATCAAGAGTCACTCTCATTTCATCAGTCCATAAAACCTTTGAAAAATCAATCTTAAGATATTTCTTGGTCCACTCTTGACGTTTTATCCTATGTTTCTTGTTCAAACGTGGTCGTTTTTCAGCCTTCCTTACCTTGGCCATGTCCCTGAGTATGGCACACCTTGTGATTTTTGATACTCCAGTAACGTTGCAGCTCTGAAATATGGTAACAAATGGCATCTTGGCAGCTTCACGCTTGATTTTCCTCAATTCATGGGCAGTTATTTTACGCCTTTTTTGCCCAACTCTCTTCTTGCGACCCTGTTGGCTATTTGCCATGAAACGCTTGATTGTTTGGTGATCACACTTCCAGGAGGATGCAGCAGTCTTGAAATTGCCAAACTTTTGAAGACATCTCACAATTTTGGACTTTTCAGAGCCTGTCAAATCTCTCTTCTGACCCATTTTGCCAAAGGAAAGGAAGTTGCCTAATAATTAAGCACACTTTATATAGGGTTTTGATGTCATTACACCACACCCCTCCTCATTACAGAGATGCACATCACCTGATTTACTTAATTGGTAGTTGGCTCTCAAGCCTATACAGCTTGGAGAAGGACAACATGTATAAAAAAGTATCATGTGATCAAAATACTTATTTGCCTAAATTCTGCACACAGTGTAGACAGAACAGATAGACTAGCTCAATAGATATAGATAGCTAGCTTAGCCAGCTGTTTTACAACCCTCCGCCATCTGCTGTACCTTGACTGGTTATGAAAAATAGAGGGGATCCAATGCTTACTTTTTAACATTTTTAGATTTAAAAAAAAAAAAAAAAAAGTGGGGTCCCCTCCATTTTACTAAAACCAGCCAAGATACAGCAGACAACTGGGGGCAAATATTATTAGGTTGGGAAGGGCCATAGTTATTTGGCCCTTTCCAGCCTAACAATAGCAGCCCACAGCCACCCCAGAAATGGAGATGCGCCACTTCTGGTGCTGGACCCAGCTCTTCCCATTGCCCTGGTGCGGTGGCAAACGGGGTAATATTCGTGGGGTTGATGCCAGTGGGCGCAGTAGTGACATCACGGGTTAAGCGGAGTTTACAATGAACTCGGATGACCTTCTGAGGACACCCTGTGACAACCGTGCTACAGTAGGTGTCATGGCTGTAACATTACGGGTTCATCAGAGTTCTCAATGAACTCTGATGAACCTATGAAGTAACTGTTGCTACACCCGCGGTAGCATAGGTTGTCACGGGGGTGTTGTCAGGATGTCATCTGAGTTCCTTGGATACTCCGATGACCTACTGATGTCACTGCACACACACACTGCTGGATACTCACCTGTCCCCGGAACTGATGTTTCCAGCGCTGCTGCTTCCAGATCCTCGGTTCAGTGCATATTCAATCAGCATAATGAGTGGGGGATGGAAGCAAATGAGAGCAGCCCTGAAGACAGGTGAGTATGGAAATTAATTTTATTTCAAAGTCACGTGTTTTTGCTGGTACATGTCACACTGATGTGACACCCGTGCTGCGTGTGGGGAAACGCAGGGCCACACGATCTGTGTAACAATATAGAATCACATGGTTACGTGTGGCATCCATGTTAAAAAAACAGAAGTCACATGTACCTGAAACATGGACGTCTGAAAGGGGCCTAACTGTGTTCTCCTCACTGCAGAGTGGTGACTGCTGATGCACAGCAAACCTGATTGTGAGTAAAGGCCCCTTTACACACTGCAACATCGCAAACGACATTGCTGTAACGTCACCGGTTTTGTGACGTTACAGCGACCTCCCCAGCGACATTGCAGTGTGTGAAACACATCAGCGACCTGGCCCCTGCTGTGAGGTTGCTGATCACTACACATCTCTCAGGACCATTCTTTGGTCCTTTGTTTCCCGCTGTGCAGCATGATCGCTAGAAAGTCTGTGTGTGAAGGGGCATTAAAGGGGCCTTTACAGTGACTTCGTTAGCGACTTCCCTTTCAAAAAGCTGCTTTACAACGTCCCCAGTGACTAGCTAGGTCGTTCTGCAGGTCCGGATCGCTGTTGCGTCGTTGGCCAGGTTTGACTGTATGACAGCTCACCAGCGACTCACCAGAGACTTTGTAGCGATCCCGGCCAGGTTGGAATCGCTGGTGGGATCGCTAGAAAGTCTGTGTGTAAAGGGGCCTTTACTCTCAGCTTTCAGCCCCCTCCCCCCACACACTACCAGAGAAAAGAGCTGTCATTTGCTCACCCTCAGGTCTGCTGTGCTCCAGCACATCATCACTCTACAATGCGAAGCAACTGTTTGTCAGTATATCCTGAGCTTTATTCTTTCCGCAGGGGGTGGTGTCTCATTATGATTGGTCAGTAACAGATAGAGGAAGAAGTTCATGTGTCGCGGGCGGGGAGGAGGGTGTCAGCACACCGCGCTCACCCCTTCTGCTCGGGTCCGGCAGCTGCTCAGTGGTGGCTCGAGCGGTGGGCCGGATCCCAGGGTTTCTCGAGCGACACTCCTCGCCCATGAGTGAAAGGGGATTTGTGCTTGGGTGTGGGGGATTGTTATAGTTCGTGACGCCACCCACGGTTGTGGTGATTGCACCACCGCTGCTCTGGATGGGGATCCCGGGGATGGTGATGGGGAGCAGCCAGGTGTTGGGTTGCCCCTCCGTGGGTAGGGGTTGGTGATCCCGGGGCCCGGTGATGGATTGTGAGGTGCGGGGCCTGGTGGGCGCAGGGACGCGGGGGCAGCGCTGTGCCTTGCGGCACTGTAGTACTCACTCAGCCTGAGACACGGACACAGTTTGTACGGTAAACCAAACGGCTGGTAGGACGGTCCCACAGACAGCTGCACCTGCACTCCCGGTAGGTGACGGTGATGTCCCTCTTCCTTGCACCTATGTTTGACTGATGGTAGCGGTGGATTCCCTCCGGTTACCCGCTCCCCGACTGCAATCTGGGCCGGAGGAGCTCTACACTTTGCCCGCAGGCGCTGGCCCTGAGAAACTGGTGCCTTGGCGGTGGCGGTGTCTCTCTGCTTCAGGTTGGGCTGTTGCCTTCAATCGGGACTTGGTTGTTGGGGGATCTACGTCCCCTTCACTGACGGATTCGGCAAATTTGGCGACTCCTAGCCTTGCCAGGGTCTGAGAGGCCCCTGCCCTGGTGCTGACTGTCCTTCGGAACACTGCTCCAGACCACCGGGCACACAGCCAACGGGGTCCTTCCAGGAACTTCCAAACGGTCCCCCTCCAGACAGTCACCGCCGTCGCTGACCTTGCTGTTCTGGCCCTACACAAAGCTGGACCCTTCAGGCTTTCCTTCCTTCTTGTCACCTCACTTGCTTTCCTCCTTTTCCACTTTTCCTTCCTTCACTTTCACTTCTCTGTTGTTTACTCTTTTCTAGCCCTCAGCTAGACTTCACTCTTCCCCTGCCCGGGGCTATCTTTTACTCCTTCCACTTCCTCCTCCCTGACTCAACTGCCTGGTACTTCCCGCCTCCAGAGCTGTGATCTCCTTGGTGGGCGGAGCCAACCGCCTGGCCCACCCCCTGGTGTGAATCATCAGCCTCTGGAGGAAGGCAACAAGGATTTCTGGTTAGCTGTGATGTGCCTACCTGGAATGTGGGGTGTGGTGGTGTTGTGACCTGTGACCCCTGGCTTGCCCAGGGCGACACACATGCCCCTAGTGAAATCTCTCAGGTCATTCCCACTTGGAGCTTACAAAAAAATAAAATAAAATAAATAAATTAACCATTTATTGCAGACATGAAAAAAAAAATGTTTTATTCCGCTCTGCAGCCACAATTGCATTGTGTGTCCTGTTCAACGTGGAAAATTTGGTAAAACATCCTCTTTAAGGACCAGGATGTTGTAAAACTCTAAATAGACTGCAGGGACAAGCAGAGCATGGTGAAATTACTGACTATGTCTGAGGTCACTCCTCTAGAATATAATAACTGTATAGGAGGTTCCTATAGATCGCATTAGCTGCAGATCTTGGCCGTCTCCAGCCATTTCTTCGGCTTCTGCCCAATTCAAATAGGGTCTTCAGAGCCTTATTCTTGGCAGAGGTGGAGTGTCTCAGCGATTGGACCCCCAGTGATTGGGACGTTCTCATCTGTCCAAGCTGGGAAGGGGGATTAAATAGTGATGATGTCATCATGTAGTTTTCAAGAAGTCTGATATTGACCTTGTTGACACATAGGAGTATACGGTGAACAGGGTATCGGATGGAGATCACATGGGCCAATATTGTATAATGTAAGGAACAGGTATAAAATGTTACTGGTATGAGTTTGTCTCCTTTACTGGAGAGACTATTTGAATATTTCTTAGAGGGGCGTGGCAGCTATAAGTCCCCTTACCTGGCAGCCAGACTGGCTTGCAAAGTCTCCTTAAGGAGAATAGTGTTCCCCCGTGGTCCCCACATAGCTTTCTCATGAGCCAGATCAGACACCCCCATACTTTGCACTGACGAGGGGCAAGCACCCCGAAACACCGTGTCTGCAAATTGGGATTCTGATCTGGCTTATATATCCTGAGTCATATTGCAAAGGATTGTTGAAAATCCACTTGTGACTTTTAGGATCGCTACTTCCAATAGGTGGCGCTGTGCTAGAGTTTGTCTCCTTTACTGGAGAGACTACTGGTATGAAGGAAATTCAACATAGGACTGATATAAAATATCACTTTTAATAATTTTATTAAAATATGACAAACAATGACACTTAGGCGGGCTTTGCACACTACGACATCGCAGGTGCGATGTCGGTGGGGTCAAATGGAAAGTGACGCACATCCGGCATCGCCTGCGACATCGCAGTGCGTAAAGCCTAGATGATACGATTAACGAGCGCAAAAGCGTCGTAATCGTATCATCGGTGCAGCATCGGCGTAATCCATAATTACGCTGACGCGACGGTCCTATGTTGTTCCTCGCTCCTGCAGCAGCACACATCGCTGTGTGTGAAGTCGCAGGAGTGAGGAACATCTCCTACCGGCGTCACCACGACTTCTGTAGGATATGCGGAAGGAAGGAGGTGGGCGGGATGTTTACATCCCGCTCATCTCCGCCCCTCCGCTCCTATTGGCCGCCTGCCGTGTGACGTCGCAGTGACGCCGCATGACCCGCCCCCTTAATAAGGAGGCGGGTCGCCAGCCAGAGCGACGTCGCAGGGCGGGTGAGTCCATGTGAAGCTGCCGTAGCGATAATGTTCGCTACGGCAGCTATCACAAGGATATCGCAGCTGCGACGAGGGCGGGGACTATCGCGCTCGGCATCGCAGCATCGGCTTGCGATGTCGCAGCGTGCAAAGTACCCCTTAAAGAATTATACCACAAGGTATTTAGCGCTAATAGTCAGGTCCAAATTGTCCACCAATCAGAGCCTATTCCTTCTCGCTAGGCCCTCCAGACCAGTAACGCTGGCCCTTTATAACGCCAAAAAGCAATATTAAAGTGATGTTGTGCAGTAAACAGATAACCCCTCCTTCATAATTGCACTAATACCCAAAGAGGGTCACTCTTTCAAGGTGTCTATGTGCATTCGTTATGTAAACAAAGGACAATATAAAAAATCATTCATTGCAGATATTTACGTAAAAAGGGGAGGGGGTCCAGGAGAGAAGTGGTTGGACGGGATAAAGTGCAAAAGTGATAGATAAATAATTACAGTCATCGGTAGCGGTGGGATCTGTGCTTACAACTATCCCACCACATACCTGTTAAACTGGTATTACCTTCCTTTTGAGGGGGGGATTCACACACCACTCATTACCCCAGGTAATAACCAATAACACTCAACGTCCTCCTTCCCGACGCGTTTCCTCAGTATCGATTCCTCAGGGGAGTTGGAGGCTGTAATGTTAGAGGCATGTTGAGCTGCCAAGTGAAGATCATCACTTGGCAGCTCAACAGGTATGTGGTGGGATAGTTGGTGACACTCTTTGGGTATTAGTGCAATTATGAAGGAGGGGTTATCTGTTTACTGCACAACGTCACTTTAATATTGCTTTTTGGCATTATAAAGGGCCAGCGTCACTGGTCTGGAGGGCCTAGCGAGAAGGAATAGGCTCTGATTGGTGGACAATTTGGACCTATTAGTGCTAAACACATTGTGGTATAATTCTTTGGGTGTCATTGTTTGTCATATTTTAATAAAATTATTAAAAGTTATATTTTATATTACCGGTGCTATATTGTGTCAACATATCGGTAAATAAGAATCTATATTATGAAGGAAATTCAACCCCTGTATTTTGCATATGAAGCTGCTATATTCACTTGTCATTTTTACTATTCCAAAATATTCCACATAAATTGGAAGAAAAAAAAAATAAATTCAATCAAAACAGTAAGGCCGGGGCCATACGGGGATTACTGCGATCCCCTCGCATGACACTCGGCTCGCGCTGGCAGTACAGCAGAGCCGAGCGTCATGCGAGTGTCACTGCGACTCAGGTCCGACCGTGCGAGCAGACCTCCGCTGCGGGGGGCGGGCCGGCTCTGCGGAGGGGAGGGAGGGATTTATCTCCCTTTCTCCTCCATAGCCAGCTATTGGGATTCTCGACCTGCACTCGTGGTACACCGGTATACCGCGAGTGCAGTCCGATTTTTCTCTTGCCCCATTCACTTGAATGGGTACGAGAGAAAGAGTCTTGCATTGTACCCGCAGCATGCTGCGATTATTTTTCTTCAGCCCTAATCGGACCGAGAAAACAATCGCTCATGTGTGCTGACACACAGGCTAATATTGGTCCGAGTGGAATGCGATTTTTTTTTTTTTATTGCACCCCACTCGCACCGGTTTTCATGCCATGTGGCTTAGGCCTTAACCAACAAATAAAATCACCAGAGGCCATAAATGTTTGAGTGACCAAACCCGAGAGCTGGGCTCAACTCACATGTTGAATATGGAGATATGCTTGTGGTCTAGCAATGGTTTTCATGGATAGAACATATACCCATTATAGTTTATAGGGATATTCACATGTTCGGGGGGGGGGGGGGGGTGGTTATGCGGACGTTTCTACAAAAAAAAAAAAAAAAGAGCATGGAAACGTATGTTTTTTTTTTTTACCGGAATCGTGGATATGGCCCCAGCCTTATAAGTTAATTGTGCATCTACTTCATAGCTTGTTTGGGGGAACCTGTCAGGTCCAATATGCACCCAGAACTATGAGCAGTTCTGGGTGCATATTGCTAATCCCTGCCTAACCGTCCCTGTATCTAGTAGGATAGATAGAGATCTGTAGAAAAAGTATTTCTAGAGGTATTTTACCATATGCTAATGATGGAGGGTACTAGTCCCCTGGGCGTTAGTTCCCCTGGCTAGTCGGCTTTATTAGTTTGCCCCTGTGGGTGTGCTATCATGCTAACAAATGTGCAGCATCAGAGTATGATCTCACCCATCTCTCCGCTGCCATCGCCGCCCGATGCTGGATTTCAGCTCAGTGCGCACTACTTCACTTTGAAGCCAGGACGCATACACCCAGATTCATAGTGCGCATGACCCAAACTCCGGGGTCATGCATACAGAGCCGAAATCCAATGTCTGGTAGTGTTGGCGGCGGAGAGGCGAGATCATCATCTGATTCTGCACATTCATTAGCATGTTAACACGCCCACAGGGTACTAACATGCTAATGAGCAGACTGGTCAGGGAACTAACGCCCAAGGGACTAGTCCCCTCGCGCATTAGCATAACATAAGAGATCTTTGGAAATACTTTTTCTATAGATCTCTTTATCCATGCTACTAGACACAGGGACGGTTGTTAGGCAGAGATTAGCAATATGCACTCAGAACTGCTCGTGGTTCTGGGTGCTTATTGGACCTGACAGGTTCCCTTTAAATCAGAGGAACTAGGTGAAATAAAAAGTCATTCTAAAATAGGAACTGCACTGTTTTTGAATAAGAGCTGAAAGTTGACCTGTTTTCACTGAACAACCCCTTTTTCACCTATCTGTAGGATGGCTGATAACTTGCTGCTCGGTGGCTGTCCCACAGCTGAGACATTGATCAGTAGAGCAGGGCACTTTTATCACCATTACAAAATTGACCGGCAGGATGGACGGCTGACCGCTGCTTCATTCATTGTCTATGGGACTGCCTGTAAAAGTCCAGCACAGCTCTCGTCAGCCGGAATGGAATGGAATGCGGCCACCGGCCAAGCATGTGTGCTACTGCTCTGTTCTAACCAATGAAAGTGCCCGATGCTGCTGATAGGTGCAGGTGTCAGCGGTCAGACACCATCTGTAGGTGATAATTTGCTGTCACCACACACTATCTTGCTCGATTACCTTTATATCCATTGCTCTGTGGTAGAGATCAAATGATGAAAATGTGGTCACTTCCCGAATGAGAAAAACAGAACATTCTCATGTTTGAGCCGGATTCCTACTTAATTTTTGGATTTTACTTCTCGAATACTGTATAACCAAACTGTAATTTACACAACCTTTACTTTCTCTGAGGGCCTGCTTTCATGGTTACCGGGATAAGCTGTTCTTGTGAGCAGTGATGTGGAGAGGCCGAAGCTATGAAGGGCTCTCTCCTCTCCCTTCCTCTCAGAAATCATTGTGATGGAACTTGCCAGCCTTAGGCCGATTTCACATTGCGTTTTTACCTACGTCCGAACCCCCCACGCAAAACATGTTTTGGACGCATTCGCCGACGGGGCCATTGACTATAATGGAGAAGACTGAGTCAACGTGTCCTCTGTCTTGCACCAGTTTCGGGCGTATATGTTCTCTGTAGGCAGCCCCCGAATGTAGTCTACTACGTCTGGGTGTTCGCCTGCAGAGAACGTATATATCCAAAAATGGTGCAAGACAGAGCACACACTGACTCAGTCTGCTCCATTATAGTCAATGGCCCCGTCGGCGTGTGTGTGTGTGTGTGTGTGTGTGTGTGTGTGTGTGTGTGTGTGTGTGTGTGTGTGTGTGTGTGTGTGTGTGTGTGTGTGTGTGTGTGTGTGTGTGTGTGTGTGTGTGTGTGTGTGTGTTCGTTCAGACAGAAGCCCCGACTGCCCAAGTCCAGATGTCTGAATTTCAGACATCTGGACTTGGGCAGTAGTCTTCCCACAATCCCCTCCTTCCTCCTGTGACTTAGTGACACGGTCTGATTTTTTATTAAGGGGATTCTAAGTTTTATCTACCTCATCTGAGAACAGCATAATGTAGAGACAAAGACTCTGATTCCAGCGATGTTACTTACTGAGCTGTTTGCTGTCATTTTGATAAAATCACTGTTCTCTCTGCTGCAGATCTATCTTTATTTGAATGTAGAGCAGGGTTGTAACGAGCTCATGCAGCTGCTGGACTACTTGGCAGCAGATCAAGTAGTCCTCTAATGCTTTTTTCCTGCTACTTAAATAGTGTTTTTATAAAAGCTACAATAAGCAGCTCAGTAAGTGACACATTGCTAGAATCAGGGTCACTTTTCCTTCATCATGCTGCTCAGATTAGGTGGCAAAAACCTGGTGACAGAGGAAGATCTAGGGAAGGAATGCAGATTGTATACAAAACTGATACATTGTATCTACACTACACTTAAAGGTAGGATTATGAAACTAGAGATTTATTTTAAGTGTTTTAAAACTAGTTTAACAAAGCTAGAGATTATTTTGAGGATTTTGAAACTGTTTATAAAGAAACTAGAGATTTGATTGTCTGAACATTGGTGTCATAAAAAGGAATCCAGAATGTAAGACTGGAGATTGTTCCATCATATCTGGGATTGATTTTACGGATTCTGTTGAGGGCCTCAACTCGCTGACGTGTAGAATTGAACAGAATATGGAATAGGGGGAGTAAAATTAAAAGAACAAAAATAATTGGGAGAGGTTGAATACATCACCCAACCCTGCTTAGCAGCCCGAGCCCCGATGCTCCACCTCTGCTTCCTGATTAAGGCTGAGTGGATCTGGACTGTAAAAGTCTGGATCCGCGCGGTTTCAAAGATGTCCGGGTGCACGATCCGGACCTGGCACTGGGGAAAATAAGTGAAAAATAAAGAAAAACAGAATTAAAATAATGTTTCATACTTACCAAAACTCTGTGTCATGGCGGCACACTGCGTCTGGGTGGTGCATTCATTTCCTGTACTGCGCAATAGGCTCATCGCATACACACAGCTTTCCGTGCTTTCCCCGCCCACCGGCCGTCCTGGCGTCTATGATTGGTTGCAGGCAGATGCGCCCCCAGCCTGCCATAGTGTCTGCCTTCAGTCATCGCTCATCCAGCTCAGTCATAGGCTACACTCACAGCCAGCGGTCGTGCTCTATGGCCACTCGCTGTGATATTCAGATGTAGTAGAGCTGGATGCATCGTGGGACCTCGTGTGGATTACGCTGGACCTGCAGGGTGTTTGGGGTTAATAAAGTGGTGACAAGGTGTGTTTTTGTATTTTATTCCAGACAAAGGATTTTTTTCCTCTGTTTGTGCTTATTTACTTTCATGTACAGGTTAATGATGCAGGTATCTCAGACGCCTGTGCCATCACTAACCTAGCGTTTAGTAGCAGCTGTGTTCTGTTAACCCCTCCTTACCCCTGCACCAGGGCATTCGAAAAGAGCAGGTATAGCACCGGGATTGTCACATCTAATAGATGCGGCAATACTGGGCGGCTGTGGGCTGAGAATACCAGCCCCCAGCCGCTTTTATAATAGCTGGGTATCATAATTAAGGGGGTGGGGGTGGGGGTGGGACGCACATTTTTTAAAATTTATTTAAATAATATAAAAAAAAGCTGCATGCATTTTTTCATAGGCCGGAATCACACTTACAAGAGACTCGCGCAAGTCTGCCATGGCATCACAAGTCAAAGCCTCGCACGTGTGACTCTGGGCACTGGATACACAGCACATATACAGCCTGACAGCTGGGGGCTGTATCTGTGCTGTCACCAGAATACAGGGACCCTGCGCCAATTGTTTTATTTTTTTACCACCATATTGACCCACAGTGTCTGTACTGATTTCCCCACCCACCAACCGTCCCAGCTCCTGTGATTGGTTGCAGTCAGCTGACACGCTGCCACTCAGGGTGGGGGCACGTCTAACTGCAACCAATTACACATGCGCCAGAGGGCGGGCAAAGTAGTGAATATTGAATTGTCGGCTCAGAAGGGAAAAGCGTGACCCGGAAGAAGTTTGCCGCCATGACATCTGGGTGAGTACACCGCGTGCGCTCCTACCCCACTATCCCCTCCACAAACATTTTTAATCTCTGGATTCTGGTCCCCATCTATATATATAATTGCCTTATTCTGTCTGTCTGTCTGTCTGTCTCCAAAATTGTGTCCTTACCGTGACATGTCCTTACGGTGACAAACAGCGGATTGGCCGCTGGGCTCGCCATGGCCCCCCCCCCCCCCCGCACGGATTGGCCGCCCCACCCCGCGGATTGGCCGCTCGGCTCCTCCCCCCGCACGGATTGGCCGCTTGCCCAGGCTCCTCCCCCCCACACGGAATGGCCTCTCGCCCCGAGGTGAGTGCATCAAGGTCCTGCAGCGACGGAACACACACACACACATCCACATCAGATCACACTCACTCTCACACACACACACACATCAGATCGCATCCACACACTCAACACCCGTGATATCGCTTGCTTCTCGGCGCCGATACTGTGCAGTGACCTTCCAGGACCTGCCGGAGGATCACATGGCCGGAAGCATGTGGTATCTCCGGATGTTGTGATTGTGTGAGCGCGTATGTGCGATATCGTCAGTGTGTGTGTGTGTGTGTGTGTGTGTGTGTGTGTGTGTGTGTGTGTGTGTGTGTGTGTGTGTGTGTGTGTGTGTGTGTGTGAGAATGTATGCGATCGGATCTGTGTCGGCAGAGGAGCACGGCGTGCAGCACAGCTGCTGGAACCGCCCACCGGTGGGCACAGGGAGAAGTGGGGTGTGTGATTGTATGCGATCAGATGTGTGCGTGTTTACTGTCTGATGTGTGACTGTGGAGCACGATGGGGGTGCGCAGCATGGGGGATGGAGAGCATGGGGGATGGAGCACGATGGGGAGTGCGCAGCATGGGGGAGCACGATGGGGGGTGCGCAGCATGGGGGATGGAGCACGATGGGGGAGTGCGCAGCATGGGTGATGGAGAGCATGGGGGATGGAGCACGATGGGGAGTGCGCAGCATGGGGGAGCACGATGAGGGGTGCACAGCATGGGGGATGGAGCATGATGGGGGGTGCACAGCACAATGGGGAGTGCGCAGCATGGGTGATGGAGCACGTTTGGGAGTGCGCAGGATGGGGGATGGAGCACGATGGGGGTGCGCAGCATGGGGGATGGAGCACGATGGGGAGTGCGCAGCATGGGGGAGCACGATGGGGGGTGCGCAGCATGGGGGATGGAGCATGATGGGGGGTGCGCAGCATGGGGGATGGAGCACGTTTGGGAGTGCGCAGCATGGGGGATGGAGCACGATGGGGAATGCGCAGCAGGGGGGATGGAGCACGATGGGGAGTACGCAGCATGGGGGATGGAGCACAATGGGGAGTGGGGATGGAGCATGATGGGGGATGGAGCATGATGGGGGATGCACAGCATGGGGGATGGAGCACGATGGGGAGTGGGGATGCAGCATGATGGGGGATGCACAGCATGGGGGATGGAGCACGATGGGGGGTGCGCAGCATGGGGGATGGAGCACAATGGGGGGTGCACACCTCTCCCCAAAACACACACACACTGCCACACACGCACTGCACAACACACACTGGGAACCACAAACACCCACACACAACACCCAACACACAAACACCGCGGCACACACAAATAAAGAGCATTTTGTTTCATTACCGTAAATTCTTTTTCTTATAGTTCCGACATGGGAGACCCAGACCATGGGTGTATAGCTTCTGCCTCCGGAGGACACACAAAGTACTACACTAAAAGTGTAGCTCCTCCCTCCGAGCATATACACCCCCCGGATGACAAATCCAACCAGTTTCATGCAAAAGCTGAAGGAGGACATCCACCCATAAGTAGAGATAGAGTAAAACCCGGAATAACCGGAACCTCTGTCTACAACAACAGCCGGTGAAAAACACACGGAACAAGAAAACTGCCAACAGGCAACAGGGAGGGTGCTGGGTCTCCCATGTCGGAACTATAAGAAAAAGAATTTACGGTAAGTAAACAAAATTCTCTTTTTCTTCATCGTTCCTTATGGGAGACCCAGACCATGGGACGTCTCAAAGCAGTCCATGGGTGGGAAATAAACAGAAACTGAGAAGTAGGCAAAACCTAACTTCACAAATGGGCGACAGCCGCCCGAAGGATGCGTCTGCCCAAGCTCGCATCTGCCGAAGCATGAGCATGCACTTGGTAGTGCTTCGAAAAGGTGTGCAGACTAGACCAAGTGGCAGCCTGACAGACCTGCTGAGCCGTAGCCTGGTGCCTGAAAACCCAAGAGGCACCGACAGCTCTGGTCGAGTGCGCCTTGAACCCCGGCGGGGGAGGCACCTGAGAACATTGGTAGGCATCTGATATGGCCGACCTAATCCAACGATCTAGGGTCGGTTTAGAAGCAGAGAGACCCTTGCGCTGATCTGTGGTCAGCACAAAAAGAGAGGTGCACCGCCTAAGAACGGCGGTGCGTGACACATAGATCCGGAGCGTCCGCACCAAATGTAAAGCATGCAACGCTTTCTCAAAGCGATGCACAGGGCCCGAACAAAGGGAAGACAATGAAATGTCCTGGTTAAGGTGGAAAGGAGACACCACCTTAGGGAGAAAACCCCGGAGTCGGACGGAGAACCACCTTGTCTTGGTGAAAAAACCAAAAAGGGTGACTCTGAAGAGAGCACAGTCAAATCAGAGACTCTCTTGAGAGAAGTTATGCCCACCAGAAAGGCCACTTTCTGTGAAAGACGAAACAACGAAACCTCCCTAAGAGGCTCAAAGGGGGGTTTCAGTAAGACCGTGAGGACCAGATTAAGGTCCCAGGGATCCAGAGGCCGCCGGTAAGGCGGAATGATGTAAGATGCGCCCTGCATGAAGGTGCGCACCTGGGCCAGTCGGGCGATACGCCGCTGGAACAACACTGATAGAGCCGAGACCTGTCCCTTGAGGGAATTGAGGGAGAGTCCTAGCTGCAGACCGGACTGTAGAAAGGACAGGATGGTCGGCAAGGAAAAAAAGGCCAAGGAGCATGGCCGGAAGAGCGACACCAGGACAGGAAAATTCTCCAAGTCCTGTGGTAAATCCTGGCCGAGGAAGACTTCCGAGCCTGAGTTATAGTGGAGATGACCTCGGAAGGAATGCCTGAAGCCGTAAGGATCCAGGACCCAAGAGTCACGCCGTCAATCTGAGAGCCACAGAATTCTGGCGGAAAAACGGACCTTGTGAGAGAAGGTCTGGGCAGTCCGGGAGATGCCACGGCACCTCTACGGATAGATGGAGCAGGTCTGGGAACCAAGCTCGCTTGGGCCAGTCTGGGGCGATGAGTATGACCCGACGGCCCTCCATTCTGATCTTGCGCAGGACTCTGGGCAAGAGGGGAAAAACACGTAGGTCAGACGGAACTGGGACCAATCCTGAACCAGCGCGTCCGCCGCCAAGGCCTGAGGATCGTGGGAGCGAGCCACGTAAACCGGGACCTTGTTGTTGTGCCGGGATGCCATTAGATATCTTCCGGAGTGCCCCACTTGCGGCAGATTGACCGGAACACTGCCGGACGCAGGGCCCACTCGCCGCTGTCCACGGTTTGACGGCTGAGATAATCTGCCTCCCAGTGTTCTACGCCTGGGATGTGGACTGCGGAATGCGTTGAATTTCCAACAGGGCTAGCCGGCTGCGAGTCCCCCCCTGGTGATTGATGTAGGCAACTGCTGTCGCGTTGTCTGACTGCACTCGAATGTGCTTGCCCACCGACAGGTGGTGAAAAGCTACGAGAGTTAGGAGCACAGCTCTGATTTCCAGCACATTGATCGAGAGGGCTGATTCGGACGGAGTCCAAGTGCCCTGTGCTCGGTGGAGGAGAAACACTGCTCCCCAGCCGGATAGACTGGCATCCGTGGTGAGAATTACCCGGGACGGGGCCAGAAAGGAGCGTCCCCGGAACAGAGAGAGGGGCCTAAGCCACCACTAAAGAGAGCTCCTAGTCTGTGGCGACAGAGCCACCAGCTTGTGCAAGGAAGAGGGCCGCTTGTCCCAACAGCGGAGAATGTCCAGCTGCAGGGGACGCAGATGGAACTGGCAAAGGGAACAGCTTCCATTGACGCCACCATCTGACCCAGCACCTGCATGAGGTGCCTGATGGAATGACGGGGGAGCCTCAGCAGAGAGCGAACCGCCAGATGAAGGGACTGCTGTTTGACTAAGGGCAGCTTCACAAGTGCCAGCAGAGTCTCGAATTGCATCCCTAGGTACGTAAGTTCCTGGGTCGGGGTCAGAGTGGACTTGTAGCGAGAGTGAGCGCGACACTCCGCTGACAGTCTGCACTGGATGAAGCCTTAACTATAAGGTCGTCCCGGAAAGGAATCACTGCCAACCCCTGGAGGTGCAGAACCGCAACCACTGCTGCCGTGTGAATACACGAGGGGCCGTGGCTAACCCGAAGGGGAGAGCCACGAATTGGAAATGTCCCTCTCCGATTACCAAACGTAGCCAACGCTGGTGTGAAACTGCGATTGGCACATGCAGATAGACATCTCTGATGTCGATGGATGCTAAGAAATCTCCTAGGGTCATTGACTGATCGCAGAGACTCCATGCAAAAAAGCCGCACCTGAACATGCTTGTTGAGAAGCTTGAGATCCAGGTCGGAAGGCACCGTCCTTTTCGGCGACTAGGAAGAGATTTGAGTAGAAATCTCAGAACCGTTCCCAGTCGGGAACTGGTACAATTACTCCATTGGCCTGCAAGAATGCCACGGCCTGTGAGAAGGCGGCGGCCTTGGAGCAGGGGGGAGTTGACAGAAAAAATCTGTTTGGCGGGCTGGATAGAATTCCATTCTGTAGCCGTGGGGATGGTATCCCATACCCACTGATCGAAGACGTGTTGGAACCACACGTCGCCCAAGCTTAAATTATCATCGGCTCTGTATTTTTGGGGCGGCCGGGACTCGAACTCGTGGGCGGCTTCATGCGCCAGTTGGTTTACGGACCCTGGCTGAGTTAGTGGACGAGGCCTAGGGCTTAGAGGACGGCCAGTTAGAGGGACGAAATGAACGAAACCTCGACTGGTTCCTGCCCTGGGGGTTTGTGGCATGGAAGTACTCTTCCTGCCAAAAGCTTCCTTAATAATTTCATCCAGCTGTTCTCGAATAGACTGGTCCCAGCAAAAGGGAGCCCAGCAAGGAACTTCGTAAGAAGCATCTGCCTTCCACTCTCGAAGCCACAGGAGCCTGCGGATAGCGAGGGAAGTAGCCGAGGCCACCGCAGTGCGGTGACAGTCTCCAGCATGGCAGACATGGCATAGGATGAAAAGACTAAAGACTGGAAGTTAAGGCAACCATCTCGGGCATAGAGTCCCTGGTGAGGGAATGCATCTCCTCCAGAGAAGCAGAGATGGCTTTGAGCCCGCACTGCTGCAAAAGATGGGGAGAACGAGGCCCCTGCCGCCTCATATTTAGGTTTGGCCAGAAGGTCAACCTGGCGGACAGTGGAATCCTTAGAGAGGTGCCGTCAGCCTCTGATACAACTGTCCGGGCTGAAAGTCTAGACACCGGAGGGTCCACCCTTGGTGAATGAGCCCACTCCTTGACCACCTCTGGTGGAAGGGGAAAACAGTCATGAGAACCATGCTTTGGGAAGCGTCTGTCAGGACGGGCTCTGGGCCTGGTCACAGTGGTTGAAAAACTGGAGTGGTTAAGGAACACACTCCTTGTTCTCTTAAGGTATACAGATGCTTTTCTGCCAGAGGGGGATGCTCCCCTGATACAGGCGGATTGAGGTCCAGTACAAATATAATGGACGCAATCAAATCATTAGCATCTGCGTCACCTTCGGACAGATCAATGGTACATGAAGTAGCGTCCGAGCCCCTAGTAAAGGCATCCTCCTCGTCCTGCAAGTCAGCTCGTGAATCAGAGCCGCGGGACGAGGAAGGAAGGGGAACCTGCGTCTCCGTTTTAGGACGGGGTCTGAGACCAGATGAAGAATCCTCTGTGAGCCTTGCTGAGCAAGCCGTAGAAGCAGAAGCGCCCTGAGAAGGGGGCTGATGCATGCTCAGCAGAGTCCGGGACAGCTGTCCCCTGGGGAGAGGGATTATACTCAAACCGGGGGTTCAGCCACCAGAGCCGGAGCCGGAGAGACCACTGATGAGCTTCCAGGCTGATGTTAGAGCAAGCATCACAATGTGGTTATGTGCTCGGTACAGGCAGTACGAGTCTACATGCAGTGCATAGTAAGAACAGCCTTGCAGCCTTGCTCTGATGTGAGACATGCTGCAGAAGTGGGGGCTCTGTCCAGAATGACCCCCAGCAGAGAAGAAGCATCTGCCTTCCACTCTCTGTATAAGCAACTGCACAACCGGAGGTTGTGATTTGCCAGACTGTTTAACATAGAGACATCTCTGTGCCCTCCAGATCCCCCAGCCCAGGCCCCCATTTGTCACAATGTGGTATGCAGCATTGAGAACGCTGATAAAATGGCGCCGGAGCGAGGAGAGGGGGCGGGGCCTACTCTGAGAGCGGGCTCCGGAGGGCAAATGAGGTATACAGGGAAGGGAATCTTTCCTCAGTGAGGAGTGTCCGCTCCCTGTGCTGAACAGCCGCTGGGCGGAGCCGCACTGTCCCTCTGCATGACTGACATGCAGGGGCACTGAAACCGAAAGTAGGCCGCAACTGAAGCCGGGGCCTCGATTTTTACATGCGGCCGACGAGCAGGCACCCTCGGCGCGGTTCTCAGGAAAAACCCAGAGAACCGGCCGGAAATCACAGCAAAGTTAACAAACACACTCCCCCCTCAATAAATGTACAAGGGACCCCTGAATAACGTCTCAATACTTAGCTTATGAGACGCAGGGCCATGTCCCTGGGGGGGGTAAACGCTCCGTCTGGCAGGATCCTGACAGGGCTGCGGATGGAGACCGGTCTCCTGCAAGCAGAGAGAACCGTGATGGCTCCCACTTCAAGCCAGAGCCCCAGGGGATGGTGAAGGAGCGCGGCATGTAAGGCTCCAGCCTTGTAAAGTCAACCTTAACAGCACCGCCGACACAGTGGGGTGAGAAGGGACATGCCGGGAGTCCAGACTGGACCCGCTTTTCTTCCAAATCTTTGAAATCAAAAAAATTAAAAATCAAAAATCAGAACATGCATGTGTGTGTGTGACCTCCTGAACACAAAGCATTGAACTGGTTGGATTTGTCATCCGGGGGGTGTATATGCTCGGAGGGAGGAGCTACACTTTTAGTGTAGTACTTTGTGTGTCCTCCGGAGGCAGAAGCTATACACCCATGGTCTGGGTCTCCCATAAGGAACGATAAAGAAATACGCACATACCGTACAACACACATATTGCACAAAACATACCTCCCCCCAAAACACACACACACACCCCACACCCACACAAACAGTGCAACACACACAATGATACAGACACACAGCGCTCCACAAATAACGACACACAACACAACACAAACAACACCGCTTTCACACCCCGCCACACCCAGACAACACCCAGAACATGTACAGCCCCTACACAAACACTTGGTAACTACAGACAACAACATCTATATATAACAAAAATCATACATTAACTACACTATGTAAATGCTAGAATACCCGATGCGTAGAATCGGGCCACCTTCTAGTTGACTTATATGGGCACCAGATTCCGGAGCAGATCGGAATTTTTTTTTTTTTTTAAATTGAACAGTTAACCACCGGTCCTGGTTTTTTGCCAATCTACTCAGCCCTATTCCTGATGAATGTAGTTTACACAGGCTTTTAGGCCTGGAATTTTAAACAATGTGGATGGTTGAGGGAAGAGGTATCGCTTAAAGGGAACCTGTCTCCACTTTCAGTATTGAACCAAATGTCTCACCTTCTGCAGCTCCTGGGCTCCATTCTATGAAGGTGCACCTTGTTCCCAACTCCCCTTGCAGACCGTAGTAACTTTATAAAATCTGACTGCCACGTATGCAAATGAACTGTTCTGGATAGATGGGCGTGCTCTTTTTCTGTTCCTGTCACCCTCCTGCTGTGGTTTATCGTCCTCTTGATGATTGACATGTCTGACACCTCCGTCATCTACGTAGCTGGGCTAAATCTCACGCCTGCCCAGTCATTCCTAGCTCACACAGGCACACTTTGCTCTGCCCCATTGTGGGCAGAGCTGAAAACAGGTGCGCTTGCGCGAGCACACTCACGATCTCGTGTCTGCGCAGAGTTCATGGGCTCATTCAAGTGCATCTGTATTTTCAGCTCTGCCTGCAATGGGGCAGAGCAAAGTGCACCTGCTTGAGTCTGGAAAGATTGCGCAGGCGCGAGATTCAGCCCAGCTACGTGGATGATGACTGAGGCGTCACATGTCAAACAGCGGCAGGAAGGGGACAGGAGCCGAAAAAGAGCATACCCATCTATCCAGAACAGGTCATTTGCATACGTGGCGGTCAGCTTTTATAAAGTACTCTCTGGGGTCTGCAAGGGGAGTCAGGAACAAGGTGCAGCTTCAAAGAATGCAGCCCAGAAGCTGCAGAGGGTGATACATTTGGTTAAATATTGGAGAGAAAAAAAAAACTGGCAACAGGTTCCCTTTAAGCCTTACGTGAGGACATATGTTGTAGGCCGGGTAGAGGTGCGCGCCTATCCAACAGAAGAGCGACTGCCCCATCATCCCCAAGGGCTTACTGTGCTGGGCAGCGCTGTACATGCCCGGCAGCAGCAGCAGTCTATGCCCCTCCGGCATCCCCCAGGGCTCCCTGAGCCCCCAGCTATGTATATACCCACAGCAATGTTTGTGCCCCCAAGCTATGTCTATGCAACCCAGTGATTTATATTCCTCCAGGCCCTCCCCAGCAATGTTTATGCCCCCCAGCTATGTTTGTGCACCCCATCAATGATGTACTGTATGTACCCCCAGTGATGGCTATTTCCACAGCCACGTCTATGTCCTGCAGCTTTTCTAGTGATATATACTCCTCCCAAGTGATGTATTTGCACTCAGCATCTTCTTTGATGTCTATGCCCCCCAGTGATCTATATTCCTCCCAACCCTCCCCTGTGATATATATACCCCCATCCCCTCCTGTGCTGTATATACAGCAGTCCCAGCCAACTCAAACCTGGAAAAACAGTTGTGAAAAGCAACAAGACCAATAAATTCTAATATTACAGCTGCACGAAAGAGTAGCCACTCCAGCCGTCACAGCGAGTTCATTGTTTGACCAAATATATTAGGATAATTTTCAAATTGATCGTTTTGTGCGAAGGTTGGTAGAAATTTCCAAATGGCCCCTGGCAGAAAAAAGGTTCCCCACCCCCCTGCTTTAAGACATTACACTGGACTAAATACTTGAATCTGAAATTAAAGTACAAAATGCTAACCGCAAGGTTGGATACTGACTTACCAGAAAATATTGAGATACACGTGACCTGAACTGACATGACAGATGGAAGAAAGCAAAAAAAATCTGGCAAAGTTATTGTTTATTACCATGATCATTCCCCCTCATAGGTCTTCCTGTCCAAAGGCAGGTGTGTTAATTATATTTAAGATTTTTACTCTGATCGTTGGAAAGTTGTTGTATTCTATGTATGGGCTGACAAAACTGTTAAAATGCCTAAAGTAACATTAGCATGTGAAAAGAAATTGATTGTGTCTGCAGGTAGTGGATGATCACTTGTAGCTCAGCCGAGTAGGTTACTTGAATGTGAATCTGATTAAAGGAACCTGTCACCAGTTTTTTTTTTACCTTAGAAGCTGCGGCCACCACTAGTGAGCTCTTATATACAGCATTGTACCATGCTGTATATAAGAGCTCAGGCTGCTGTGTAGAACGTAAACATCACTTTATAATAATTACCTAAGCGGTCGCTGCAATGGGTCATATGGGCGTCTCAGTTGTCCGCTGCCGGTGCCTACTCTTTCGGCCATCTTCGTCCTCCTTCTGAAGCCTGTCTGCATGACGCATCCTATGTCATGCACACTCGCCGGTCCCGCGCAGGCGCACAATACTTTGATCTTTCCTGCTCAGGGCAGATCAAAGGGCGCCGGACCTCAATACCAGTGAGTGTGGATGAGGTAGGACGCGTCATGCACCCAGGCTTCAGGAGGACAAAGATGGCCGAAAGAGGAGGCCCCGGCACCGGAGACGTCCACGATCCAACTCCACCGCAGCGACCACTTTGTTAAATATTATAAAGTGATTTTTACGTCCTACACAGCGGCCTGGGCTCTTATAAACTGCTGAATATAAGAGCCCACTGGTGGTTGTTGCAGCTTATAGGGACCAAAACTGGCGACAGGTTCCCTTTAAAGATAAATGTGTGAGAAATTATATATATATATATATATATATATATATATATATATATATATATATATATATATATATATATATATATATATATATATATATAATATAATATATATATATTAGTAACCAGGAAGTTTATAAAGTGCAATACAAAAAGGTAAAATAAACTCATTAAACCTGGTCCTCTGATTGTATGGAAGGTCCCTTCACAAGTCTGTTTCTGGTACATGTGGCATCCATTCTCCTCCTCCCCCCCCCCCCCCCCGTTATAATACGCACCCAATCCCATTATAACATATCTTTACACATCCACATGTGGTCCACACACATCTGTCCCTGCAGAAATTTCTGCAGCGATTTGAACAGCACACGTGCGCTTCAAATCGCTGCAGAAAGAGTCTGTAATGAAGAAAAAAAAAAGCCGATTTCATGCGCTCCGAGTGCAGCCCCTGCCATAGACAGTGCGGGGGATGCATGCAGAGCGCACAAAATAAGCGACATGTCACTTCTTAGAACGCACGCTTGGGCAGCAGCTGAAGTGCTGCGCTCTAATACGCCACGTGCGCACGTCTCCTGCATAATCTTCATAGATTATGCTGGGGACGCAGGATCCATGCAGTTACGCTGCGGTGCAGATAGCAGTATAACTGCATGCAAATACGCATCGTGCGCACATAGCCTCAGTCTACAGGTCGTGATGTGAAAAATACGGACAGCATACGCCGACTGCCAAATCGTGATCGCATACCATGCGAATGCCATCACCATGTTATGATATTTGCTGCTCTGAAATACATGCATCTGACTTGCTATATCAACCCATCTGGCTTGCCTCAATTCTCTTGAATTGTAAAGAGCTAGATGAGGAGTTTAGTCAGTATATAACCGCAAGTAAGCAAACTTAAGACTTTGGGCTGTTCACAAGTAGATAAAAGGCACCTGTAAAGTTAGGACATAACATGTCGATATGACTTTGATTTCTACGAGCTAGGATATCAAAAAGTCATTGCTTGAAGAGAATAATGGAGAGGAATTAGGGAACAGTCAGGACGAAAAAGGCAGGGGAGCGATGATTATTCCTTTATTTTATACCAGTGGCAGCTGTTGGTAAAACATTTCCGGTGCTAGAAAACTGGAAAGAGGGAAGAATGGAAATCCCAGTACTGAAATGTAAAAACCAAAAGAAAAAAAAAAAAAAAAAGTCTTTGGGTTAAATCAGTAAACCACAACACGAAATGTAACGAAATACAATTTGGTTTTAATAAGACATCACAGAACCTCATATTTAATAATTAAAAAAAAATAAAACATGGGTGCCAGTGCAGGCAAATAATGACGAGATTTACTAAATTATATTCCACCCCATACTCTCATTATCAAAAATAGTTTGAAATCTTCTTGCAAAAACAAAAAATAAAATGTAAGGAGAATAAGGGGCAGAGGGGACCTGTGCGGGGAGTGAGTTATTACAGAACAGACATTACATCTTCCTATGGCTTTTTGCCTTGATATTCTCCTACACAGCAGATCTACCGGACGACATTCACGAGGACATTGTGAAACAAGACAAAACAGGGCGGTGTGTTTTGGAGCTGCATGTGATGGAGGTGTTTCTCTGCATGCCAAATCCATCTTCTAAAAGAGAAGCAACACAAGTGGAGAAATCATACATCCTAACGTCATTCATGGAGGAAGGTCACCAACTTAGTAATCACACTTCTTCCCGTCTCGAGAGACTCCATCGCCCAGCACAACAGATGATTGGAGCCATGATCATCAGAAGACTAAAGATTAAAAAACAAAATTTGATGCACTGTGTATGATCACCGTTCAATGAAGAAGTGTCACCTCCATACTCAGACACATTGTGCCAAAACGTGGAGGCAACGAACACCTCCTAATCTCAACAATCGCAGCACGGGAAAAGGTTATATCCTGGACCACTGGTAATATCCAAGATATCTGCTGCATCTGGAATAGTGGGAGAACAGGGGCTGCTATAAAAGAAAAATGAATGTCTGCAGAGACAACCACACAAGGTCCTGACTACAGCTCCAGCATTATCTACATCCACTTCTAGTGCACAGGGAATGTCTTCTTTACCATTAGAAGTCTCAAAGCTGAAAAGAACAGAAGGCAGAAATCTGATAAATGGAGAAACTCTGGAATCTTAAGCCTGCTTTACACGTTGCAATTTCACATACGATATCGTATGCGATGTGACACGCCCCCATCGTATGTGCGGCACGTTCAATTTGTTGAACGTGCCGCACAAACGATTAACCCCCGTCACACGCACTTGCCTTCCATACGACCTCGATGTGGGCGGCGAACGTCCACTTCCTGGAGTGGGAGGGATGTTCGGCGTCACATCGACGTCACGCGGCAGCCGGCCAATAGAAGCGGAGGGGCGGAGCTGAGCAGGACGTAAACATCCCACCTCCTTCCTTCCGCATTGTGGGCCGGCAGCCGCAGGAGGCAGGTGAGATCTGTTCATCGTTACCGGGGTGTCACACACTGCGGTGTGCGCTACCCCGGGTACGATGAACAATCTGACATGCAATTCGTCAGGAATGAACGACGTGCATGTGATGAACGGTTTTACGTGCAATCGCACGTAGCTGTTACATGCTACAACATACCTTACGATGCCGGATGTGCGTCACTTACGCCGTGACCCCGCCGACACATCGTAGGATATCTTGTAGCGTGTAAAGCAGGCTTTAGGTGGTGTGATTGCACAAACTCTGCCGGGTCTATTAGACAGCGCAGGCCTTCACTACCTACAATCGGGCACTGCCGGAGGGCAGTTCATTTTAAATATATTTAATAAGGACACAATAAATATCATGTAACATCTGTGCAATTAAAAAATACCACGTTAGGTCTCAATAATTTAATGACTTTCTGCAGAAATCTAATAGAATTGATATAAAACAGGGGGGAAACTACTGACCGCAACAGAGATTCAATGTCCATAGCAACACAGCGCACCGAGTCAAGTGATAGATTTCTACCATGAAATCTAGAATACTCCAAGTCTAAATGTATACAACATGAAGGCTTTACCTGAGAGTGAAAAAATCCAGAAGAACGTCCCCCCTACCATAAATACTGTTATTAATTGCTGTGATCATACCAGATGTAGCACAATGGAGGGGATGGATCTTGATAGTCATGTGCAGGAAGGACAGCAAGTGTTTGGACATGATCAATATACAGTTTATGTATGTAGAGCGTCTAAATCACATGCATCCTCCAGCTCTTATGGGGGGTCCAAAATACCTTTAAAAAAGGTATGTGCACACGCCAGGTATCTGGTGCAAAAATGTTTGCATCTCTTGGCAGGTGTTTTTTGTTTTCACATGCGTTTTTGATGCAGATTTTCCACACTCATTAGCATGAGTGAATCCTGCAGTAAAAACGATGAAAGAATTAACACACTGCAGCTTTAATTCTGCAAGAAGAAAATAAGTAACATGTGCATGAGACTTCAGGACTCTCATTCACTTTGCTGGCATCAGGAAATTGCCACAAATCTGTGCAGAAACATAGCGACAAATCTGCAGCGTGTGCACAGGCCCAAAGAACTAGAAGCCCATTTCAAGGTATTTAATTCCATAAACAAACTATATGGTAAGGACATAAGAGTAACTTTTATTATTAATCAGACCATGTAATATATTTCATTATTGTGCCTCCTCCTCTCCAGAACACAATGCTGAAAGTGTTCCTTTATCCGCCAAGTTCTTGCTTTTTAGAAACAGAAACTGCTGCTCAAGCAAGAATCTGTATTTATTCTCCCTGTGTGAGCAACCTTGCTCTTCTCCCTCATTCTCAGAGCTAGTGTACAGATTCTTGCTAGAGCAGCAGTTGAAAGCAGCTTCTAAATAGGCATGAGGTGGGCAGATAAAACAGCACTTTCAGCATTGTATCTGCCCACCTCATGCCTTTTAGAAGCTGCTTTCAACTGCTGCTCTAGCAAGAATCTGTACACTCGCTCTGAGAATGAGGGAGAAGAGCAAAGTTGCTCACACAGGGAGAATAAGTACAGATTCCTGCTTGAGCAGTTTGTTTCTAAAAAACAAGAACTAGGCAGATAAAACAGCACTTTCAGCATTGTGTTTAGGAGTGAAGGATGGAAAACAAGTTAATGAAGTATATTAGCATCATAAGTTTGCAAATACTCATCAATAACTATTAAATAAAAATAAAATAATAATAGCCACTCTTTAAAAGGACCAGTAAACCATACCCATTTCAGAAATAGAAGATTGCTATTGAAATTTTATCCCCAATAATGCAACTTACCACATATTCACACGATAGGTGATAATTTGCTAACCATTGAGGGTCTCAGACCACCACCAAAGAAAAAAAAACAAAAAAAACTCCAGAACTCCCCTCTGAAATTGAGTGGCGGTCATATGCGAGGACCACCACAATATTCTGTGAAACTGCTGAAGATCACCAAACTAGGCCATTTCCAGCACGGACAATAAGCACTTCATACTGACTGAGCATCTCTGAGCCATGATCTTGAGAAATGAAGAAAAGAACGTTCAGCGCAGTCCTCAGATAGTAGGTTAAAAAAAATCCAACGTTTATTGGGGTAATTCCATAAAAGATACATAGCGGTCAGCAGATAGAATAGGTGTATATTAGGACCCCCCAACGAACTACGCGTTTCGACACAGTCTTAGTCATGTTCAGAGACTGTCGAAACGCATAGTTCAATGGGGGTCCTAGAATAGGTGTATATTATCTGCTGACCGCTATGTATCTTATGGAATTACCCCAATAAACGTTGGATTTTTTTTAACCTACTATCTGAGGACTGCACTGGACGTTCTTCTCTACTTCATTCCTGAATATTGGCAGCCAAGCCTTCCGTGCGCTGGGTCCAGGCAGAGAGCGGTGATCAGCAGGATCGGTGGGCTGAATTTTTGTCTTTATGATCTTCAGAAGGGTGGGAGTCTGAGGTGTTGGATCAGGCCAACTTACAAATAGGTGAAAAAACTTGCAATGTTAAAAAATAACCTATTGGAGTAAATAAATACAAGAGATATTATCCAGCACACCCTCTCCAATGGCTCCATGAAGGACAGAAAAACCCTCCTGAGAGATGACATTTGAGTTGACGTGAATAACAGGAGGAATAAAGTTAATTGTGAACAAAACTTGCACAACTCTTGGAGGTATTGGCCTCTTTTAGAAAATTGTTGAAAACAAAAAGGCACCATGCCAGCACATTGTATAACTACAGATACTGTATAGACCAAGCTTGTATAGGTACCCAAGATGTAGAGGGTGAAACGTTTCTGCTGATTGTTACTCTACACTAAATAAGGTGGTGTTCTTAGAAATAGATCCCGTGACAAGGTAGTTCTGTCTCATGACAACTAATCCAATATGTGAAATGGTAAGATTAGGGTCACAAAACCAAGACCCCCCCCTATGATTTGCAATAAGATCAAACAGAGCAGTTGTTATTTTATATATTGGGGTGGGGGGGGGTTTGCAAGTCTTGTGGCCTTAAAATGCTAGAACATGACCACATCTGAGCCATCTGAAAGCAGCTGATGGCCACATGATGGAAGTAGCCGGCTGCTCCATAAGTGCCTTGTGTGCACATTGTATAGGTGACGTGAAACAAGTGACCCATTTCTAATTCCATGTGTGGTAGAACTTCTCTCAGCCTCAAAATACATAACTTTGAATACAGGCAATAACGTCATGACTATAGCGGCCCAGTTATCCTGTCCTCTTAAGGACCGATGCAAGAATGTGAGACGAACAAGTGTGTGACATCTTCCATCCGTTCCAAGCACACGGTCATTACATATTTAGGCAGAAATGATATTCCGAACATCCACAGCCAAGTGTATAGACAGACATGTGTATACAATGATACCTGTGTGACCTATGGACAGTAGTAAGCAGTGGGGAGACTACACAGACTGAAGGGTCGGTTACTTCTTTGGAATGCAGCGTGTACATTAGATGGGATGTGATTGACAGGGATTGGGGGATATATTGCTGAATGTCAAAGACCCTCATATTGATTGTGTCTATCTAAATTACTGTGGAATTTGGACTCATGTCCAAGCATTTTAATTGCCCATTATAGCTATGGATAGGGATGGCTATGGTTAAAACAATGTATGACAGGATACAAGAGGTTGTTGTGAGGTTGCTCTTTCTTGCCAAAGATCATTTTCTATAAATCAGGTGCATCTCTCAAAAAAAAAAAAAAAAACAAACAAAAAATAAAAAAAAAAAAACAAAAAAACGACTTCTTGTCAAACCCTCATACTGAAGAATAGAAAACTGACGACAGACGGTAGGGTTCCAGTTCCTCTTACAACAGAATTCTTCGCCCCGTCCTCCCACCCAGTCCCGAGCCCACAAACATGAACACATAACTTAGCAATAAACACACTTGATACAAGTGATCTATATGCAGAAGCTCTGGCAAGGTAACCCAACAGAACCATAGCTGCCATAAAACTGCAACCATTCTCCAGCCAGGAAAAGCCGGCTCAGCTAACAGTCAAATCGTAAGTCTATCGCTTCATCTAAGCTTTTATCATCGTGGGAAGTGGCAGCTAAAAACGTCGCTACGGGAGAACCCGCAACATTAATGACACTGGCACTTGTGCTGGCATTGCGCACGGCAATGCTGGTCACGTTAATGCCCAAAGTAAGCCGGGTCTGTTCTAAAGCCTTCTCTGGCACAGCAAACGCCTCCAGCTTTTTCTCCCCATTTGCCATGTAAGAGTTTTGGCAGCCACGGCAAATACAGTCCAGACAAGCTTTCCGATTGGAGTAGCAAGGACATCGCTGGCCTCGGCAGGTAAGAACACTTGGATTTTGAGTTGCACGTCCGCATTTGCAGCCTTTTTTTTCTGGGGGCTTTTTATAAACAGTTTTTGTTGGGCTTCCAGGAACCACATTATTGCTGGGGAGTTTCTCCTTCATCTTGTCCTTAGTTTTCAGCAATGGTGGCTTGGATTTTGGATGTGTTTTCTTATGCATGTGCTCCGGATTTTTCTTCAATGTTTTATTGGATAAAAGAATTGTCTTACTGATTTTGGATGAGCTACCCCCGTTGGGGACCGTAACAATGGGCTGCAAGAAGTTTCTATTTTCCCGAGTTAGTAGAAAAGGAGTCTGGGCTGGCCCGAGAATAATGCTGGAGATGGGAAGTGGCAGAACCTTCTCACTGTCGCTCTCGGAACGTGACCGCTTGCGGTTCGTTTTCACCATTTTTAGGGTCGCTGCTGTGCAAGAGACACCGAGAGGGGGGACATGGCTGTCAGACAACAGAACAGTATGTGTAAGGGGCTGCGGGCAAAGATCCAAAAATGCTCCGTTTGACACGGACGTGTCCAGAGTGTGTTGGAGGTCACAGTCGGTGACGTCTGAACTGGAAACAGTTTCCAGGCTCTGGAGGACTTCCTCTACACTCAGCAGCAGAGGGTCACTGCTTTTCAGGTCATCATTATAGCCACATATATCGAGTCCAGCTGCACATAATTCACTAGTTGAAACCGGGTCACAGACCGTCTCCAAGGTCTCCGACAGATCTTCTGTTTTAATATCAACAGCCGTGCAACAAAGATCGATGGTGACCGGACTCTCGGGGGATGGGATATTTACAGACAGTGCAGTTTCAGGTGACAGCCCGTTGCAGTTGGGCAAACCATTAGCAACTGTGCATTCACTATGGAGATCGAGTGTATGTTGGGGAATGGGGCAGATGCTTGCCTCAGGTTCAGTAGCCAGTTCCGAATTTGAAGGTAAAGGGGAATGAGAAGGACACAGCGGTGAGGGGGGCTCAGAAGCTTTTCCATGTTCCTCCTCGGGTATAGATTCTTCAACAGATTCCTCTGGAAGAAATGCCAAAATGTCGGCCGAGCAATCCAGAGTATTCAATAGGTCCTGTGCCAGCGGTGTGTGGGTGATGTACTCACAAAGCTTTTTGTAGCAGCTCACCAAGATGCCCAGTTGGCTGTTCTCCTCAAACTGGTCATAGTCCTTACACCAGCTGCAGGAGGGCTTCATCATCATCTTCTTGCCTTTGCACTGCTTGCAAACGTAATGTTGACAAGTTGAATTGATTGGAGATATGGGGTCTTCAAGCAAATTTCCTGTTAAGAAAAAAATAGAAAGATTAACTTGGGTTTGGAAACAGTCACTTCTATAGATACTAAGTCAGGAAATATACGTCAACCCCGGTAAATTATATCACCCCATGTGTGAACCAGTCAGCAAAATTAAACCCCCAATCCGCATAGAGGGACATGCGGATCTTAGTAATGTAAACTCATTGACGCCTTTATATCATCTGTTGCTGCATACTCAAGATATTCGCTAAGTGCTCTAGATCAGTTTTCCCCAACTCCAGTCCTCAAGGCCCACCAAAAGTGCATGACTTCAGGGTCTCCTTAGCATTGCATATGCTATAATTGCACTTGCACAGATGATGATTCTAACACCTGTGCAATGCTAAGGAAATCCTCAAACCATGCACTGTTGGAGGGCCTTGAGGACTGGAGTTGGGGGGGGGGGGAACTCTGCTCTAGGTGACGGAGCACTTCTCAGGACTGACTTCCCAGGTTGATTTCCCACCAGCCTCCTAGACCAAATTGGGATTTCCTTGCCTACCAGCAGACGTCACCGTGGGCAATGAAGCTACATAGGCTTGGAGACCCTCATTTGCATGCAAGTTAAAATCCTAGTTATTCAGGAATGCAGTGACAGAACGAAATATAAATTCATTGACACCTTTATATATGGACCAGCGCCAGGTCTGGCCTTACTGACTGATTCCCTTTAAGAAGCAATGCGCTGTAATGTGAGCATGGCACAGTACGGCAGACTATAGCCCACATGACTAAGAACACTGAACAACACAGCTCCATAACAGATATTTTTTTTTTACCCCCAAATGTTTACTTTTGTGCGGTGGCTGTCTGTGTCACCTAAGCGTGGTTATAAAACTGTTCCAGTGACTGCACTAGTTGCTGGCTCAGAGCACACATGCATGGCTGCACACACAGACATTGTTGTGTCTGAATCCGATGCTACATCAGGTCAGCGACTCCTACCAATCCACTCAGTGTAAATTATTCCCACATGGTACACGTCATGAGAGCTGCTCCATCGGGGGCATCTCCAGCAATAGTCTATGGCATTTAGTCCAAGCTCTCGCAGACATTTACCCTGGAGCCCTTTACCTTGCACAAGTGTGGTAAAACAGGACGCTGATGACTTTAGAGCAAAATTTAGGAATTAGTGACTTTTCTATTTTAACAGAACAGGTTTACAGAATTGGTTGGTGTGCATCCTACCAGCTGCTGGGAAACTACCAACCCAATCCTCTGAATGTAAGCTAAAAATCACGTAGAAGTGGAAGCATCTAGAAATGCGTGACACTATAACTCCCAATATGCCTCCATAGACAATGCCTGTATGGTGTTGTAGTTTCATGGAGTCTACATTCATCAGCGAGAAGTATTGAGGCTGCGCACAAGGATCATAATCTGCTCATACATGGACGCCTGCTTTATACTTTAGTTTACACCATATGAATATGATGGGATTCAATGTAAAAGGACAATATCTCTCACACAGAGAAAGACCCCTGTATCTGTCAGTATCCTCCTCAACCCATTTTATAATGGACATCCAAAAAGCAAACTAAATAGTCAAAAGATGGGCCGAGCTCTTACAAGTGATGCACGACTATATCAGTGTGTGTTCTCCCCGCTGTCGGCACTGAGTGACACTCCCCCTGCACATACCAGAGACTCTGATGTCAACACAGAGGAGGCGCTGCACGGCACCAATCATGTAATAAGGGACGGCTTACAGGAGGGAAGAGGCGACTGGTCCCCGGTGTGCAGAGCGGCACCTCCAGCACAAGACGCTCCCATACAATCACAACAATAGGAGATACGGCCTGAGGCCAAGCTCCCGAAACCAGTGTTTGAAGCTGTGCAAAAAACAAACAGCAAAGTAGATGGGATTTATAGAACTCACCCACTGTATTCTTACTCATTGTAATCACTGCCATGCGTGATTCAAGTCCACAACCTGTCAATGTCTCTTGCACTCGTACTCTGAGCTTTACGTGCAGCTTTTCCCCATAGAATATTAGATGCAGAAAATTTGCAAGTTAAAAATGCACATGTGCAAAAGCACTAAACCAGCATGTAATCTACACACTACTATCACAGTATTACCAAAGACAAAAACCAATAATCAAACAAAAGCAGCTCTATTGAAAAGCTAACATATCAAGAAAGATTAAAAACAAGAATAAAATACCACGCTCAAGTAACCCAAAAGGTGCAGAAAATCTGCAACATCAAGAACTCACTCATTGTGGAAATAAAGGTCTGAAGTGCGTTAATACTGCACAACACACACTATGGGAATGTGCACACGATTAGTATTTGGCGCAGACGTTTCTGCACCATTTTTGCATCCCTTGGCAGGAAAACCGCAGCAGCAAAAACACAATCCATTTTGGAGCAGATTTTTCTCATTCATTGCACCTATTGTAATCTGTACTAAAAAGCACTGCAAGAATTGATATTTTACTCTGCAAGGACAAAATGCTCAACGTGTTCATGAGACTTCAGGGTTCGCTTTGCTGGCGTCAGGATTCCCTTCTGGTTCTCTGCCCAGTCTGCACTGAAAAACTACAATAAAAAGCTACGTGTGCACACAGCCATAAACGAGCATGATTGCTGGGTGATGGCTGATTGAGTTTGTTTCCATAGGCAGGCTCCGCTGAAGATGCACATTGAACAATCTGCAATAATGCACATAGGCACCATTGCTTTCAACACCACAACTCCTATTCTGAGAACAATGATCTTTAGTGCTCATGTCACCTGATCACCAAGCATTTTTCTTGCCCCTGAGCCAGTGTGGACTGCAAGACTATTAAATGAAAGTTCCTAGAAATACTCATTCACTATATTCGAGTAGTATAAATGAACCTTCATTTTATAAGGCTATGTGCCCACGCTGCGGAAAATGCGCAGATTTTGCTGCGGATTTCTCGCGGAAAAGCCGCGGATTTTCCAAAAATCTGCAGCACAGCTACTCCACAGCCATTTCTATGGCATTTGGGAAATGCTGTGCCCACGCTGCGGATTTTTCCGCAGCAGAAATCGTGCGGAAAAATCTGCAGCATGTCAATTATTGTTGCGGATTTCTCCACAGGGTCCCATATACTTACCTGCCTTGATAGAATACAACGATGTCACTTTCTCCGTCCGGTGTACAGCAGCGCGGTGGATCCAGCCAGGTACAGGAAGGAAGAGGTGGGCGGGGCCTGCACGAGCTCCGGTCATGTGACAGCCGGAGCTAATTCAGGCCCGCCCACCTCCAGCACAGTGCACCAGACGCTGAGTGACCCGGTCGCCGGAAAGCGAGGTGCTGCATGATGGAGGTAAGTATGAGCACCCCGATCACTGCAGCACTTGTTCTGCATTGAGGATGCAGTGCCGAAGCCATGGTACTGTATCCTCAATGCAGAATGCCCGCACCATATCCGCAGGACATTCCACTGTACATCCGCAGCATTGAAACAGAGAAAGTTCTGTTGCGGATTTCTGGGAGCACCTGCGGAATGTCCTGCGGATATATCCGCAGGACACTGTACCCGTGGGCACATAGCCTAAGACTAAAGCGGCTGTAGTGACTAATCCAAAATATCTCACCAAGCACTCTCCCCAATCAATCACAGCAAGACAAGCCAGATATATTGTAATATAGGAGCAAATCCTGAAAGTGAAACTGAAAGTGTGCTCACTGTGATGAGGGGCAGAGGACCTTAGGCCATGTGCCCACAGGAGAACGTACCTGCGGATTTTCTAGATTTTCCCGATAAATTCGCAGGCTTACGCAAGTACAGACACTCTCCATGTTATCCTATGGGATTTTGGGAGTGCTGTATCAATGCTGCAATTTTTGCGGCTGTGGAAAATGCTACCGATGTCCCGCAGCCACATGTAAATGCATGTCTATTATTCATGTGGAATTATCTGTGGAGTTCCTGCCTTTCCACTATGGAGCTAGAGGCCGGGAATGCCGCCCTGATTGCGCAGGTTTACCGCAACAATTCTGCAGAAATACCGCATCTTTGGATAGCTGCAGATCCCGGGGAGTTGCTGCATAAACGTGCAGAAATACCTGCAGAAAAGTCTGCAGGTACATCTCCCATGTGCACATGGCCTTACCGAGGCTCATCACACACCAAGGAGCGAGGCACTTCCACACAATTCTGGCACCTCTGGGCTGTCCATGCAGCAGTTTACATTATAGTATATGTGGCAGCCATATTTTTTTCCTAAGTTCTGCCTGCTTTTTTAGAAAAAAAAAAGTGATAAAATTTTTGAAACTTTTTGTACCCGTCTTATCACCCTTCTAATCAGAATCAGAGAGCTTAGCAAAAAGGTGGCACTGCTGTACGGCACAATTACCAAAGTGCACGTCACAAAATACAGTGTCAATGACTTTAGCAACTTTGATCCCAAAAAACTGACGCAGGTGGATGATAAATTGCCTACCACACACATTAACACTTGTAACGTATGGACCGACCGCGAATCTCCTGACCTCCTCCATGAGACCATCACGTCCAGGTCAGGAGACTCGTGGTCATTCGGTACTTGTACCGTGCCAGCCCTATGCGAATTCTGTCTTTAAAAAAAGAGACAATGACTGTCCAAACCAAGCCCAGGTGCTCGATGCATCATGGTGGAGCCAAACATTTAAGTGCAGCTTCTCTTCTGCTTGTTTTCACGCAATCTCCAGCTTCCTCTTTTCGTTTTCTCGTTTCATAGAGCGAGAGAAAGGTACAGATAGATGGAAACACACAAATTGTTGACCACGCCATTGTGCACTGAGATAATACATACATGTGGGAAACACGGGCTGAGCATGGCCCAGTGCATGGATTGTCTGCACTTCTCTGGATGGCTCACATACACCTCCGAGGCTGCCGAATGCAGGTCTGGAGACTAGAGATGAGCCACTACACACCACTTGGGTCCAGGTCAGAGCTCTCTGCACATTGAAAGGAGCTGTGTGAATTTCCTGAACTTCTAATTTGCTCCCCGGCTCACCGCAGGCACAGGGCTCTGCTCACACCACCCCGGCTCACCGCAGGCACAGGGCTCTGCTCACACCACCCCGGCTCACCGCAGGCACAGGGCTCTGCCCACACCACCCCGGCTCACCGCAGGCACAGGGCTCTGCCCACACCACCCCGGCTCACCGCAGGCACAGGGCTCTGCCCACACCACCCCGGCTCACCGCAGGCACAGGGCTCTGCCCACACCACCCCGGCTCACCGCAGGCACAGGGCTCTGCCCACACCACCCCGGCTCACCGCAGGCACAGGGCTCTGCCCACACCACCCCGGCTCACCGCAGGCACAGGGCTCTGCCCACACCACCCCGGCTCACCGCAGGCACAGGGCTCTGCTCACACCACCCCGGCTCACCGCAGGCACAGGGCTCTGCCCACACCACCCCGGCTCACCGCAGGCACAGGGCTCTGCCCACACCACCCCGGCTCACCGCAGGCACAGGGCTCTGCTCACACCACCCCGGCTCACCGCAGGCACAGGGCTCTGCCCACACCACCCCGGCTCACCGCAGGCACAGGGCTCTGCCCACACCACCCCGGCTCACCGCAGGCACAGGGCTCTGCCCACACCACCCCGGCTCACCGCAGGCACAGGGCTCTGCTCACACCACCCCGGCTCACCGCAGGCACAGGGCTCTGCTCACACCACCCCGGCTCACCGCAGGCACAGGGCTCTGCTCACACCACCCCGGCTCACCGCAGGCACAGGGCTCTGCCCACACCACCCCGGCTCACCGCAGGCACAGGGCTCTGCCCACACCACCCCGGCTCACCGCAGGCACAGGGCTCTGCCCACACCACCCCGGCTCACCGCAGGCACAGGGCTCTGCCCACACCACCCCGGCTCACCGCAGGCACAGGGCTCTGCCCACACCACCCCGGCTCACCGCAGGCACAGGGCTCTGCCCACACCACCCCGGCTCACCGCAGGCACAGGGCTCTGCCCACACCACCCCGGCTCACCGCAGGCACAGGGCTCTGCTCACACCACCCCGGCTCACCGCAGGCACAGGGCTCTGCCCACACCACCCCGGCTCACCGCAGGCACAGGGCTCTGCCCACACCACCCCGGCTCACCGCAGGCACAGGGCTCTGCTCACACCACCCCGGCTCACCGCAGGCACAGGGCTCTGCCCACACCACCCCGGCTCACCGCAGGCACAGGGCTCTGCCCACACCACTCCCGGCTCACCGCAGGCACAGGGCTCTGCCCACACCACCCCGGCTCACCGCAGGCACAGGGCTCTGCTCACACCACCCCGGCTCACCGCAGGCACAGGGCTCTGCTCACACCACCCCGGCTCACCGCAGGCACAGGGCTCTGCTCACACCACCCCGGCTCACCGCAGGCACAGGGCTCTGCTCACACCACCCCGGCTCACCGCAGGCACAGGGCTCTGCTCACACCACCCCGGCTCACCGCAGGCACAGGGCTCTGCTCACACCACCCCGGCTCACCGCAGGCACAGGGCTCTGCTCACACCACCCCGGCTCACCGCAGGCACAGGGCTCTGCTCACACCACCCCGGCTCACCGCAGGCACAGGGCTCTGCTCACACCACCCCGGCTCACCGCAGGCACAGGGCTCTGCTCACACCACCCCGGCTCACCGCAGGCACAGGGCTCTGCTCACACCACCCCGGCTCACCGCAGGCACAGGGCTCTGCTCACACCACCCCGGCTCACCGCAGGCACAGGGCTCTGCTCACACCACCCCGGCTCACCGCAGGCACAGGGCTCTGCTCACACCACCCCGGCTCACCGCAGGCACAGGGCTCTGCTCACACCACCCCGGCTCACCGCAGGCACAGGGCTCTGCTCACACCACCCCGGCTCACCGCAGGCACAGGGCTCTGCTCACACCACCCCGGCTCACCGCAGGCACAGGGCTCTGCTCACACCACCCCGGCTCACCGCAGGCACAGGGCTCTGCTCACACCACCCCGGCTCACCGCAGGCACAGGGCTCTGCTCACACCACCCCGGCTCACCGCAGGCACAGGGCTCTGCTCACACCACCCCGGCTCACCGCAGGCACAGGGCTCTGCTCACACCACCCCGGCTCACCGCAGGCACAGGGCTCTGCTCACACCACCCCGGCTCACCGCAGGCACAGGGCTCTGCTCACACCACCCCGGCTCACCGCAGGCACAGGGCTCTGCTCACACCAACCCGGCTCACCGCAGGCACAGGGCTCTGCTCACACCACCCCGGCTCACCGCAGGCACAGGGCTCTGCTCACACCAACCCGGCTCACCGCAGGCACAGGGCTCTGCTCACACCACCCCGGCTCACCGCAGGCACAGGGCTCTGCTCACACCACCCCGGCTCACCGCAGGCACAGGGCTCTGCTCACACCACCCCGGCTCACCGCAGGCACAGCAGCCCAGGGCCTGTCTGAAGAAGGGCAGAATCCTGCAGATCTCGGCGGCGGAGGCCTGGGGGTCCCCGGGGTCGTAGTTCAGCACCAGCCGGCTCGCGGAGATGAACAGAGAGGTGGCATTCACCGGGTTCATCGCAGCCTCCTCCCGGGTGCGGGCTCCACACACACAGAATCAGATGCGCGGCGCTCGGGCTCTCCCCATGGATCAGCGGCCTGGAGGCGGGCTCCCTGCACATGTCCCCGCTCCTCAGTCCCGGCTCACGGTCTCTGGGGGGCGCCCATCCTCAGCGCGGGCGGCGGGGCTCACATCCCGGGCTCACAGCGCCTCCATCCGCGGCGGGGAGGCGGGGCGGTGTAGGCCGCAGAGGCCTCCGGGCTGCTAATCCTCGGCCTGGGCCTCCTCGGCGGCTGCAGCCAGTGACAGGAGGCGGCTCCGGGCTGCGGCCGGGCACTCAGTGATGGGCCTGCAGTACACGACAAGCCGCGGGCCTCCGGGGGATGCGGCTGTGTCCCGGCGATGTCCGTGCACTGCCGGTATTATCGTATGTGTCTGTGGAGGAAGGGGGAGGGGCAGCTGGTGTCGTCGCGAACGCGCTTGGTCCTCGTTCAATCTCCGGTCCGGCCGCGTTCCCAGTGGCGGGAAAGACGGTCAGGTGACCCGCGCGCGCTCTCGGTGCTCGTCACCGGAGGGAAACGTTAAAAAAAATAAAAAAGGCGTGGCCGTAGTTATGGGCAGTGAACGAGTGCGCAGTGGAGACGCGCAGGCGCAGTAGTGAAAACGTAAGAGGCGGGGCAAAATGACTAGAGCCTATGGCGTAGGTCGGGCGGGCCGATGAGGTAGCGCATGCGCAGTGGCCGCTCTCTGCCGCAATGGGGTTATACAGTCTAGAATTACATAATATTGTATTGTACTAGGTTGTGGAAGAAAATATAAAGCGTTGTTACATGGAGAAGAGTCAGCTGGGCGGACACTAAAGTCAGCACTTGGCAGTGTCATAGAGGGACAGTGTTCGGTAAAACAACCAATGGGATTGCTACTTTCATTTTTTTTTTCTTCACGAAAATGAAAGCCAAGCTTTAATTGGTTACCTGGAATAACAAAGACGTCGCTCCAGCGCAGTGGATGGATTTATAGAGCCACTGGCCTTAGGCTATGTGCGCACATTGCATCTTTCTGGGACCACAAAGATGCGCGTTTTTGGCCCCCAAAAAACGCTCCCGCTGCAAAAACTCTACATCTGAAGCTCACAGCGAGCGTCACCCAACAAGACTGCGCACTGTGGGGTCCACGCAGCGACTGCAGTGCTACAGTGAGCCGCGCGATCAGAAGTGACGTTACTCGGGTGATTTGCGGTCACAGGTGGAGGACTGCAGCTGTGGCAGCGGCTAACCTGAGTGACGTCACCGCTGATTGCACGGCTCACTGTAGCCGCTTTATTATTATTTATTATTATAGCGCCATGCTTTACAAGTGAAAGAGGGTATACGTACAACAATCATTAACAGTACAAAACAGACTGGTATAGGAGGAGAGAGGACCCTGCCCGCGAGGGCTCACAGTCTACAGGGAATGGGTGATGGTACAATAGGTGAGGACAGAGCTGGTTGCGCAGTGGTCTACTGGACTGAGGACTATTGTAGGTTGTAGGCTTGTTGGAAGAGATGGTTCTTGAGGTTCCTCTTGAAGCTTTCCATGGTAGGGGAGAGTCTGATATGCGGTGGTAGAGCATTCCAGAGTATGGGGGAGGCACGGGAGAAATCTTGGATGCGATTGTGGGAAGAGGAGATAAGAGAGGAGTAGAGAAGGAGATCTTGTGAGGATCTGAGGTTGCGTGCGGGTAGGTACCGGGAGACTAGGTCACAGATGTAGGGAGGAGACAGGTTGTGGATGGCTTTGTATGTCATGGTTAATGTTTTGAACTGGAGTCGTTGGGCGATGGGAAGCCAGTGAAGGGATTGGCAGAGTGGCGAGGCTGGGGAAATCATAATATGGGGGAATCCTGCGCCAATTTATTTATTTTACTGTACGATATAGACCCGCCAACCGGTGTCTGTGATTGAAAGCCTCAGACACAGTGTCACTCATAGTGGGGGCTCGTCTGACTGCAACCAATCACAGATGTCGGTGGGTGGAGGAAGCAGTGAATATGTATGAGCCTAATGAACGGCCTGGGAAGAAGAATGACAGGCCGCCGCAGCAGTGTGGCAGCCATCCCAGTGACTTGGTAAATTTTCTAGGCAGTTTTCTATTAAGTTATAGAATTCAAAAAAGGCATGCTCCACAGAATGCTGTGTGTACAGAAGTAGTCTCCCCTAGCATTAAATATAGAAAAAAATATTTCTAGATGAATGAGCCTAATGAGTATTCTGCAGTTGCTGCATCAAAAGAAGGAGGGATTTCATTTGCTCCCATCATCAAAGTTTGGTAATCACTGTTTCACTCCTTCAGTATTCTACCAGCACTACAGGTGCTGGAACGTCCTTTCTCTCACTTTCCAGCATGCATTGCATCGGTCAATGACCAGTGATTTGCCTGCTCTGAACTAAAACTCTGCCTAACTGTCACAACTGTAGTTTGATAGATAGTACAGCAAGAACAGTTTTGTTTGTCATTGCATTAGCCATTCGATGAGTCAGAGGTTATTTTTGGTGGATAAAGTCGTATAATCTGCTATGTTCTATTACCCAGTAGATAAAAATAAAAACTTGTTGAATATCATTAAAGCAAATGGGATCCATTACAATTTCTGTTTCAGTTTGTTTGGCCCATCATGGATCCAACAGAAATAGAAGTCTGTTTAGTTCTGAAACTGGCTACTTTCACACTTGCGTTCAGTGCAGTCCGTCACTATGGAGAATAGCGCAGTCCGTTAACGCACTGCGCTATTCTCCACAGACTTGAATGGACAACGCACTGTAACGTTAGTGTCAGCGTTGCATCCGCTGTACGACGCAGCGTCGTTATTTTAACGCTGCGCCGGGCGGGAGGAACGCAGCATGTAACTTTTCTTGAGCAGTGCAATCCGTAGGATATCACTGCGCATGCTCTTTTTTTTTTTTAAATCGCATAAACTTTATTTTGTCTCTCGGTGGCCGAACGTTCAGCTAAGCACCCGGCAGCCGACTTTTGAGAGCACTCGGCTGAGCACCCGACCGCCGGCATGTGAGAGCGCTCAGCTCAGCGCCCGTCAGCCGGCTTTTGAGAGTGCTCAGCTCAGCGCACGGCCACCGGGTGATCAGCTGATCGTTCACAATAGTCTGCTGCCAGTACAACTGTAAATAAGAAAAAAAAATAAAAAGTAAAAAAAAAGCTTTCCGTTGTTTTGTACGATCCGTTGCGCCACTATATGCAACGCATCCGTTGCATCCGTCACACAACGCAATGCAACGGATACCGTTCAACGCAAGTGTGAAACTAGCCTTACAGATCTCAGTGAAACGTGACACTTGGAAGGAGCTGTCCAGCATCTTTGGTGCAGGAGCTTAGTGGTGCTGGTAGTGGAGACGTTAGTGAGATAGAAATGATGGTGGATTCTGCAAACTCTTCTCCTCGCTACTATCTAAGCATAGTACAAAGGATCTTCTTAAATTTATGATTATACACTACGGATCTAAAATGTTAAAATACATCCTTGTAGAATAGCAGCTGCCCCAGCAAACTAGAGCGAACAGCCTTCACTTGATAACCAAGACAGCTATCCCAGAACTGCTGGGTCTATATGGACCTGACTGACACTGTAACATTATTAGGGCCGATTTCCCCTATATGTCAAACAGCTCCAGGTACAAAAATATATTAGATGATCAAAAAGATTTGCAGGAACCACAGAACCAGAGCCCAATAAACTGCTTCATACCTGGCGGATTGCCCGGGGCTTCTTCTCATTCATAGGCTCAGTGCCACCTCATCTTGGTGGCACAAAACATGCATGATGTTATGCTGGACCTACTAATCAGATGAGGCACTGTGCATTCCGGTAGGTAGGATGCAAGTCACAGAGTTTTGGTCCAACCACAAAGGACAATCCATACGACCTCTGAGAGGCGTGTACAAGTATGATTAATAATAATACTAGTAAATATAGTAAAAAAAATCATAAGATCAAGCATTCAGAATGCTGCAAGAATTCAGCCAGTAGGCAAGAGCAGCGTGGAAAAATTATTGCTACCAAGTGGTCAAGATATCCACAAGGTGCACATTATCTGAAATGCACGTTGGTTGTTGCAAGCATCTGGATACTCTACACATGTCACGCTAGGTACGGGGAAGTGCCAAGCAAGCTGCAAAAGGGAAGGGAAGGGGACCCCTCTGTCTAGGCAAGGGGGAGATGATGATCCCTGACCAAAGCTACAGCTGGTCCCTGGGGTCCCTCACCACCCTAGATAGGTGTCGCACCCATGCGCCGAGCCGGATACCTGACACTATGTATCCCTAGTGCTGGCCCCTAAATAGAGAACAGGTAGGATGGGCTGGTCATCAACCCCACTAAACGCTAAAGTTAAACACGAGGACACATGGGGGAAAAAGCTTGAACATCTTATCCACAGATGACACAGGCAGTTGTTCATTAAAGTTACAGCAACAATACTACAGATGAGAGCAAGCCACCTGCTTGCAACCAGAGCTAGAATTAACTGAATAATATCACCAGAACCAGTCCAGGGAAGAAGGGAGTATACAGTGGGTACGGAAAGTATTCAGACCCCTTAAAATTTTTCACTCTTTGTTTCATTGCAGCCATTTGGTAAATTCAAAAGAGTTCTTTTTTTCTCTCATTAATGTACACTCTGCACCCCATCTTGACAGAAAAAAAAACCAGAAATGTAGAAATTTTTGCAAATTTATTAAACAAGAATGTGAAATATCACATGGTCATAAGTATTCAGACCCTTTGCACAGACGCTCATATTTAAGTCACATGCTGTCCATTTCCTTGTGATTCTCCTTGAGATGGTCCTACTTCTGCATTGGAGTCCAGCTGTGTTTAATTAAACTATCGGACTCGATTTGGAAAGGCGCACACCTGTCTATATAAGACCTCACAGCTCACAGTGCATGTCAGACCAAATGAGAATCATGAGGTCAAAGGAACTGCCCAAGAAGCTCAGGGACAGAATTGTGGCAAGACACATATCTGGCCAAGGTTACGAAATAATTTTTGCAGTACGATAGGTTCCAAAGACCACATTGGCCTCCATAATCCTTAAATGGAAGACGTTTGGGACCACCAGAACTCTTCCTAGACCTGGCCATCCAGCCAAACTGAGCCATCGTGGGAGAAGAGCCTTGGTGAGAGAGGTAAAGAAGAACCCCAAGATCACTGTGGCTGAGCTCCAGAGATGCAGTAGGGAGATGGGAGAAAGTTCTACAAAGCCAACTATCACTGCAGCTCTCCAACAGTCGGGCCTTTATGGCGGAGTGGCCCTATGGAAGCCTCTCTTTAGTGCAAGACATATGAAAGCCCGCATAGAGTTTCCAAAAAAACACATGAAGGACTCCCAGACTATGAGAAATAAGATTCTCTGGTCTGATGAGACGAATATAGAACTTTTTGGTGATAACTCTAAGCGGTATGTGTGGAGAAAACCAAGCACTGCTCATCACCTGCCCAATACAATCCCAACAGTGAAGCATGGTGGTGGCAGCATCATGTTATGGGGGTGTTTTTCAGCTGCAGGGACAGGTCAACTGGTTGTGTGGTGCCCTGGACAAGCCAGGACGTCACAGGTACTGCAACAACACACCCCACACCCCGGTTAGGCACATCCGCCGCACACACAAAATCCTTGTTGCCTCCCTCCAGGGTCTGATGTCCACACCAGGTGGGGTGGAGCCAGGCGGTTGGCTCCACCCACCGAGGAGTTCACAGTACTGGAGGCGGGAAAAGAGTTCGGTTTAGTTTGGAGAGTGAAGGAAGTGGTAAAGGAGCAGTCTGACCGTGTCCGGGTATGTGGCCCGGGCACAGAAACAGCAAGGTTGGCAGACGGTGGTGACCACCGTCTGCAGGCGAGGCTGATTGACGCACAACCGTAAGGACCGGGGACGGGCGGTGGCCCGCCGGTACCGGACCTGGGAGCGAAGAGAGGCCAGCACCATTCGGCAGGGCTTACGGACCCCGACCAGGCTTGGAGTCGCCGTTAAACTGGTCAAATTCGTCAGCGACAGGAACCTCCAGGGTTTCCCAGCAGCAAAGACCCGACTAAAGGCAACCGCTCAACCGAGAAGGGAAATACAGCTATCGAAACAGCTAGAGTTCCCAGGGCCAGCGCCTGCGGGCAAAAGGGGCTCCTCCAGCAAATATACCGCTGGGGAGCGGGTTACCGGTGGGAAGCCATCGGGGCCGAGAACATAACACCGGTGCAGGGAGAGACAGTTACCGCCGACCTACCGGGAGTGACCGTCGCAGCCGTCTGTGGGACTCGTCCATCCAGCCGTTTGTTTTACCAGAGACTCTGTGTACGTTACTGGCTGAGTAAGTACCACCGTGCCGTCTGGCACCGCGCTGCCCCTGCGACCCTGCACCTGGCCAAGCCCCGCAATCCATCTTCCAACAAACAACTCCGGGCCCCGGGACTACCAAAATCCCCCTACCCACGGAGGGGAGAGAAACATCCCAGCTGCTCCCTGTCATCGCTCCCGGGATCCCTATACAGAGCAGCGGTGGTGCCCCAACCTCACCACACACCGTGGGTGGCGTCACGGACAACATCCCCAAACCAAACCATCCCCTTTCACTCACGGGTGAGGAGCGCCGCTCGAGTCCCCGGATCCGGCCCACCGCTCGAGCCACCGAGCAGCAGCAGCAGCCGGACCCGAGCCGCAAGCGTGGTCGAGCAGCGCACCCCCCCGCCCGCGACGGTTGCAATTGAAGGAAAGATGAATGCGGCCAAGTACAGAGATATCCTGGATGAAAACCTCTTCCAGAGCGCTCTGAACCTCAGACTTGGCCGAATGTTCACCTTCCAACAAGACAATAACCCAAAGCACACAGCTAAAATAACAAAGGAGTGGCTTCAGAACAACTCAGTGACCATTATTGACTGGCCCAACCAGATCCCTGACCTAAACCCAATTGAGCATCTTTGGAGAGACCTGAAAATGGCGTCCACCAATGTTCACCATCCAGCCTTATGGAACTGGAGAGGACCTGCAAGGAAGAATGGCAGATGATCCCCAAATCCAGGTGTGAAAAACTTGTTGCATCATTCCCAAGAAGACTCATGGCTGTACCAGCTCAAAAGGAGGCTGCTTCTACTCAATACTGAGCAAAGGGTCTGAATACTTATGACCACGTGATATTTCAGTTTTTCTTGTTTAATAAATTTGCAAAAAATGCTACATTTCTGGGGGGGGGGGGGTTCTGTCAAGATGGGGTGCAGAGTATATATTAATGAGAGAAACAATAAACTTTTTTTAATGTACCAAATGGCTGCAATGAAACAAAGAGAACTGGTATCCCATATGGATGAATCATAGCATCTGATTTTAAAGGCTACTTTACACACTGCGATATCGGTCCCGATATCGCTAGTGTGCGTACCCGCCATCTGTTGCGCGACACGGGCATATCGCTGCCCGTGCCGCACAACATCGCCCAGAGCCGTCACACATACTTACCTGTCCGGCGACGTCGCTGTGACCGGCGAACCGCCTCCTTTCTAAGGGGGCGGTCCGTGCGGCGTCACAGCGACGTCACTGAACCGCCGCCCAATCACAGCGGAGGGGCGGAGATGAGCGGGACGTAACATCCCGCCCACCTCCTTCCTTCCGCATAGCGGCCGGGAGGCAGGTAGGGAGACGTTCCTCGCTCCTGCGGCGTCACACGCAGCGATGTGTGATGCCGCAGGAACGAGGAACAACCTCGTTACTGCTGAAGTAACGATAATTGGGAATGGACCCCCGTGTCGCCGATTAGCGATTTTTCACTGTTTTGCAACGATGCAAAATCGCTAATCGATGTCACACGCAACGGCATCGCTAATGCGGCCGGATGTGCGTCACGAATTCCGTGACCCCAACGACTCCGCATTAGCGATGTCGTAGCGTGTAAAGCCCGCTTTACAGATACTTAGGAAACTTAGATACTTAGGTGTTAGGTCTTGTAAATTTGAAGCCGATCGTGTTGTTGGAAGGTGAATAGTGATTTCAGTTGTTGATGGGTGGTTAGCGGTAATAACAGATGGAATGTAAAAATGTGCGCTTTATTTTTATCTAGAGCATTATTCTAATATATTTGTTAAGCCTACAAACAGCAGACGGCCATTACCAATGCTTTTCTCTGTTTACAAAGGCACAGCACTTTTCTTTATTTTTGTGTGGGAGGTAAAAATCCTGTTTAGTGAACCAGACAAGAGTGCAGCAGCGCACAGTATACTCCTACATTATATAGAGATTGCCCTGTGCTTTACAAAAAATATATTAGCACGCAAAATGTTATCTACAATTTGTCATCTTAAGGAGACCCTCAACTCTCTCTGGCAAAGGAAACAGAAATATCTCAGCACATCCATCCGGTGGGTAAAAACAGTCCTTTTATTTAGTCCATCAAAACGAGGTGATGACAAACAGGTTAAAAGAACTGATGTGTTTCTGGTGCACTAGGCACCCTTAAAGGGGTTGTCCACTACTTTTACTTTACTTTTAAGCCTTTGATGGCCTATAATTAGTATAGGTCATCAATGTCTCATCGGCTGGGGTCTGACACCCCGCACTCCCGACGATCAGCTGGTCTTGGTCCCGGCGGCAGCAGCCGGAAATGCTCAGTTCCGGAGCTGCTTTGTTTTCTGATAGTGGCCGCAGCCAGGTTGTGCACATCCCCTCCTATTGATCTGAATGGGAGGCGGATGTCCAGTACGCGACCGCGGCCACTATTAGAAGACAGAGCTACTCCAGGACTGAGCATTTCCAGCTGCCTCCTGCTGCCCCTGGGACTGGGCGGAGGTGCGTAGTGTCAGGCCCCAGCCAATCAGACATTGATGACCTATACTAAGGAAAGGCCATCAATGTAAAAGTAGGCGACAACCCATTTAATCATAGTATGTGAGTCCATTAAATAGAGTCACATTTACATTGGAGTTGAGGGACACATTATTAACCCCTTCACGACCAATGACATATAGGTTCATCATTGGTTATGTCCCTCCCTTTGATGTGGTCTCACGCAATGAGCCCACATCTTTCCTTGCACATGTCAGCTGATCTGATCAGTTAACATGTGCAGCTAATAGACGCAGATGGATCGGAGATCCGTCTGTTCCTGCTAGCCCATTAGATCACGCTGTCAAACTCTGACACTGTCAGGCACTCAACTGGAATTTTGGACCACTCTTCTTTTGCAAACTGCTCGAGGTCTCTCGTATTTGAAGGCGTATTCTCCCAACAGCAATTTTAAGATCTCTCCACAGATGGTCAATGGGATTTAGATTCAGACTCATTGCTGACTCTTCAGAACTCTTCAGTACTTTGTTTCCACACATTTCTAGGTGCTTATTGAGGTATGTTTGAGGTTATTGTCCTGCTGGAAGGCCATGACCAAGGACGCAAACCCTGGCACTACATTGCCACCCAAAATCCTTTGGCAATCTTCAGATTTTATGATGCCTTGAATACAGTCGAGGCACCCAGTGCCAGAAGCAGCAAAACAACCCCAAAACATCTTTGTACTTCCACTATATTTGACTGTAGGTACTGTGTTCTTTTTTTTGTAGTTTTCATTCAATTTTTTGTAAATAGTAGCTTTACCAAAAAGCTTTATCTTGTTCTCATCTGTTCACAAGACGCTTTTCCAGAAGGATTTTGGCTTACTCATGTACATTTTGGAAAACTGCAGTCTGGTCTTTTTATGTCTCTGTGTCAGCAATCGGGTCCTCCTGGGTCTTCTGTCATAATGTTTTCATTTCAGTCAAATTTCGGCAAATAGTTGACGCTGACACTGATGCACCCTGAGTCTGCAGGACAGCTTAATTTCTTTGGAACTTGATTGGGGCTGTTTATCCACCATCCGGACTACTCTGTGTTGCAGTCTGTTATCAATTTTTCTCTGTTGTCCATGCCTAGAGAGATTATCTACTGTACCATGTGTTGTAAACTTCTTGATTATGTAGCACACTGTGGAAAAAGGAACATCAAGATCTTTAGAGATGGACTTGTGACTTTGAGATTGTTGATATTTTTGAACAATTTTGGATCTCAAGTCCACACACAATTCTCTTCCCCTCTTTCTGATCTCCATGCTTAGTGAAACACACGCAGACACACAATGCAAAAAATGAGTCAACTTCTCCCATTTTTATCTGGTTTCAGATGTGACTTCCTATATTGCCCATTTTAGGCATTTTATGTTGAAATTATGTCCAATTTGCCTTTTTTCCCTCTGTTTTTTTTTGTGTTGTTCCAATACAGAGGAAATAAACATATCTATGATAAAGCGTGTGTAATTGCAATACTTTTTCTGAAAAAAAAAAAATCATATTTTCAAACACTTTTGGTCATGACTGTATATACATAAACATTATATGTATAGAATTCTTTCCTCCACAAGGACACCATTAAGATCAGGCATGGCAAATTTCAATAAAGCGGTCTAATATGCTTCACATTAAAAACAGATTGTCATAAATGGAGTTATGAGTTATATACTGTAGGCCAAAGGCCTTTAAATAAAACACTCAGTTATATACTGATGCTAGGTACCTAACGTCTTTTGGAATTGTGCCGGTGCGGCCAGCTCTCTTCACATTACCCTGTTTACGTACCGTTTTGGATTGCTGTACATGGAAGCCCTAGATAGTACGGTAGTTGATGGAAGGACAGGACCCCATATATCATGAATGTCGTTACAATTTATTACATGGCTTAAGAAGAATACTTCTATATACTGCAATCATTTTTTTTCCTTTAATTTTTTTCAAAAACCTCTTGCACAATAAAATGTAATCATTCAGAATCCCACAATTGTCTCAGACTTGAATTATTTAACAGGAGTTAACCCATAAATGACTAGGAGAAAACTGAGCACCACTACAACCATCCTAACTGAAAGGGAATACTGGAAGCAGGTGCAAGTCTGTTGTAAACTTTTCTTATGCTAATTATAGCTGTTTAATAATTTAGAACTTGTAATTAATTTAGCACACTAGTGGTATAAAAGACACCAATTGTTAATTTAGGGATTGTAATCAGGTGAAGCTACTTATATGAGAATTGTGTATATCTTTTAGTAATTACAATGATGCCTGAAGTCACACAGGTGACATGATCAAATATTTACATTCTCTTAAAGGGGTATTCTCAAGTTTGGAAGTTATCTCCTGTCCAAGGGATAACTTCCCGATCACTGGGTTCGACCACTGGTCCCCCACCAATGATGAGAACCCTAAGCAATGTCTAGCGCGATAGCACCCGCCCCCGTCGTTCTTGCGATATGTGTTGATTGCTGCCGTAGCGAACATTATCGCTACAGCAGCTTCACACGCACATACCTGGTCGGCGACGTCGCTGTGACCGCCAAACAATCCCTCCTTCGAGGGGGAGGTGCGTTCGGTGTCATAGCGACGTCACCGCGACGTCACTAAGTGGCCGTCCAATAGAAGCGGAGGGGCGGAGATGAGCGGGACGTAACATCCCGCCCACCTCCTTCCTTCCGCATTGCCGGTGGACGCAGGTAAGGCGATGTTTGTCGTTCCTGCGGTGTCACACATAGCGATGTGTGTTGCCGCAGGAACGACGAACATCGTACCTGCAGCAGCAACGATATTAAGGAAATGAACGACGTGTCAACGAGCAATGATTTTTCACCTTTTTGCGCTTGTTGATCATTGCTCATTGGTGTCACGCGCTGCGATGTCGCTAACAACGCCGGATGTGCGTCACTAACGACGTGACCCCGACGATATATCGTAGCGATGTCGCAGCGTGTAAAGTACCCTTAAGGAGCCCGATGTGAAGGCATCTGTGGTCGATCATGCACACTGCCATTACATTCATTCATATGAGAGTGCTAAGGATCAGATGTGTGCAGCACTGAGCTTTCTTGGCTGTCCCACTGAGATATTATGGAGGGGTGTCACGTCCAAACTTGAGAATATCCGTTTAAATTTTAGGACTGCCAGGTCTGTGTCTTTGATCCCCCTCTTCCTAACAACCTTGTTTGCTTTTGGCCCTTGATGGCTATTTAGAAATATCAAAAAACTGACCCGCACATCCAACAAATGTGAACAGGTGCTAACTGAAAAAACATAGTAACTATAAATGCATACAGTCGCACACTGAAAAAGCCAAAAATGTACAAGGGAAAATATGGCACTGCATTACTGCAAAAGATAGATATTTAGTTTATGTATTGGCCAATGCATGTAAGCCCGGAGACCAACGGCAAGGTATATCTCTGTAATCCGGGAACCTAACTTAAAATGCCACTATCTAGGTTAAAAACATCCTTATCTGGGCAAAATGCCACTATTTGGACTACAAACCTCCATGTATGGGCTGCTGGGCTCCTGCTATAATGGTTATGAACACAGCCAGGTCTTAGGGCGGAGTGCTCAGTCAGAAAAAGACTCAGATGTGTGCAGCACTGAGCTTTCTTGGCTGTCCCACTGAGATATTATGGAGGGGTGTCACGTCCAAACTTGAGAATATCCGTTTAAATTTTAGGACTGCCAGGTCTGTGTCTTCGATCCCCCTCTTCCTAACAACCTTGTTTGCTTTTGGCCCTTGATGGCTATTTAGTCACATGACTCTCTAAGCCTGCTGGGGTGAGCCTAGGCTCTGGACCTCTCAAGCTTACCTCAGGGTTCCTGGACAGGGCCTTACACCGTGACCATGTCTTCTCTTACTCAAACCCTATCCAGAACTGGCACCCCATGAGGTCTGCACCAATAGCCAACCCAATTGTCACCTGTCACTCCTCCTCTATCTCAACTTAAGCCTGTCTTATCTGATATCTAATCTACCTCTACTCCAACCCGCCCGCTGGTAAATGGCATCAGCTCTGCAACTTCAAGAACCTATATCCCGCTAGCAGCATTTACATGTTAACACACATTTATAACAATTAACACCACATATAATATGTTTAGAATAAAACACCTTTTACAGAACAGGTTCACAACATATAGCATAAAACAGCACAGGGACTCGACCACCTCTACACACCTCCCCACTTAAATATGGTTGTCCCCGACCATAACTTTAATATACACAAATATAAAAGGTTACTTTCGAGTCCATATCAGTGATGGCCAAAGGCCAGAGTTAATTTCATTCACCCAGATGCCAGATGAGAGTACACCTTTAAAACAAGTCGCCCGTAAACAACAGTCCTTTTCTGCCATCGGCAGTAGTGTCCATGCACTTGTCTGCTCCGGGCAAGACACAAAACAGTCCTGGATCCACTCCTCAAGGCCCATCTTTTCCTCTCTCTCTCTCCCTCTCCTCTTTGCGGATTCCAGTCTGTTAGAGTACCAGACTGCCCAGCAACAATGGGGAAAAGTAGAGTCCATAGGGCAAAAGTCAATAAGGCAAAGTCCACAGGGCAACTGGGGGCAGTGTCTGTGCGGGGCAAGTGGCAGTATCACAACTCAAGGTTCCGCATTCCATCAGAGGGGTGCGCAACATGAGCAAAATAACTTGAGGAGGGGGGAAAACAAACAAAAATGTCAGCTGCTCCTGGCCAGCTTTAGGGAAGTGGGTCTCATGACACACCCCCATGGGACGAGAAACAGTCCTGCAGTACTGGGTGCAACAAGCACAACTGGGGACAGTCCAGAGGGTCACCTTTATATTGGCGACCATTCATCTCTCGAGGTTACCTCAGGGTTCCATGACTGGCCCTGACACCATGGCCACGTCGTCTCTTACGCGAATGCTATCCACAACTGGTATTCCACGAGGCCCGCATTACTAGCCAAACCACTTGCCACCTGTCACTCCTACCTCGACATATCCCTTTCCTCCCTGATATCCAGGGCCAGATTAAGGTTGTTGGGGGCCCCTGGGCAGAAAATCTGGTGGGGGCCCAATAACATTAACATTTTTAGCCATAACAGTAGAGCACGAACTGTAGCATTAGATATAAATACTGCACCTCAGTCTCACATTCCCCCTCCTCAGCATACTGTGCCCTCCATACTGTACCCTCACACTGTCCACCATGCTGCCCCTTCTCTATACCGCTTACCCCCCCCCCCCACTACCCTTGTCTCTATTCTATACCCCTCACATTTTTCTTTCCCAATACTGTCCACTTACAATTTTTTCCCACCATACTGCTGCCTCACACTTTCCAATGGTGCCCCCCTGATTGCTGTGCAGGAGCAAATATGCCGCACGCCCCGCAAAGGTACGCCCCTGTACAGTGTCAAGGAGAATACATGACTGGTACACACAGGGCCGGCTCCAGGTTTTTGTGGGCCCTGGGCGAAAGAGTCTCAGTGAACCCCATCCACACATAGACATGCTCAGATACATACACATACAGGCATACGTACACATATATATTTAAAGAGAAATTCACAAAAACACATATACACAGACATAAATCTACACACAGTCACATACAGTGACATATATAGATACACATCATACATGCACACAGAGACACATTAGATATATTTCTAATATTGTGAAGCCGGCAACAGTCTCATTCACCTTATCGCTTGTCTCCATCCAGCTCCTCCTGGACATGTGTCTGTGCCACGCTGATTGGTGGCCGTCACTAACAGACATGGCCGCACATAGAGCACACTAACACCAATGTATATACACATCACAAGAGAGGCTGGGGACATACACATTACTGGGGGGCATACATATTACTGAGGAAAGGGATATATAGCAATGGGGTGCAGACAGCTCTAGAGGGGTAGAGGGGGCAGTGGCTCTGAGGTTGGGGACAAACAGCTCTGAGGTGGGGGGGGGTGACATGCAGCTCTGGGGGTATACATCTCTGGGGTGGAGGGGACATACAACTTTGGGGGTATAGTATTATGCAGCCCCATATTCCTCCATATAGTGTTATGAAGCTCCCATAGTCCTCCATATCGTATTATGCAGCCCCCATGTAGCATTATGCAGCCCCCATATTGCACACTATGCTGCCCCCATATGGCATTATGCAGCCCTCCATATGGCATTATACAGCCCCCATATGGCACTATTCAGCCCCCATATGGCACTATGCAGCCCCCATATGGCACTATGCAGCTCCCATATGGCACTATGCAGACCCATATAGCAGTTGGCACCCTCATATAATATACAGCCCCCATATCACACAATGCAGACCCATTTAGCATTAGGCATCCTCACGTAGTACACAGCCCCTATACAGCACAGAGCAGACCAGATAATATTAAGCACCTTTACATAGTATACAGCCCCTATATAGCACAGTGCAGAGCCAGATAGCATTAGGCACCCTCATATAGTATACAGCCAGTATATAGTACAGTGCAGACCCAGATAGTGTTAGGCATCCTCACATAGTACACAGCCCCTATATAGCACAGTACAGACCCAGATAGCATTATGCATCCTCACGTAGTATACAGCCCCTATATCGCACAGTGCAGAGCCAGATAGCATTAGGCATCCTCACGTAGTATACAGCCTGTATATAGCACAATGCAGACCCAGATAGCATTAGGCATCCTCATGTAGTACACAGCTCGTATATAGCCCAGTACAGACCCAGATAGCATTAGGCACTCTCATGTAGTACACAGCCAGTATATAGCACAGTGCAGACCAGACAGCATTAGGCACCTTTATGTAGTATACAGCCCCTATATAGCACAGTGCAGAGAGCCAGATAGCATTAGGCAACCTCATGTAATATACAGCAGCTACAGTGCCTACAAGTAGTATTCAACCCTCTGCAGATTTAGCAGGTTTACACATTCGTAATTAACTTGGCATTGTGACATTTGGACTGTAGATCAGCCTGGAAGTGTGAAATGCACTGCAGCAAAAAAGAATGTTATTTCTTTTTTTATTTTTAAATTGTGAAAAGTTTATTCAGAGGGTCATTTATTATTCAACCCCTCAAACCACAAGAATTCTGTTTGATTCCCCTAAAGTATTAAGAAGTATTTCAGGCACAAAGAACAATGAGCTTCACATGTTTGGATTAATTATCTCTTTTTCCAGCCTTTTCTGACTAATTAAGACCCTCCTCAAACTTGTGAACAGCACTCATACTTGGTCAACATGGGAAAGACAAAGGAGCATTCCAAGGCCATCAGAGACAAGATCGTGGAGGGTCACAAGGCTGGCAAGGGGTACAAAACCCTTTCCAAGGAGTTGGGCCTACCTGTCTCCACTGTTGGGAGCATCATCTGGAAGTGGAAGGCTTATGGAACTACTGTTAGCCTTCCACGGCCTGGACAGCCTTTGAATGTTTCCACCCGTGCCGAGGCCAGGCTTGTCCGAAGAGTCAAGGCTAACCCAAGGACAACAAGGAAGGAGCTCCGGGAAGATCTCATGGCAGTGGGGACATTGGTTTCAGTCAATACCATAAGTAACGTACTCCACCGAAATGGTCTCCGTTCCAGACGAGCCCGTAAGGTACCTTTACTTTCAAAGCGTCATGTCAAGGCTCATCTACAGTTTGCTCATGATCACTTGGAGGACTCTGAGACAGACTGGTTCAAGGTTCTCTGATCTGATGAGACCAAGATCGAGATCTTTGGTGCCAACCACACATGTGACGTTTGGAGACTGGATGGCACTGCATACGACCCCAAGAATACCATCCCTATAGTCAAGCATGGTGGTGGCAGCATCATGCTGTGGGGCTGTTTCTCAGCCAAGGGTCCTGGCCATCTGGTCCGCATCCATGGGAAGATGGATAGCACGGCCCACCTGGAGATTTTGGCCAAGAACCTCCGCTCCTCCATCAAGGATCTTAAGATGGGTCGTCATTTCATCTTCCAACAAGACAACGACCCAAAGCACACAGCCAAGAAAACCAAGGCCTGGTTCAAGAGGGAAAAAATCAAGGTGTTGCAGTGGCCTAGTCAGTCTCCTGACCTTAACCCAATTGAAAACTTGTGGAAGGAGCTCAAGATTAAAGTCCACATGAGACACCCAAAGAACCTAGATAACTTGGAGAAGATCTGCATGGAGGAGTGGGCCAAGATAACTCCAGAGACCTGTGCCGGCCTGATCAGGTCTTATAAAAGACGATTATTAGCTGTAATTGCAAACAAGGGTTATTCCACAAAATATTAAACCTAGGGGTTGAATAATAATTGACCCACACTTTTATGTTGAAAATTTATTAAAATTTAACTAAGCAACATAACTTGTTGGTTTGTAAGATTTATGCATCTGTTAATAAATCCTGCTCTTGTTTGAAGTTTGCAGGCTCTAACTTATTTGCATCTTATCAAACCTGCTAAATCTGCAGGGGGTTGAATACTACTTGTAGGCACTGTATATCATTTAGTGCACCCCCATGGTCGTCTGGCCACAGTGATTGTACATACTCACTTCTCCTCATTCCCCAGCTGCTCCGGTCTTCTCGGCGCGTCCATTGCTGTCGCTCGCTCTGACCACTCAGCAGCCACACAGTGATGATGTCACCGTGCTCCACTGCAGAGCTGTCAGAGTGCCGACAAACACAGTGGGGAGAATGAAGAGAGAGAGCGCGCCGCTCCATCTCATCATTGCTCTCAATTGTATCGGCATTGAAATTGCGATCTTCGGCGGGGGGGGGGAGGCCAGTGACAGCGCAGGCACTGGGCCCCCCTGACTAGCGGTACGCCACTCCTGCTACCGCGAGTGGGCCCCCCGGCAGCCCAGGGCCCCGGCATTTGACCGGCTTTGCTGTGATACAGACACCAGATGTTATACAATATACACATTATTATATGCAATCTGATGTGTGTACACAGTATATCACACTACTCTGTACACTGGATGTGGTATACCATGTACACAGATATACAATGTCCTGCACTGATCACACCTGGACCTACAGGACCTCACATATTCTATATGCATACCTCCCAACCGTCCCGGATACAGCGGGACTGTGCCGGATTTGAGCGGGTGTCTCGGTGTCACGATCGTGAGCCATGTGTCCCGTGGCTCCGCCCACCCGCTCTCTCCCCGTCTGACTTTCTCCCCCTCCTATCCACATGAGCAGAGCCGAGCACTACTTCACTGCTCTGGCTCTGTGTGCTGCCGCTAATATGGGTTGGCGGCAGCAGCACTTTCCTGGCTGCCAGCGCTTTAAATCCGGCACCTGCAGCCCAGCCCAGTGCACTGCTCACTGCTGAGCTGCTTGTGTACAGAAGTGCATCTGTGGGCGGAGCTACTGCATGACATGCTGAGCTCTGTCCACAGATGAAGAGACTGGAGGGAAAGAAGCTGCAGCACCAAGGAACGCTGTATGTGACCCTCACCTACCCAGAGCTGTATGCCCCAGCCCCCTCCTAACCAGAGCTATATGGCTCCAGTCACCCCCTCACCAGATCTGTATGGCCCCCTCACCAGATTTGTATGCCCCCCAGCCCCCACACCAGATTTATATGCCCCCGAGCCCCCACACCAGATTTGTACACCCCCCAGCCCCCCACCAGATCTATATGCCCCCCAGCAACCTCCAAGCTCTGTATGCCTCCAGCTCCCTCCCACCAGATCTGCATCCCCCAGCCCCCCCTCACCAGATCTGTATGCCCCAGCCCTCTCCTCACCAGAGCTAAATGCCTCCAGCCACCCCCCCTCACCAGATCTGTATGCCCCCCAGCCCCCACACCAGATTTGTATGCCCCCCAGCCCCCACACCAGATCTGTATGCCCCCCAGCCCCCTCACCAAATCTTTATGCCCCCTAGCCCCCTCACCAGATCTGTATGCCTCCAGCCCCCTCCCACCAGATCTGTATTCCCCAGCCCCCCCCCCCCTCACCAGATCTGTATGCCCCAGCCCTCTCCGTACTCCGTGATTGCACATGGACATATACTCACCTGCCCCCACTCCTGCTCTCCATGGTGCTGAAGAGTCCCACGATTCAGCATCCAGCCACCGCTCTCTCACCTCTGCAGCTACTTCTGGGTCGGCTCTGGTTGCATAAATGAATAGGCATGCCATAATGAGCCGGCCAGGAAGAGCAGAGAGCAGCTAATGAACTCAGCATCGCTGGAGAAGGTGAGTTGAAAAAGATTTTTATTTTAAATTTCCGTGTTTTTCTGGTACGTGTTTCATGGATCACACCATAGTGTGGTCTGTGGGACATCGGTGATGCCAGAAAAAAACGGACATGTTTCTGTGCGGCAATCACGGATACGCATGTACGCCGCACGGAGACACGGTCAGTGAAAAATCACTGATGTGTGTGCAGACCCATTGATTATAATGGGTCTGCATAGGTCAGTGATTCTGGTATGTATAAAAACTAGCACATACATACCAGAATCACTGACATCTGAAAGAGGCCTAATATGTATGCCCCCTCAAGTACTGTCTATGCCCCAAGACCCTCCTGTGCTGTATATACTGTAGCCCCCAGCCCCTTCTGTGATGTACAGTCATATGAAAAAGTTTGGGCACCCCTATTAATGTTAACCTTTTTTCTTTATAACAATTTGGGTTTTTGCAACAGCTATTTCAGTTTCATATATCTAATAACTGATGGACTGAGTAATATTTCTGCATTGAAATGAGGTTTATTGTACTAACAGAAAATGTTAATGTTTAAACAAAATTTGACCGGTGCAAAAGTATGGGCACCCTTATCAATTTCTTGATTTGAACACTCCTAACTACTTTTTACTGACTTACTAAAGCACTAAATTGGTTTTGTAACCTCATTGAGCTTTGAACTTCATAGGCAGGTGTATCCAATCATGAGAAAAGGTTTTTAAGGTGGCCACTTGCAAGTTGTTCTCCTATTTGAATCTCCTATGAAGACTGGCATCATGGGCTCCTCAACACAACTCTCAAATGATCTGAAAACAAAGATTACTCAACATAGTTGTTCAGGGGAAAGATACAAAAAGTTGTCTCAGAGATTTAAACTGTCAGTTTCCACTGTGAGGAACATAGTAAGGAAATGGAAGAACACAGGTCCAGTTCTTGTTAAGCCCAGAAGTGGCAGGCCAGGAAAAATATCAGAAAGGCAGAGAAGAAGAATGGTGAGAACAGTCAAGGACAATCCACAGACCACCTCCAAAGACCTGCAGCATCATCTTGCTGCAGATGGTGTCAATGTGCATCGGTCAACAATACAGCGCACGTTGCAAAAGGAGAAGCTGTATGGGAGAGTGATGCGAAAGAAGCCGTTTCTGCAAGCACGCCACAAACAGAATCGCCTGAGGTATGCAAAAGGACATTTGGACAAGCCAGTTACATTTTGGAAGAAGGTCCTGTGGACTGATGAAACAAAGATTGAGTTGTTTGGTCATACAAAAAGACATTATGCATGGAGGCAAAAAAACACGGCATTCCAAGAAAAGCACTTGCTACTCACAGTAAAATTTGGTGGAGGTTCCATCATGTTTTGGGGCTGTGTGGCCAATGCCGGCACCGGGAATCTTGTTAAAGTTGAGGGTCGCATGGATTCAACTCAGTATCAGCAGATTCTTGACAATAATGTGCAAGAATCAGTGACAAAGTTGAAGTTACGCAGGGGATGGATATTTCAGCAAGACAATGATCCAAAACACCGCTCCAAATCTACTCAGGCATTCATGCAGAGGAACAATTACAATGTTCTGGAATGGCCATCCCAGTCCCCAGACCTGAATATCATTGAACATCTGTGGGATGATTTGAAGCGTGCTGTCCATGCTCGGCGACCATCAAACTTTACTGAACTGGAATTGTTTTGTAAACAGGAATTGTCAAATATACCTTCATCCAGGATCCAGGAACTCAGTGATGGTTTGGGGAGCCATGTCATCTGCTGGTGGAGGTCCACTGTGTTTTATCAAGAACAAAGTCACGCAGCCATCTACCAGGAAATTTTAGAGCAGTTCATGCTTCCCTCTGCTGACAAGCTTTTTGGAGATGGAAATTTCATTTTCCAGCAGGTCTTGCCTCCTGTCCACACTGCCAAAAGTATCAATGCCTGGTATATAAGAACATCAGACTATTGGGGGGGGGACAACTGCATGTCGCAGTTTTTGGATTTTTATTTTTTAAATATTTAGAAATCCCTGTGTCATTTCTGTTACAAAATGTGCTTCTTTGTGGTGGTATATCACATAAAATCCTGTTAAAAAAATATTAACGTTTTTGGGTGTAAAGAGAAAAAAAGTCAAGAAGCTGAAACACAATTAAACACTATACGTATTACAGGGATCAACTGCTCAGAAAAAGATTCCTATAATTTGGATGCGAGACCATGCTTTTTCCTCCTGGAAGTTCCCCAAATACTAAGAGTTCCTGAGGGGTATAGGGTTCTTCAAATTTTCTCCATTACGTTATATATTACTCTATTAATCAGGGAGGTAAGATAAATGGAAGTCCTGGGAATCCTACAAATATGAGAGGGGTCTAACGTGTTACAAAATAGCGCAGTAGTTAAATCAAAATTCTTTCTCACAATTGTGAAAGCAATTATTCTCAAGGATAATTCCAGGAGACTTGGAGGTGCCTGATTAGTGCTAGAATATCTTATCTGTAGCGCAACGTCTTACAGAATGTTCTGATGATATCTGCAGGCTCAGCCTTGGTTTCTTTTAGCTGAAATTTCCTTATAAAGCTGTTAAATAGCTGACATATCACAAGTCTATTAACACTGGTAAATTCTGGATCATAATAGCTGTAATCATTATTTTCTTTATCACTAGAGATGAGCTGACTGGTGGAAATTTGGGTTTGGCGGGATCAGCCGGAGTTTAGGCCTCCAACACACATCCGTGAAAATCACGCACGTGCCGCGAGACACGTATTTTCCCTGCGTGTTGCGTTTGGAAAGTACGTGTCTCCGGTACGTGCGGGCCACATGTGTTCAACGTGTGCTATCCGCGATAAGAGATGGAGAACCGGTAATTTGAATACTCACGTGGTCCTTGCTGCTGATCTTTGGTCTCCACCCTGCCAACTCCCCGCTGCTGTTGCCAGCTGCGGTGAAGTGAATATTAAATGAGCATAATGAGCGGCGGTCGGCAGAAAGTGACAGCAGCGGCAGAGATAGGAGGGCTGGAGAAGGTGAGTAAAGATTTTTTTTTTTCTCTGACACGTGTGTTTTCTCTGGCGCGTGTCACACGGGACCGCATCCACACTACATCCGTGTGGTACGGGTGCGGACCACGTGACACCCAAGATGCCGGAGAAAACGTGGACATGTCGAGCTTGTTTGAAAACGCACACACGTACAAACGACATGGACACACGTTCCGTGTGGTTTTACGTGTGTGTGCCTGCTACCATAGGGTAGCATTGGTGTACGTGTCTCCGTGCCGCCGGTACATGCAAAAACGTACCAAACACGTACCGGCGGCACGGATGTGTGTTTTAGGCCTTAGAGAAAGTTCATTGACCTGAACCCCAATGGAAGTCACTAATTAGGCAGTTCGGCTCTTTGTCCACATGCAGCCAGCCATAAACAGATCATGTGCACGATTTTTCCTTAGTTTTGGTGCACACTACATCTGATCACGCTGTTGTTACCCCCAGTGTGAGCCAGTGTAACGTCCTGGAGGTGGATCCACGGGGCCGAGCACCGGACTCCCCCCAGAGAGGCAACCAGGAGCAAACCCCTATACAGGGACAGTCCGATCACCCCTCCAGAGGGCCTAGATGCACGGTAGCCAGAACACTAGGGGTACGGAGTACGGGTCCTACAGAAGTCTGTATGGGAGATGACTAATAGTCCAACAGGAACCGTAGGCAGGACGGATGACTGGAACTGGGTACAGGTGCCGAGTAGTAACAGCAGGCGAGGTCCGGATCCAGCGGGACCTGCAGGCTGAAGTATCCAGGTGGAATCCTGGATCGGTGACGGGTTCAAGCTGATGGAAGATGGCGGGATCCACAGCAGACAGTCACTGGGACACCTCCTGGGAAACCGGCAAGCTGGACACAGTCGGGACGGCAGACGGGCACTGCGGAAGAGACAGGGTTAATCTGGGTACAAGGCACAGAGGGACCTGAACACCTAGCTACAGGAACACGTTGAACAGGCACCGCTCACGTGGAAAAGGAAGTCTTAAATACCTTGTAGCTGTAATCAGCCATATCCTGTTCCAGGGACGCTGGCCCTTTAAGAAGAGGTGAGTGAGCGCGCCCGCACCCTAATGCGCATGCGCGAGGCCCGGGTGCCGGAAACCAGTGCAGGAAGCAGAGAGGAAGGTGGAGGAGATGCAGTGGAGCCAAACACAGAGTCCTGGGTCGCAGCGGGACGCCGGGACCGGCGGACGGGAGGCATGGAGGAGGCACAGGAGGGGGAGTGAGAGGGGCAGCCGCGGGCAGGAGGACCAGGGACCGGAGCGGTGAGTGACAGGCGGCGCTGGGATCCGGAGAGCGTGACAGCCAGTCACACACTTCAAGTGGCTCACAGGATACGGGAGCACAGCGATGCTCACATGAGTGGTTTGCATGTGTAAAGCAACTAAACTCTGAACCTGAACTCAGTTTTTTTGTGTAAAGTTTGTGTTTGGTACAAACACTAAACCTCAGGTTGGTTCATCTCTAAATTAATCCCTTCATGCCCTGGACGTATATGTAAGTCCTAGGTCGCCTTCCCCCGGTTACTGCGCACTCCCGCGGCGAGCCCACAGCAATCCCCGTACATGTCTGCTGATCTGCAGATATGTGCAGTTAACAGGCGTGAGTGGATCTCCGATCCACCCGCACCTGTTGGAGATCCACCCACACCTGTTAAGCCCAAACTCTCACAGCTCCAGTAGGGACCGCACTCTTCTCCACTAACATCTGCAGCTTCGTGACGTGACCATGGGGCGTCAATGTGTTGCCACGACAGCACAGGGTCAGCTGATGACCCCTGACGCTACCATAGCTCACTTCCTGTGATTGCCAGCACAGCGCCAACATTCACAGGAACACTGCATTTCTCCTCATCAGAGTGATGCTAGAGCGTCACAGTGATCAGCACAAGCGATCACAGTGTACAGTCATAAAGTCCCCTAAGGGGTCTAGTAAAATTTAAAAAAAGTAAAGTTTAGAAATGTAGAGTTTTAAACAATATTAAAAAATAAAAAATGTAAAATCCCCCCTTTTACCCCATTGAGAATAAAACAATAATAAAAAACCCACATATTTGGTATCTCCGCGTCCAGAAATTCCCGATCTATCAAAACATAAAATCAATTAATCTGATCAGTACCTGGTGTAGCGATAAAAAATTCCAAAAACCCAAAATTACAATTTTTTGTCACTGCAACATTACATTAACATATAATAAGAGGTGATCACAACATTGCATCTACGCAAAAATGGTATAATTGAAAACCTTAGCTCAAAACGCAAAAAAATAAGCTATCTCTGAGCTCCAGATCCGGAAAAATGAGAATGCTATGGATCTTGAAAAATGGCGATAAAAGCACATTTTTTGGGGGGACAAACTTCTGAATTTTTTTTTACCGCTTAGATAAACGTAATACTATACATATTTGGTGTTTACAAACTCGCACTGACCTGGGGAATCATAATGCCAGGTCAGCTTTACAATATTGTGAACACGGTAATAGAAAACCCAAAACAATCGTGCAATTGCGCTTTTCTTGCAATTTCACCACACTTGGAATTTTTTTCCCGTTTTTCGGTACAATATGGGGCAGAACAAATGTTGTTGTTCAAAACGACAACTCATCCTGCCAAAAACAAGACGTATATTGGCTATACTGACAGAGAAATAAAAAAAGTTATGGCTCTTGGAAAAAGGGGAGGAAAAAAACAAAAACAAAAAATGTAAAATCGCGAAGGGGGGGGGGGTGAAGGGGTTAAAAGATCATACAGTGCCTTGCGAAAGTATTCATCCCCCTTGAATTTTTCAACCTTTTCCCACATTTCAGGCTTCAAACAAAGATAAAAAATTTAATGTTATGATGAAGAATCAACAAGTGGGACACAATTGTGAAGTTGAATGAAATTTATTGCTTATTTTAAATTTTTATAAAAAATAAAAAACTGAAAATTGGGGTGTGCAATATTATTCATCCCCTTTACTTTCAGTGCAGCAAACTCACTCCAGAAGTTCATTGAGGATCTCTGAATGATGCAATGTTGTCCTAAATGACTGATGATGATAAATATAAGCCCCTGTGTGTAATCAAGTCTCCGTATAAATGCACCTGCTCTGTGATAGTCTCAGTGTTCTGTTTAAAGCGCAGATAGCATCATGAAGACCAAGGAACACAACAGGCAGGTCCGTGATACTGTTGTGGAGACGTTTAAAGCCAGATTTGGTTACAAAAAGATTTCCAAAACTTTAAACATCCCAAGGAGCACTGTGTAAGCGATCATATTGAAATGGAAGGAGTATCATACCACTGCAAATCTACCAAGACCCGGACGTCCATCCAAACAAGGAGAAGACTGATCAGAGATGCAGCCAAGAGGCCCATGATCACTCTGGATGAACTGCAGAGACCTACAGTTGAGGTGAGAGAGTCTGTCCATAGGATAACAATCAGTTGTACACTGCACAAATCTGGCCTTTATGGAAGAGTGACAAGAAGAAAGCCATTTCTCAAAGATATCCATAAAAAGTGTTTAAAATTTGTCACAAGCCACCTCGCAGACACACCAAACATGTGGAAGGTGGTGCTCTGGTCAGATGAAACCAAAATCAAACTTTTTGGGCCACAATGTCAAACGATATGTTTGGCGTAAAAACAACACAGCTCATCACCCTGAACACTCCATCCCCACGGTCAAACATGGTGGTGGCAGCATCATGGTTTGGGCCTGCTTTTCTTCAGCAGGGACAGGGAAGATGGTCAAAATTGATGGGAAGATGGATGGAGCCAAATACAGGACCATTTTTGAAGAAAACCTGTTGGAGTCTGTAAAAGACCTGAGACCGGGACGAAGATTTGTCTTTCAACAAGACAATGATCCCAAACATAAAGCAAAATCTACAATGGAATTGTTCACAATTAAACGTATCCAGGTGTTAGAATGGCCAAGTCAAAGTCCAGACCTGAATCCAATCGAGAATCTGTGGAAAGAACTGAAAACTGCTGTTCACAAACGCTCTCCATCCAACCTCACTCAGCTCCAGCTGTTTGCAAAGGAAGGATGGGCAAGAATTTCAGTCTCTCGATGTGCAAAACTGATAGAGACATACCCCAAGAGACGTGTGTTGTAATCGCAGCAAAAGGTGGTGCTGCAAAGTATTAACCTAAAGGGGACGAATAATATTGCACGATCCAATTTTCAGTTATTTATTTTTTATAAAAGTTTAAAATAAGCAATAAATTTCGTTCACCTTCACAATTGTGTCCAACTTATTGTTGATTCTTCACCATAACATTAACATTTTAATCTTTATGTTTGAAGCCTGAAATGTGGGAAAAGGTTGAAAAATTCAAAGGGACCGAATACTTTTGCAAGGCACTATATATATATATATATATATATATATATATATATATATATATATATATATATATATATATAAAAATTAACAGATCACAAAAATACACTAAGAAAAAAGATATACTGGAATTAAAGTACTAAGCCAAGGTCTCAAGTTCAGAGCAAAAAAAAAAAAAAGGATAAAGTGGAGTAAAGGGTGGAGGTGCAGCAAGTTTCTCATGTCCTTACATATTTTTCACAGCAGTTTGCAGTTTCTTGTTGTAAACGGCAACAGAGTTATTAACCATTTGTATACATAACATTTACTATCTTGTCCTATGTCAGAATAAAAGGATCGGCACTCACATGGCACTTATTCCTTTTTATGTTTTCATTCCTTTTTTCATATTATAATTTGAACATACAATAGTGACACCTTTCGGTGTCATAGAGACCTTTCTCAAGCAATGTGTCACATACACTGGTGACGCATTTCGGTCTCAAACATTAGACCTTTTTCAAACAATGTGTGACATACACTGGTGACGCGTTTCAGTCTCAATCATTAGACATTTCTCAATGTGTGACATACAATGGTGGTGCGTTTCCGTCTCAAATATTAAACCTTTCTCAAATAATATGTGTGACATACAATTGTGACGCGTTTCAGTCTCAGACAGACCTTTCTCAATGTGTCATATACAATGGTGACGCATTTCGGTGTCAAATGTTAGACCTTTCTCAATGTGTCACATACAATGGTGATGCGTTTCCGTCTCAAATATTAGGCCTTTCTCAAATGTGTGACATACAATTGTGACGCGTTTCAGTCTCAAACAGACCTTTCTCAAACAATGTGTCATATAAAATGGTGACACATTTCGGTCTCAAACATTAGATCTTTCTCAATGTGTGACATACAATGGTAATGCGTTTCCGTCTCGAATATTAGACCTTTCTCAAATATGTGTGACATACAATTGTGACGCGTTTCAGTCTCAGACCTTTCACAATGTGTCACATGCAATGGCGACGCGTTTTGGTTTCAAACATTACACTGTTTTCAACGTGTCACATACAATGGTGACACGTTTCGGTCTCAAACATCAGACCTTTCTCAAACAATGTGTTACATACAATGGTGACGTGTTTCGGTCTCAAATATTATACCTTTCTCAATGTGTCACATGCAATTGTGATGCGTTTTGGTCTCAAACATTACATCTTTTTCAAACAATGTGTCACATAGAATGGTGACGCGTTTCGGTGTCAAACAGCAGACCTTTCTCAAACAATGTGTCATGTGTCCTATGTCAGGGCAAGTGAGTTGGGCGGGCTCACGAGCTGAGCCTGCTGCACAGACGGTGAGTGCCAGCTTTAATGCTGTTCAACTACAAAGTATCACAAACCCAGGGGGACCTGTAGGTCCAGGCATTCACAGTGCGCCAATAGGTTGCCATGGCTACCAGGGGTCTGCTGAACACTCCCATCACCGCCATCTTGGTACTCCTGCAAAATCCAGACACCAGTCGAAATGTGAGGACTGCGCATCACAGGAACGCACAACACAAAATTAGTTTTGTTTTTTTTGCAAAATATCTAAATATTTTTTCACCATTCTAAAAATAATTAAATATCCACGTTTGGTATGTCAGTAATTGTACGGACTTAGTAACCCATTTATAATCTATATTATATGTTAAAATGAATGAGGTCATGCGAGAGTACAACAGACTACAGGCAGCAGCATTATGGAGCTTTTCACCGCCCGCGCATGCGCCTCTCCCAAGCTGCAGTACACCCGCGGGCAGGCCTGGTAGAGGTTATATAATATTTTGCACGGTCATGTGACCACCACCCTGCTTTTTTTTTGGACTGGTGTGTTCACTAATGAAGCTCGCGATTGGTCTCCTAGGCGTCACCTGTAGGCACTCGGTTCTGTATTTGGATTCGTCCTCTGTGGTTTAATGCACCTCTGATTGGTCAGCTGTCAAATACTACGCTGTTATTCGTCAACTTTTTCACATTGCTGATTGTGATTGGCTATTGGGACTTAGTAGCGTTTCATTGGCTGGGGAAAGGGGGAGTCATCATGGCGGCCGTCCGCGGTGTTTCCCGGCTCTTGGCTGGGTTCTTGAGTCCTAGTGCCCGGTGGATGAGCCGAGCTCCCGGGCGTCTGTACTCGGTCAGTCACTTGTCAGTGCCGGAGAGGATAGAGAAGAAGCGGAGAGAAGCGCTGCAGGGCGGAGGAGTGCAGAGGATAGAAGCCCAGCACAGACGGGTGAGAAGGGCACGGTGTCACCTAGGGGCGGCCTGTAGGGGGCAGCACTGTGTACAGCTGGGTCCTGAGCACTGCCTGCACAGCCCAGGGGAGATAAGCGGCGCCGCGCGGGCCTGACAGCCGCTGATCCCTCCGGTACCGGACCCGGGGACATGCAGCTCTGAGTGCAGCCCTCAGGGCCCAGACCTTCAGCACATTTGTAGTTTTCAGCCACAGATGTCTATCAGGTCTTTGTTTTTTTCTCTACAAGCTGCAGCTTCTATCACATTTGGGTCCATTCATGTCACTGTGATATATTCCATTGTTATTATTTGGACCGATCAGAAGGGCCGCAAAAAAAGTAAAGGTTTAATTACATAAATACATCTGCAGAGCCAAGTTTTGAGTATATGAGAAGGATTATGAGTTTCTGTTTAAAAAAAAAAAAAAAATCAAAGTGAACACATCCAAAGTGTAAACTGAGTGTTTGGAGCAGAAGCTCAATTATATCCTCCTGATGATTCCAAAAATAAATGCAGGATTTTTTTTAGTTTTAATATAAAGCATGTTCTGGATTGCTACATGAATAGAGGCGCGTGCGGCGCCGGAGGCTCGTGCAGTGCAGGAGTGCGGCGCCGGAGGCTCGTGCAGTGCAGGAGTGCGGCGCCGGAGGCTCGTGCAGTGCAGGAGTGCGGCGCCGGAGGCTCGTGCAGTGCAGGAGTGCGGCGCCGGAGGCTCGTGCAGTGCAGGAGTGCGGCGCCGGAGGCTCGTGCAGTGCAGGAGTGCGGCGCCGGAGGCTCGTGCAGTGCAGGAGTGCGGCGCCGGAGGCTCGTGCAGTGCAGGAGTGCGGCGCCGGAGGCTCGTGCAGTGCAGGAGTGCGGCGCCGGAGGCTCGTGCAGTGCAGGAGTGCGGCGCCAGAGGCGCAGGTTTCCAACCCTTTTGTCTCCATGTAGTGCAGATGCTATGATGAGATTTCACACCCACAGCTCATCTTTGCAGACTTCCCTCTTCTCCACCTTCAGGATCACATCCCCCACACAGTGCCCTTAAAAATAAAAGCATCATTATACTGCCCCATAAATATAAATGTCTCCCATGCTGTGCCCCATAATAATTGCCCCTCACTGTGCTTCCTGGCCAAAATATTCCCCCACACTGCCCCTCTGTATTTTCCCACCACACTACTCCTCTCCGTAATATTCCCCCCTCACACAGCTCCTCGCCATCTATTACCCTCCACACACAGTACCTCTCTGTAATTTCCCCCCACCTACACAGCTACTCTTCATAATCGCCTTTCCACCTACAACTCCTTTTTATAATAGTCCCCCCCCCCACGCAGCTCTCCTGTCCGTGATCCCCGACCCTCCCCACGCAGCTCTCCTGTCCGTGATCCCCGACCCTCCCCACGCAGCTCTCCTGTCCGTGATCCCCGACCCTCCTCACGCAGCTCTCCTGTCCGTGATCCCCGACCCTCCCCACGCAGCTCTCCTGTCCGTGATCCCCGACCCTCCTCACGCAGCTCTCCTGTCCGTGATCCCCGACCCTCCTCACGCAGCTCTCCTGTCCGTGATCCCCGACCCTCCCCACGCAGCTCTCCTGTCCGTGATCCCCGACCCTCCCCACGCAGCTCTCCTGTCCGTGATCCCCGACCCTCCCCACGCAGCTCTCCTGTCCGTGATCCCCGACCCTCCCCACGCAGCTCTCCTGTCCGTGATCCCCGACCCTCCCCACGCAGCTCTCCTGTCCGTGATCCCCGACCCTCCCCACGCAGCTCTCCTGTCCGTGATCCCCGACCCTCCCCACGCAGCTCTTCTCCATGGTATTACCCCCCCCCCTTACCCTGCCCCTCTGCATACTGTGCCTCCTTCACAATCTTCTCCCCCATTGCCCCATAATCTGGCCTCATAGTAACAGCACCCACCCCTCCTCCTCCAATAGGATGTTTAATCTTCGGCTCCTCCTATAGCACTTACTTTTGTAGGTACATCATTGCTTTTGAGCTAGTGACAGCAGCAGTGTAATAACCTCATCATGTTCTTGCATGTTGGGGTGGGGGATGATGAGTGCTGCTCGGCCCCAAACCAAATGCTGAAGTGTTTAACTGTTTTTGCTTCTGAAAGACGTGAATATAGGGAGGTGGGAGCTGGAGCTTCCGGTTCTCTGCGTGCCACAATACAATACTGTAATATTTGCCATCGTTTTCCTGGCCGCAGACTTTGCTTTTTGGGTGTATAAAAATGGCAAAAACTGGGAGCATTAAAGGGGTTGTCCAGGCTTGGCTCACACTCTGTGTGACTGTAGACTTGTGAATCCTCACAACGTGCAGTATACACACTGTCAGGATGTGCCGGGAGCAGGCGGACGCCTGACTGCAAGAATGTGATCTGCATACATGAGGCCGGGTGCTGACTACACCTGTGCGGCCTCACTCAATGTAAGTGAATTGAGTGAAGGCAAAACATTTCTAGTCTGAAGTGTACAAATCATATGACCGGCCGCATCGGACAGTGAGCACTGTGCACAATGTGAGGATTCACCGTTCTGCCATGTCACAGTGCGAGCCAAGCATGTATAACCCATTTAAAGTGTAACCGTTGTGTTTTCTTTTTTTCTCCCACAAATCATTGGTTTACGTCTGATGTTCGCGTGCACTATAGAACTTAATGGAGCTGCTCATTGCTGTGTGTGTGTGTGTGTGTGTGTGTGTGTGTGTGTGTATCATATGGGGGTTCTCACCATCCAGGAGCTACAGGTTCCCCTCTGCCTCCATACTGTCATCGTCACTGAATTGTTTGCACACGTGTAACTTTTCTATCTCTTCTAGGGGAAGTTGACGGCGCGGGAGAGGGTCATTCTGCTGCTGGATCCTGGCAGTTTTGCAGAATATGACATGTTTGTGGAGCACAGATGTGCGGATTTTGGAATGGAGGAGGACAGGAACAAGGTGCAGTGTTCACACCGGAGACTTAACGATTGGCGAACCTTCCAATCCTGAAAATTGATTTTCTATGGTAACCCTCAACTGGTGATGTGGGGCTTCCTATACCCCAGTGTTTAGAAATCCCTAATTTTTACACAAAATGCAAAGATCATGTTTGTTTTTATCATTTTCTTATTGGTGATTGATTACACAGGAGTATACCAAGTTTTTGACACCCACAAGTATCGGAAAATGTAATACATTGATGATTGATACCAGCATTTTCCAATGAATGCAGCTGCACAAACTTTCCCTGGGGTATGGCAAACCCCACCTCACCAGTTGAGGGTTAATGGTGGTAATTGCTACCTATAAAAGAGCTCCAGTCTGCAGAGGGCGCACGAGATCTGGAGCTGCTGACATCCACGATGTAGCAATCGACGTCCAGCTACAAGGTCCCGGATCAGAGTTATTTCCGATCTAGGTTGTTTAACCTTCTAAGGGTACTTTCACACTTCCGTTTTTTTTTTTTTTTTTGGCGCAATCCGCTGTCTTGGGAATCAGCGGAATCCGTTAATGGATTCCGCTGTTTCCCATAGACTTGCATTGATGACGGGTTGTGCCAAAAGTACCTGCGTTGCTTCCGTTGGCCGACGCTCCGTTGCTTCCGCTGAGCAGAAGCAATGCTGAATGTAACGTTATTTGCTTGCGTCAAAATGACGCCGACCAGCGGATTCCGTTGGTTCCGTTAAAATTTATAATGGCTCCCTATGGTAGTGGATTCCGTTGCAAAGTGCTTTACAGCGGAATCCGCTGCTGGATTCCACTAGTTTCTACTGAGCATGCCCAGAATGGAAAAAAACAAAAAACCCAGAGCCGACGCATTCCGTTAGACGGACGCCAAACGGATGCAACGGGTCCGTTATTTCACAGGAATCAGCTAACGGATTCCTGTGAAATAACGGATACGTTGCATCCGTTGACACCACAAAAATAACGGATGCATCAAAACGACGCAGCAACGGACCCAGCGGATTTCGCCCAACGCAAGTGTGAAACTAGCCTTAGATGTTTGCAAGAGCAAAGGAGCCCCCAAACATCTGAAAGCGGGCTTCCCCCTGTTTATTACTACCGGAGATCTTTATGAAGCTGCTTTCTATCACATTAGATTAGATGGTTGATTTCTTCTAAGATCTGCCCCCCATCTGTCCCATGCGATATTCAGTTTAGTCCTGTTTGACTGGTGCTGGACTGCAATACCACAGGCGGCCTGTAGACAGGTGCGGCACTATTTTTGAAAAGGGGCAAAAATGACTATAATTTATCTCCCATAAGTCACCGCCTGTTGTATGTTTATAGCTGTCATCCTTTATTGCACTTGGCAACATTGGAAAGTGGCTAGAAAATGAGCTTGATTCTGATTAAGTGCTTTTTAGGTTAAGGACAGATTTATTAGAGGGATATTGCAGTCACCTATCGATAGTATGGGGGATAACTTGCTGATCGGTGGGGGCCGGCCACTCTGATTCAGAAAACGGGGCTCTGCAGCGTCTAATCAGAATGGAGAAGTGGCGGACACAGACATCTCCGCTCCATGCCTTCTCTTTGGGACTGGCAGAAATAGCGGAGTACAGCCTTCATCTGCCTTTCTCAGTTCCATAGTAGATGAATGTAGCAGAGGTGTGTTACCACTCTCAGATGGGACCCTGGATCGGAGGGGGTCCCGGTGGTCGGACCCCCAGCAATCGGCACGTTGTCACCTCTTATAGAATCCGCAAGAAATTGGAGAAACTCTACAGACAACGCTGTTATAAATGGTGTTATTACATGGCGTCGTTCATCCCATGGCAGCCGATGCAGCCAGCACACACCGAGCAGGGCGGCCATCGCCTGTCACACAATACTCCAGGCTTGGGTAGGAGCGACTGTTGGATAGGACGGTTTTATAAGGCAGTAACCCTTGTGGAGGTTTATAGCGTATTTATGTGATCTGTATCTCCAGTATTGGGATTATATTACAGCCTGACCTAAGTAACAGTAGACATTTCCATTGTAACCTGTGTCCTTTTACCTGCAGTCCTGTCTGCAAGAACGACCATGGCTGATAGCTATCTACAGTGTACAGGGAAAGTGGCATCACAAAATGTCCTTTTAAAATGAGGTTTTACTGCTATTTTTTTCAAATGTTTGATTTTCTTTTTTTTTCTTTACATGTTACAAAAAACCTTAGTAACTTTCACCCTGCCCAATAGCACTAATAATAAACTCTTACTTCCCGTGTGGCACATGAACATTAGCAGCAATACAGACTCCGTCCCTACTAAATTGCATTTAAATGGAATCTGTCACCAGGTTTTTGCTCCGCCATCTGAGAGCAGCGTAATGTAGAGACAGAGATCCTGATTCCAGCAATGTGTCCCTTACTGCGCTGTGTGCTGTCATTTTTTCTGCTGCAGATCTAGCAGTTATACAGAGCTCATGAATATGCTGGACTACCTACAGCACGCCAAGTAGTCCTCTAATGATAAAATCACTGATTAATCAGCAGGAGATTATCAAAACGTCACTAAGCAGCTCAGTAAGTGACACTGCTAGAATCAGGATCTCTGCCCCTACATTATGCTGTTCTCATATTAGGTGGCAAAAACCTAGTGACAGATTCCCTTTTAATAAGCATGCTCTGATCAGGGCAGTGATTGGACAGGGAGGGGGAGGAAGCGAGCTGTAACATTGTCTATTGTGAATGGTAGATCTTGTGTGTTTTTACTGTATACAGAGGTGATTGTAATCCTGTCTGTGATGACAATGAAACGCATGAAAAATCTTCACAGAGCAGCCAGTATGAGTCTAGAATCAGGTTTAGTGGCCAGAATGAAAATGTCTTTCATCAGGAGAGTTACAAAAAAATCTGTTTTCTTAAAGAAAAAAAAATGTATTTAAAGCGTCTGCTACACATTGAATGGAATTGTGCTTCTTGCACTGTTTACATGCAGTCTGGTGCGTATAGCTGATGCCAGTTGTCTGACCCCACAAATCCGATACTGATGACCTATCCCAGGGATAGAGTAAGATCTTCAGACTGAACACCCCTTTAAAGATAAAAATCCAGCTTAGGGTACTTTCACACTTGTGTTGTTTTCCTTCCGTTACAATCCGCCCTTTTGGAAAACAGCGGAATCCGTTAACGGATTCCGCTGTTTCCCATAGACTTTTATGGATGACGGATTGTGCCAAAAGGACCTGCGTTGCTTCCGCTGGGCGACGCTCTGTTGCTTCCGCCCAGCGGGAGGAACGCAGCATGTAACGTTGTTTTGAGCAGCGGAATCCTCAGGATTTCACTGCGCATGCTCTTCTTCTTTTTTTTTTTTCCTTCAAACTTTATTTTGTCTCGCGGTGGCCGAGCGTTCAGCTGAGCGCCCGCCCGCCGGCCAGTGACAGCGTTCAGCTGAGCGCCTGCCCGCCGGCAAGTGACAGCGTTCAGCTGAGCGCCTGCCCGCCGGCAAGTGACAGCGTTCAGCTGAGCGCCTGCCCGCCGGCAAGTGACAGCGTTCAGCTGAGCGCCTGCCCGCCGGCAAGTGACAGCGTTCAGCTGAGCGCCTGCCCGCCGGCAAGTGACAGCGTTCAGCTGAGCGACCGGCCGCCGGCTATTGAGAGCGATCAGCTGATCATTCACAATAGTCTGCTGCCGGTAAAACTGTGAAGAAGAAGAAAAAAAAAAAAAAGCTTTCCGTTGTTTTGTACGATCCGTAGCATCCGTTGTGCCATTATATGCAATGCTACGGAAGCCGTCCAACGCAAGTGTCAAACTAGCCTTAAAATGAAAATAGACGTTTTTTTGTCAACAAATTCCCTTTAATGACCAGTTTCCAGCTTCCATTGTAAAGGAGAGTGGGGTGCAGAGCACAGAAAGCTTCTTGTTTGCTGTTATTTTTGTGTCCTAAGTTCTAGGTCTAATGAAGCAAATTGATCGAAACAAGAAGCTTTTCATCATATGAGAGGGAAAAAACACAATCATTGTACAAAACGCAAAGAGCTGACTGGCCGAACATTGATAATATGGGGTGGAAGCACGACTGCTGCTGCTAATAGCCACTGCTCAGAGTCAAGGATTGGGCATGTTGGATTTGGGCATGTGTGATCATTGTTTATATGGGAGAGAAGTGGAGTCAGTTGTTAGGAGCCGCCTATCCTCCTTACCACACTGTTGTCTCTCCTCCCTCTCTCTCCCCTGGCACGTACACATTTAGCACAGGTTTGTATGCTCACTGGGGGAGAAAGCAGAAAATTGCAGCCATTCATCACTGTAGGATTTTAGTAATTTTGCACTTATGTTGCTCTTTAACAAGAAATTAATTTAAATATTTACTTCATTCTTAGATAATTTGGCCCTAGAATACAAGCAAAAAAAATATAAAATTGTCCATAGCTAGCAACCAATCAGATCACTCCTTTCATATCGTAGCTTGTACTTTATTAATGAAAGGTGAATTTTTACTGGTTGTAACATCCCCATCCCTCTTTTTGGTTTTATTTGTCAGGGCAGTCAAAATAGAGACCCTTCAGTAAGAGGTTTTATTGTCTTAAAGGGGGTTGTCCACCTTCAAGGAAAATTATTTTTTTCTTTTATACATGTATTAGGGACTTAAAACAATTTTTGCAATGGAGTCATTTCTTTTGTACTGTATGGCGTTTACAGGCTCTTTATTTCCCCGCACATTTAACCTTGATGTGGTTATAAATCAACTGAGAGGAGCTCAGAAACACAGATAAGAGATAACGCCCCCCCCCTCCCCAGACTCAGAGCGAGCTCACTGACTGATGCACTGTTAGCTCATTCTGCAGACAGCAATTGACAGTGGGTTGGAGCAATACATGTTTAATCACTGTCTTTCCCCCATTCCTTATAGTATCCTGGAGATAGTGTGGTTACCGGACAGGGCCGCATTAATGGGAGACTGGTCTACGTGTTTAGCCAGGTAATCTACTCCTACTCTGTGTATAGTTGTATACTGGGGTTTTTTTTTTTTTTTTTTGGGGGGGGGTTCCCCTCACATTTTTATTGTTTGTGTCTTTCCCACAGGACTTCACCGTGTTTGGCGGCAGCCTTTCCGGAGCTCATGCTCAAAAGATCTGCAAGGTAATCAACAAAACCCAGATAATGCTCCGGGGGCTCCTCTATAGACTGTGTCAGGCTCCTGTAGATGGGCACATTCTCCAAGAGCTGCCATCCTAGTGCTGAGATCCATAAATCTGCAGATCACGGTATATAACGTAGTTACATGAATGATCCATTGGATTTCGCCATGGATATGTTTATTTCCACATTGTTTTTCCTGGTTCCTTCATATTACACATGGGGACTGACCCTTTATAAGACAATTATATGCTTCATATTATTAGAGGAGCTCCAATCTCCGTACAATAATGAGGCGTGTGTAACTTGCCCGGCCGGCCGGATCCTACAGCCCCCGGGTCACCAGACTGCTGATACCAGTGCCTCTAATCTATTAATATTGTAGATTAGAAGGAATCGGGGACATTTTGTCGGGTGGTTCTGCCTTATCTCATGTTATTCCCTGGATGTCTTCTCTAGATCATGGATCAGGCGGTGCTGGTGGGAGCCCCTGTGATTGGACTTAATGACTCTGGAGGAGCTCGTATCCAGGAGGGTGTGGAGTCCTTGGCCGGCTATGCTGATATCTTCTTGGTAAGGAACAAGCACCATGCGGGTCACTACCTAACATGACCTGATAGTGGCTCTGTATGGTTGGGCTCGTGACCCGAACAGACAGCATAATGGCCATGTAGGCTGTTAGGGTATCCCCTGAAAATATCTGATTTGTCCTCTTGCTTTCTCTCCACTTATTAATTTCATCAAAAATTCAGTTTGTTTAACAGAACTGAGAGTCCTCAGTGGTTGATACCTTTTAATGGCTATCTGAAAAGATGGTAATAATAGCAAGCTTTCGAGACTACTCTGGGCTCTTCATCAGGCATGGTACCATGCCTGATGAAGAGACCTGAGTAGTCTCGAAAGCTTGCTATTATTACCATCTTTTCAGTTAGCTATTAAAAGCTATCTACCACTGAGGACTCTCAGTTCTTTTAAACAAACTTTTTTTTATCTCTACTGGCTAACACGGTACAAAGATATATTTTACCTGTATCAAAAATTCAACCGTTCCATATTAAAAAAAAAAAAAAAAAAAAAACAAACAAAAAAAAACCCTCGTACATCTGTCCATTCTCCAAACACCCCAAAATGTCTGCGTAGTTAAACAGCCCTTTCCCTCGTTTATATGTGGCCTATAGAAATGTATACACTGAGCAAAAATATAAACACACTTTTCTTTGTCGCTCCATTGGGAGACCCAGACAATTGGGTGTATAGCTTCTGCCTCCGGAGGCCACACAAAGTATTACACTTAAAAGTGTAAAGCCCCTCCCCTTCTGCCTATACACCCCCCGTGCATCACGGGCTCCTCAGTTTTTATGCTTTGTGCGAAGGAGGCTGACCTCCACGCATAGCTCCACATCTTAGTCAGCAGCAGCTGCTGACTATGTCGGATGGAAGAAAAGAGGGCCCATATAGGGCCCCCAGCATGCTCCCTTCTCACCCCACTCTGGTCGGCGGTGCTGTTAAGGTTTAGGTACCCATTGCGGGTACACAGGCAGGAGCCACATGCCGTTTTCCTTCCCCATCCCTTAATGGGCTCTGGGTGAAGTGGGATCCTAATCGGTCTCCAGGCACTGAGGCCGTGCTCCCTCCGCAGCCCCTGGGGAATCTGCTGGACAGGAGCCGAGTATCGTCAGGGACAAGGCCCTGCTACTGTGAGGTACTCTGTGTCCCCGTGGGGACCGCGCATGGAGCGCTGGTGCCATATACACTGCAGCACTGCTGGGTGTGTTAGTGCGCCGGGGACTACCGCGCAGGCCGCGCTTATATGCCGGCCGCGCTTATAACTTTAGTCCCCGGCTTTTGCGGCCTAGTAGCGCATATTCCCGCCCCCAGGCCTGTCAGTCAGGGGAAGGGCGGGACGCTGCACAGAACGTCAGCGCTGAGGGCTGGAGCATACTCTGTATCCTCCTTCCCCCTCATTCAGCTCAGTGGGGCTCCAGATTCTCGCACTTTCTAGGGCACGCCCACGGCCCCCTCCTCCCCACAGAACGCCGGCAGCCATTCCTGTCAGCTCTTCTGACGCTGGAGAGGAGAGAAAGCTCTGGGAGGCCCAGGCAGGGAAGCTGGTGATCACACAACCGCTTTGAGCGGTCGGTAAGCAGCATCTGAGGTGCTGGCCCCACTGAGTGCCGGAGTGTACATATATATATATGCTTATATGCTATACATCTACACTGTACGGTCGCACTGTTGATTTTTGGCTATATACCCTCCTGGATTGTACTCAGAGGAGACAACAGCATGTCGTCCGCAAATAGCAAGGGTGCCAAGGCACAGGCTTACTTTGCAACCTGTACCTCATGTGCGGCTATATTACCGGCAGGTTCCACTGACCCTCATTGTGTGCAATGCTCGGCCCCTGTGGCACTTACTCAGCCGGAGCCTCTGCTACTGGTGGCCCAGGTGGAACCACCTGCTACCACTGTCCAGGTGACAGGGACGGAGTTTGCAGTATTTGCTGACAAACTGTCTGAGACTATGGATAAATGGTCTGCTAGGATACTAGAAGCCTTACAGTCCAGACTGGTAACTCAGGCCCCGGGCACTGTTCAATCATTGACCCCAGGCTCCCCTCATTTGGAGCTGCAGAGTGCTCCTGGGGTGAACCATGGGTCCCAGGGTGAGGTCTCTGACATGGACCGCAGTCCCAGGCCGCCTAAGCGGGCTCGCTGGGAAATTCCCTCGACTTCATCACATTGTTCAGGGTCTCAGCAAGAGGACTCTCTGGATGATGATGCGGAGGTAGCAGATCAGGATTCTGACCCTGAGACCGCGCTCAACCTGGATACACCTGATGGTGACGCCATAGTGAATGACCTTATAGCAACCATCAATCAGGTGTTGGATATTTCTCCACCAGCTCCTACAATTGAGGAGTCAGCTTCTCAGCAGGAGAAATTCCGTTTCAGGTCTCCCAAGCGTCCATTGAGTATGTTTCTGGATCACTCTGACTTCAGAGAGGCAGTCCAGAAACACCGAGCTTGTCCAGATAAGCGTTTTTCCAAGCGCCTTAAGGATACACGTTATCCCTTCCCCCCTGACGTTGTCAAGGGCTGGGCTCAGTGTCCTAAGGTGGATCCTCCTGTCTCCAGACTGGCGGCTAGATCCATAGTTGCAGTGGAAGATGGGGCTTCACTCAAAGATGCCACTGACAGACAGATGGAACTATGGTTGAAATCCATCTATGAAGCTATCGGCGCGTCTTTTGCTCCAGCATTCGCAGCCGTATGGGCACTCCAAGCTATCTCAGCTTGTCACGCGCAGATTAATGCAGTCACCGTACATCTGCTCCGCAAGTGGTGTCCTTAACCTCTCAGGCGTCGGCGTTTGCGTCCTACGCCATTAATGCTGTCCTGGACTCTACGAGCCGTACGGCGGTAGCATCCGCCAATTCGGTGGCAGTCCGCAGGGCCATGTGGTTACGTGAATGGAAGGCAGACTCCGCTTCCAAAAAGTTCTTAACCGGTTTGCCATTTTCTGGCGACCGCCTGTTTGGTGAACGATTGGACGAAATCATTAAACAATCCAAGGGAAAGGACTCATCCTTACCCCAGTCCAAACCAAACAGACCTCAACCACGGAAGGTACAATCGAGGTTTCGGTCCTTTCGGCCCGCGGGAAGGTCTCAGTTCTCCTCGTCCAAAAGGCCTCAAAAGGATCAGAGGAACTCCGATTCATGGCGGTCTAAGTCACGTCCTAAAAAGACCGCCGGAGGAACCGCTCCCAAGGCGGCCTCCTCATGACTTTCGGCCTCCTCACACCGCATCCTCGGTCGGTGGCAGGCTTTCCCGCTTTTGCGACACTTGGCTGCCACAGGTCAAAGACCGATGGGTGAGAGACATTCTATCCCACGGTTACAGGATAGAGTTCAGCTCTCGTCCTCCGACTCGATTTTTCAGAACATCTCCGCCCCCCGAGAGAGCCGATTCTCTTCTTCAGGCGGTGTGCACTCTGAAGGCAGAAGGAGTGGTGATCCCTGTTCCTCTTCAGCAACAGGGTCACGGTTTTTACTCCAACTTGTTTGTGGTACCGAAAAAGGACGGATCCTTCCGGCCTGTTCTGGACCTAAAACTGCTCAACAAACACGTAAAAACCAGGCGGTTCCGGATGGAATCGCTCCGCTCCGTCATCGCCTTAATGTCCCAAGGAGACTTTCTGGCATCAATCGACATCAAAGATGCTTATCTCCACGTACCGATTGCACCAGAGCATCAGCGCTTTCTGCGTTTCGCCATAGGGGACGAACACCTTCAGTTCGTGGCACTGCCTTTCGGCCTGGCGACAGCACCACGGGTCTTCACCAAGGTCATGGTAGCAGTCCTTCACTCTCAGGGACACTCGGTGATCCCTTACTTAGACGATCTGCTGGTCAAGGCACCCTCTCAAGTGGCATGCCAACGCAGCCTGGACATCGCTCTGGAGACTCTCCAGAGTTTCGGGTGGATCATCAATTTTCCAAAGTCAAATCTGACACCGGCCCAATCACTGACATATCTTGGCATGGAGTTTCATACTCTCTCAGCGATAGTGAAGCTTCCGCTGGACAAGCAGCGTTCACTACAAACAGGGGTGCGATCCCTCCTTCAAGGCCAGTCACACCCCCTGAGGCGCCTCATGCACTTCCTAGGGAAGATGGTAGCAGCAATGGAGGCAGTCCCTTTCGCGCAGTTTCATCTGCGTCCACTTCAATGGGACATTCTCCGCAAATGGGACAGGAAGTCGACGTCCCTCGACAGGAACGTCTCCCTTTCACGGGCAGCCAAGGCTTCCCTTCAGTGGTGGCTTCTCCCCACTTCTCTGTCGAAGGGGAAATCCTTCCTTCCCCCATCATGGGCTGTGGTCACGACGGACGCGAGCCTGTCAGGGTGGGGAGCGGTCTTTCTCCACCACAGGGCTCAGGGAACCTGGACTCCGACAGAGTCCTCTCTTCAGATCAATGTTCTGGAGATAAGGGCAGTGTATCTGGCCCTAAAGGCGTTCCAGCCGTGGCTGGAAGGCAAGCAGATCCAAATTCAGTCGGACAACTCCACAGCGGTGGCATACATCAACCACCAAGGGGGAACACGCAGTCGGCAAGCCTTCCAGGAAGTCCGGCGGATTCTGATGTGGGTGGAAGCCACGGCCTCCACCATATCCGCAGTTCACATCCCGGGCGTAGAAAACTGGAAAGCAGACTTTCTCAGTCGCCAGGGCATGGACGCAGGGGAATGGTCCCTTCACCCGGACGTGTTTCAGGAGATCTGTTGCCGCTGGGGGATGCCGGACGCCGACCTAATGGCGTCCCGGCACAACAACAAGGTCCCAACATTCATGGCACGGTCTCTAGATCACAGAGCTCTGGCGGCAGACGCCTTAGTTCAGGATTGGTCGCAGTTTCAACTCCCTTATGTGTTTCCTCCTCTGGTACTGTTGGCCAGAGTGTTACGCAAGATCAGGTCCGACTGCCGCCGCGCCATCCTCGTCGCGCCAGACTGGCCGAGGAGGTCGTGGTACCCGGATCTGTGGCATCTCACGGTGGGCCAACCGTGGGCACTACCAGACCAACCAGACTTGCTATCTCAAGGGCCGTTTTTCCATCTGAATTCTGCGGCCCTCAACCTGACTGTGTGGCCATTGAGTCCTGGATCCTAGCGTCTTCAGGGTTATCTCAAGAGGTCATTGCCACTATGAGACAGGCTAGGAAACCAACGTCCGCCAAGATCTACCACAGGACGTGGAGGATATTCCTATCTTGGTGCTCTGATCAGGGTGCTTCTCCCTGGCCATTTGCCTTGCCCACTTTTCTTTCCTTCCTTCAATCCGGATTGGAAAAAGGGTTGTCGCTCGGCTCTCTTAAGGGACAAGTCTCAGCGCTCTGTGTTTTTTCAGAAGCGCCTAGCCAGACTTCCACAGGTACGCACGTTCCTGCAGGGGGTTTGTCACATAATCCCTCCTTACAAGCGGCCGTTAGAACCCTGGGATCTGAACAGGGTGCTGATGGCTCTTCAGAAGCCACCTTTCGAGCCAATGAGGGATATTTCTCTCTCACGCCTTTCGCAGAAAGTGGCCTTCCTAGTGGCAGTCACTTCACTTCGGAGAGTGTCTGAGCTAGCAGCGCTGTCATGCAAAGCCCCTTTCCTGGTGTTTCACCAGGACAAGGTGGTTCTGCGTCCGGTACCGGAATTTCTCCCTAAGGTGGTATCCCCCTTTCATCTCAATCAGGATATCTCCTTACCCTCTTTTTGTCCTCATCCAGTTCATCAGTGTGAAAAGGATTTGCACTCGTTAGATCTAGTGAGAGCACTCAGACTCTACATTTCTCGTACGGCGCCCCTGCGCCGCTCGGATGCACTCTTTGTCCTTGGCGCTGGCCAGCGTAAAGGGGTCACAGGCTTCCAAATCAACCCTGGCTCGGTGGATCAAGGAACCTATTCTTGAAGCTTACCGATCTTCTGGGCTTCCGGTTCCCTCAGGGCTGAAAGCCCATTCTACCAGAGCCGTGGGTGCGTCCTGGGCTTTGCGGCACCAGGCTACGGCTCAGCAGGTGTGTCAGGCGGCTACCTGGTCGAGCCTGCACACTTTCACGAAACACTATCAGGTGCATACCTATGCTTCGGCGGATGCCAGCCTAGGTAGGCAAGTCCTTCAGGCGGCGGTTGCCCCACCTGTAGGAAAGGGCCGTTTTACGGCTCTATTACGAGGTATTATTTTACCCACCCAGGGACTGCTTTTGGACGTCCCAATTGTCTGGGTCTCCCAATGGAGCGACAAAGAAGAAGGGAATTTTGTTTACTTACCGTAAATTCCTTTTCTTCTAGCTCCAATTGGGAGACCCAGCACCCGCCCCTGTTCCCTTCGGGCTGTTGTTCTTTGTGTACACATGTTGTTCATGTTGAATGGTTTCAGTTCTCCTTCGGATTGAATTTACTTTAAACCAATTTATAACTTTTCCTCCTTCTTGCTTTTGCACCAAAACTGAGGAGCCCGTGATGCACGGGGGGTGTATAGGCAGAAGGGGAGGGGCTTTACACTTTTAAGTGTAATACTTTGTGTGGCCTCCGGAGGCAGAAGCTATACACCCCAATTGTCTGGGTCTCCCAATTGGAGCTAGAAGAAAAGGAATTTACGGTAAGTAAACAAAATTCCCTTCTTTTGTTTTTGCACCCATTTCTCATGAGCTGAACTCTAAGATCTAAGAATTTTTCTATTACACAAAAGGCCTTTATTTTGCAAATATTTTTCACAATTTTGTCTAAGGCTACTTTCACACATCAGTTTTTTTTTCCATCAGGTACAATCCGGAAAAAAACGGGTTAAACAGATCCGGTACCGCATCAGTTTTATCCCCATAGATTTGCATTGTTACCGGATTGTACCTGATGGCTTTGCGTTGCATCCGTTTTTTTCCGGATGCGGCAAAATTAATCAAAGCGGCAGCCGGAGGCAACATGTCTTGCAACGTTTTTTTGTCCGGCAAAAAAACCGCATTGCGCCGGATCCGGCGTGTTTTACAATGAGAGCCTATGGACGCCGGATCCGGCGCAATGCGGTAAAAAATGGATGCGGCTACCGGATCCGTTTTTGTAAACTGCGCATGCACCAAATTAATTAAAAAAGCTGATCCTTCAAAAAAAACGGACAAACCGGATGCAAAAACGGATTCAAACCGTATCCACCGGATCCGGTTTTGTTCGCATCTGGCATAACGGATCCGTTAAAAACCGGATCCGGTTTTACATTTTTTTGCCGGATCCTTTGGATCAGGAAAAAAAAGGATTGTGCCTGAATGCAGAAAACTGATGTGTGAAAGTAGCCTAAATCTGTTTTTAGTGAGATCTTCTCCTTTACAGAGATCCATCCACCTCACAAGTGTGGAATAAGAAGATGCTGATTAGACAGCATGATTATTGCACAGGTGTGCCTTAGGCTGGCCACAATATAAGACCAGTTTAAAATGTGCAGTTTTACAGTATTGGGGGTGTACAGGAGGTCAGAAAACCAGTCAGTATCTGGGGTGACCATCATTTGCCATTTGTTCTTTACTGTGAAACCTGGGATTCATCCGTGAAGAACACGCCTTCCAAAGGGGCCAGCAGTCATGGAATGTGAGCATTTGTCCACTTTATGATGACAATCTGCAGTCAGGTGGAGACCCCGATGAGGACAACGAGCAGCAGATGAGCTTCCCTGAGACGGTTTCTGATAGTTTGTGCAGACATTCTTTGATTATGCACAGATTGATACAGCCGCTGTCCGGGTGACTGGTCAGCTCATCTTGGAAATGAAGATGCTGGATGTGGAGGCCCGGGCTTGGTGTGGTTACACGTGGTCTGTGGATGTGAGGACGGTTGGAAGTACTGCCCAGTTCTCTGAAACTCCTTTTGGATATGGCGTATGGTAGAGACATGAACATTCAATTCACAGATAACGGCTCTGGTCGACATTCCTGCAGTCAGCATGCCAATTGCATGCCCACTCAAAACTGAAAAAAACTGTACATTTTATAGTGGCCTTTTATTGTGGCCAGCCTTAAGCTGGTGTCACACATAACGACGACGACAACGACGTCGCTGCTACGTCACCATTTTCTGTGACGTTGCAGCGACGTCCCGTCGCTGTCGCTGTGTGTGACATCCAGCAACGACCTGGCCCCTGCTGTGAGGTCGCCGGTCGTTGCTGAATGTCCAGCTTCATTTTTTGGTCGTCACTCTCCCGCTGTGACACACACATCGCTGTGTGTGACAGCGAGAGAGCGACGAAATGAAGCGATCAGGAGCCGGCACTGGCAGCTGCGGTAAGCTGTAACCAGCGTAAACATCGGGTAACCAAGGGAAGACCTTTCCCTGGTTACCCGATGTTTACGCTGGTTACCAGCCTCCGCTCTTGCTGCCAGTGCCGGCTCCTGCACTGTGACATGTGGCTGCAGTATGCATCGGGTAATTAACCCAATGTATACTGTAGCAAGGAGAGCAAGGAGCCAGCGCTAAGCAGTGTGCGCGGCTCCCTGCTCTCTGCACTGACATGTAGCTGCAGCACACATCGGGTTAATTAACCCGATGTGTGCTGCAGGAGAGCAAGGAGCCAGCGCTAAGCGCGGCTCCCTGCTCTCTGAACATGTAGCACAGCGACCTTATGATCGCTGCTTCTGCTGTGTTTGACAGCTAAGCAGCGATCATAACAGCGACTTACAAGGTCGCTGTTACGTCACCGAAAATGGTGACGTAACAGCGACGTCGTTGTCGCTGTCGTTTAGTGTGACACCAGCTTTAGGCACACCTGTGCATTAATCATGCTGTCTTATCAGCATCTTGATATGCCACACCTGTTAGGTGGATGGATTATCTCAGCAAAGGAGAAACGCTCAGTAACACAGATGTAGGCCCCTTTCACACGTCAGTGATTCTGGTACATTTGTGCTTTTTTTTTTTTTTTTTTTTTTTTTTTTATATATATATGTACCAGAATCACTGACATACGCAGACCCATTATAATCAATGGGTCTGCTCACACATCAGTGATTTTTCACTGAACGTGTCTCTGTGCAGCGTGCACCCGTGGCCGTGTTTCTGCACGGAGATAAGTCAGTTTTTTTTCTGGCATCACTGATGACCCACAGACCACACTATGGTGTGATCCGTGAAACACGTACCAGAAAAACACTGACATATTAAATATTTTCAACTTACCTTGCCTGTGATTCGCTGTGCAGCCTCCGCTCTCGTCAGCTCCTGCCTGGCTCATGAATATTCATGAGAGCAGGAAGAGCCGACCAGGAAGTAGCTGCAGAGAGCGGTGGGTGGACGCTGCAGATCCGAGGAGATCAGCACCATGGACAGCAGGAGCGAAGGCAGGTGAGTAATGTCCATATGCAATCATGGATCACGGATTGCACATGGACAACCCACGTGTGCCGTGAATCACAGAACACGGAGGGACGTGCGTGTTTTACATGTCAGTGAAGAACGTCAGTGGTTTTCACTGACATGTGAAACGGGTCTTAGACAAATTTGTGTACAATATTTGAGAGAAGAGCTTTTGTGTAGCTAGAAAATGTCTTAGATCTTTGAATTCAGCTCATGAGAAATGGGAGCAAAAACAAGTGTTGTGTTTATGTTGTTGTTCAGTGTAAGAGCCAGTACCGGTGTCAATGCCTCAGCTGTGCAGAAGTTGTAACATGTTTTCTCCATTGTTAGAGGAACGTGCTGAGTTCGGGAGTTGTGCCGCAGATCTCCCTGATTATGGGTCCATGTGCCGGAGGCGCAGTGTACTCACCAGCACTGACAGACTTCACATTCATGGTTAAGGTGAGACCTCTTCCTATTGATAGGAAAGTGTTGTGGTTTGTTGTTTTCACAAATGGCACTGATATTATCAGTTGGCTGCGTTTGGGATTGCAATACCAGTCATTTCTGACAGTTTCTGTAGGCTTAAAAAACATGAAAAAACCCACAGAGTAGTGGATGATCACACCGTATACACAGTTTAGGGGGGAAAAAAAAAAGAGTTTGTCTCCATGCTACAGCCATCAAATGACATTATGTATTATAATCTCTTCTGAGCTAGATATAATAATAGATCTGGTCACTCTAATGAATATAATCCATGCACTGCAGAATACCATTAGTATGTTGGTACATAAGGATGTTAAAGGGAATCTATCACCAGGTTTTTGCTCCCCCATGTGAGAGCAGTGTAATGTAGAGACAGAGATCCTGATTCCAGCGATGTGTCACTTACTGGGCTGTTTGCTGTCATTTTGATAAAATCAGTGTTTTTTTTCTGCTGCAGATCTAGCTGTTATACAGAGCTCATGAATATGCTGGATTAACTGGCAGTATTAGTCCTCTAATGTTAAAAACCAATGAATAATCTGCAGTAGATTAACAAAACTACACGAAACAGCCCAATAAGTGACACATTGCTGGAATCAGGATCTCTGTCCTTAACCTGGTGACAGATTCCCTTTGAAACACCACTCCAGCATCGGTAAAAGATGAAGACACTGGAGTGGAAATAAAAGTCCAAGGGCAGGGGGCTAAGATTTAGTGATCCACTCCAGTGCTTAAAATAAATATATGTATTACTGTCTAAATCTTAGCCCCCCTGCCTCTGGACTTGCCTTTTAGCCTCCAGTGTCTTCACCTTTTACCGACAATGCTGTGGCTTCTGATTGGCTGAAAATAAGTAACATCACAAGCTCCCAATACAAGTGTATGAGAACCAGAATGAGGCTCTCATAGAGATGTATTGAGTTGTGACCTCCGGTGCACTCCACGAAACACTGGAGCTGCCAGCGGGTAAGAGATCACAGGAGACTGAGCAGATCGATGTGAGTATCAGACAGAAGTCAGGGAGCGTACATTTTAAAGCACCAATTCTGCCATTAAAAAAATGCTAGTGGTGCTTTACAGGTGTTCTCCCATCTATGTTATGCACATATCATACTATACCATAAATGTCCTTCTCGGACCCTCACTAAGCTTTAGTATAGGGGCCCTGTCTCATCCCCTGCAAATGAAGAGAGTTTTCTCTTCATGAGTTTTCTGTGGATATGGCATATATGTCCAAGATAAGAATATCTCGTGAAAAATTAAATAAATTGTAGAGTTATTGCTTCCCTACACCCGCGCTCCTCTCCAAATAGCTTAAAGGGACGTGCTGCATGATCTATCTTCAGCAGTGCACCGCTCCTCTGCCTCCAGGGTTCCTGTTTGCCGGTGGGGCGGTGCGCTCCTGGTTGGTGACCGTATGCATTGCTGGGCTGAAATGCAGTCTTCCAATGTTGTAAGCAGATGCAGCTTTGCCTCTGCAACATAATGGATGCGAAGATTTCCAGATCCAGTGATCCTGTCAGTTTCAGAGCGGCGCTTACAAGCTCTATAGAAAAACTTTTGCAAGCTCTGCGCTTCTTGCCAAGAGACTGGCCACCGCTGACAGATGGTAGAGGTGCCCGATAACCTAGACAATGAGCATTTTTGGTGAATAACACTTATTTTATTAAACGTGTACAGTAGATAAAGCACACACAATTCCTGCCAAGAGCGCAGGTTTTTTTTTTTCTACTGTAGAAAAAAACCCCGCAACATGGGAACATACCGTAGACTTAGTATTTTTCTGGAGACGTTGTCCTCAAATATGGCTTCTAGTACAGCTCCCACTGCTTGTAACTTTCCTCATCAGGAGGAGATCTGGGAGCTGAGGACGTATCCGTATATACTAGGCAGGTCTGCTGTGCAGGAGGTGTGATGGCAGCCATATGAGTGTTTATAAGCCGCCGTACCTGCTCTTGTCTCCGCAGGACACTTCTTACTTGTTCATTACTGGTCCAGATGTCGTAAAATCTGTCACCAATGAAGATGTAACACAAGAGGACCTAGGAGGGGCCAAAACCCACACTGCACTGTCAGGTTACTCCATTTTCACTATTTATCTCTGCTCTATATGAGCTGTAATGATGCCATACAGTGAGACATGGGCGGCCACGGTCTTTAGTTGGCTGATTGTGCCCCGGATATAGATTGCGGTATCATCAGAACCAGCTAAATAGAAGGCGTTTGGTTTTGCCGCCCAGTACAGGCTGCAGTTTAGTGTGTGACACTATAACTGGAGGCACATCGCCTCTCCTCCAGGAGGTAGATCGCCGTCTGTGGTGATGCCTTATTGTCTGACTCTTCTTCCTGCAGGGGTGGCTCATCGAGCTTTTGAGAATGATATCGATGCTTTATTAAACCTGCGGGAATTTTTTAACTACCTCCCTCTGAGCAACAAGGACCCAGCCCCTATCCGGGAGTGCCACGATCCAAGGTGAGTGCCGCTGGCTCATATCATCCAGGAGTAGTGATGAGCAAACTCGCAGATATCCGGGATCGGCAGGACTAACTGGATTAAAAAAAAAAAAAAACAACACAGGTTCTGGCCCGACATTGATCCTGGATATCTGGCTGGACACCAGTCCCTTTATAGATCTATGGGGACCAGAATCCAGCGCTTAAAAATGTGGGTAGGAGGATTAGAGCATGTGCACTAATCTTACCGAATCCCTGGCGCAGCTGTAACTGCTTTTGGGCCACTCGCTCTTCTTCCGGGTTCACTCATTTACCTTCATGCATATGCACTGTTTCCCCCGCCCACCAACAGTCCTGGCGTCTGTGATTGGTTGCAGTCAGACGCACCCCCAGCGTCTGACTGCAACCAATCACAGGCGCTGTCTGTCTGCGGGTCAATATTGTGGTATAAAAATAAATTGGCGTGGGGTCCCCCCATATTATGATACCCAGCGCAGATAAAGCATATAGCTGCAGGGTTGGGAGGGGGAGAAATTTCATTTTTGATTTTACAAAGCCCCTTGCACAGCCATTGTAGTGCACATTTTCATGAAAGCTGGTTGCACAGTACATATGTACTTACAGCTAGATTATACCCATGTAACATTGCTTTTCTTTGTCGCTCCATTGGGAGACCCAGACAATTGGGTGTATAGCTTCTGCCTCCGGAGGCCACACAAAGTATTACACTTTAAAAAGTGTAACCCCTCCCCTCTGCCTATACACCCTCCCGTGCATCACGGGCTCCTCAGTTTTGTGCTTTGTGTTGAAGGAGGCACACATTCACTCAAGCTCCACATTTTAGTCAGCAGCAGCTGCTGATTATATCGGATGGAAGAAAAGAGGGCCCCAGGGCCCCCGGCATGCTCCCCTGAGTCGGCGGTGCTGTTAAGGTTGAGGTACCCATTGCGGGTACAAAGGCTGGAGCCACATGCCGTTTTCCTTCCCCATCCCTTAGAGGCTCTGGGAGAAGTGGGATCCTAACCGGTCATCCAGGCACTGGGACCGGGCTCCCTCCGCAGCCCCTGTGGGATTCTGACGGACAGGAGACTGAGTACCATCAGGGACAGGGCCCTGCATCTACAGGTACTCTGTGTCCCCTTGGGGACGGTGCATGGAGCACTTGGTCTCAGACGCTGCAGCGGCTGCTGTTTTTGTGTGACGATCGGGACTACCGCGCCTGCTTGCCGGCCGCGGTATTAAATTTAGTCCCCGGCTTTTGCGGCCTAGTGCATTAAACTCCCGCCCCCGGGCCTGCCAGTCAGGGGTAAGGGCGGGACGGTCGGCCTGACGCCGACTGTGAGGGCTGGAGCATACTTTAGTGTCCTCCTCCCCCCTCACTCATCACTCTGGGGCACCAGATTCCCGCACTTTATTGATCACGCCCACGGCTCCCTCCTCCCCTTAGAACACCGGCAGCCATGTTTTAATCACATTCTGCCGGTGGAGGACTTCTGGCTGCAGCTCTGGGAGACCCAAGGCAGGGGATTTGGTGGACACACACCGCTCTGGGCGGTCCGTAAGCCACACCGGTCACACGGTGCTGGTCCCCCTAGGGTGCCGAACTGTGTATATATATATATATATATATATATATATTATATTATATTTGTATACATTTTCTAGGTTCGGCCGCAGTGTTTAGCCTTTGGCTATATACCCTCAGTGATTACTCTCCTAGGAGAGAACAGCATGTCGGTCACAAGGAGCAAGGGTGCCAAGACACAGGGTTATTTTGCAACCTGTACCTCTTGTGCGGCTATGCTACCTGCAGGTTCCACCTACCCTCACTGTGAGCAATGCTCGGGCCCTGTGGCACTCGCTCAGCCGGAGCCTCGGGCACTGGTGGGACCCTCGGCCCAGGTAGAACCGCCGGCCTCCCCTGTCCAGGCGGCAGGGACAGAGTTTGCAGTTTTAGCTGAGAAACTCTCTGAGTCACTTTCACAATCCATGGCTCAGTCTATGGACAAATGGTCTGCTAAGATACTAGAAGCCTTACAGTCCAGACCGGCCCTTACACAGGCCCCGGGCACTGCGGGGTCATCGTCCCCAGGCCCCTCTCGGTCTGCGCCGCAGCATGCTCCTGGGGTGGGCCCTAGGTATCACGTGGAGGACTCTGGCACGGACCGCAGTCCCAGACCGGCTAAGCAGGCTCGCTGGGAATCTTCCCCGACTTCATCACGCTGTTCGGGGTCTCAGCTTGAGGACTCTCTGGAGGATGAGGCAGAGGTCGCAGCCCAGGGCTCTGACCCTGACGTTGCTCTCAATCTTGATACACCTGAAGGGGACGCCATAGTAAATGACCTTATAGCGTCAATCAACCAGGTGCTAGATCTATCTCCCCCGCCTCTACCTGTGGAGGAGTCGGCTTCACAGCAGGAGAAACACCAGTTTAGGTTTCCCAAACGTACACGGAGTGCTTTTTTCGATCACTCTAACTTCAGAGATGCTGTCCAGAAGCACAGAGCTTTTCCGGACAAGCGCTTTTCTAAGCGCCTTAATGACACACGTTACCCCTTCCCCTCTGACGTAGTCAAGGGTTGGGCTCAATGTCCCAAGGTGGATCCTCCAGTCTCTAGACTGGCGGCTAGATCCGTAGTAGCAGTGGCTGACGGTTCATCGCTCAAGGATGCCACTGACAGGCAGATAGAGCTCCTAATGAAATCCATCTTTGAAGCCACAGGCGCGTCTTTCGCCCCGGCCTTTGCAGCCGTGTGGGCACTCCAAGCTATCTCAGCTTGTCTGTCTGAGATTAATGCGGTCACACGTTCCTCTGCTCCGCAAGTAGCGTCTTTGACTTCTCAGGCGTTGGCTTTTTCGTCCTACGCCATGAACGCCGTCCTGGACTCTGCTAGCCGTACAGCGGTAGCATCCGCCAATTCGGTGGCAGTCCGCAGGGCCATGTGGCTGCGCGAATGGAAGGCAGACTCTGCTTCCAAGAAGTTCTTGACCGGTTTGCCTTTTTCTGGCGACCGATTGTTTGGCGAGCAATTGGATGAAATTATTAAGCAATCTAAGGGAAAGGAATCGTCCTTACCCCAATCCAAGCCAAAAAGACCTCAGCAACGGAAAATTCAGGCGAGGTTTCGGTCCTTTCGGCCCTCAGCCAGATCCCAATCCTCCTCATTCAACAGGCCACAGAAGAGCCAGAGGAACTCTTCTGCATGGCGGTCTAAGTCACGTCCTCCAAAGACCGCCGGAGGCACCGTCTCCAAGGCGGCCTCCTCATGACTTTCGGCCTCCACAAACCGCATCCTCGGTCGGTGGCAGGCTCTCCCGCTTTGGCGACGCCTGGTGGCCACATGTCCAAGACCGATGGGTGAGAGACATTCTGTCTCACGGTAACAGGATAGAGTTCTGCTCTCGTCCTCCGACTCGTTTCTTCAGAACATCTCCGCCCCCCGAGCGAGCCGATGCACTTGCTCAGGCGGTGGACACTCTGAAGACAGAAGGAGTTGTGATCCCCGTTCCCCTTCAGGAACGGGGTCGCGGTTTTTACTCCAACCTGTTCGTGGTGCCAAAAAAGGACGGATCATTCCGTCCCGTTTTGGACCTCAAATTGCTCAACAGACATGTGAGAACCAGACGGTTTCGCATGGAATCCCTCCGCTCTGTCATCGCCTCGATGTCACAAGGAGACTTCCTAGCATCAATCGACATCAGGGATGCCTATCTCCATGTGCCGATCGCACTAGAGCATCAACGCTTCCTGCGTTTCGCCATTGGGGACGAACACCTTCAGTTTGTGGCACTGCCTTTCGGCCTGGCGACAGCCCCACGGGTCTTCACCAAGGTCATGGCATCCGTTGTGGCAGTCCTGCACTCTCAGGGCCACTCGGTGATCCCTTACTTAGACGATCTCCTGGTCAAGGCACCCTCCCGGGTGGCATGTCAACACAGCCTGGCCGTTGCTCTGGAGACTCTCCAGAGGTTCGGGTGGATCATCAATTTCCCAAAGTCAAAATTGACTCCGGCCCAATCACTGACTTACCTCGGGATGGAGTTTCATACTCTCTCAGCGATAGTCAAGCTTCCGCTGGACAAACAGCGTTCGCTGCAAGCTGGGGTGCACTCTCTCCTTCGGGCCCAGTCACACCCCTTGAGGCGCCTCATGCACTTCCTGGGGAAGATGGTGGCAGCGATGGAGGCAGTCCCCTTTGCGCAGTTTCATCTGCATCCACTCCAATGGGACATTCTCCGCAAATGGGACAGGAGGTCGACGTCCCTAGACAGGAACGTCTCCCTTTCTCTGGCATCCAAAACCTCTCTTCAGTAGTGGCTTCTTCCCACTTCTCTGTCGAAGGGAAAATCCTTCCTGCCCCCATCCTGGGCTGTGGTCACGACGGACGCAAGTCTGTCAGGGTGGGGAGCGGTTTTTCTCCACCACAGGGCTCAGGGAACCTGGACTCCGACAGAGTCCTCCCTTCAGATCAATGTTCTGGAGATAAGGGCAGTGTACCTAGCCCTAAAGGCGTTCCATCGGTGGCTGGAGGGCAGGCAGATCCGCATACAGTCGGACAACGCCACGGCGGTCGCGTACATCAACCACCAGGCGCGCAGCCGTCAAGCCTTCCAAGAAGTTCGGCGGATTCTGCTGTGGGCGGAGGCAACAGCCTCCACCATCTCCGCAGTTCACATCCCGGGCGTAGAAAACTGGGAAGCAGACTTTCTCAGTCGCCAGGGCATGGACGCAGGGGAATGGTCTCTTCACCCGGACGTGTTTCAAGAGATCTGTTGCCGCTGGGGGACACCGGACGTCGACCTCATGGCGTCTCGGCACAACAACAAAGTCCCGGCACTCATGGCACGGTCTCAAGATCACAGAGCTCTGGCGGCGGACGCATTAGTTCAGGATTGGTCGCAGTTTCGACTGCCTTATGTATTTCCTCCTCTGGCAATGCTGCCCAGAGTGTTACGCAAGATCAAGTCCGACTGCCGCCGCGCCATCCTCGTCGCTCCAGACTGGCCGAGGAGGTCGTGGTACCCGGATCTGTGGCACCTCACGGTGGGTCAACTGTGGGCACTCCCAGACCGACCAGACTTGCTGTCTCAAGGGCCATTTTTCCATCTGAATTCTGCGGCCCTCAACCTGACTGTGTGGCCATTGAGTCCTGGCTACTAGCGTCCTCAGGCTTATCTCAAGATGTCATTGCCACTATGAGACAGGCCAGGAAACCAACGTCCGCCAAGATCTATCATAGGACTTGGAGGATCTTCTTATCCTGGTGCTCGGATCAGGGTTTTACCCCCTGGCCGTTTGCCTTACCCACTTTTCTGTCTTTCCTTCAATCCGGAATGGACAAGGGGTTGTCTCTCGGCTCTCTCAAGGGACAAGTATCGGCGCTATCCGTATTTTTTCAAAAGCGTCTAGCCAGGCTTCCGCAAGTCCGCACGTTCCTGCAGGGAGTTTGCCACATAGTCCCACCTTACAAGAGGCCGCTGGAACCATGGGATCTTAACAGAGTGCTAAAGGCTCTTCAGAAACCACCTTTCGAGCCACTGCGGGATGTCTCCCTTTCACGTCTTTCACAGAAGGTGGTCTTTCTAGTGGCAGTCACATCGCTCCGTAGAGTGTCGGAGTTGGCAGCGCTGTCATGCAAAGCCCCCTTCCTGGTTTTTCACCAGGATAAGGTGGTTCTGCGTTCGGTCCCGGAATTTCTCCCTAAGGTGGTATCCCCTTTTCATCTCAATCAGGATATCTCCTTACCTTCTTTTCTTTATCGTTTTTTCCATGGGAGACCCAAACCATGGGTGTATAGCTAGCGCCTCCGGAGGACACACAAAGTACTACACTCAAACGTGTAGCTCCTCCCTCCGGGCTATATACACTCCCTGGATGACAATCTATCCAGTTCAATACTTTGTGTTTCAGGAGGAACACACACTTGCATTCTCTGATATTTTTTTCTCATGCGGAGTGTCTCTCTCACTGTCGCCACGCTAGTTCAGTTCGGGTGGCTTGTCAACCTGCCCAAGTCCACTCTGACCCCGACCCAGGTACTTTTGTACCTAGGAATGCAGTTCGAGACTCTGCCGGCACTTGTCAAGTTGCCCTTAGTCAAACAGCAGTCCCTTCGTCTGGCGGTGCGCTCTCTGCTGAGGCACCGCCGTCATTCCATCAGACACCTCATGCGGGTGCTGGGTCAGATGGTGGCGTCAATGGAAGCGGTTCCCTTTGCCCAGTTCCATCTGCGTCCCTTGCAGCTGGACATTCTCCGCTGTTGGGACAAGCGGATCTCTTCCTTGGACAGGCTGGTGGCTCTGTCATCTCAGACCAGGAACTCCCTTCAGTGGTGGCTTCAGCCCCTCTCCCTGTCACAGGGACGCTCCTTCCTGACTCCGTCCTGGGTGATACTCACCACGGATGCCAGCCTCTCCGGTTGGGGAGCGGTATTTCTTCATCACCGAGCACAGGGCACTTGGACTCCGTCCGAATCAGCCCTCCCGATCAATGTGCTGGAGATCAGAGCTGTGTTTCTAGCTCTCCTAGACTTTCACCACCTGTTGGCGGGCAAGCACATTCGGGTTCAGTCGGACAACGCGACAGCGGTTGCCTACATCAATCACCAGGGCGGGACTCACAGCCGTCTGGCGATGTTGGAGGTTCAACGAATCCTCCAGTGGACGGAGGACTCCAAGTCCACCATATCTGCAGTCCACATCCCAGGCGTGGAAAACTGGGAGGCCGATTATCTCAGCCGTCAAACCGTGGACGGCGGCGAGTGGGCCCTGCATCCGTCAGTGTTCAGATCGATCTGCCGCAAGTGGGGCACTCCGGAAGTGGATCTGATGGCATCCCGGCACAACAACAAGGTTCCGGTTTACGTGGCTCGCTCCCACGATCCTCAGGCCTTCGCAGCAGACGCGCTGGTCCAAGATTGGTCTCAGTTCCGTCTGGCCTATGTGTTTCCCCCTCTAGCGCTCTTGCCCAGGGTTCTGCGCAAGATCGGTACGGAGGGCCGTCGAGTCATACTCATTGCTCCGGATTGGCCCAGGCGAGCTTGGTACCCAGACCTGCTCCGCCTGTCCGTAGAGGTGCCGTGGCATCTCCCGGACCGCCCAGACCTTCTCTCTCAAGGTCCGTTCTTCCGCCAGAATTCTGCGGCTCTCAGATTGACGGCGTGGCTCTTGAGTCCTGGATCCTGACGGCTTCAGGCATTCCCCCTGAGGTCATCTCCACCATGACTCAGGCTCGGAAGTCTTCCTCGGCCAAGATTTACCACAGGACTTGGAGAATTTTCCTGTCCTGGTGTCGCTCTTCCGGCCGTGCCCCTTGGCCGTTCTCCTTGCCGACCATCCTGTCTTTTCTACAGTCAGGCCTCCAGTTAGGTCTGTCCCTCAATTCCCTCAAGGGACAGGTGTCGGCTTTGTCGGTATTGTTCCAGCGGCGTATCGCCCGACTGGCTCAGGTGCGCACCTTCATGCAGGGCGCATCTCACATCATCCCTCCTTACCGGCGGCCCTTGGATCCCTGGGACCTTAATTTGGTCCTCACGGCCTTACAGAAACCCCCTTTTGAGCCTCTCAGGGAGGTTCCCTTGTCTAGACTTTCACAGAAAGTTGTCTTTCTAGTAGCCATAACTTCTCTCAGGAGAGTTTCTGATTTGGCTGCGCTTTCTTTGGAATCCCCCTTTTTGGGGTTTCACCAAGACAAGGTGGTTCTTCGTCCGACTCCGGACTTTCTCCCTAAGGTGGTGTCTTCCTTCCACCTTAACCAGGACATTTCATTGCCCTCTCTTTGTCCGGCCCCTGTGCATCGCTTTGAGAAGGCGTTGCACACCTTGGATTTGGTGCGGGCGCTCCAAATCTATGTGTCACGCACCGCCGTTTTTCGGCGGTGCACCTCACTTTTTGTGCTAACCACGGGTCAGCGCAAGGGTCTCTCTGCTTCTAAGCCGACCCTAGCTCGTTGGATTAGGTCGGCTATCGCCGATGCCTACCAGTGTTCTCAGGCGCCTCCCCCGCCGGGGATTAAGACGCACTCGACCAGAGCTGTCGGGGCCTCCTGGGCTTTCAGGCACCAGGCTACGGCTCAGCAGGTGTGTCAGGCTGCCACTTGGTCCAGTCTGCACACTTTTTCGAAGCACTACCAAGTGCATGCTCCTGCTTCGGCAGATGCGAGCTTGGGCAGACGCATCCTTCAGGCGGCTGTCGCCCATTTGTGAAGTTAGGTTTTGCCTACTTCTCAGTTTGGTTTATTTCCCACCCATGGACTGCTTTGGAACGTCCCATGGTTTGGGTCTCCCATGGAAGGAACGATAAAGAAAAAGAGAATTTTGTTTACTTACCGTAAATTCTTTTTCTTGTAGTTCCGACATGGGAGACCCAGCACCCTCCCTGTTGCCTGTTGGCAGTTTTTTGTTCCGTGTGTTTCACCGGCTGTTGTTAGTAGACAGAGTTCTGGTTTTGTCGAGTTTTACTCTATCTCTACTTATGGGTGGATGTCCTCCTTCAGCTTTTGTACTGAACTGGATAGATTGTCATCCAGGGAGTGTATATAGCCCGGAGGGAGGAGCTACACGTTTGAGTGTAGTACTTTGTGTGTCCTCCGGAGGCGCTAGCTATACACCCATGGTTTGGGTCTCCCATGTCGGAACTACAAGAAAAAGAATTTACGGTAAGTAAACAAAATTCTTTTTTGTCCTCATCCAGTTCACCAATGTGAAAAGGAGTTGCATTTGTTAGATCTAGTGAGAGCACTCCGGCTCTACATTTCTCGCACGGCACCCCTGCGCCGTTCTGATGCGCTCTTTGTCCTTGTCGCTGGCCAGCGTAAGGGGTCGCAGGCTTCCAAGTCAACCTTGGCTCGGTGGATCAAGGGACCGATTCTTGAAGCCTACCGTTCTTCTGGGCTTCCGATTCCTGCAGGGCTGAAAGCCCATTCTACCAGAGCCGTGGGTGCATCCTGGGCATTGCGGCACCAGGCTTCGGCTCAGCAGGTGTGTCAGGCGGCTACCTGGTAGAGTCTGCACACTTTCACGAAACACTATCAGGTGCATGCCTATGCTTCGGCAGACGCCAGTCTAGGTAGGCGAGTCCTTCAGGCGGCGGTTGCCCACCTGTAAGAGGGAGCCGTTGTCGGCTCTTTTTATTGGGGTATTCTTTTACCTACCCAGGGACTGCTTTTGGACGTCCCAATTGTCTGGGTCTCCCAATGGAGCGACAAAGAAGAAGGGAATTTTGTTTACTTACCGTAAATTCCTTTTCTTCGGCGCTCCATTGGGAGACCCAGCCGATTGGGTGTATAGCACTGCCTCCGGAGGCCACACAAAGCATTACACTAAAAAGTGTAAGGCCCCTCCCCTTCTGGCTATACACCCCCCGTGGGATCACGGGCTGCTCAGTTTTCAAGCTTTGTGCGAAGGAGGTCAGACATCCACGCATAGCTCCACTGTTTAGTCAGCAGTAGCTGCTGACTATATCGGATGGAAGAAAAGAGGGCCCATACTAGGGCCCCCAGCATGCTCCCTTCTCACCCCATTCCTATTGGCGGTGTTTGTTAAGGTTGAGGTACCCATTGTGGGTACGGAGGCTGGAGCCCACATGCTGCTTTCCTTCCCCATCCCCCTGAGGGCTCTGAGGAAGTGGGATCTTACCGGCCCCCAAGCCCTGAGGCCGGGCTCCATCCACAGACCCGTTGAACCTGCTGGATACGGAGCTGGGTACCGTTCAGGGACAAGGCCCTGCAACATTCAGGTACTCTGTGTCCCCGTATGGACAGGCCGCGCACACTCCAGACTTGCTGGGTGTGCTAGTGCGCCGGGGACAGTAGCGCTGCGCGCTGGGGTTACAGTCACTGCAGTTTCTCTGAGGGACTTTATGTGTTGGGGACTGCTGCGCCGGCCGCCCCTGGAGCGGCGGCGCGGCTGAGACTTGTGGTGCGCCGGGGACTTAGCGCCGACCGTGCTTTTACGACGGCGGCGCTTATAAATCTAGTCCCCGGCTTTTGCGGCCTAGCTCCGCTTCGTTCCCGCCCCCACCCTGTCAATCAGGGCAAGGGAGAGACGCTGTACGATAGTCAGCGCAGAGGGCTGGAGTCTTTTTTACATACTCCAGCCCCCTCACTGAGCACAGTGGGACGCCAGTTCCCGCTCTTTGTCTGCAGCACGCCCAGGGCCCGCCCCTCTCCACAGGACGCCGGCAGCCATTCCTACATGCAGTCTGGCTGGAGAACGGACACAGGCTCTGGGAGACCCAGACAAGGGATTTCTGGCGACCACACACCCGCGTTAAGCGGGCGGTAAGCAGCACATTAGTGCTGGCCCCACTAGTGCCACAGTGTTATATTGGTGTATCTTTTTCTCTATACCATATATATTTATATATTGCACTGTAAGGTCGCTTCTTGGCTGTATACCCTATCTTGCTCTGAGGAGACGACAACATGTCATCCGCAAAACGCAAGGGTGCCAAGACACAGGCTGTATACGCTGCTTGTGCCGCTTGTGGGGCTGATCTACCGGCAGGTTCCAAAGACCCCCATTGTGTGCAATGTTCGGTCCCTGTGCCACTTCGTCAGCCGGAGTCTATGGTGGTAGTGGCCCAGGCAGAGTCACCGGTGAACCCTGTCCCGGTGACGGGGACAGAGTTTGCAGTTTTTGCTGACAAGATGTCTGTCACTATGACAAAAATCCTAGAGACCCTGCAGGCCAGGCCGGTCACTCAGACCATGGACACTGCTGCGTCAATGTTCCCCGGTCCCCCTCAGTTGGAGTTAATCCGTGCTTCAAGGGGGTCCCAGGCATCTCAGGCTGAAGGCTCTGACTCAGATGACAGTCCCAGGCAGCTTAAGCGAGCTCGCTGGGAGAGACCCTCCACGTCATCACGCGGATCAGGGTCTCAGCGAGAAGAGTCTCTGCGTGATGAGACAGAGGAGGGTGATCAGGAGTCTAATCCTGAGACCGCTCTCAATCTGGATACTCCTGATGGTGACGCCATGGTAAATGACCTTATAGCGGCCATCAATAGACTGTTGGATATTTCTCCCCCAGCCCCTTCAGCAGAAGAGGCAGCTGCACAGCAGGAGAAGTTCCATTTCAGGTATCCCAAGCGTAAACTGAGTACTTTTCTGGACCACGCTGACTTCAGAGAATCAGTCCAGAAACACCATGCTTATCCAGACAAGCGTTTCTCCAAACGTCTTAAGGATACACGTTATCCCTTTCCCCCTGACGTGGTCAAACGCTGGACCCAGTGTCCAAAGGTGGATCCCCCAATCTCCAGGCTTACGGCTAGATCCATAGTTGCAGTGGAGGATGGGGCTGCACTTAAAGATGCCAATGACAGACAGATGGACCTATGGTTGAAATCTGTCTATGAAGCTATCGGCGCGTCCTTTGCTCCAGCATTCGCGGCCGTGTGGGCACTCCAAGCTATTTCAGCTGGTCTGGCACAGGTGGACTCTATCATACGTCCAGCAGTGCCGCAAGTGAAGTCCTTAACTTCGCAAATGTCTGCGTTTGCGACCTATGCTATCAACGCTGTCCTGGACTCTACGAGCCGTACCTCAATGGCGTCTGCCAACTCGGTGGTTTTGCGCAGAGCCTTGTGGTTAAAAGAATGGAAAGCGGATTCTGCTTCCAAAAAATGTTTAACCAGCTTGCCACTATCTGTAGACAGACTGTTTGGTGAGCAATTGGCTGAAATCATTAAACAGTCCAAGGGTAAAGACTCCTCCTTACCCCAGCCCAGATCAAGCAAACCTCAACAAAGGAGGTGGCAGTCGAGGTTTCGGTCCTTTCGAGGCTCCGGCAAGGCCCAATTCTCCTCGTCCAAAGGGACTCAGAGCAAAAGGGCTCAGATTCCTGGCGGGCTCACTCACGCCCCAAGAAAGCAACCGGAGGAACCGCTTCCAAGGCGGCTGCCTCATGACTTTCGGCCTCCTCCCTCCGCATCCTCGGTCGGTGGCAGGCTCTCCCGCTTTTGCGACATTTGGCTGCCACAGGTCAAGGACCGGTGGGTAACAGACATTTTGTCTCACGGGTACAGGATAGAGTTCAGTTCTCGTCCTCCGCCTCGGTTCTTCAGAACTTCCCCACATCCCGACCGAGCAGATGCTCTTCTGCAGGCGGTGGGCTCACTAAGAGCAGAAGGAGTGGTGATCCCTGTTCCTCTTCAGGAACAAGGGCAAGGTTTTTACTCCAATCTCTTCGTGGTTCCAAAACAGGACGGCTCGTTCCGTCCTGTTCTGGACCTAAAGCTGCTCAACAAGCATGTGAATGCCAGGCGGTTCCGGATGGAATCCCTCCGCTCCGTCATTGCCTCAATGTCTCAAGGAGATTTCCTTGCATCAATAGACATCAAAGATGCTTATCTCCACGTGCCGATTGCTACAGAGCACCAACGTTTTCTACGTTTTGTGATAGGACACGAACATCTCCAGTTCGTAGCTCTGCCATTTGGTCTGGCGACAGCCCCACGGGTTTTCACCAAGGTCATGGCGGCAGTGGTAGCAGTCTTGCACTCCCAGGGACACTCGGTGATCCCTTACTTGGACGATCTACTTGTCAAAACTCTCCAGACTTTCGGGTGGATCATCAACTTTTCAAAGTCAAATCTGTCACCGACTCAATCACTAACGTACCTTGGCATGGAGTTTCATACTCTGCCAGCGATAGTGAAGCTTCCGCTGGACAAGCAGCGGTCACTACAGACAGGGGTACAGTCTCTCCTTCATGGTCAGTCGCACTCCTTAAGGCGCCTCATGCACTTCCTAGGGAAGATGGTGGCAGCAATGGAGGCAGTCCCGTTTGCACAGTTTCATCTGCGCCCACTTCAATGGGACATTCTCCGCCAATGGGACGGGAAGTCAACTTCCCTGGACAGGAAAGTCTCCATTTCCCAGATGGCCAAGGCCTCTCTGCAATGGTGGCTTCTTCCCACCTCATTATCACAGGGAAGATCATTCCTGCCCCCATCCTGGGCAGTGGTCACGACAGACGCGAGTCTGTCAGGGTGGGGAGCAGTTTTTCTCCACCACAGGGCTCAAGGGACGTGGACTCAGGAGTCCACCCTTCAGATCAATGTTCTGGAAATCAGGGCAGTGTATCTTGCCCTATTAGCCTTCCAGCAGTGGCTGGAAGGAAAGCAGATCCGAATTCAGTCGGACAACTCCACAGCGGTGGCATACATCAACCACCAAGGAGGGACACGCAGTCGGCAAGCCTTCCAGGAAGTCCGGCGGATTCTGTTGTGGGTGGAGGACAGAGCATCCACCATATCAGCGGTTCACATCCCGGGCGTAGAAAACTGGGAAGCAGACTTCCTCAGTCGCCAGGGTATGGACGCAGGGGAATGGTCCCTTCACCCGGACGTGTTTCAGGAAATCTGTCGCCGCTGGGGGGTGCCGGACGTCGACCTAATGGCGTCGCGGCACAACAACAAGGTCCCGACGTTCATGGCGCGGTCTCGCGATCAAAGAGCTCTGGCGGCAGACGCCTTAGTGCAAGATTGGTCGCAGTTCCGGCTCCCTTATGTGTTCCCACCTCTGGCACTCTTGCCCAGAGTGCTACACAAGATCAGATCCGATTGCAGCCGCGTCATACTCGTCGCCCCAGACTGGCCGAGGAGGTCGTGGTACCCGGATCTGTGGCATCTCACGGTCGGCCAACCGTGGGCACTACCAGACCGACCAGACTTACTGTCCCAAGGGCCGTTTTTCCATCGGAATTCTGCGGCCCTGAACCTGACTGTGTGGCCATTGAGTCCTGGATCCTAGCGTCTTCAGGATTATCCCAAGGAGTCGTTGCCACCATGAGACAGGCTAGGAAGTCCACTTCTGCTAAGATCTACCACAGAACGTGGAGGATTTTCTTATCCTGGTGCTCTGCACAAGGAGTATCCCCCTGGCCATTCGCGTTACCTACTTTTCTTTCCTTCCTGCAATCTGGGTTGGAAAAGGGCTTGTCGCTCGGCTCCCTTAAAGGGCAAGTCTCGGCACTATCCGTGTTTTTTCAGAAGCGTCTAGCACGACTTTCTCAGGTGCGCACGTTCCTGCAGGGGGTTTGTCATATCGTCCCTCCGTACAGGCGACCGTTAGATCCATGGGATCTAAACAGGGTACTAATTGCTCTCCAGAAGCCGCCCTTCGAGCCTCTGAGGGATGTTTCACTTTCTCGTCTCTCACAGAAAGTGGTCTTTCTAGTGGCGGTCACGTCTCTTCGGAGAGTGTCTGAGCTAGCAGCGCTGTCATCCAAGGATCCCTTCCTGGTGTTCCACCAGGACAAGGTAGTGCTGCGCCCCATTCAGGAGTTTCTCCCTAAGGTGGTATCCTCTTTTCATCTTAATCAGGATATCTCCTTGCCTTCCTTTTGTCCTCATCCAGTTCTTCGGTATGAAAAGGATTTACATTTGTTAGATCTGGTGAGAGCACTCAGAATCTACATTTCCCGCACGGCGCCCCTGCGCCGCTCGGATGCACTCTTTGTCCTTGTCGCTGGTAAGCGCAAAGGGTCGCAGGCTTCAAAAGCCACCCTGGCTCGATGGATCAAAGAACCAATTCTTGAAGCCTACCGTTCTGCTGGGCTTCCGGTTCCATCAGGGCTGAAGGCCCACTCTACCAGAGCCGTGGGTGCGTCCTGGGCATTACGACACCAGGCTACGGCTCAACAGGTGTGCTAGGCAGCTACCTGGTCGAGTCTGCACACTTTCACCAAACATTATCAGGTGCATACCTATTCTTCGGCGGACGCCAGCCTAGGTAGAAGAGTCCTGCAGGCGGCAGTTACCTCCCCGTAGGGGAAGGCTGTCTTTGCAGCTCTAACATGAGGTATTTCTTTACCCACCCAGGGACTGCTTTTGGACGTCCCAATCGTCTGGGTCTCCCAATGGAGCGCCGAAGAAGAAGGGAATTTTGTTACTTACCGTAAATTCCTTTTCTTCTAGCTCCTATTGGGAGACCCAGCACCCGCCCTGTTGTCCTTCGGGATTGTTGGTTTTTTTCGGGTACACATGTTGTTCATGTTGAACGGTTTTCAGTTCTCCGATGTTACTTCGGAGTGAATTTGTTTAAACCAGTTATTGGCTTTCCTCCTTCTTGCTTTAGCACTAAAACTGAGCAGCCCGTGATCCCACGGGGGGTGTATAGCCAGAAGGGGAGGGGCCTTACACTTTTTAGTGTAATGCTTTGTGTGGCCTCCGGAGGCAGTGCTATACACCCAATCGGCTGGGTCTCCCAATAGGAGCTAGAAGAAAAGGAATTTACGGTAAGTAACAAAATTCCCTTCTTCTTCTAGCTCCTATTGGGAGACCCAGCACCCGCCCCTGTTCCCTTCGGGCTGTTGTTCTTTGTGTACACATGTTGTTCATGTTGAATTGTTCTTTTGGTTCATGGTTTCAGTTCTCCGAACATCCTTCGGATTGAATTTACCTTAGACCAATTTATAAGTTTCCTCCTTCCTGCTTTTGCACCAAAACTGAGGAGCCCGTGATGCACGGGAGGGTGTATAGGCAGAGGGGAGGGGTTACACTTTTTAAAGTGTAATACTTTGTGTGGCCTCCGGAGGCAGAAGCTATACACCCAATTGTCTGGGTCTCCCAATAGGAGCTAGAAGAAAAGGAATTTACGGTAAGTAAACAAAATTCCCTTCTTGCTCTTCATTAACCCCTTAGCGCCCGTCTGTAGATTTTTATGATAGTGAGGCCTCCTATATAAGACCTATCCAGCTCCATAAAGCTCCTTGGTTTTATTCACTTGCCAGTTACGATTTTTCCTCTGTGTCGCAGTGACCGCCTCGTCCCCGGATTAGATACTGTTGTTCCCATGGAATCCACTAAAGCCTACGACATGCTGGACATCATTCACTCAGTAAGGTTTTCAGTCTTTTATATCTTGTTAGATCCTTGGCAGTTTCTCAGTCAGTTTCTGCAGAGTTATTGTTAATTATAAACCTTTTATTTTAAAGCAAAAGTAGCTGCATGGCGCTGAACGTGCAAAGATGGTTTACATACATATAATACACTCGTCAACAAGAAAGATCCGATGCTTGGTTGCAGAAATATCTTTAAGCAAAGTTGCAGAAATGCACTGCAGTTTGATTGACAGGTGCAACAGAGTATCTTTTGTTAGTTGGGTCCTCGCTATAAAGTCCTCCAGTGTCCTCAATGCTGTGCCCTCTTTTCTTTATTTGAATATTGCACCACGCCGCCATTGCTGCTATTGGCGGCTTGTGCATATTGACGATAATTATGTCTTTATTAAAATGGCGACTGTGTCCCGTTTTATAAGTGGCCAGGGGCGCATGCACAGATGTGTAAAAAAACAAACACAAAAAACCCCCTCAAAACATCTGCTCACGCTCCAATGCCTTTCATAGTCTTCACCACAAGTGTCTTCCATAAAATGGTGCTGGAGATCACGGTGTGCGCATGTGCGGAGTCCAGCGCCATTTTAATGAAGACAAAATCACTATGTTAATGCACATGTGCCGTCAACAACAGCAATGGCTGCTCAGTATTCAAAGAAGGAAAAGGGGTCACATCATAGAGGACGCTGGAGGAGGAATATACACAGAGGACCCGACCCACAAAGGCCCGCACCGCTGCACACGCCAATCACCGTGCAGTGCATTTCTGCAACTTTGATGAAAGATATTTCTGTAACCAAGCATCGGATCTTTCTATAACAGGTATGCCTGGATTCAGCATCTTACTGCCTATTCCTCATACAGCAAAATCCTGCTGGTTCTCATTAAACTATATATTTTTTTAAAAAATGCCAGCGCATTAGAGAGAAAAATATACCTGACCTCAGTTGTACAGACAGGCTCTTTATGTTGCAATGTGAATCTGATGACTGTTCCTTATGGGTTACTGAGAGATGTTCTGTACAGCAGAAATGCACTATAAACACTTGTTTCTTCGGCGCTCTATTGGGAGACCCAGACGATTGGGTGTATAGCACTGCCTCCGGAGGCCACACAAAGCAATTACACTAAAAAGTGTAAGGCCCCTCCCCTTCTGGCTATACACCCCCAGTGGGATCACTGGCTCACCAGTTTTCTGCTTTGTGCGAAGGAGGTCAGACATCCACGCATAGCTCCACTGTGTGTAGTCAGCAGTAGCTGCTGGCTATATCGGATGGAAGAAAAGAGGGCCCATATGGGGCCCCCAGCATGCTCCCTTCTCACCCGAGGTGGTGCTTGTAAGGTTGAGGTACCTATTGCTGGTACAGAGGCTGGAGCCCACATGCTGTTTTCCTTCCACATCCCCTGGAGGGCTCTGTGGAAGTGGGATCTTGCCGGCCCCCAAGCCCTGGGGCCGGGCTCCATCCACAGACCCAGAGAACCTGCTGGATTTGGAGCGGGAGTGCCGTTCAGGGACAAGGCCCTGCAACTTTCAGGTACTCTGTGTCCCCGGCAGGCATGGACACTCTCAAGGCTTGCTGAGCGTTATAGTGCGCCGGGGACAGTAGCGCTGTGCGCTGGGGTTAGGTCACTGCAGCTTTGCTGAGTGACGTTACATGTTGGGAACTACTGCGCCGACCGCTACTGGAGCGGCGGCGCAGCTGCGACTTGTGGTGCGCCGGGGACTTTGCGCCGACCGCGCTTTTACGGCGGCGGCGCTTCTAACTTTAGCCCCCGGCTTCTGCGGCCTAGCGCCGCTTCGTTCCCGCCCCCACCCTGTCAATCAGGGTAGGGGAGAGACGCTGCTCAATAGGCAGCGCCGAGGGCTGGAGCTTTATTTACATGCTCCAGCCCTCTCACTAGGCACAGTGGGAAGCAGGCTTCCCGCTCTTCGTCTGTATACGCCCAGGGCCCGCCCCCCCTCTCCACAAGGACGCCGGCAGCCATTACACATGCGGTCTGGCTGGGGAAAGGCAGCAGGCTCTGGGAGACCCAGACTAAAGGGATTTCGGCGACCACACACCCGCTCCTAAGCGGGCGGTAAGCTGCACTTTAGTGCTGGCCCCACTAGTGCCTCAGTGTTATATTAGTGTACTTGTTTCTTGGTACCATATATATATATAGTTGCACTGTAAGGTCGCTTCTTGGCTGGACACCCTGTACTGCTCTGAGGAGGCAGCAACATGTCATCCGCAAAACGCAAGGGTGCCAAGGCACAGGCTGTGTACACTGTTTGTACTGCATGTGGGGCTAATCTACCAGCAGGCTCCAACGACTCTCATTGTGTGCAATGTTCAGTCCCAGTGGCACTTCGTCAGCCAGAGCCTATTGTGGTGGTAGCCCAGGCAGAGACGCCTGTGAACCCTGCCCCGGTGACGGGGACAGACTTTGCAGTTTTTGCTGATAAAATGTCTGTGACTATGGCAAAAATCCTGGAGACCTTGCAGTCCAGGCCAGTTGCTCAGACCATGGACACTGCTGTGTCTATGCTCTCCGGTCCCCCTCAGTTGGAACTAATCCGTACTTCAGGGGGGTCTCAAGCATCACAGGCTGAAGTCTCTGACTCAGATGACAGTCCCAGGCAGCCTAAGCGAGCTCGCTGGGAAAGACCCTCCACGTCTTCACACTGCTCAGGGTCTCAGCGACAAGAGTCTCTCTGTGATGAGACTGAGGACGGTGATCAGGATTCTAATCCTGAGGCCCCTCTCAATCTGGATGCCCCTGATGGTGACGCCATGGTTAATGACCTTATATCGGCAATTAATAGGCTGTTGGATATTTCTCCCCCAGCCCCTTCTGCAGAGGAGGCAGCTGCACAGCAGGAGAAGTTCCATTTCCTATATCCCAAGCGTAAATTAAGTGCTTTTTTGGACCACTCTGACTTCAGAGAATCGATCCAGAAACACGACGCTCATCCAGACAAGCGTTTCTCTAAACGTTCTAAGGATACCCGTTATCCTTTTCCCTCTGAGGTGGCCAAACGCTGGACCCAGTGTCCAAAGGTGGATCCCCCAATTTCCAAGCTTGCGGCTAGATCCATAATCGCAGTAGAGGATGGCGCTTCACTTAAAGATGCCAACGACAGACAGATGGACCTTTGGTTGAAATCTGTCTATGAATCTATCGGCGCGTCGTTTGCTCCAGCATTCGCGGCCGTGTGGGCACTCCAAGCTATTTCAGCTGGTTTAGCACAGGTGGATGCTTTCATACATCCAGCAGTGCCGCAAGTGGCGTCCCTAACTTCGCAAATGTCTGCGTTTGCGACCTATGCTATCAATGCTGTCCTAGAATCTACGAGCCGTACCGCTATGGCGTCCGCCAATTCTGTGGTTTTGCGCAGAGCCTTGTGGTTAAAGGACTGGAAAGCAGATGCTGGTTCCAAAAAATGCTTAACCAGCTTGCCATTATCTAGAGACAGACTGTTTGGTGAGCCATTGGCTGAAATCATAAAACAGTCCAAGGGTAAGGACTCTTCCTTACCACAGCCCAGAGCAAGTAAACCTCAACAGAAAAAGTGGCAGTCGAGGTTTCGGTCCTTTCGAGGCTCGGGCAAGGCCCAATTCTCCTCGTCCAAAAGGACTCAGAAAGAACAAGGGAGCTCAGATTCCTGGCGGGCTCACTCACGCCCCAGGAAAGCAAATGGAGGAACCGCTTCCAAAGCGGCTACCTCATGACTTTCGGCCTCCTCCCTCCGCATCCTCGGTCGGTGGCAGGCTCTCCCGCTTTTGCGACATTTGGCTGTCACAGGTCAAAGACCGGTGGGTAACAGACATTCTGTCTCGCGGGTACAGAATCGAGTTCAATTCTCGGCCTCCACTTCGGTTCTTCAGAACCTCCCCACACCCCAACCGAGCAGATGCCCTGCTGCAGGCGGTGGACTCTCTAAGAGCAGAAGGAGTCGTGATCCCTGTCCCCCCTCAGGAACGGGGGCGAGGATTTTACTCCAATCTCTTTGTGGTTCCGAAAAAGGACGGCTCCTTCCGTCCTGTTCTGGACCTAAAACTGCTCAACAAGCATGTGAACGCCAGGCGGTTCCGGATGGAATCCCTCCGCTCAGTCATTGCCTCAATGTCTCAAGGAGATTTCCTAGCATCAATAGACATCAAAGATGCTTATCTCCACGTGCCGATTGCTACAGAGCACCAATGCTTTCTACGCTTCGTGATAGGAGACGACCATCTTCAGTTCGTAGCTCTGCCATTTGGTCTGGCGACAGCCCCTCGGGTGTTCACCAAGATCATGGCGGCAGTGGTAGCAGTCTTGCACTCTCACGGACATTCTGTGATCCCTTACTTGGACGATCTACTGGTCAAGGCACCCTCTCAAGAGGCATGCCAACTCAGCCTGAATGTTGCACTGGAGACTCTCCAGGCGTTCGGGTGGATCATCAACTTCCCAAAGTCAAATCTGTCACCGACCCAATCACTAAAGTATCTTGGCATGGAGTTTCATACTCTCTCAGCGATAGTGAAGCTTCCGCTGGCCAAGCAGCGGTCTCTACAGACTGGGGTGCAGGCTCTCCTTCAAATTCAGCCGCACTCCTTAAGACGCCTCATGCACTTCCTCGGGAAGATGGTGGCGGCAATAGAGGCGGTTCCGTTTGCGCAGTTTCATCTGCGTCCACTTCAATGGGACATTCTCCGCCAATGGGACGGGAAGTCAACATCCCTGGACAGGAAAGTCTCCCTTTCCCAGACGGCCAAAGACTCTCTGCAGTGGTGGCTTCTTCCCACCTCATTATCACAGGGAAGATCCTTCCTACCACCGTCTTGGGCGGTGGTCACGACAGACGCGAGTCTGTCAGGGTGGGGAGCAGTCTTTCTCCACCACAGGGCTCAGGGTACGTGGTCTCGGCAGGAGTCCACCCTTCAGATCAATGTTCTGGAAATCAGAGCAGTGTATCTTGCCCTACTAGCCTTCCAGCAGTGGCTGGAAGGAAGGCAGATCCGAATTCAGTCGGACAACTCCACAGCGGTGGCATACATCAACCACCAAGGGGGGACACGCAGTCGGCAAGCCTTCCAGGAAGTCCGGCGGATTCTGATGTGGGTGGAAGCCACAGCCTCCACCATATCCGCGGTTCACATCCCCGGCGTAGAAAACTGGGAAGCAGACTTTCTCAGTCGCCAGGGCATGGACGCAGGGGAATGGTCCCTTCACCCAGACGTGTTTCAGGAAATCTGTCGCCGCTGGGGGGTGCCGGACGTCGACCTAATGGCGTCACGGCACAACAACAAGGTCCCAACCTTCATGGCACGGTCTCGCGATCAAAGAGCGCTGGCGGCAGACGCCCTAGTGCAAGATTGGTCGCAGTTCCGGCTCCCTTATGTGTTTCCACCTCTGGCACTCTTGCCCAGAGTGCTACGCAAGATCAGATCCGATTGCAGCCGCGTCATACTTGTCGCCCCAGACTGGCCGAGGAGGGCGTGGTATCCGGATCTGTGGCAGCTCACGGTCGGCCAACCGTGGGCACTCCCAGACCGACCAGACTTACTGTCCCAAGGGCCGTTTTTCCATCGGAATTCTGCGGCCCTGAACCTGACTGTGTGGCCATTGAGTCCTGGATCCTAACGTCTTCAGGATTGTCCCAAGGGGTCGTTGCCACCATGAGACAGGCTAGGAAGCCCACGTCCGCTAAGATCTACCACAGAACGTGGAGGATATTTTTATCCTGGTGCTCTGCTCAGGGAGTGTCTCCCTGGCCATTTGCATTGCCTACCTTTCTTTCTTTCCTGCAATCTGGGTTAGAAAAAGGTTTGTCGCTCGGCTCCCTTAAAGGTCAGGTCTCGGCGCTATCCGTCTTTTTTCAGAGGCGTTTGGCACGCCTTCCTAAGGTGCGCACGTTCCTACAGGGGGTTTGCCATATCGTACCCCCGTACAAGCGGCCGTTAGATCCATGGGATCTGAACAGGGTACTAGTTGCCCTCCAGAAGCCGCCCTTCGAGCCTCTGAAGGAGGTTTCACTTTCTAGACTATCACAGAAAGTGGCTTTTCTGGTAGCGATCACATCTCTTCGGAGAGTGTCTGAGCTGGCAGCACTATCATCCAAGGCTCCCTTCCTGGTCTTCCACCAGGACAAGGTTGTGCTGCGCCCTATTCAGGAGTTTCTCCCGAAGGTGGTATCCTCTTTTCATCTTAATCAGGATATCTCTTTGCCTTCGTTTTGTCCTCATGCAGTTCATCGGTATGAGAAGGATTTACATTTGTTAGATCTGGTGAGAGCACTCAGAATCTACATTTCCCGCACGGCGCCCTTGCGCCGTTCGGATGCACTCTTTGTCCTTGTCGCTGGTAAGCGCAAAGGGTCGCAGGCTTCTAAGGCCACCCTGGCTCGATGGATCAAAGAACCAATTCTTGAAGCCTACCGTTCTGCTGGGCTTCCGGTTCCATCAGGGCTGAAGGCCCATTCTACCAGAGCCGTGGGTGCATCCTGGGCATTACGACACCAGGCTACGGCTCAACAGGTGTGCCAGGCAGCTACCTGGTCGAGTCTGCACACTTTCACCAAACATTATCAGGTGCATACCTATGCTTCGGCGGACGCCAGCCTAGGTAGAAGAGTCCTGCAGGCGGCAGTTGCCTCCCCGTAGGGGAGGGCTGTCTTGCAGCTCTAACATGAGGTATTTCTTTACCCACCCAGGGACAGCTTTTGGACGTCCCAATCGTCTGGGTCTCCCAATAGAGCGCCGAAGAAGAAGGGAATTTTGTTACTTACCGTAAATTCCTTTTCTTCTAGCTCTTATTGGGAGACCCAGCACCCGCCCTGTTGTCCTTCGGGATTTTTGGTTTGTTTGCGGGTACACATGTTGTTCATGTTGAACGGTTTTCAGTTCTCCGATGTTACTCGGAGTGAATTTGTTTAAACCAGTTATTGGCTTTCCTCCTTCTTGCTTTTGCACTAAAACTGGTGAGCCAGTGATCCCACTGGGGGTGTATAGCCAGAAGGGGAGGGGCCTTACACTTTTTAGTGTAATTGCTTTGTGTGGCCTCCGGAGGCAGTGCTATACACCCAATCGTCTGGGTCTCCCAATAAGAGCTAGAAGAACAGGAATTTACGGTAAGTAACAAAATTCCCTTCTTTTTTTTTTTTCTTTTTGCCTTTTGTATTTTTTTGCATCTAAAACTATTCTAAGGGAAAAAATGTACGTGTATAATTCAGCGTACCTAGAGATTGCAATGTTTTGGATGTCAGACAAGCCCCGCAGATCAGTTTGCGCTGATTAAAAAAATAAAAAAAGTCACCATGAAGATTTTTTATTTATTTTTTTTTTTCTTTTCTTTCAAATCCCATTCACTGTGCTAGAACTGTGAATACGCACAGCTTTGCAATAATACACAGTATCAAAAAATAATTATGGGAAACTCACATTTAAGGCTACATGCGCACGCTGCGTTTTGTCGCGTTTTTTGGTGCAGTTTTCTTGTCGGAACTTTCTGACATTTGACTTCCCAGCAAAGTCTGAGAAGTCAGATTTGTTATGTGCACTGTGCGTTGTTTTTTTTTGTCAAAAGTTTGTGACAAAAATGCAGCATGTTCATTCTTTCTTTCAATGAGGGCACCAAAAACGCAAGGAAAAATGCATGCTATCAAATTGGTGCGTTTGGCATGCATTTTGCATGCGTTTTACCTGCGGTTTTGTCAACAAAAACGCAGCTCACCAACTTGGTTCCAGAATGACAAAATCAATGCTGGAGTGATTTTGACATTCCGATGTTTGTGTGTTGTGTCAGTGTCAGTGTGGTGCCCGTACCCGTGAGTGTCGGTGCCGTGTCGGTGTCTGTGTCTGTGCCTGTCTCCCTTGCGCTCTCTCTCTTTGTCCCCAAGCAGTACATACTCAGCATCACCGGCTGTCACACTGCTCCCCCTCCTCTCATCTTCTTGCCGACCCGCTCATTAGCTTCATACATATTGACTCCTCCCCCCCGTCTGATTGGTTGCAGTCAGACAAGCCCCCATGCTGAGTGACAGCTGTCTGCCTGCAACCAATCACAGCTGCCGGTGGGCGTGTCTAAATCGTACAGCGCTGAAGAGAGTCGCTCTATCAGCGGAGGAGGACTCGAGCTGTGACCGCAAACACCTGAGTGATGGCACCGCCAATTGCGCTGCTCACTTCAGTCACTCGGGTGGTTTGCTGTGACAGCTGGAGGACTCCAGCTGTCACAGAGTGGAAAGATGATTTTAGTTGAGTTGTCCATATTTTAGTATTCTACAATATGATGAGAATAAGGAGAGGATATGGCTGAAAGACACTCTGGAATTCTGGACATCAAAATGGTCACATCTGGGCCAGAGAGGTAGATCTGAGTGTAGGTGGTACTGAAAACTATGGGACTTTAAGTTGTCCCATGGCAAAAGTATAGATGAAGATCAGTAGGGGTCCCAAGACCAAAGCCCTGAGGGACAGCGAAGCTAAATGTGCAGATAGTGAGGTATGAGGAGATCCAGGAAAGGGATGAGAGCTTAGTAACTGGAGGGATTGGTCACCTTTGTCGGAGGCATGGGACATATACAAATATTAAGGATATACTATTTCATAAGAAATAATTATGTTGTATTTTGTCTGATTTCTGTTTTTTTTTTAGATAGTTGATGAACGAGATTTTTTTGAGATTATGCCAAACTATGCCAAGAACATAGTGGTGGGCTTTGCCAGAATGAATGGAAGGACGGTCGGTCTTGTTGGAAATCAACCAAAAGTTGCATCCGGTACTGGGTCTGGAACTATAGTAGATGTTAAGATTTTAGAGAATGTGTCTTTTGAATATGACCGATTATTGAAATCAGGTTTTCTTTGTCGCTCCATTGGGAGACCCAGACAATTGGGTGTATAGCTTCTGCCTCCGGAGGCCACACAAAGTATTACACTTAAAAGTGTAAAGCCCCTCCCCTTCTGCCTATACACCCCCCGTGTATCACGGGCTCCTCAGTTCTTATGCTTTGTGCGAAGGAGGCACACATGCACGCATAGCTCCACATTTTAGTCAGCAGCAGCTGCTGACTATTTCGGATGGAAGAAAAGAGGGCCCATAACAGGGCCCCCAGCATGCTCCCTTCTCACCCCACTGAGTCGGCGGTGTTGTTAAGGTTGAGGTACCCATTGCGGGTACGGAGGCTGGAGCCCACATGCTGTTTTCCTTCCCCATCCCCTTAGGGCTCTGGGTGAAGTGGGATCCTAATCGGTCTCCAGGCACTGAGACCGTGCTCCATCCACAGCCCCTGGGGATTCTGCTGGACAAGGAGCCGAGTATCGTCAGGGACAAGGCCCTGCTACTTTGAGGTACTCTGTGTCCCCGTGGGGACCGCGCACAGACACACTGCAGCACTGCTGGGTGTGTTAGTGCGCCGGGGACTGCAGCGCTGACCGCGCTTGTGCCATCACACACTGCAGCGTGGCTGGGTGTGTTAGTTTATTGGGGACTACCGCGCTGACCGCCGCTGCCATTTTTACACTGCGGCGCGGCTGGGACTGTTAGTGCGCCGGGGACTTTCGCGCCGACCGCGCTTATATGCCGGCCGCGCTTATAACTTTAGTCCCCGGCTTTTGCGGCCTAGTCTCACTTTTCTTTTTCGCTCCTAATTGGGAGACCCAGACAATTGGGTGTATAGCTATTGCCTCCGGAGGCCACACAAAGTATTACACTTAAAAGTGTAAGGCCCCTCCCCTTCTGGCTATACACCCCCAGTGGGATCACTGGCTCACCAGTTTTGTGCTTTGTGCGAAGGAGGCAACACATCCACGCATAGCTCCACTGTTTAGTCAGCAGCAGCTGCTGACTATGTCGGATGGAAGAAAAGAGGGCCCATACAGGGCTCCCAGCATGCTCCCTTCTCACCCCACTTCATGTCGGAGGTGTTTGTTAAGGTTGAGGTACCCATTGCGGGTACGGAGGCTGGAGCCCACATGCTGCTTCCTTCCCCATCCCTTTTTACAGGGCTCTGGGTGAAGTGGGATTCTATCGGTCTCCAGGCACTGAGACCGTGCTCCATCCACAGCCCCTGGTATCTGCTGGACATGGAGCGGAGTATCTTCAGGGACATGGCCCTGCTACATGGAGGTACTCTGTGTCCCTGTGGGGACCGCGCAGACACACGGCAGCACTGCTGGGTGTGTTAGTGCGCCAGGGACAGCGGCGCTGTCCGCACTAGTGCCATCGCACACCACAGCGTTGCTGGGTGTGTTAGTGTATTGGGTGACTACTGCGCTACCCGCCGCTGCCATTTTTATTTAAGGCGCCGCTGGGATTTGTGGTGCGCCGGGGACTTCCGCGCCGGCCAGCACTGATATGCCGGCCGCGCTTATTAACTCGAGTCCCCGGCTTCTGGGCCTAGTCTCCCTTCGTTACCGCCCACAGGCCTGACAGTCAGGGTAGGGGCGTGACGCTGCATAGCACAGCAGCGCTGAGAGCTGGAGTATGCTTTGCATACTCCACCCCTCTCACTGTGTGCACTGTGAAACCGGATTCCCGCACTTTCTCAGGCACGCCCACGGCTTCCTTCTCTACAAGGACGCCGGCAGCCATTAGTGTCAGTTTCTGTACGATACAGAGACAAGTGTGGAAGACCCTGGCATTCTGATAGTCACACAATCGCTGCAACAGGCGTTAAGCAGCACCTGTGGTGCTAACCCCACTAGTGCAGAAGTGCACTTATAGATATGCTTGTACTATATACATTGCACTGTTTGGTCGCACGTTGTATATACCCTCCTGGATTGTGCGGAGGAGTTATCAGCATATTCTCTGTGTAAAACAAAGGTGCAGAACCACATGTTTTTCTATGCAGCCGGTACAGCATGTACGGCTATACGGCCGGCAGGTTACATAGACCCCCATTATATCCAACTCAGCCGGAGTCTCTGCTAATGGCCAGAGGATGAGGACGGTGTCTGCAGTATTTACTGACAGATTTTCTGAGACTATGGCTATGATACTAGAAGCCTAGCAGTCCGGACATGTCTCTCACAACATGGGCACTGTTGAATCATTGATCCATGGCCCCCCTCAGTGTGAACAACTAACAGCTCCGGGAATATCACACGCATCCCAGAGTCACGGCTCTGCACAGACGTCAGTCCCAGACAGCCTAAGCGGGCTCACTATGAGCGGCCCTCGGTTTCATCAGGGTCCTAGCAGAAGGACTCTCTGTGTAATGAGGCGGAAGTAGCGGCTCAGGATTCTGATCCTGAGACCGCTCTCAATCTGGATACACCTAATGGTGACGCCATAGTGAATAATCTTATAGCGTCCATCAATAGAATGTTGGTTATTTCTCACCCAGCTCCTCCAGTGGAGGAGTCAGCTTCACGTATTTTTCTGGACCACTCTGCCTTCAGAGAGGCAGTCCAGGAACACCACACTTATCCAGATATGCGCTTCTCCAAACGGCTTAGGATACACGTTATCCCTGCCCCCTGACGTGGTCAAGGACTGGACCCAGTGTCCCAAGCGGCATCCTCCAATCTCCAGGCTTGTAGCTAGATCCATAGTTGCAGTGGGAGATGGAGCTGCACTTAAAGATGCCACTGACAGACAGATGGATCTCTGGTCTAAATCCATCTATGAGACTGTCGGCGCACCGTTGGCTCCAGCATTCTCACCCTTGGGGCACTCCAAGCTATTTCAGCTTGTCTTACACAGATTGACACGGTTACACGTACATCTGTGCCGCAGGTGGCATCCTTAACCTCTCAAATGTCTGCATTTGTTTCTTACGCGATTCAGGTTGCCCTAGACTCTGCGAACCGTACGGCAGTAGCCTCCGCTGCTCCGTGTTTTTAAGCAGAGCCTGGTCTGCTCGTTAAGTGAATGGAAGGCAGATTCTGCTTCCAAAAAAGGTTGCTTAACCAGTTGCCTTTTTCTGCTGACCGACTGTTTGGTGAGCGTTTGGATGTAACCATTAAACAGTCCAGGGGTAAGGATTCATCCTTTCCTCAGCCCGGACACAACAAACCCCAACAGAGCAGGAGGCAGTCGTGGTTTCGGTCTTTTCGAGGCTCGGGCAGGTCCCATTTTTCCTCGTCCAATGTGGACTCAAAAGGATCAGAGGAGCTCAGATTCTTGGCGGGCTCAGTCACGCCCAAAAAAGAGACAGTCTGAAAACCCGCTTCCAAGGCGGCTTCCTCATGACTTGCGGCCTCCTCTGTCCGCATCCTCGGTCGGTAGCAGGCTCACCCGCCTTGGCGATATTTAGCTGCCATAGGTCAATGACCGTTGGGTGTGAGACATTCTGTCTCACGGGTACAGGATAGAGCTCACTTCTCGTCCTCCAACTCGATTCTTCAGAACTTCTCCACCTCCCGGCCGAGCCGCTGCTCTTCTGCAAACAGGGTGCACTCTATAGGCAGAAAGAGTGATGACCCCCGTTCCTCTTCAGGAACAAGGTCACGGTTTTTACCCCAAATTATTTGCGGTGCCTATAAGAACGGGCCGTTCCGTCCCGTTCTGGATCTAAAACTGCTCAGCAAGCTCGTGGACACCAGGCGGTTCCGGATGGAATCCCTCCGCCATGTCATCGCCTCAATGTCCCAAGGAGATTTCCTAGCATCATTAGGCATCAAGGATGCTTATCCACACGTGCCGATTGATCCAGAGCACTAGCGTTTCTACGCTTCGTTATAGGAGACGAACACCTTCTGTTCGTAGCTCTACCTTCCGGCTAGCGACAGTCCCACTGGTCTTCGCCAAGGTCAGGGCAGCAGTAGTCACAGTCCTGCACTCTCAGGGTCACTCTGTGATCCCATATTTAGACGATCTACTTGTCAAGGCACTCTCTTAGGAAACATGCCGACACTGCCCGAACGTTGCGCTGGAGACTCTCTAGAGTTTTGGGTGGATCATCAACTTTTTGAAGTCAGATCCGACCCCGACCCTATCGCTAACATATCTAGGCATGGAGTTTCATACTCTCTCAGCGATAGTGAAGCTTCCGCTAGACAAACAGCATTCACTACGGGCTGCAATCTCTTCTTTAAGAACCAGTCGCACACATTGAGACGCCTCATGCACTTCCTACGTAAGATGGTAGCAATGGAGGCAGTTCTTTTCGCGCAGTTTCATCTGCGTCCACTACAATGTGACATTCTCCGCCAATGGGACGGGGAGTCGACCTCCCTCAACAGAGTCGTCTTTCTTTCTCAGGCGGCCAAGGAATCTCTACGGTGGTGGCTTCTTCCCACCTCATGGTCAAAAAGAAGGTCCTTCCTATCCCCATCCTGGGCGATAGTTACGACAGACGCGAGTCTATCAGGGTGGGGAGCAGTTTTTCTCCACCACAGCGCTCAGGGTACGTGGACTCAGCAAGAGTCCACCCTTCAGATCAATGTTCTTGAACACAGAGCAGTGTATCTTGCCCTACAAACCTTCCAACAGCAGCTGGACAGCAAGCAAATCCGACTTCAGTCGGACAACTCCACAGCGGTGGCATACATCAACCACCAAGGAAGAACGCGCAACCGGCAAGCCTTCCAGGAAGTCCGGCAGGTTCTGATGTGGGTGGAAGACACGGCATCCACCATATCCACAGTTCACATCCCAGGCGTGGAAAACTAGGAAGCTGACTTCCTAAGTCGCCGGGGTGTGGCCGAAAGGGTATGGTCTCTTCACCCGGACGGGTTTCGGGAGATCTGGCGCCGCTGACAGAGGCCGGACGTCGATCTAATGGCGTCACGGCACAACAACAATGTGCCAGCTTCATGGCACGGTTTCACAATCATCGAGCTCTGGCGGCAGACGCCTTAGTTCAGCATTGGTCGCAGTTCCAGCTACCTTATGTGCCACCTCTGGCATTGTTGCCCAGAGTGCTGCGCTAGATCAGGACCGACTGCGGCCGCGCCATCCTCGTCGCTACAGATTGGCCGAGGATGTTGTGGTTCCCGGTTCTGTGGTGCCTCACGGTAGGCTAACCGGGGGCACTACCAGACCAATCAGACTGGCTGTCTCAAGGGCCATTCTTCCATTTGAATTCTACGGCCCTCAACCTGATGGTGTGGCATTGAGTCCTGGAACCTAGTGTCGTCAGGATTACCTCAGGACGTGGTTGCCACCATGAGACAGGCTAGCATACCAACGTCCGCCAAGATTGACCACAGGACGTGGAAGATATTCTTATCTCGGTGCTCGGCGCAGGGTGTTTCTCCCTGGCCGGTTGCATCGTCTATGTTTCCTTCCTTCCTGCAATCTAGGTTGGAAAAAGGGTTGTCGCTCAGTTCCCTTTAGGGACAAGTCTCAGCGCTATCTGTATTTTTTCAGAAACGACTTCCTCAGGTACGCACGTTCCTACGGGGAGTTTGTCGTCTCAGCACTCCGTACAAGCGGCCGTTAGAGCCCTGGGATCTGAACAAGGTTCTAATTGCTCTCCAGATGCCGCCTTTCGAGCCTTTGAAAGAGGTCTCCCTTCCCGCTTTTCTCGGGAAGTGGCCTTCTAGTAACGGTCTCGTCTCTTAGGAGAGTTTCCGAGCTAGCAACGCTCTCATACAAATCTCCCTTCCTGGTCCTTCACCAGGACAGGGTAGTTCTGCGTCCGATTCCGGAATTTCTCCCTAAGGTGGTATCCCACTTTCATATCAATCAGGATATCACCTCACCTTCTTTGTGTCCTCGTCCAGTCCATCAATTTCAGAAGGATTTGCATCTGTTGGTTCTGGTGAGAGCACTCAGGTTCTACTTCCCGCATGGCGCTCCTGCGCCACCCGGATGCACTCTTTGTCCTTGTCGCTGGTCGGCGTAAACAGTCGCAAGCTTCTGAATCCACCCTGGCTCGGGGGATCGAGGAACCAATTCTTGAAACCTACAGTTCTACTGGGCTTCTGGTTCTCTCAAGGCTGAAGGCCCATTCTACCAGAGCCGTGGGTGCATCCTGGGCATTACGGCACCAGGCTACGGCTCAGCAGGTGTGTCAGGCACCTACCTGATTGAGTCTGCATACTTTTACCAAGCATTTTCAGGTGCATACCTACGCTTCGGCAGACGCCAGCCTAGGTAGATAAGTCCTTCAGGCGGCGATTGCCCACCTGTAGGAAAGGGCTGTTTGACGGCCCTATCACGAGGTATTCTTTTACCCACCCAGGGACTGCTTTTGGACGTCCCAATTGTCTGGGTCTCCCAATTAGGAGCGAAAAAGAAGGGAATTTTGTTTACTTACCGTAAATTCCTTTTCTTCTAGCTCCAATTGGGAGACCCAGCACCCGCCCTGTTTTCTCGGGGTTTTTCTGTTTTTTTCGGGTACACATGTTGTTCATGTGGTATGGTTCAGTTCTCCGATGTTTCCTCGGATTGAATTGGTCTTTAAACCAGTTATTGGCTTTCCTCCTTCTTGCTTTGGCACTAAAACTGGTGAGCCAGTGATCCCACTGGGGGTGTATAGCCAGAAGGGGAGGGGCCTTACACTTTTAAGTGTAATACTTTGTGTGGCCTCCGGAGGCAATAGCTATACACCCAATTGTCTGGGTCTCCCAATTGGAGCTAGAAGAAAAGGAATTTACGGTAAGTAAACAAAATTCCCTTCTTTCCCGCCCCCAGGCCTGCCAGTCAGGGGAAGGGCGGGACGCTGCATAGGACGTCAGCGCTGAGGGCTGGAGCATGCTTTGCATCCTCCACCCCCCTCACTGAGCACAGTGGAACGCCAGATTCCCGCACTTTTTCTAGGGCACGCCCACGGCCCCCTCCTCTCCACAGGACGCCGGCAGCCATTCCTGTCAGCTTTTCTGATGCTGGAGAGGGGAGACAAGCTCTGGGAGACCCAGGCAGGGATTCTGGTGATCACACAACCGCTTTGAGCGGGCGGTAAGCAGCACCTGAGGTGCTGACCCCACTAGTGCCGAAGTGTACATATATATTTATATGCTTGTATGCTATACATTACACTGTTCGGTCGCAATATTGATTTTTGGCTATATACCCTCCTGGATTGCTCAGAGGAGACAACAGCATGTCGTCCGCAAAAAGCAAGGGTGCCAATGCACAGGCTTACTATGCTGCCTGTACCGCATGTACGGCTATACTACTGGCAGGTTCCACCGACCCTCATTGTGTGCAATGCTCGGTCCCTGTGGCACTTACTCAGCCGGAGCCTCTGCTAATGGTGGCCCAGGGAGAACCACCTGTTAACACTGTCCAGGTGACGGGGACGGAGTTTGCAGTCTTTGCTGATAGACTTTCTGAGACTATGGCTAGGATACTAGAAACCTTGCAGTCCAGACCGGTATCTCAGACCATGGGCACTGTTGAATCATTGCACCCTGGTCCCCCTCAGTTGGAACAACAATGTGCTCCCGGGGTGTCTCATAGATCCCAGGGTGAGGGCTCTGACACGGACCGCAGTCCCAGACCGCCTAAGCGAGCTCGCTGGGAGCTTCCCTCGACATCATCACATTGTTCAGAGTCCCAGCGGGAGGACTCTCTGTATGATGAAGCGGAGATAGCTGATCAGGATTCTGATCCTGAGACCGCTCTCAACCTGGATACACCTGATGGTGACGCCATAGTGAATGTTCTTATAGCGTCCATCAATCAAATGTTGGATATTTCTCCCTCAGCTCCTCCAGTTGAGGAGTCAGCTTCTCAGCAGGAGAAATTCCGTTTCAGGTATCCCAAGCGTACATTGAGTACGTTTCTGGACCACTCTGACTTCAGGGAGGCAGTCCAGAAACACCGAGCTTGCCCAGATAAGCGTTCTCCAAACGCCTTAAGGATACACGTTATCCCTTCCCCCCTGACGTGGTCAAGGGCTGGGCTCAGTGTCCCAAGGTGGATCCTCCAATCTCCAGGCTGGCGGCTAGATCCATAGTTGCAGTGGAATATGGGGCTTCACTCAAAGATGCCACTGACAGGCAGATGGAGCTCTGGTTGAAATCCATCTATGAAGCTATCGGCGCGTCGTTTGCTCCAGCATTCGCAGCCGTATGGGCACTCCAAGCTATCTCAGCTGCTCAGGCGCAAATTGACGCAGTCACACGTACGTCTGTTCCGCAAGTGACGTCCTTAACCTCTCAGACGTCGGCATTTGCGTCCTACGCCATTAATGCTATCCTGGACTCTGCGAGCCGTACGGCGGTTGCATCCGCCAATTCGGTGGTAATACGCAGAGCCTTGTGGCTACGGGAATGGAAGGCAGATTCTGCTTCCAAAAAGGGCTTAACCAGTTTGCCATTTCTGGCAACCGCTTGTTTGGTGAGCGATTGGATGAAATCATTAAACAATCCTAGGGAAAGGACTAATCCTTACCCCAGCCCAAACCAAACAAACCCCAACAGAGGAGGGGACAGTCGAGGTTTCGGTCCTTTCGGGCCGCGGGCAGGTCCCAATTCTCCTCGTCCAAAAGGCCTCAGAAGGATCAGAGGAACTCAGATTCATGGCGGTCTCAGTACACCTGGCTGCCACAGGTCAAAGACCGTTGGGTGAGAGACATTCTGTCTCACGGTTACAGGATAGAGTTCAGCTCTCGTCCTCCGACTCGATTCTTCAGAACCTCTCCGCCCCCCTAGCGAGCCGATGCTCTTCGGCAGGCGGTGTGCACTCTGAAGGCAGAGGGAGTGGTGGTCCCGGTTCCTTTTCAGCATCAGGGTCACGGGTCTTACTCCAACTTGTTTGTGGTTCCAAAAAAGGACGGGTCTTTCCGTCCTGTTCTGGACCTAAAACTGCTCAACAAGCACGTGAAAACCAGGCGGTTCCGGATGGAATCCCTCCGCTCCGTCATCGCCTCAATGTCCCAAGGAGATTCCTTAGCATCGATCGACATCAAAGATGCTTATCTCCACGTGCCGATTGCTCCAGAGCACCAGCGTTTTCTGCGCTTCGTCATAGGAGACGAACACCTTCAGTTCGTGGCACTGCCTTTCGGCCTGGCGACAGCCCCACGGGTCTTCACCAAGGTCATGGCAACAGTAGTAGCAGTCCTGCACTCTCAGGGACACTCTGTGATCCCTTACTTAGACGATCTGCTTGTCAAGGCACCCTCTCAAGAGGCATGCCAACACAGCCTGAACGTTGCTATGGAGACTCTCCAGAGTTTCGGGTGGATCATCAATTTTCCAAAGTCAAATCTGACACCGGCCCAATCACTGACATATCTTGGCATGGAGTTTCATACCCTCTCAGCGATAGTGAAGCTTCCGCTGAACAAGCAGCGTTCACTACAGACGGGGGTGCAATCTCTCCTTCAAGGCCAGGCACACCCCTTGAGGCGCCTCATGCACTTACTAGGGAAGATGGTGGCAGCAATGGAGGCAGTCCCTTTCGCGCAGTTTCATCTGCGTCCACTTCAATGGGACATTCTCCGCAAATGGGACAGGAAGTCGACGTCCCTCGACAGGAACGTCTCCCCTTTTCAGGCAGCCAAAGATTCTCTTCGGTGGTGGCTTCTCCCCACTTCATTGTCGAAGGGAAAATCCTTCCTGCCCCCATCCTGGGCGGTGGTCACGACGGATGCGAGTCTGTCAGGGTGGGGAGCAGTCTTTCTCCACCACAGGGCTCAGGGTACTTGGACTCAGACAGAGTCCTCCCTGCAGATCAATGTTCTGGAGATAAGGGCAGTGTATCTTGCCCTAAAGGCTTTCCAGCCGTGGCTGGAAGGCAAGCAGCTCCGAATTCAGTCGGACAACTCCACAGCGGTGGCATACATCAACCACCAAGGCGGAACACGCAGTCGGCAAGCCTTCCAGGAAGTCCGGCGGATTCGGATGTGGGTGGTAGCCACGGCCTCCACCATATCCGCAGTTCACATCCCGGGCGTAGAAAACTGGGAAGCAGACTTTCTCAGTCGCCAGGGCATGGACGCAGGGGAATGGTCCCTTCACCCGGACGTGTTTCAGGAGATCTGTTGCCGCTGGGGGATGCCGGACGTCGTCCTAATGGCGTCCCGGCACAACAACAAGGTCCCGGCATTCATGGCACGGTCTCACGATCACAGAGCTCTGGCGGCAGACGCCTTAGTTCAGGATTGGTCGCAGTTTCAAACCCCTTATGTGTTTCCTCCTCTGGCACTGTTGCCCAGAGTGTTACGCAAGATCAGGTCCGACTGCCGCCGCGCCATCCTTGTCGCTCCAGACTGGCAGAGGAGGTCGTGGTACCCGGATCTGTGGCATCTCATGGTGGGCCAACCGTGGGCACTACCAGACCGGCCAGACTTACTGTCTCAAGGGCCGTTTTTCCATCTGAATTCTGCGGCCCTCAACCTGACTGTATGGCCATTGAGTCCTGGATCCTAGCGTCTTCAGGGTTATCTCAAGAGGTCATTGCCACTATGAGACGGGCCAGGAAACCAACATCGGCCAAGATCTACCACAGGACGTGGAAGATATTCTTATCCTGGTGCTCTGATCAGGGTTTTACTCCCTGACCGTTTGCCTTGCCCACTTTTCTTTCCTTCCTTCAATCCGGATTGGAAAAAGGTTTGTCGCTTGGCTCCCTTAAGGGACAAGTCTCAGCGCTCTCTGTGTTCTTTCAGAAGCGCCTAGCCAGGCTTCCTCAGGTACGCACGTTCCTGCAGGCGGTTTGCCGCATAGTCCCTCCTTACAAGCGGCCGTTAGAACCCTGGGATCTGAACAGGGTTCTGATGGCTCTTCAGAAGCCGCCTTTCGAGCCTATGAGGGATATTCCCCTTTCTCGCCTTTCGCAGAAAGTGGCCTTTCTAGTAGCAGTCACATCTCTTCGGAGGGTGTCTGAGCTAGCAGCGCTGTCATGCAAAGCTCCTTTCCTGGTGTTTCACCAGGACAAGGTGGTTCTGCGCCCGGTTCCGGAATTTCTTCCTAAGGTGGTATCCCCCTTTCATCTCAATCAGGATATCTCCTTACCTTCGTTTTGTTCTCATCCAGTTCATCAATGTGAAAAGGATTTGCATTTGTTGGATCTGGTGAGAGCACTCAGACTCTACATTTCCCGTACGGCGCCCCTGCGCCGCTCGGATGCACTCTTTGTCCTTGTCGCTGGTCAGCGTAAGGGGTCACAGGCTTCCAAATCCACCCTGGCTCGGTGGATCAAGGAACCAATTCTCGAAGCCTACCGTTCTTCTGGACTCCCGGTTCCCTCAGGGCTGAAGGCCCATTCTACCAGAGCCGTGGGTGCGTCCTGGGCTTTGCGGCCCAAGGCTTCGGCTCAGCAGGTGTGTCAGGCGGCTACCTGGTCGAGCCTGCACACTTTCACTAAACACTATCAGGTGCATACCTATGCTTCGGCAGACGCCAGCCTAGGTAGACGAGTCCTTCAGGCGGCGGTTGCTCACCTGTAGGATGGGGCCGTTTTACGGCTCTATTACGAGGTATTATTTTACCCACCCAGGGACTGCTTTTGGACGTCCCAATTGTCTGGGTCTCCCAATGGAGTGACAAAGAAGAAGGGAATTTTGTTTACTTACCGTAAATTCCTTTTCTTCTAGCTCCAATTGGGAGACCCAGCACCCGCCCTGTTCCCTTCGGGCTGTTGTTTTTTCGGGTATACATGTTGTTCATGTTGAATGGTTTCAGTTCTCCGAAATTTCTTCGGATTGAATTTACTTTAAACCAGTTTATTAGCTTTCCTCCTTCTTGCTTTTGCACTAAAACTGAGGAGCCCGTGATACACGGGAGGGTGTATAGGCAGAGGGGAGGGGTTACACTTTTTAAAGTGTAATACTTTGTGTGGCCTCCGGAGGCAGAAGCTATACACCCAATTGTCTGGGTCTCCCAATTGGAGCTAGAAGAAAAGGAATTTACGGTAAGTAAACAAAATTCCCTTCTTTATGTTCACCCCTTCACAACATATGATGCATAGTTGCGTCATGTGCCTGACTTTGATGCTTTCTTGGTGAACGAGCCCCTATCAAGTTCAGGGACATGACATAGCTATGCGTCATATGTTGTGAAGGGGGTTAACATAAAAACATGATTCTGGCAGATAATGTCTGAATTATTCAGCCATCAGCTGCCTCTAACAGCCACGGATGGAGTGGAGCTGCTAACCTGGTAATGCCATCGTCCATCTGAGTTAATGCGCTATTGTGATTACAGGGCACCAGTGGGTTGCCATGACAGCTTGAGGTCTGCTGAAGACCCCCAGATTTGTCACGATGGTTCTCCTATGGAAGCCAGTGTTTAGCATGCATTCATACAAGACTGTGATTTTCACTATACATAGAAATGCTGATGCACTGCTATGTATAGTACGGGATGATTGCAAGTTGAAGTCCTTAAGGCAGGGGTGGGGAACCTCCGGCCCGCGGGCCGTATGCGGCCCGCCATGACCTTTTCTGCGGCCCCCGGGCACATTCCACAGTCCACAGAGCTCGGGAGGCAGCAGCGTCTTGCTTGCTGCTGGCCCTTTAAACCCTGTATGGCTTACGTCCTCATGCTAGCGTGAGGACGTACTTTGTGGGTGGAGTAAGCGCTCAACTCGCTCTTTTTCCACAGAAGAGAAGCTACTACCTCAGCGTCCGACAGGTGTGTTTGTGCTCCCATGCCTGTGTGTGCCCCTGCACATCCCCACTGCAGCCTGTGCTCCGTGCAGCGTCCCGTCCTCCTTGTGCATTCCCACTGCAGCCTGTGCTCCATGCAGCGTCTCATCCTCCTCACTCTCCCCCACGGCAGCCTGTGCTCCTCACTCTCCCCCACGGCAGCCTGTGCTCCTCACTCTCCCCCACGGCAGCCTGTGCCCCTGTGGCCTCCCCACGGCAGCCTGTCCCCCTGTGGCCTCCCCACGGCAGCCTGTCCCCCTGTGGCCTCCCCACGGCAGCCTGTGCCCCTGTGGCCTCCCCACGGCAGCCTGTCCCCCTGTGGCCTCCCCACGGCAGCCTGTCCCCCTGTGGCCTCCCCACGGCAGCCTGTCCCCCTGTGGCCTCCCCACGGCAGCCTGTCCCCCTGTGGCCTCCCCACGGCAGCCTGTCCCCCTGTGGCCTCCCCACGGCAGCCTGTGCCCCTGTCGCCTCCACACTGCTGCCTATGCCCCTGCGGCCTCCACACTGCTGCCTGTGCCCCCCTGGTATGTCAGAACCCCTAGCAATGTCCTTATATTTCTCCCAGCCCTCCCAAGTGATATATAATCCTCCCCAGTGATATATAATCCTCCCCAGTGATATATAATCCTCCCCAGTGATATATAATCCTCCCCAGTGATATATAATCCTCCCCAGTGATATATAATCCTCCCCAGTGATGTCTAGTCCTCGCAGCCCTCCCCAGTGATGTCCAGTCCTCCCAGCCCTCCCCAGTGATGTCTAGTCCTCCCAGCCCTCCCCAGTGATGTCTAGTCCTCCCAGCCCTCCCCAGTGATGTCTAGTCCTCCCAGCCCTCCCCAGTGATGTCTAGTCCTCCCAGCCCTCCCCAGTGATGTCTAGTCCTCCCAGCCCTCCCCAGTGATGTCTAGTCCTCCCAGCCCTCCCCAGTGATGTCTAGTCCTCCCAGCCCTCCCCAGTGATGTCTAGTCCTCGCAGCCCTCCCCAGTGATGTCTAGTCCTCCCAGTCCTCCACAGTGATGTCTAGTCCTCCCAGCCCTCCCCAGTGATGTCTAGTCCTCCCAGCCCTCCCCAGTGATGTCTAGTCCTCCCAGCCCTCCCCAGTGATGTCTAGTCCTCCCAGCCCTCCACAGTGATGTCTAGTCCTCCCAGCCCTCCACAGTGATGTCTAGTCCTCCCAGCCCTCCACAGTGATGTCTAGTCCTCCCAGCCCTCCACAGTGATGTCTAGTCCTCCCAGCCCTCCCCAGTGATGTCTAGTCCTCCCAGCCCTCCCCAGTGATGTCTAGTCCTCCCAGCCCTCCCCAGTGATGTCTAGTCCTCCCAGCCCTCCCCAGTGATGTCTAGTCCTCCCAGCCCTCCCCAGTGATGTCTAGTCCTCCCAGTCCTCCCCAGTGATGTCTAGTCCTCCCAGTCCTCCCCAGTGATGTCTAGTCCTCCCAGTCCTCCACAGTGATGTCTAGTCCTCCCAGCCCTCCACAGTGATGTCTAGTCCTCCCAGCCCTCCACAGTGATGTCTAGTCCTCCCAGCCCTCCACAGTGATGTCTAGTCCTCGCAGCCCTCCCCAGTGATGTCTAGTCCTCGCAGCCCTCCCCAGTGATGTCTAGTCCTCGCAGCCCTCCCCAGTGATGTCTAGTCCTCGCAGCCCTCCCCAGTGATGTCTAGTCCTCGCAGCCCTCCCCAGTGATGTCTAGTCCTCGCAGCCCTCCCCAGTGATGTCTAGTCCTCCCAGCCCTCCCCAGTGATGTCTAGTCCTCCCAGCCCTCCCCAGTGATGTCTAGTCCTCCCAGCCCTCCCCAGTGATGTCTAGTCCTCCCAGCCCTCCCCAGTGATGTCTAGTCCTCCCAGCCCTCCCCAGTGATGTCTAGTCCTCCCAGCCCTCCCCAGTGATGTCTAGTCCTCCCAGCCCTCCCCAGTGATGTCTAGTCCTCCCAGCCCTCCCCAGTGATGTCTAGTCCTCCCAGCCCTCCCCAGTGATGTCTAGTCCTCCCAGCCCTCCCCAGTGATGTCTAGTCCTCCCAGCCCTCCCCAGTGATGTCTAGTCCTCCCAGCCCTCCCCAGTGATGTCTAGTCCTCCCAGCCCTCCCCAGTGATGTCTAGTCCTCCCAGTCCTCCACAGTGATGTCTAGTCCTCCCAGCCCTCCCCAGTGATGTCTAGTCCTCCCAGCCCTCCCCAGTGATGTCTAGTCCTCCTAGCCCTCCCCAGTGATGTCTAGTCCTCCCAGCCCTTCCCAGTGATGTCTAGTCCTCCCAGCCCTCCCCAGTGATGTCTAGTCTTCCCAGCCCTCCCCAGTGATGTCTAGTCCTCCCAGCCCTCCCCAGTGATGTCTAGTCCTCCCAGCCCTCCCCAGTGATGTCTAGTCCTCCCAGTCCTCCACAGTGATGTCTAGTCCTCCCAGCCCTCCACAGTGATGTCTAGTCCTCCCAGCCCTCCCCAGTGATGTCTAGTCCTAGCCCTCCCCAGTGATGTCTAGTCCTCCCAGCCCTCCACAGTGATGTCTAGTCCTCCCAGCCCTCCCCAGTGATGTCTAGTCCTCCTAGCCCTCCCCAGTGATGTCTAGTCCTCCCAGCCCTCCCCAGTGATGTCTAGTCCTCCCAGCAATGTATATTCCTTCCAGCCCTCCCCAGTGATGTATATGCCCTCAGCATCTCCTGTGATGTATATGCCCTCAGCATCTCCTGTGATGTATATGCCCTCAGCATCTCCTGTGATGTATATGCCCTCAGCATCTCCTGTGATGTATATGCCCTCAGCATCTCCTGTGATGTATATGCCCTCAGCATCTCCTGTGATGTATTTACAGCAGTCCCAGCTGACACAAACGTGGAAAAACAGTTGTGAGAAGCAATAAGATCAATATTGAATAATATAGCCGCACCAAAAACAAGACGCTTCAGCCGCCATGATGAGTTAATTGTTTGACTAAGTATAGCAGGGTAATTTTAAGTTGATAGTTTTGTGCGGCCCCCGAAGGTTGGTAGAAAATTCCAAATGGCCCTCGGCATTAAAAAGGTTCCCCACCCCTGCCTTAAGGAGACAAAAAAAACAACCCCAAAGACTTATCAGCAGTCACATTATCAGGATTACAATGAAAGGTAACTCCTTTTATATGCAGAGTTCCTCAACTCTCCAACAAATCACGTTTTCAGGATTTCCTAAGTTTTGCGCAGGTGATGGTATTCTGAAAACCTGATCTGTCGGTGGGCCTTGAGGACTGGAGTTGGGGGGTCACTGCAGTAGATAACACATGATCCACCATTCACAATAGGTTGTTACAGCTCGCATTCTCCTCCCTTCATAGTGACCCATAGAGTATACAGAGGGAATAGCATGGTCGGGTAATACATTTTCCTGCCTGTTTTATCGCATGAGCAAGTCTATTTGCTGTGTCTCCAGTTTTCTGAGCTCATCATAAATCAAGTCATTGATGTAGGAGCTCCGCAGCCGCTGAGTGCTGGAGATGCAGCAGAAACACTCAGTCCTGTGTAGAGATAAGTGAACCCACATTTATTTGGGTTCAGCAGGTCCGACCGGACTTTTAACAAAACAAAAAACGATTCACGACTTGAACCTGAACATCTGCCTGGACGCCGAACCCCGTATAGAAGTCTATGGGGACCCAAACATTGTGCTGTAAAAGGGTTAGGGGAATTAGCGGAGGACAGTTATACTTACCGAGTCTCCCGCACGTCTGTCACACTCTGTACAGGTCCACTATTTAACTCTCATACATATTTACTTCTTTCCCCTCCCATAATTAGTCTTGTTGTCTGTGATTGGTTGCAGTCAGACTGGCGCCCCCACCCTGTGTGACAGCATCTGTGATTGGTTGGAATTTCCTGTATGCGACCCTATAGTGGTGTAAAATGAATTTAAGAAAAAAAAAAAATTGGCCTAGGGTCCTCCCATTTTGTGATACACAACACAGATAAACCATATGGCTACAGGCTGAGCCCCCAGGTGGGGGCATTATCTTGGCTGTGTATCAAAATAAGAGGGACCCTATGCGGCTTTTTTAAAATTGTACTTAAATAAGTTAAAAAAAAAAAAGTGTGCCGTCCCCCGCCAATTTTAAAACCCAGCCAAGACCAAGTTGACAGCTGAGAGCTGTATTCTCAAGCTGGGGAGGCCCATGGTTATTGAGCCCCCCTAGCCTAAAAATAGTAGCCTGCCCAGAATTGTCGTGACCATTGGATGCGACAGTCAAGGCACTTTACCCAGCTCATTCTGATTGCCCTGGTGCTGTGGCAAATGGGTTATATAAGGGGTTAATGACAGATCACAGCTGCCACTAAGCCCTAGCTTAGTAATGAGACCCCTTCCATTACTAATCCTGTAAGTGAAAAGAAATGAACACAAACACCAAAAAACCTCTATTTGAAATAAAATATAAAAAACCTCCTCTTAAGCTTATTATCCCACCAAACACCCAGGTCCGACGTAATCCACATGAACTCCCATAATGATCCCGGATCTGCTACATTCTGAAGTCGTAAAGCGCATGCACATTACAGAACGCTATTGCCCGATGCGGCTTCGGGCAGACACTGGCTGAGCTGCAGCTGTGAGCGGTGACATCACGAAGTTTATCTGCAGTCACAGCTGGAGGTTCCCATGGTACCCCACATGTGACCGCAGGTAAACTCACCTCAGGTGAAGTGAGTTCAATCAGACCTGCATCTTCTGGCAGAAAAAGCGCATTTTTTTTTTTCTTCCAAGAGATGCAGATTTGTTGCTGGAATTTATACACCAAATCTGCATCTCCTGGCAAAAAAAAAAATCACATCAATACCGTATTGCGTTTTTTGCGTGTGTTTGTTTTTTTGTTTTTTTTTTTTTTTGTCACAAGATGCAGAATTGGTGCAGGAATTAGATATAACGTTTTGCACCAAATCTGTATCTCTTTGAAAAAAAAGGCGGGTTCCTGCCAAGGAGATGCAAGTCTGATTGAACTCGGTTCACCTGAGGGGAGGTCACTGAGTTCAGTGAGGTAATCTGAGGTGAGTTTACATGTGGTCACAGTTGGGTTACAGTGGGAACCTCTAGCTGTGAACTCAGATAAACTCAGTGATGTCAACGCTTACAGCTGCGGCTCAGTCAGTGTCTGCCTGAAACCGCAGCAGGCGGTCATGTTCTGTAATTTGCCCACACAATGCAACTTCAGTATGTAGCAGTCGGGAATGTCGTGGAACCTTGTGTGGATTACGTCGGTCCTGGGTGTTTTGTGGGGTTCATAAACTGGTGAAAGAGGGTGGGGTTTTTGTATTTTATTTCAAATAAACAATTTGTTTCTGTGTTGGTTTTTCTTTTCACTTAAAAGATTAGTACTGGGGGGGTCATTACTAGTCTACGGCTTAGTGGCAGATGTGAGCTGTCATTAACCCCTGATATTACCCTGATTGCCAGTGCACGAGGGCAATCGGGATTTGCCGGGATTTTTGCATCTAATAGATGGGACAATTCTAGCCGGCTGCAGGCAGTTATTTCTTTGTCGCTCCATTGGGAGACCCAGACAATTGGGTGTATAGCTTCTGCCTCCGGAGGCCACACAAAGTATTACACTTTAAAAAGTGTAACCCCTCCCCTCTGCCTATACACCCTCCCGTGCATCACGGGCTCCTCAGTTTTATGCTTTGTGTGGAAGGAGGCACACATCCACTCATCTTCTCATTTTAGTTATATCGGTTGGAAGAAAAGTGGGCCCCCACGGGACCCCCGGCATGTTCCCTTCTCACCCCACTTTGTCGGCGGTGTTGTTAAGGTTGAGGTACCCATTGTGGGTACAAAGGCAGGAGCCTCATGCCGTCTCCTTCACCATCCCTTAGCGGCTCTGGGAGAAGTGGGATCCTGAGCGGTCATCCAGTCACTGGGACCGTGCTCCCTCCGCAGCCCCTGGGGGAATCTGTCGGACAGGAGTTTGTTTATCCTCAGGGACCGGGCCCTGCATCACTAAGGTACTCTGTACCCCCATGGGGGATGTGCATGGAGCGCCTACATCCCGGACGCTGCAGCAGCTGCTTATTTGTGACGGCCGGCGGACTTCCGCGCCGACCGCGCCTGTTTGTCGGCCGCGGTATTAAATTTAGTCCCCGGCTTCAATTGCGGCCTAGTAGCAAAACTCCCGCCCCCGGACCTGTCTATCAGGGATAAGGGCGGGACTGCCGACCTGACGTCGGCTGTGAGGGCCAGGGCATCCTGTATGTTCCTCCCCCCCTCACTGATCACTGTGGGGACTCCAGATTCCTGCACTTTTCTAACGCCGCCCCCGGCTTCTCTCCTCCCCTGAGAGCTCCGGCAGCCATTTCTTTGGCATTCTGCCTGTGGAAGATTTCCTGGAAAGAGCTCTGCAACGCTGGGAGACCTAAGGCAGGGAATCTGGAGGACACACACTCCGCTTTTTAGCGGTCGGTAAGCCACACCGGTCACCCGGTGCTGGTCCTCTTAGGGTGCCGGAATAGATACTATATATGTTTATATACTTCTGTTCGGTCGGGCTGTATACCCTCTCCATATACCCTCAGTGATCACTCTCCTAGGAGACAACAGCATGTCGTCCACAAGGAGCAAGGGGGCCAAGACATGGTTATTTTGCGACCTGTACCTCTTGTGCGGCTAAGTTACCTGCAGGTTCCACCTACCCTCACTGTGAGCAATGCTCAACCCCTGTTTTGCTTCTACAAACAGAGCCTCGGTCACTAGTGGGCCCCTCGGCTCAGGTAGAATCCGTTGCTCCCCCTGTCCAGTCGGCAGGGACAGAGTTTGCAGTTTTTGCTGAAAAACTCTGAGTCACTCTCGCATTCCATGGCTCAGTCTATGGACAAATGGTCTGCCAAGCTGCTTGAAGCTTTGCAGTCCAGACCGCTCCTTACACAGGCCCCGGGCCCTGTTGGATCTTCACCCCCAGGCCCCTCTCTGCCCGCGCCGCAGCACGTTCCCAGGGGGGGCCCTAGGTCTCATGTGGAGGACTCCGGCCCGGACCACAGTCCCAGACCGGCTAAGCGGGCACGCTGGGACTCTTCCCCGAATTCTTCACGCTGCTCAGGTTCCCAGCGTGAGGACTCTCTGGAGGACGAGGCGGACGTCGCAGCTCAGGGCTCTGACACTGACGTTGCCCTCAATCTTGATACACCTGACGGGGACGCCATAGTAAATGATCTTATCTCGTCCATCAACCAGGTGTTAGATATCTCTCCCCCACCGCCACCTGTAGAGGAGTCGACTTCTCAGCAGGAGAAACACCAGTTTCGGTTCCCTAAACGTACACGGAGTGCGTTTTTCGATCACTCTAACTTCAGAGATGCTGTCCAGAAGCCCAGAGCGGTTCCGGACAAGCGCTTTACTAAGCGCCTTACTGACACACGTTACCCCTTCCCTTCTGACGTTGTCAAGGGTTGGGCTCAATGTCCCAAGGTGGATCCCCCAGTCTCTAGATTGGCGGCTAGATCTGTGGTATCGGTTGCAGATGGATCATCGCTAAAGGATGCCACTGACAGGCAGATAGAGCTCCTGATGAAATCCATCTATGAAGCCACGGGCGCGTCTTTTTGCCCCGGCCTTTGCAGCCGTGTGGGCACTACAAGCTATCTCAGCTTGTCTGGCTGAGATTAATGCGGTTACACGTAATTCTGCTCCGCAGGTTACGTCTTTGACTTCCCAGGCGTCAGTTTTTTCTTCCTACGCCATGAACGCAGTTTTAGACTCTGCTAGCCGTACAGCGGTGGCATCCGCTAACTCTGTGGCAGTCCGCAGGGCCATGTGGCTGCGCGAATGGAAGGCAGACTCGGCTTCCAAGAGGTTCTTAACCGGTTTGCCGTTTGCTGGCGACCGATTGTTTGGCGAACGATTGGATGAGATTATTAAGGAATCTAAGGGAAAGGACTCCTCCTTGCCCCAGTCTAAGCCAAAGAGACCTCAGCAACGACAGATACAACCGAGGTTTCGGTCCTTTCGTCCCTCCGCCAAGCCCCAATCCTCTTCGTCCAGCAGGCCGGAGAAAGGCCAGAGGAACTCCTATGCGTGGCGGGCTAAGTCACGCCCCCAAAAGGCCGCAGGAGGCACTGCTTCCAAGGCGGCCTCCTCATGACTCTCGGCATCCCCGAACCGCATCCTCGGTCGGTGGCAGGCTCTCCCGCTTTTGCGACGCCTGGTGGCCACATGTTCAAGACCGATGGGTGAGACACGTTCTGTCTCACGGTTACAGGATAGAGTTCAGCGCTCGTCCTCCGACTCGTTTCTTCAGAACATCTCCGCCCCCCGAGCGAGCCGATGCTCTTTTTCAGGCGGTGAACGCTCTGAAAACAGAAGGAGTTGTGATCCCTGTTCCCCCCCAGGAACATGGTCGCGGCTTTTACTCCAACTTGTTTGTGGTGCCAAAGAAGGACGGCTCGTTTCGTCCCGTTCTGGACCTCAAACTACTCAACAGACATGTGAGCACCAGACGGTTTCGGATGGAATCTCTCCGCTCTGTCATCGCTTCAATGTCACAAGGAGACTTCCTAGCATCGATCGACATCAAGGATGCTTATCTCCATGTGCCGATCACACCCGAACATCAACGCTTTTTGCGCTTCGCCATCAGGGACGAACACCTTCAGTTCGTGGCATTGCCTTTCGGCCTGGCGACAGCCCCACGGGTGTTCACCAAGGTCATGGCATCTGTTGTGGCGGTCCTACACTCTCAGGGCCACTCGGTGATTCCCTACTTAGACGATTTTCTGGTCAAGGCACCCTCTCAGTTGGCGTGTCAAAACAGCCTTTCCGTCGCTCTGGCGACTCTCCAGCAGTTCGGTTGGATAATCAACTTCCCAAAATCCAAGTTGACACCGACCCAATCACTGACGTACCTTGGGATGGAGTTTCATACTCAGTCAGCGGTAGTCATGCTACCGCGGGACAAACGGCTTTCTCTGCAGGCAGGGGTGCAATCTCTTCTTCGGGGTCAGTCACACCCCTTGAGGCGCCTCATGCACTTCCTGGGGAAGATGGTGGCAGCGATGGAGGCAGTGCCGTTCGCGCAATTCCATCTGCGGCCACTCCAGTGGGAAATTCTCCGAAAATGGGACAGGAGGTCGACTTCACTCGACAGGAACGTCTCTCTTTCCCTTGCAACCAAGACGTCACTTCAGTGGTGGCTCCTTCTCTACTCTCTGTCGCAGGGGAAATCCTTCCTACCCCCCACCTGGGCTGTGGTCACGACGGACGCGAGCCTGTCAGGGTGGGGGGCGGTTTTTCTCCACCACAGGGCTCAGGGAACCTGGACTCCGATAGTCTTCCCTTCAGATCAATATTCTGGAGATAAGGGCAGTGTATCTAGCCCTATTGGCCTTTCATCAGTGGCTGGAGGGCAGGCAGATCCGAATCCAGTCGGACAACGCCACGGCCGTCGCTTACATCAACCACCAAGGCGGCACTCGCAGTCGTCAAGCCTTCCAGGAAGTCCGGCGAATTCTGCAGTGGGTGGAAGCCACAGCCTCCACGATCTCCGCAGTGTACATCCCGGGCGTAGAAAACTGGGAAGCAGATTTTCTCAGCCGACAGGGCATGGACGCGGGGGAATGGTCTCTTCACCCAGACGTGTTTCGAGAGATCTGTCGCCGCTGGGGGACGCCGGACGTCGATCTCATGGCGTCACGGCACAACAACAAAGTCCCGGCATTCATGGCCCGGTCTCAAGATCACAGAGCTCTGGCGGCGGACGCATTAGTTCAGGATTGGTCGCAGTTTCGACTTCCCTATGTGTTTCCTCCTCTGGCGATGCTCCCCAGAGTGTTGCGCAAAATCAGGTCCGACTGTCATCGCGCCATTCTCGTCGCTCCAGATTGGCCGAGGCGGTCGTGGTACCCGGATCTGTGGCATCTCACGGTGGGTCAACCGTGGGTGCTCCCAGACCGCCCAGACTTGCTGTCTCAAGGGCCGTTTTTCCATCTGAATTCTGCGGCCCTCAACCTGACTGTGTGGCCATTGAGTCCTGGCTCCTAGCGTCCTCAGGGTTATCTCAAGATGTCATTGCCACTATGAGACAGGCCAGGAAACCAACGTCCGCCAAAATCTATCACAGGTCTTGGAGGATCTTCTTATCCTGGTGCTCTGACAAGGGTTTTACTCCCTGGCCCTTTGCCTTACCCACTTTTCTTTCATTCCTTCAATCCGGAATGGACAAGGGTTTGTCTCTCGGCTCTCTCAAGGGACAAGTATCGGCGCTTTCCGTATTTTTTCAAAAGCGTTTAGCCAGGCTTCCGCAGGTCCGCACGTTCCTGCAGGGAGTTTGCCACATAGTCCCACCTTACAAGCGTCCGCTGGAACCCTGGGACCTCAATAGGGTGCTAACGGCTCTTCAGAAGCCACCTTTTGAGCCGCTGCGGGAGGTCTCTTTATCACGTCTCTCGCAAAAGGTGGCATTTCTAGTGGCAGTTATATCGCTCCGCAGACTGTCGGAGCTGGCAGCGCTGTCATGCAAAGCCCCCTTCCTGGTTTTTCACCAGGATAAGGTGGTTCTACGTCCGGTCCCGGAATTTCTCCCTAAGGTGGTATCCCCTTTTCATCTCAATCAGGATATCTCCTTACCTTCATTTTACCCTCATCCAGTTCACCAATGTGAAAAAGATTTGCACTCATTAGATTTAGTGAGAGCACTCCGGCTCTACGTGTCTCGCACGGCGCCCCTGCGCCGTTCAGATGCCCTCTTTGTCCTTGTCGCTGGCCAGCGTAAGGGTTCGCAGGCTTCCAAGTCAACCTTGGCTCGATGGATCAAGGAACCGATTCTTGAAGCCTACCGTTCTTCTGGGATTCCACTTCCTTCAGGGTTGAAAGCCCATTCTACCAGAGCCGTGGGTGCGTCCTGGGCACTGCGGCACCGGGCTACGGCTCAGCAGGTGTGTCAGGCAGCTACCTGGTCTAGTCTGCACACTTTCACGAAACACTATCAGGTGCATGCCTATGCTTCGGCAGACGCCAGTCTAGGTAGGCGAGTCCTTCAGGCGGCGGTTGCCCACCTGTAAGAGGGGGTCGTTTTCGGCTCTTTTTATCGAGGTATTCTTTTACCCACCCAGGGACTGCTTTTGGACGTCCCAATTGTCTGGGTCTCCCAATGGAGCGACAAAGAAGAAGGGAATTTTGTTTACTTACCGTAAATTCCTTTTCTTCTAGCTCCTATTGGGAGACCCAGCACCCGCCCCTGTTCCCTTCGGGCTGGTTGTTCTTTTGTGTACACATGTTGTTCATGTTGAATTGTTCTTTTGGTTCATGGTTTTCAGTTCTCCGAACATCCTTCGGATTGAATTTACCTTAGACCAATTTATAAGTTTCCTCCTTTCTGCTTTTGCACCAAAACTGAGGAGCCCGTGATGCACGGGAGGGTGTATAGGCAGAGGGGAGGGGTTACACTTTTTAAAGTGTAATACTTTGTGTGGCCTCCGGAGGCAGAAGCTATACACCCAATTGTCTGGGTCTCCCAATAGGAGCTAGAAGAAAAGGAATTTACGGTAAGTAAACAAAATTCCCTTCTTTTAGGCTAGGGGGGCCAATAACCATAGGCCTCCCCAGCCTGAGAATACCAGCCCCCAACTGTCAACTTTATCTTGGCTGTGTATAAAAATTAAGAGGATATATCACAATATATGGGGGACCCTACACCAATTTTTTTTTTTTTTTTTTTTAATTTATTTTTACACAACTAGAGGGACGCAGACAGCGAGGTGTGATTTCCAACCAATCACACACTGTCACACAGGCTAGGGGCATGGTGTGACTGCAACCAATCAGACGCGCCGGGACTGATGATGGGTGGGGAAGCAGTGAACATGTATGACAGGTACATATTACAGCTCGTGTTTGCCCATCACTAGTCGTGTGATTAAAACCGGCAAGGAAATGTGTTTATCATACAGAAAGACACGGCAGTGAGCTCTTGCTATGTTATTTGTTTGCTCCTTATATCTGACTTCTGTTTCTTTCCCTGGATAAGAACTGTGGTATGTGTCGACCATGAACTGGAGCAGCTTTACATGGTCAGACACGGCCATTACACATTACATAGCAGGGAAACCTATCTAAGATTATCTCAGTACAGGAACTCTTATTAAACATATCCAAGTGTGGAACTTATTATTTCAAGATCTGTTGATTTAAAATTTTCTTTGTGGGAAAACGCATTTAAGTACAGTGGAACCTCGGTTTACGAGTAACTTGGTGTGCGAGTATTTCGCTATACGAGCAAAGCTTGCTGTAAATTTGTAACTCCGTTTACGAGCAAGCTTTGCTGTACGAGCAAATACTCACCGCACACACTTCCGGTTCCGTACTTTCATCGCGCTATGACCCGCTCTTGCAGTCCACACAAAACACACCTAATATGCTCACCTTGCCTTCCGTTCCATCGCCGGCCTCCTGGTTCTTGTTGTTCGCCGGTACAGGATGTGCATCGGGTAACCATCGCAACGATGGAGGAACTTCCGCTGTCAGCCGCTTCTCAAAGGCAGCGTGCTGACCAATCAGAGGCAAGCGGCTCATGCCTTTGACGTCAGCGCTCTGGCAGAAGCAGCTCCGGCATTGTTCATGATGGTTGCCTGATACACATCCTGTACCGGCGAACTACAAGAACCGGGAGGCCGGCGATGGATAGAAGGTGAGGTGAGCATAATTTGTGTGTTTGTGTGTGGAATGGCACAATAGGGGAGGGGACCAGGATGGGACATTGCACAAGTTGTGGAACAAATTGTCTGAGCTTGCATTATTTCCTATGGGAAATTTTGCTTTGCTAGACGAGTAACTTGGTTTACAAGCACACTCCCAGAACGGACTGTTCTCGTAAACCCAGGTTCCACTGTATATCAATTCAAAATCAGTAGGGTCGGAGTCGGTCTATTGTTGCAAATGTCCAATTGCTCATAAGAAGTAAAGGGCACTTTACACGCTGCGGTATCTGTATCGCTAACGAGCGTACCTGCCCCCTGTCGGTTGTGCGACACTGGCAAATCGCTGCCCGTGGCGCACAACATCGCTTACACCTGTCACATGGCTTACCTGCCCTGCGACGTCGCTCTGGCCGGCGAACCGCCTCCTTTCTAAGGGGGCGGTTCGTGCGGTATCACAGCAACGTCACGCGGCAGCCATCCAATAGCAGAGGAGGGGCGGAGATGAGTGGCCGGAACATCCCGCCCACCTCCTTCCTTCCTCATTGCCGGTGGACGCATGTAGGATGTTCGTCGCTCCTGCGGTGTCACACATAGCAATGTGTGATGCCACAGGAACGACTAACAACATCGTTCCTGCAGCAGCACTGACATTAAGGAAAGGAGCGACATGTCAACAATCATTGATTTTGCAATCGTTGATCGTCGCTCCTTGGTGTCACATGCTGCGATGTTGCTAATGGCGCCGGATGTGCGTCACTAACGAAGTGACCCCGACGATATATCGTTAACGATGTCTCAGCGCGTAAAGCACCCTTTAGAGTCTAATGTGGTTTATTGGTCATTGTAAAATATATGTTGCTTGTTCAATTAAAGTTGGTTAAATATTTTCTGGCTGTGTTTTCCTTTTACATATTTCTTATGTAGTAACTAAGCTTGTTAAAAAGTTTTCATCTGTTGGAGCCACAGCTTTATTAGCTTTAAGCTGTTGGTCAGGGTCGATTGCTTACAGGAAGGGGGCTGAGCCTGAGCTGAAAAGTGTACAGCCCCATAGACAGACATTCTATTGTTCCTGTACACCACTATTATACTTGAGGATGAGCGGAGTGCTCCTACTCTTTCCTTTTGAGCAATGTATGGGGGTCTCTGGACCATATAGGCCTCCAAGCTACACAGTGGTTACAATAGATCAAAACTTCTTTTTTTAAGTTTGGAAATAAAAAAATAGCTGGATTGAGTGCAGGCCGCTCTGTGATCTGCGCTTACACCTGAAAGAGACGTCGCGGTTCAAGAATCGAAACAACAGCGGCCTGCTATTGGCTGATGTGGTCAGGTGACTGATGCGGTCACACTCTACTGCCTACATGGGTGTTGTAGGTTTTGCTTTCCCTTTATGGTTTAACGATGTAACCTATTGTTCTCTACCACACAGGCTGCCTGGACATAAATTCATCAGTAAAAGGAGCTCGCTTTGTCAGGTTTTGTGACGCCTTCAATATACCCATCATCACTTTTGTAGATGTACCAGGATTTTTGCCAGGTAATTGTAGCTTTACGTGTGTGTGTGTGTGTGTGTGTGTGTGTACACACTACATATATATAATTTGTAAAAGCAACTGTGGAAATTAATTGAAGGTACATCTGTTGGTTACATTGTCATACTGTAATAACCTGCAGGTAACTGGATACGCAAGGACTGCACGGAACCACGGGGGTTAATCAATGCAAATTTAATAACATATTGCACAACACAGGTGGAAGAATAGTGCGGGAAAGGAGGGAGAGAAAAGCGGGAATGTGCACAGCAGTAGATATAATGTAATATACATACAACCACTTTGAATAGCTTGTCAAGGGTGGGAAGCCTCAGATTGTACTCCCAAAAGCAAAACACAAAAATCCTTATTAAGCAAAAAAAACGCAGAGTCCTTGTTACCTTTCTTGCATAACACAGTGCAGAGTCATTTCCTATCTGTCCCTAACTAAAAGTAGTGTGCACACTTAACTGCAGGTTTCAGCGTGGGGTACCTCGTCACCGTTGGGGCCCGTATTCCGCCGACAGACACCTCTAAAGTTCAGTCTTTGTCCCGTCTCTGTAATTTGCCCGTGCTGTCTGGCTCCTCGCTCCACATCCAGCCTTTCTTGGATCTGTGTCTTGGGGAGATGTCAAGAACACTCAGGTACTTGGACCTTGTTCAGCAGGGCAGAATGCGGCCTTGCCTTCTTCAGCACGTCCGAACACACACACCTCAGCATAAACAGCTACCAAACAAAACTAGCTCCTCCTCACATCCTGTTCAGGACTTTACCAAGTAAATCAAGCAGCAGGGGTTTGTGCCCGCTGTTCTTTGTTTTGACAGCAGGTGGCAGCATAACAAGAAAAAGTTCAGTCTTCTAACCTATATATGTAAATGTTAACAGGTCTTACAATACTAGTCATGTAAACTAGATGCATAGTGATTAGATGTAGGGCTCCATTTGACCTTGGAGATTCCTGTAGCTCGTGATGTGGGGATGATCCAGTGTTTTGTAACGAGATGAAAATGTAAAGCTGCACATTTTGTTGTTTTTAAGGCACTGCTCAGGAATATGGAGGCATTATCAGACACGGGGCAAAACTCCTGTTTGCCTTTGCAGAGGCTACTGTACCCAAGATCACAATTATTACCAGAAAGGTGAGCTGAGAAGGTCTATGGGAGCAGGTATGGGGGCAGTATGGGGGCAGAACTACTAACCATGTGGAATCTGATTCGTGCTAAATAAATTCTAAGTACAAGCGAGAAGTCGCCCCTGCCCTGCGCTCCCCTGATATTCAGTCCTGCGGCTCCTCTCCGTAGTAGTTGTTCTCCTCTATAGTGAGTGCTCAGCGGGTGGAGGATATAACACGCAGGAGCCATTAGTTCATAAAGTACCCAGAGGAGGGATCAAGCACAACACAAGGCGGACTGCTTCACAAGCACAGAGCACAGCTCTCTCCCCATTATGTATCTGCTGCCTTTCCAAAGTATTGGACACGATGACATTGGCGTGTAATACTGTCAGAGGCTTCAGGAGGACATCGCCAGTAATGTGAGCTTTGTAGAGGGCTGTGCTGTAAGAATAATGTGATCACAGTATGGAACGTCATTGCTCCTCCATGTAAATAGAAGGATCACATGGCCGCACCTCAGAGCGCAGCTCCTCCAGCAACTTTGTATTTTATAATACAGCTAATTAAGAAATCAGATAATCCCTTACTAATTTTACTAATAAGATACAATCATATGTAACTTACAAGTACACTGCTCAACTATTTCCGGCAATCTCATAGAGAATGGATGGAGCGGAGGCCGCACATGCACACCACCAGCATTCTATTGGGCTATAACTTTTATTTTTTAGGATGAATAACCCCTTGAACATCATGCTGGTAAAGTTGAATGCTCGCAATATTACAAAATACGTTCTCTTATGTCATTATCCACCACCATATATATATATCAATTATAGCTAGAGATGTAGATTGTTTTTCTATTCGATTCTTTTCAATTCTCAAACAGGCAAAACTACTTGCCTAATCCAGTTTCCCTGATATTCTCTTATAGCAACTATCTGGTTATTTATGGCCGCAGGTTGTCCAGTGTGAATCATTTGCCTTGAGTTAGTTTTGTGCTAACTACTAATTATTGGCTAATTTCAGGCTTATGGCGGTGCCTATGATGTAATGAGCTCAAAGCATCTTCGAGGTGATGTAAACTATGCCTGGCCAACTGCAGAAGTCGCTGTTATGGGAGCAAAGGTAAGACCTAAACCCAATGTATCTAATTTCACCTTGCTCATCTTTTTTTTTTCTCTGGACAATCATTCTTCAAGATGCCCAAAACTTTCTGAATGGGGCATCATCAGAAAAGATAACCTTACCCTAGTCCTCTGTAGTAGAGTTGAGCGAACCTGCAGACGTTCTGGTTCGCCTGGACTTAAAAAAAAAAAGGTCCGGTTCAGGATCGGACTTGAGCCTGAACATCTGCCCGAAGGCCGAACATTACCCGTAAAATAAGAGTTAAAGCAAGAGCGTCCACAGCCACGTGGGAGGCTTGGTAAGTAACGCTACTTCCGGGTCCGCTCATCAGTCCTCATACATATTCACTGTTTTCCCCGGCTGCTGATAGACCACGCCCCCACCCTATAATTGGTTGGAATCACAGGCGCTATCTGCATGCTTACAGTGGAGTGTAAAATAAACAAATGTAAAAAAAAAGGGTCCCTATAGTGATACCAGCACAGATAAAGCATCGGCCACCCCCAGCCATGGGCTTATCTTGGCTGAGCATCAAAATAATAGGAGCCGCAAGTTCCTTTCTTTTCTTTTATAAAAAACATGCGGTTCTGCCCAATTTTGATACCCAGCCAAGATAAAGCTCAACAGCTTGGGGCTGGTATTCTCAGACTAGGGAGACCCATGTGTATTATGTCCAGACCTGCTGGGGTATTTTGCGTGTTAATAAAGTGGTGAAAGAAGGTGTTTTTTTTGTATTTTATTTCAAATAAAGGATTTTTTTCAGTGTTTTGTGTTTATTTACTTTGACTTACAGATTAATAATCGGGGGTCTCATACTTACTGAGGCTCCATCGTGGCTGTACACTGGTTCCAGGTCGTGCATTCACTTCTGGGGCTGCGCATTAGCCTTCATTGCATATGCACTGCTTTCCCCGCCCACCGGCATCTGCTATTGGTTGCAGTCACGTGACAGCTGTGGGCTGGTATTCTCAGGCTTTAAAGACCAATGATTATTGGGCAATCCCCAGTCTAAAAATAGCAGCCTGTAGCTGCCCAGATTTGTTGGATCCATTAGAGGTGACAAGCCTGGAACTTTACCCAGCTCTTCCTGATCGCCTGGTCCAGTGGCAGTAAGGAGTTGAGAACAGCCCACAGCTGCCACTAAGCCCTAGATTGGTAATGGGGAGGCTATATGAGACCCTCCCCATTACTAATCTTTAAGTCAAAGTAAATAAACACAAACACTGAAAAAAATCCTTTATTTGAAATAAAATACAAAAAAAACACCCTCTTTCACCACTTTATTAGCCGCCCTGAAACACCCCTGCAGGTCTAACATAATCCACTAGGGTCTCCCCAGTCTGGGAATACAAGCGCCCAGTTTCCGGGCTTTATCTTGGCTGGGTATCAAAATTGGGGGGACCGCACGCTTTTTTTTTTTTTTTTTAATTGATTTAATTAATTTAAATAATAATCGCATGAGGTTCCTCCTATTTTGATACACAGCCAAGATCAGCGCACCACTGCAGCCGTGGACTTTATCTGTGCTGGGTATCATAATATGGGGGGACGCTACGCTAAATATTTAATTTTCTTTGTCGCTCCATTGGGAGACCCAGACAATTGGGTGTATAGGCTATGCCTCCGGAGGCCGCACAAAGTATTACACTTAAAAGTGTTAAGCCCCTCCCCTTCTGCCTATACACCCCCCGTGCTCCCACGGGCTCCTCAGTTTTTTGCTTTGTGCGAAGGAGGTCAGACATGCACGCACAGCTCCAGAGAGTGGTCAGCAGCAGCTGCTGACCATGTCGGATGGAAGAAAAGTGGGCCCATATAGAGCCCCCAGCATGCTCCCTTCTCACCCCACTCTTGTCGGCGGTGTTGTAAGGTTGAGGTATCCATTGCGGGTACGGAGGCTGGAGCCCACATGCTGTTTTTCCTTCCCCATCCCCCTCAGGGCTCTGGTGGAAGTGGGATCCTATCGGTCTCCAGGCACTGAGACCGTGCTTCATCCACAACTCCTGTGGAGCCTGCTGGATAGGAGCCGGGTATCGTTCAGGGACATGGCCCTGCTACTTGGAGGTACTCTGTATCCCGGTGGGGACCGCGCACAGCAACACTCCAGCTTTGCTGGGTGTGCTAGTGCACCGGGGACCGCGGCGCTGACCGGGTTAATATGTGCCATTACACACTCAGCGTTGCTGAGTGTGTTTATGTATAGGGACTGCCGCACTGACCGCCGCTGCCATGGAAACACTGCGGCGCGGCTGGGACTTGTAGTGCGCCGGGGACTTCCACGCCGGCCGCGCTTTTACGGCGGCCGCGTTTTATTACTAGAGTCCCCGGCTTTTTGCGGCCTAGTTTCCTTTCCTCCCACCCCCAGCCCTGACAGGCAGGGGAAGGGCGGGACGCTGCACAGAACGAGCAGCACTGAGGGCTGGAGCATGCTTTGCATACTCCACCCCCCTCACTGTGCACAGTGCGGGCACCAGTTCCCGCACTTTCTGGGTCACGCCCACGGCTCCCTCCTCTCCTCAGGACGCCGGCAGCCATTCCTGTCAGCTCCTCGGACGCTGCAGAGGGGGACAAAGTCTGGGAGACCCAGGCAGGGACTCTGGTGGCCTCACAACCGCTTTAAGCGGGTGGTAAGCAGCACCTGTGGTGCTAGCCCCATTGTGCAGTAGTGTAACATTATATGTTTATTTTACACTGTATGGTGCACAGTTGATTTCTGGCTATATACCCTATTGTGTTGCTCAGGGAAGATAATAGCATGGCGCCCACGAAAGGCAGGGGTGCCAAAACACAGGCTTATTATGTTGCCTGCGCCGCATGTACGACCCCGCTACCGGCAGGTTCCACTGACCCTCATTGTGTGCACTGTTCGGCCCCTGTGGCACTTACTCAGCCAGAGCCTCTGCTAGGGGGGGCCCAGGGGGAGCCACCTGCTAACACTGTTCAGGTGACGGGGACGGAGTTTGCAAAACTCTCTGAGACTATGGCTAAGATACTAGAAGACTTGCAGTCCAGGCCGGTATCTCAGCACAGGGACTCTGTTGAATCTTTGTTTCCTGGCCCACCTCAGCTGGACCAACAATGTCCTCCCGGGGTATCTCATGGATCCCAGGCTGAGGGTTCTGACACAGAACCCAGCCCCAGACCGACTAAGCGAGCTCGCTTAGATTTTCCCTCGACATCATCATGTTGTGCAGGGTCTCAGAGGGGGGAATCTCTGGTTGATGATGCGGAGACAGCTGATCAGGATTCTGATCCTGAGGCCGCTCTCAATCTTGATACTCCGGACGGGGACGCCATAGTGAACGACCTTATTGCGTCCATCAATCGTATGTTGGATATTTCTCCCTCAGCTCCTCCGGTGGAGGAGTCAGCTTCTCAGCAGGAGAAATTCCGTTTCAGGTTTCCCAAGCGTACACCGAGTATGTTTCTGGACCACTCTGATTTCAGAGAGGCAGTCCAGAATCACCATGCTTGTCCAGATAAGCGTTTTTCTAAGCGCCTTAAGGATACACGTTATCCCTTTCCCCCTGACGTGGTCAAAAGTTGGGCTCAGTGTCCCAAAGTGGATCCTCCAATCTCCAGACTGGCAGCTAGATCCATACTTGCAGTGGAAGATGGGGCTTCACTCAAAGATGCCACTGACAGGCAGATGGAGCTCTGGTTGAAATCCATCTATGAAGCTATCGGCGCTTCTTTTGCTCCAGCATTCGCAGCCGTATGGGCGCTACAAGCTATCTCAGCAGGTCAAGCGCAAATTGACGCAGCCACACGCACGTCCGCGCCACAGGTGGCATCCATAACCACTCAGACGTCGGCATTTGCGTCTTACGCTATTAATGCTGTCCTGGACTCTGCGAGCCGTACGGCGGTTGCAGCCGCCAATTCGGTGGTACTCCGCAGGGCCTTGTGGCTACGGGAATGGAAGGCAGATTCTGTTTCCAAAAAGCGCTTAACCAGTTTGCCAATTTCTGGCGACCGATTGTTTGGCGAGCGTTTGGATGAAATCATCAAACAATCCAAGGGAAAGGATACATCCTTACCCCAGCCCAAACCGAACATACCCCAACAGAGGAAGGGGCAGTCGAGGTTTCGGTCCTTTCGGGGCGCGGGCAGGTCCCAATTCTCCTCGTCCAAAAGGCCTCAGAAAGATCAAAGGAACTCTGATGCATGGCGGTCTAAGTCACGTCCTAAAAAGACCACCGGAGGTGCCGCTACCAAAGCGGCTTCCTCATGACTTTCGGCCTCCTCACTCCGCATCCTCGGTCGGTGGCAGGCTCTCCCGCTTTTGCGACACCTGGCTGCCACGGGTAAAAGACCGTTGGGTGAGAGACATTCTGTCTCACGGTTACAAGATAGAGTTCACCTCTCGTCCCCCGACTCGATTCTTCAGGTCATCCCCGCCTCCCGAGCGAGCCGAGGCTCTACTGCAGGCGCTGGGCACTCTGAAGGGAGAAGGAGTGGTGGTCCCTGTTCCTCTTCAGCAACAGGGCCACGGTTTTTACTCCAACTTGTTTGTGGTCCCAAAGAAGGACGGGTCTTTCCGACCTGTCCTGGACCTGAAACTTCTCAACAAACACGTAAAGACCAGGCGGTTCCGGATGGAATCCCTCCGCTCCGTCATCGCCTCAATGTCCCAGGGAGATTTCCTTGCATCGATCGATATCAAAGATGCTTATCTCCACGTACCGATTGCTCCAGAGCACCAGCGCTTCTTGCGCTTCGCCATAGAAAACGAACACCTGCAGTTCGTGGCACTGCCGTTCGGCCTGGCAACGGCCCCACGGGTTTTCACCAAGGTTATGGCTACTGTAGTAGCGGTCCTCCACTCTCAGGGTCACTCGGTGATCACGTACTTGGACGATCTGTTGATCAAGGCACCCTCTCTAGAGGCATGCCAACACAGCCTCGACGCTACCCTGGAGACTCTCCAGAGTTTCGGGTGGATCATCAATTTTCCAAAGTCAAATCTGACACCGGCCCAATCGCTGACATACCTTGGCATGGAGTTTCATACCCTCTCAGCGATAGTGAAGCTTCCGCTGATCAAGCAGCGGTCACTACAGACAGGGGTACAATCTCTCCTTCAAGGTCAGTCACACACCTTGAGGCGCCTCATGCACTTCCTGGGGAAGATGGTGGCAGCAATGGAGGCAGTTCCTTTCGCGCAGTTTCACCTGCGTCCTCTTCAATGGGACATCCTACGCAAATGGGACAGGAAGCCGACGTCCCTCGACAGGAACGTCTCCCTCTCTCAGGCGACCAAAGCTTCCCTTCGGTGGTGGCTTCTTCCCACTTCATTATCGAAGGGGAAATCCTTCCTACCCCCATCCTGGGAGGTGGTCACGACGGACGCGAGTCTGTCAGGGTGGGGAGCGGTTTTTCTCCACCACAGGGCTCAGGGTACGTGGACCCAGCAAGAGTCCTCGCTTCAGATCAATGTTCTGGAAATACGGGCAGTGTATCTTGCCCTGAAAGCGTTCCAGCAGTGGCTGGAAGGCAAGCAGATCCGAATTCAGTCGGACAATGCCACAGCGGTGGCATACATCAACCACCAAGGCGGCACACGCAGTCGGCAAGCCTTCCAGGAAGTCCGGCGGATTTTGATGTGGGTGGAAGCCACGGCCTCCACCATCTCTGCAGTTCACATTCCAGGCGTGGAAAACTGGGAAGCAGATTATCTCAGTCGCCAGGGCATGGACGCAGGGGAATGGTCCCTTCACCCGGACGTGTTTCAGGAGATCTGTTGCCGCTGGGGGGTGCCGGACGTCGACCTAATGGCGTCCCGGCACAACAACAAGGTACCGGCGTTCATGGCACGGTCTCAAGATCCCAGAGCTCTGGCGGCAGACGCCTTAGTTCAGGATTGGTCGCAATTTCAGCTCCCTTATGTGTTTCCTCCGCTGGCACTGTTGCCCAGAGTGTTACGCAAGATCAGGGCCGACTGCCGCCGCGTCATCCTCGTCGCTCCAGACTGGCCGAGGCGGTCGTGGTACCCGGATCTGTGGCATCTCACGGTCGGCCAACCGTGGGCACTACCAGACCGACCAGACTTGCTATCTCAAGGGCCGTTTTTCCATCTGAATTCTGCGACCCTCAACCTGACTGTGTAACCATTGAGTCCTGGATCCTAGCGTCTTCAGGGTTATCTCAAGACGTCATTGCCACTATGAGACAGGCTAGGAAACCAACGTCCGCCAAGATCTACCACAGGACGTGGAAAATTTTCCTGTCGTGGTGCTCTGCTCAGGGTTTTTCTCCCTGGCCTTTTGCCTTGCCCACTTTTCTGTCCTTCCTTCAATCTGGACTGGAAAAGGGTTTGTCGCTCGGCTCCCTTAAGGGACAAGTCTCAGCGCTCTCTGTGTTTTTCCAGAAGCGCCTAGCCAGACTTCCACAGGTACGCACGTTCCTGCAGGGGGTTTGTCACATCGTTCCTCCTTACAAGCGGCCGTTAGAACCCTGGGATCTGAACAGGGTGCTGATGGTTCTTCAGAAACCACCATTCGAGCCAATGAGGGATATTTCTCTCTCACGCCTTTCGCAGAAAGTGGTTTTTCTAGTAGCAGTCACTTCACTTCGGAGAGTGTCTGAGCTAGCAGCGCTGTCATGCAAAGCCCCTTTCCTGGTGTTTCACCAGGACAAGGTGGTTCTGCGTCCGGTTCCGGAATTTCTCCCTAAGGTGGTATCCCCCTTTCATCTCAATCAGGATATCTCCTTACCTTCTTTTTGTCCTCATCCAGTTCACCAATGTGAAAAGGATTTGCACTTGTTAGATCTGGTGAGAGCACTCAGACTCTACATTTCTCGTACGGCGCCCCTGCGCCGCTCGGATGCACTCTTTGTCCTTGTCGCTGGCCAGCGTAAAGGGTCACAGGCTTCCAAATCAACCCTGGCTCGGTGGATCAAGGAGCCAATTCTCGAAGCTTACCGTTCTGCTGGGCTTCCGGTTCCCTCAGGGCTGAAGGCCCATTCTACCAGAGCCGTGGGCGCGTCCTGGGCTTTGAGGCACCAGGCTACGGCTCAGCAGGTGTGTCAGGCGGCTACCTGGTCGAGCCTGCACACTTTCACGAAACACTATCAGGTGCATACCTATGCTTCGGCGGATGCCAGCCTAGGTAGACGAGTCCTTCAGGCGGCGGTTGCCTACCTGTAGGAAGAGGCCGTTTTACGGCTCTCTTACGAGGTATTATTTTACCCACCCAGGGACTGCTTTTGGACGTCCCAATTGTCTGGGTCTCCCAATGGAGCGACAAAGAAGGGAATTTTGTTTACTTACCGTAAATTCCTTTTCTTCTAGCTCCAATTGGGAGACCCAGCAGCCGCCCCTGTTTTTTTGTGTACACATGTTATTCATGTTGAATGGTTTCAGTTCTCCGATATTCCTTCGGATTGAAGTTACTTTAAACCAGTTTATAATTCTTTTTCCTCCTTCTTGCTTTTGCACCAAAACTGAGGAGCCCGTGGGAGCACGGGGGGTGTATAGGCAGAAGGGGAGGGGCTTAACACTTTTAAGTGTAATACTTTGTGCGGCCTCCGGAGGCATAGCCTATACACCCAATTGTCTGGGTCTCCCAATTGGAGCTAGAAGAAAAGGAATTTACGGTAAGTAAACAAAATTCCCTTCTTTACTGTCCAATACAGACCTGTGCATATGATTGGTTGCAGTCATACGCACCCCTAGCCTGTGTGACAGCAACTGCCTGCAACCAATCAGACACTAAGATGGCCAGTGGGCGGTGATACTAGTGCATATGCAATGAAGGTAATGGGCTGCCCTGGAAGTGAATGAGTGGATGTGGGAACAGAGCCGCGCCGGAGCCTCGGTAAGTATCAAGCGCTTGCTTCATTCTTATTTTCTTTATTTTTCCATTTAATTAATCATTAAATTTCTGAGTTGCCTGATCCAGATCAACACCCAGAATTCTGGGCCCATCATTCAGGTAAGTTTGAAACTGAGCGGATTCAAACTTTTACAGTCCGGGGTCAGCCTATCACTAGTCATAAGGCAAAAGTGATAAAGTGGTCTATTATATAACGTTGAAGGAAAAGAAGGGAATTTTGTTTACTTACCGTAAATTCCTTTTCTTCTAGCTCCTATTGGGAGACCCAGACAATTGGGTGTATAGCTTCTGCCTCCGGAGGCCACACAAAGTATTACACTTTAAAAAGTGTAACCCCTCCCCTCTGCCTATACACCCTCCCGTGGACCACGGGCTCCTCAGTTTTGGTGCAAAAGCAGGAAGGAGGAAACTTTATAAATTGGTCTAGGGTAAATTCAATCCGAAGGATGTTCGGAGAACTGAAGACCATAACCCAAAAGAACAACCAGCCCAAAGGGCACAGGGGTGGGTGCTGGGTCTCCCAATAGGAGCTAGAAGAAAAGGAATTTACGGTAAGTAAACAAAACTCCCTTCTTCTTTGTCGCTCCATTGGGAGACCCAGACAATTGGGACGTCCAAGAGCAGTCCCTGGGTGGGTAAAAGAATACCTCAATAAGAAGAGCCGAAAAACGGCCCCCTGTTACAGGTGGACAACCGCCGTCTGAAGGACTCTCCTACCTAGACTGGCGTCTGCCGAAGCATAGGTATGCACTTGATAGTGCTTCGTGAAAGTGTGCAGACTAGACCACGTAGCTGCCTGACACACCTGCTGAACCGTTGCCCGGTGCTGCAATGCCCAAGACGCACCTACAGTTCTGGTAGAATGGCCTTTCAGCCCTGAAGGGAGCGGAAGGCCCGAAGAACGGTAGGCCTCGAGAATCGGTTCCTTGATCCACTGAGCCAAGGTCAACTTGGAGGCCTGAGAGTCCATACGCTGGCCAGCGACAAGGACAAAAAGCGCATCTGAACGGCGCAGGGGTGCCGTGCGAGACACGTGGAACTGGAGTGCTCTCACTAGATCCAAAGAGTGCAAAACCTTTTCACACTGGTGAATTGGATTAGGGCAACAGGAAGGCCAGGAGATATCCTGATTTAGATGAAAAGGAGATACCACCTTAGAGAGAAATTCCGGGACAGGACGAAGAACCACCTTATCCTGGTGGAAAACCAGGAAGGGAGCCTTGCATGACAGCGCTGCAAGCTCAGACACTCTCTGAAGAGATGTGACTGTCACCAGGAAGGCCACCTTCTGCGAAAGACGGGAGAGAGAGACATCCCGCAGCGGCTCAAAAGGCGGCTTTTGAAGAGCCGTCAGGACTCTGCTAAGATCCCAGGGTTCCAACGGACGTTTGCAAGGTGGGACCATGTGGCAGACCCCCTGCAGGAACGTGCGGACCTGCGGAAGCCTGGCTAGACGCTTTTGAAAGAAAAACACGGAGAGCGTGGATACTTGGCCCTAGAGAGAGAGTCGAGGGACACACCCTTGTCCATTCCAAAATGTAGGAATGAAAGGAATGTGGGTAAGTCAAACGGCCATGGAGGAAAGCCGTTTTCTTCATCGTTCCTTATGGGAGACCCAGACCATGGGTGTATAGCTTCTGCCTCCGGAGGACACACAAAGTAATACACTCAAACGTGTAGCTCCTCCCTCCGGGCTATATACACCCCCTGGATGACAATCTAACCAGTTCAATGCTTTGTGTTCAGGAGGTCACACACACATGCATTCTCTGATTTTTAATTTTTAAGATTTTTGATTTCAAAGATATGGAAGAAAAGCGGGTCCAGTCTGGACTCCCGGCATGTCCCTTCTCACCCTACTGTGTCGGCGGTGCTGTTAAGGTTGACTTTACAAGGCTGGAGCCTTCACATGCCGTGCTCCTTCACCATCCTCTGAGGCTCTGGCTTGAAGTGGGAGCCATCACGGTCCTCTCTGCCTTGCAGGAGACCGGTCTCCATCCGCAGCCCTGTCAGGATCCTGCCGGACGGAGCGTTTAACCCCCCCCCCCCCAGGGACCTGGCCCTGCGTCTCAAAGCTAAGTATTGAGACGTTTTTCAGGGGTCCCGGGTACATTTATTAAGGGGAGAGTGTGTCTTTTGACTTTGCTGTGAATTCCGGCCGGTTCTCTGGGTTTTTCCTGAGAACCGCGCCGAGGGTGCCTGCTCGTCGGCCGCATGTCAAAATCTAGGCCCCGGCTTCAGTTGCGGCCTAGTTTCGGTTTCAGTCCCTCTGCATGTCAGTCTTGCAGGGGAACAGTGCAGCGCCGCCCACCGGCCGTTCAGCAGAGGGGAGGACACTCCTCTCTGAGGAGATGTTTCCCTCCCCTGTATCTCTCCTTGGCCCTCCGGATTCACGCTCTTGGGCTAATCCCCGCCCCCCCTCCTCACTCCAGCGCCATTTTATCAGCGTTCTCACACTGATCGGCGCTGGCTGCTGCAGCTGCTGCATCCACTGGGGGTCCGAGCTGTGGAATCCGGAGGGCACACAAAAAGCGGTCTGGTAAGCCACAACCTCTGGTTGTGGGCTTTATTATACACTCTCAGGGGGTCATTCTAAAGGAGTGTATTCTTTACTGCAGAGCCTCCACCTCAGCAGCATGTCTCTCACTAGGAGCAAGGCTGCCAGGCTTTATTCTATATGCACTGCATGTCAGCTCATTCTGCCTGAACCGAGCACATATCCACATTGTGATGCCTGCTCTAACATGGTGGTGCCTCAGCCTGGAGCCTCCTCAGGGGTTCCTCCGGCTGCTCCGGCCCCGGTGGCAGAACCCCCGGCTTGGGTAGCATCTTTTTCCAGAGCTATCTCCCAGTCTTTTGCCGACTCCATGGGACAGCTGTCCCGGACTCTGCTGACCATGCATCAGCCCCCTTCTCAGGGCGCCTCTGCTGCTCCGAGCTCTGCAGAGCTCTCAGAGCATGTTTTAGGACCCCGTCCTCCTAAACGGAGACGCAGGGACCCTTCTCCTTCCTCGTCCCACGGCTCTGATTCACGAGCTGAGGTGCAGGGTGAGGAGGATACTTTTACTGTGGGCTCAGACGCTACCTCTATGTACCCCATTGATTTATCTGAGGGTGATACGGATGTTAGTGACTTGATTGCATCCATTAACTCCGTACTGAACCTCAATCCACCAGTGTCAGAGGAACAAGCCTCTCTGGTAGAAATACACCAATTTACCTCTCCTAAGAGAGCTAGGAGTACGTTTTTTAACCACTCCAGTTTTCAGGCCACTGTTACCAAGCCCAGGGCCTGTCCTGACAAACGCTTTCCAAAGCGTAGTTCTGATGACCGTTTTCCCTTTCCACCTGAGGTGGTTAAGGAGTGGGCTCAGTCCCCAAAGGTAGACCCTCCGGTGTCTAGAATCTCAGCACGGACAGTCGTATCTGTGGTCGATGGCACCTCTCTTAAGGATCCCACTGACCGCCAGGTTGACCTTCTGGCCAAATCTGTATATGAGGCGGCAGGAGCCTCGTTCTCCCCGTCTTTTGCAGCAGTGTGGGCTCTTAAGGCAGTCTCTGCCTCTCTGGCGGAGATACATTCCCTCGCCAGGGACTCTATACCCGAGATGGTTGCCTTAACTTCCCAGGCTTCGGCTTTTTCATCCTACGCCATGTCTGCCATTCTAGAGGCTTCTCACCGCACGGCGGTGGCTTCCGCTAATTCTCTCGCGATCCGCAGGATCTTGTGGCTTCGAGAGTGGAAAGCAGACGCTTCTTCTAAGAAGAACCTTGCTGGGCTCCCCTTTGCTGGGTCCCGGCTGTTCGGTGAACAACTGGATGAAATTATTAAGGAAGCTACTGGCGGGAAGAGTACTTCCTTGCCACAAGCTAAAACCAGGAAACCTGTCCAGGGCAGGAACCAGTCGAGGTTTCGTTCCTTTCGTTCCTCTAACTGGTCATCCTCTAAGCCCCCAGCTTCGTCCACTACCTCAGCCAAGGATCGTAAACCCAACTGGCGCGCGAAGCCGCGTCCTCAGAAGAACGGAGGAGCCGCTGCCACTAATGCAGCCTCCTCTTGACTATCTGGCTGCGCCAGCAACGTCCTTGGTCGGTGGCAGGCTCTCCCACTTTGGTGACGTGTGGTTTCAACACGTCTCCGATCAGTGGGTGCGGGATATCATCTCCCACGGCTACAGGATAGAATTTTCTTCCAGCCCGCCAAACAGATTTTTTCTGTCCACTCCCCCCTGCTCCAAAGCCGCCGCCTTCTCACAGGCCGTGGCATCCTTGCAGGCCAACGGTGTAATTGTTCCGGTTCCCGCCCGGGAACGGTTCAGAGGTTTCTACTCAAACCTCTTCCTAGTCCCCAAGAAGGACGGTTCCTTCCGGCCCATCCTGGATCTCAAGCTTCTCAACAAGCATGTTCAGGTGCGGCGCTTTCGCATGGAATCTCTGAGATCGGTCATTGCCTCAATGACCCAAGGAGATTTTCTAGCATCCATCGACATCAGAGATTCCTATCTGCATGTGCCTATTGCGGTTTCACACCAGCGTTGGCTACGCTTTGCAATCGGAGAGGAACATTTCCAATTCGTGGCTCTCCCCTTCGGGTTAGCCACGGCCCCTCGTGTTTTCACCAAGGTCATGGCAGCAGTGGTTGCGGTCCTGCATCTCCAGGGGTTGGCAGTAATCCCCCTACCTGGACGACCTTCTAGTCAAGGCCTCATCCAGTGCAGACTGCCAGCGGAGTGTCTCGCTCACTCTCGCCACGCTTGTTCAATTCGGGTGGCTTGTCAATCTGCCCAAGTCCACTCTGACCCCGACCCAGGAACTTACGTACCTAGGGATGCAATTCGAGACTCTGCCGGCACTTGTGAAGCTGCCCTTAGTCAAACAGCAGTCCCTTCATCTGGCGGTGCGCTCTCTGTTGAAGCCCCGCCGTCATTCCATCAGGCACCTCATGCAGGTGCTGGGTCAGATGGTGGCGTCAATGGAAGCGGTTCCCTTTGCCCAGTTCCATCTGCGTCCCCTGCAGCTGGACATTCTCCGCTGTTGGGACAAGCGGACCTCTTCCTTGCACAGGCTAGTGGCTCTGTCGCCGCAGACCAGGAGCTCTCTTCAGTGGTGGCTTCGGCCCCTCTCTCTGTCTCAGGGACGCTCCTTCCTGACTCCGTCCTGGGTGATCCTCACCACGGACGCCAGTCTCTCCGGCTGGGGAGCAGTATTTCTCCACCACCGAGCACAGGGCACTTGGACTCCGTCCGAATCAGCCCTCTCGATCAATGTGCTGGAAATCAGGGCTGTTCTTCTAGCTCTCGTAGCCTTTCACCACCTGTTGGCGGGCAAGCACATTCGAGTCCAGTCGGACAACGCGACAGCGGTTGCCTACATCAATCACCAGGGCGGGACTCGCAGCCGCCTGGCGATGTTGGAGGTTCAACGAATCCTTCAGTGGATGGAGGACTCCAAGTCCACCATATCCGCAGTCCACATCCCAGGCGTAGAAAACTGGGAGGCCGATTATCTCAGCCGTCAAACCGTGGACAGCGGCGAGTGGGCCCTGCATCCGGCAGTGTTCAGGTCAATCTGCCGCAAGTGGGGCACTCCGGAAGTGGATCTAATGGCATCCCGGCACAACAAGGTCCCGGTTTACGTGGCTCGCTCCCACGATCCTCAGGCCTTCGCAGCGGACGCGCTGGTTCAAGATTGGTCCCAGTTCCGTCTGGCCTATGTGTTTCCCCCTCTAGCTCTCTTGCCCAGGGTTCTGCGCAAGATCAGAATGGAGGGCCGTCGGGTCATAATCATTGCTCCGGACTGGCCCAGGCGAGCTTGGTATCCAGATCTGCTCCGTCTGTCCGTAGAAATGCCGTGGCATCTCCCGGACCGCCCAGACCTTCTCTCTCAAGGTCCGTTTTTCCGCCAGAATTCTGCGGCTCTCAGGTTGACGGCGTGGCTCTTGAGTCCTGGATCCTGACGGCTTCAGGCATTCCTTCTGAGGTCATCTCCACTATGACTCAGGCTCGGAAGTCTTCCTTGGCCGTTCTCTTTGCCGACCATCCTGTCCTTTCTACAGTCCGGTCTGCAGCTAGGACTGTCCCTCAATTCCCTCAAGGGACAGGTGTCTGCTCTGTCGGTATTATTCCAGCGGCGTATCGCCCGACTGGCTCAGGTGCGCACCTTCATGCAGGGCGCATCTCACATCATTCCTCCTTACCGGCGGCCTTTGGATCCCTGGGATCTTAATCTGGTCCTCACGGCCTTACAGAAACACCCCTTTGAGCCTCTTAGGTAGGTTCCTTTGTTTAGACTTTCACAGAAAGTGGTTTTTCTAGTAGCCATAACTTCTGAGTCTCTAATTTTTGGCTTTGCTCTCTTCGGAGTCACCTTTTTTAGTGTTTCACCAAGACAAGGTGGTTCTCCGTCCGACTCCGGATTTTCTCCCTAAGGTGGTGTCTTCTTTCCACCTTAACCAGGACATTTCATTGCCTTCCCTTTGTCATCGCTTTGAGAAGGCATTGCATACCTTGGATTTGGTGCGGGCGCTCCGAATCTATGTGTCACGCACCGCCGCTTTTAGGCGGTGCACCTCACTTTTTGTGCTAACCAAGGGTCAGCGCAAGGGTCTCTTGGCTTCTAAACCGACCCTAGCTCGTTGGATTAGGTCGGCCATCTCCGATGCCTACCAGTGTTCTCAGGTGCCCCCACCGCCAGGGATTAAGGCGCACTCGACCAGAGCTGTCGGTGCCTCCTGGGCTTTCAGGCACCAGGCTACGGCTCAGCAGGTTTGTCGGGCTGCCACTTGGTCTAGTCTGCACACCTTTTCGAAGCACTACCAAGTGCATGCTCCTGCTTCGGCAGATGCGAGCTTGGGCAGACGCATCCTTCAGGCGGCTGTCGCCCATTTGTGAAGTTAGGTTTTGCCTACTTCTCAGTTTTGTTTATTTCCCACCCATGGACTGCTTTGAGACGTCCCATGGTCTGGGTCTCCCATAAGGAACGATGAAGAAAAAGAGAATTTTGTATACTTACCGTAAATTCTTTTTCTTATAGTTCCGACATGGGAGACCCAGCACCCTCCCTGTTGCCTGTTGGCAGTTCTTGTTCCGTGTGTTTCACCGGCTGTTGTTGTAGACAGAGGTTCCGGTTTTTCCGAGTTTTACTCTATCTCTACTTATGGGTGGATGTCTTCCTTCAGCTTTTGCACTGAACTGGTTAGATTGTCATCCAGGGGGTGTATATAGCCCGGAGGGAGGAGCTACACGTTTGAGTGTAGTACTTTGTGTGTCCTCCGGAGGCAAAAGCTATACACCCATGGTCTGGGTCTCCCATGTCGGAACTATAAGAAAAAGAATTTACGGTAAGTAAACAAAATTCTCTTTATCAGCGCACCAGGATAGAAAGACTTGCCAAGACCTGTAATAGATCTTGGCGGACGTTGGCTTCCTGGCTTGTCTCGTGGTGACCATGACATCCTGAGATAACCCTGAAGACTCTAGGAGTCCGGGACCAATGGCCACCTAGTCAAGTTGAGGGCCACAGAATTCAGATGGAAAAAACGGGCCTTGTGACAGCAAGTCTGGGCGGTCTGGAAGTGCCCACGGTTGACCCACCGTGAGATGCCACAGATCCGGATACCACGACCGCCTCGGCCAGTCTGGAGCGACGAGAATGGTGCGACGGCAGTCGGACCTGATCCTGCGTAGTACCCTGGGCAGCATCGCCAGAGGGGGAAACACATAAGGCAGTCGAAACTGCGACCAATCCTGGACTAAAGCGTCCGCTGCCAGAGGTCCGTGATCCTGAGACCGTGCCATGAAGGCCGGGACCTTGAGAGATCGACGTCCTGCGTTCCTCAGGGGCGATGGATCTCTCGAAGCACTTCTGGGTGCAGAGACCATTCCCCCGCGTCCATGCCCTGATGACTGGGAAAATCTGCTTCCCAGTTTTCTACACCCGGGATGTGAACTGCGGAGATGGTGGAGCCTGTGGTTTCCACCCACTGCAGAATCCGCCGGACTTCCTGGAAGGCTTGACGACTGCAAGTGCCGCCTTGGTTTGCGAACGGCACTGCCTCCATAGCTGCAACCATCTTCCCCAGGAAGTGCATGAGGCGCCTTAAGGGGTGTGACTGACTCCGAAGAAGTGATTGCACCCCCGCTTGCAGAGTTTGTCCCTGGAGAGTCGCCAGAGCGACGGCAAGGCTTTGTTGACACGCCACCTGAGAAGGGGCCCAGAGGTGAAGAAACGAGCCGCAGGACGAGAACTGAACTCTATCCTGTAACCATGAGACAGACTGTCTCTCACCCATCGGTCTTGAACTTGAGAGCCTGCCACCGACCGGGGATGCGGCTAGGGTAGGCCGAGAGCCATGAGGAGGCCGTTTTGGAGGCAGTGCCCCCTGCGGCCTTTTGGGGTCGTGACGTGGGCCGCCTTGCATATGAGTACCTCTGGCCTTTCTCCGGCCTGTTGGACGAAGAAGAATGTGGCTTGGCGGAGGGACGAAAGGACCGAAACCTCGATTGGATTTTTCTTTGCTGAGGTCTCTTAGGTTTGGACTGGGGTAAGGAGGAGACCTTTCCCTTGGATTCCTTAATAATATCATCCAATCGTTCGCCAAATAAACGGTCGCCAGAAAAAGGCAAACCAGTTAAGAACCTTTTTGAAGCAGAGTCTGGTTCCCATTCGCGCAGCCACATGGCCCTGCGAACTGCCACGGAGTTAGCATATGCTACAGCCGTGCGGCTAGTGGAGTCCAGGACGGCGTTCATGGCGCAGGACGAAAAGGCTGATGCCCGAGAGTCAAAGACGGAACATGCGGAGCAAAATTCCATGTAACAGCATTAAACTCCTTCAGACAAGCCTAGATTGCTTGGAGAGCCCACACGGCTGCAAAGGCCGGGGCGAAAGACGTGCCCGTGGCCTCATAGATGGACTTCACCAAGAGCTCTGTCTGTCAGTGGCATCCTTCAGGGATGAGCCATTTGCAACAGACACCACGGACCTAGCAGCCAATTTGGAGACTGGAGGATCCATCTTGGGAGAACGAGCCCAACTCTTAACGACTTCAGATGGCAAGGGGTAACGCGTGTCAGTGTGACGTTTAACCCAGCGCTTGTCCGGGACCGCTCCGGGTTTCTGGACAGCATCCCTGAAGTTAGAGTGATCAAAAAACGTATTGCGTGTACGTTTCGGGAACCGAAACTGGTGTTTCTCCTGCTGAGAAGCAGACTCCTTTACAGGAGGGGGCGGAGGAGAGCGAACCAGCACCTGGATGATGGAGATCATTTACTAAGGCGTCCCCCTCAGGAGTATCGAGGTTAAGGGTGAAGTCAGGGCCAGAGCCCTGAGCTCCCCCGTCCGCCTCGTCTTCCTGAGAGTCCTCAAGCTGGGATCCCTAGCAGCGTGAGGAAGTCGGGGAAGAGTCCCAGCGAGACCGCTTAGCCTGGACTGCGGTCCGGGCAGGAGTTCTCCGCCTGAGACCTAGGGCTCAACCTGGGAGCGCGCTGCGGCGCTAACCAAGCGGGGCCTGGATGAGACACGCTAACAGGGCCAGGGCCTGTGAAAGGTCCGGTCTGGACTGCAATGCCTCAAGGAGCCTAGAAGACCATTTGATCATATGAAAATGACTGAGGGCCAACACCGGTGACTCTGTCCCTGCAGCCTGCTCAGGGGGAGCAGGGGGGTCTACATGAGCCGAGGGGCCCACCAGTGCCCGAGGCTCCGGCTGAGCAAGCGAGGCAGGAGTCGAGCATTGCTCACAGTGAGGGTAGGTGTATCCCGCCGGTAACATAGCCCCACAAGAGGTACAGACCGCGAGAAAAACCTGTGCCTGTTGTCTCCTAGGAGAGTGACCACTGAAGGTTAAATGTGAACAAAGGGTATACAGTCTGTCCGAACCGAAATATATATAACATATACATATGTATCCGGCACCCTAGTGGGACCAGCACTGGGTGCTGTGTTCACCCTGAGCTCCCCTGAGAAGCACCCACCGGCAGAATGCCAGAAAATGGCCGCCGGAGCTCTCAGGGGAGGAGCGGGGCCGAGGGCGGCGCCAGCAAAGAGCGGGAGTCTGGGCTCCCCACAGTGGTCAGTGAGGGGGGAAGGAAGACATGCAGGATGTTCCAGCCCTCACATCCGACGTCATGTCGGTAATCCCGCCCTTAGCCCTGACAGGCAGGCCCGGGGGCGGGATTTTCGCGACTAGGCCGCAGTGAAGCCGGGGACTAAATTTGAGGCCGCGCCCGACCAGCAGGCCCGGTCGGCGCGGAAGTCCACCTGCCTCCTCAGTTTTACAACTACCACGGCTTCCGGGAAGAAGGTGCGCTCCCTGTACAGTCCCCAATGGGGACACAGAGTACCTTCAAGTAGCAGGGCCCGGTCCCTGGGGTTGAAGAGACTCCAGTCCGGCAGGTTCCACCAGGGGCTGCGGATGGAGCACGGTCCCAGCAAATGGATGACCACTCAGGTCCCACTTCTCCCAGCCGCATAAGGGATGGTGAAGGAGACAGCCTGTGGCTCCAGCCTCCGTACCCGCAATGGGTATCGTCTGGGGCCTCCACAGTGGCCAGTGAGGGGGGAGGAAGACATGCAGGATGCTCCAGCCGTCACATCCGACATCATGTCGGTAATCCCGCCCTTACCCCTGACAGGCAGGCCCCGGGGCGGGATTCTCGCGACTAGGCCACGGTGAAGCCGGGGGCTAAAGTCGAGGCCGCGCCCCACAAGCAGTCCCGGTCGGCGCGGAAGTCCATCTGCCTCCTCAGTTATACGACTACCGCGGCTTCCGGGAAGAAGGTGCGCTCCCTGTACAGTCCCCAATGGGGACACAGAGTACCTTCAAGTAGCAGGGCCCGGTCCCTGGGGTTGAAGAGGCTCCGGTCCGGCAGGTTCCACCAGGGGCTGCGGATGGAGCACGGTCCCAGTAAATGGATGACCGTTCAGGATCCCACTTCTCCCAGAGCCGCATAAGGGATGGTGAAGGAGACGGCATGTGGCTCCAGCCTTTGTACCCGCAATGGGTACCTCAACCTTAACAACACCGCCGACATAGTGGGGTGAGAAGGGAGCATGCCGGGGACCCCGTGGGGGTCCTCTTTTCTTCCAACCGACAACTAAGTTATGAGAATGCATGAGTGGATGTGTGCCTCCTTCCACACAAAGCATAAAACTGAGGAGCCCGTGGTCCACGGGAGGGTGTATAGGCAGAGGGGAGGGGTTACACTTTTTAAAGTGTAATACTTTGTGTGGCCTCCGGAGGCAGAAGCTATACACCCAATTGTCTGGGTCTCCCAATGGAGCGACAAAGAAATAAAAAAATAAGCGAGCTCTTCATACTTACCGTGGCTCTGTGATGGCGGCACACTGCTTCCAGGTTGTGTATTCACTTACGGTGCCGTGCGTTAGGCTCATAGCATATGCATTGCTTTCCCTACCCACCGGCTGTGCTGGCTCTGTGATTGGTTGCAGCGTCTGACTGTAACCAGTCATAGGCGCTATCTGGAGGTCAGTATTGTGGTATTAAAATAAATAAAACAATTACAACAGGTAAAACCCATGGCTACAGGCTGCAGCCCCCGGCCATGCACTTATCTTGGCTCTGCATCAAAATAAGAGGAACCACATGCGGCGCTTTTTTTTTAATAAAATTTAAATTATTGGGGAAAAAACCTGACGTATCTTTCCCCCCTCCTCCCTTTGATACCTAGCCAAGATAAAGGCCGACAGCTGGGGGCTGGTATTCTCAGACTGTGGAGGTACATGCTTATTGGACCGCCTGTAGCCTAAAAATAGTAACTATTAGATACAACATGCCCGGCGCTTTATCCGGCTCTTCCTGATTGCCCTGGTGCGGTGGCAATGTGGGTATTGAAGGGGTTAATGGCAGCCTACAGCAGCCACTAAGACCTACATTAGTAATGGCAAGCGTCTGAGACACACACCCCCATCACTATTCTGTGAATGAAAGTAAACACACACACACACACACCCCTTCATTTAGAATACGATATACCCTTTCACCACTTTATCAACCTTAAAACACCCCTGCAGATCTGACGTAATCCACATGAGGTCCCACGATGATTCAGCTCTGCTACATGTAAGTCACAGTGAGCGGCCATAGAGCATGACTGCCCGCTGTGACTACAGAGATAGCCGCGCGATCAGTGATCACGTCACTCAGGTGATTTGCGGTCACAGCTGGAGGTTCCCATCTGTGACCATAAATAACATTTTTTTTTTTTTCCTCATTTATTATTTTCTGTATCATAATTAATGTAATAGATTGTAAGGTGTGAAATCTGTCACTTCTTTTGCAGGGAGCTGTTCAAATCATATTTCGAGGAAAACAGAACCAGGCTGAAGCAGAGGCTGAATACGTGGATAAGTTTGCTAACCCTTTCCCTGCTGCTGTTCGAGGTAAGACTTCTAAACAGTCTTACACAATCCAGACATCAATGTTAGGGAAACTGTAACATTAACCTGTTCAAGTGACCATGTAAGGCTGCTTACACGTGTACATAACACATGGACTGGGCCCTGAATCAATCACAATACCTCAAACCGCCAGGCAGTTGGCTCAGGTCAAGAGACTCAGTGGTTGTCCATGTTGAACCAGTCTTGATTTAAGTAAAATTTGCTAATTTTTTCATTGAACAAAAAAAAAAACAAAACAAGGACCTGGACAAAACCTCCTTCAAATCCGGCACTTCTTAGGCTACATGCGCATGCTGCTTTTTTTCCTGCTTTTTTGCTGCTTTTTTGGCTGCAGTTTTGTCAGCAGAACTTTCTGACATCTGACTTCCCAGCAAAGTCTATGAGAAGTCAGATTTGTCATGCGCACACTGCAGTTTATTTGTCAGCGTTTTTTTTGTCAAAAGTTTGTGACAAAAAAAATGCACCATGTTCATTCTTCCTGCGTTTTTGTCAACATTTGTCACCCATTGAAATCAATGAGGGCATCAAAAACGCAGGAAAAATGCATGCTAATCAAAAGTGGTGGCATTTTACCTGCCTTTTACCTGCGTTTTTGCTAGCAAAAACGCAGGTGATTTGTCAGGAAGTGAGGTCAGGCAAGTGGTCCCGTCCCGTCCTCCACGTGTTCCCCGAAGTACCGCTGTCCCCAGGGGAGATGATGTGGAGGACGGGGACTATCAGCAGCGGCAGCGAGAGGGGGATGGACATTGGCAGCTGAAAACATTGATTTTTCCCTCTTGCTGCTGCCGCCGCTGATAGTCCCGTCCTCCACGTGTTCCCCGAAGTACCACTGTCCCCAGCATGCACGCACAGGGGAGATGATGTGGGAGGACGGGACTATCAGCAGCGGCGGCAGCGAGAGGGAAAAATCAATGTTTTCAGCTGCCAACGTCTATCCCCCTCTCGCTGCTGCCGCTGATAGTCCCGTCCTCCCCGTGTTCCCCGAAGTACCGCGGTCCCCGCACAGGGGAGATGATGGACCCCTCTTACCGCCACCGCCGCTGAAAGTCCCGGGCTCCACGCTCCTGCCGCCGGCTCCACGCTCCTGCCGCCGGCTCCACGCTCCTGCCGCCGGCTCCTGCCGCCGGCTCCACGCTCCTGCCGCCGGCTCCACGCTCCTGCCGCCGGCTCCACGCTCCTGCCGCCGGCTCCACGCTCCTGCCGCCGGCTCCACGCTGTAGCGCGATCAGCTGAGCTGTCAGAGGTTACTCGCGGCCACCGCTGGATTCGGCGGTGGCCGCGGGTAACCTCGGTGACAGCTCAGCTGATCGCGCGGCTGTCTTCATTAGCTGCGTGGAGGTGACCGGAGCGGCGGTGTCTGCTGCTTCTCCGGTCACCTCCATGCAGCAGAGTTGGATGCGACGCTGGAGCATGCTGGATTACGCCGGACATGGAGGGTTTGTCGGGGTTAATAAATTGGTAATGAGGGAATGTGTTTGTGTTTTTTATTTCTAATAAAGGATTTTTCGGGTGTGTGTGTTTATTTACTGTAATTTACAGATTAATCATGGAAGGTGTCTCATAGACGCCTGACATAATTAATCTAGGACTTATTGGCAGCTATGGGCTGCCAATAACTCCTTATTACCCCGATTTGCCAGCGCACCAGGGTAAATCGGGAAGAGCCGGGTACAGTCCCAGAACTGTCGCATCTAATGGATGCGGCAATTCTGGGCGGCTGCTGACTGATATTGTTAGGCTGGGGGGCTCACCATAACGTGGGGCTCCCCATCCTGAGAATACCAGCCTTCAGCCGTATGGCTTTATCTGGCTGGCATTAAAATTGGGGGGGACCGCACGCCGTTTTTTTTTAATTATTTATTTATTTCTAATTTTTTATTTTTCCAATTCAACAAGCTTTATGGGCTTGTTTGAACTGAAAAATACATGAAACAATTGTTGACAAAACTGCAGCCAAAAACGCACCAAAAAAGCAGCAAAATGCACCAAAAAAGCACCTACATTTTTTGTGACATTTCCAGGCTCTCTCTGACAAGGTGCAGTTTTGGTTGCAGTTTTGGCTGCAGTTTGTGAACACGAAAAAGAAGCAGCGTGCGCATGTAGCCTTATAGGGGCAGCACAGCTTATTTTCAATATTTACCAACTCTGCGAGCCCCATGAAGAGAGAGAAGATTGTAATACTGGGAAGTTTTCCCAAACTTAGAAAATTAAAGATTTCCTGGTACAGTACAGAACCAAATGCGTCATCTGTGGAAGGCAGACATGAGCTCAAGCGCGGCTCAGATTTTGGCTGTACAGTGAGGTTTCCTGCCTGAGAGCGGAGACACGGCCGGTTCTGCTGGTCATCACCATTACTTCTGTAGGGATGTGGAGTTCAGCTCATGGGTGGTAGTGTTATCTGGTGTCTCACTAAGGCTGGATTCACATGTCTGTGTTTTACAGTAAGTACTCGGACTTGAATGTCCAGACCTATTGTGAGGCTCCTGTTCCAAACCCATCAGCCTCATTTGTGCCTAGAAGTTCAAGTCATGATGATCCGCTGTTTATTTGTACATCGTGGGCAAATTGTGAAATGTGGACTTATGAATTCCGGCCAATACAGGAGGCCTGGAAGCAGGAGGTGGCTGTTGGGATCCCCTTCCATACCTATTAGACTAGTGTTGGATGAACTTTGTGGGTTCAGCTGACAGTCTATGTATTGAGGCATTGGACAATAACATCCAGGTTAAGGATCTGGGTTGTCGGATTCTGAATTTAGTCCTTTTATTCTGAGGTAATCCATCAGCAGAGATTGTGGCAGTGACTGTCTTGGAGCATACAGGAGTGTATGGGAGAGCCAGCCAAGGTGACTGCTTGTCAAAGGCCATTTAATGTGTATGGCGGGATTTGTATCTTCCAAGTTATTTTTATTATAAAATCACTGATGGGATAACCAATATTTTGGGTTTTATTTTTCCACTTTAATTAAAAAACAAAAAAATCTTAACTAAACAAAGATGTGTTTTTATTTTTTTTTTTTCTATTTTTTTAGGTGACAGCCATCGGTACTCTGTTAAACCAAAATTGTGCAACACCCTAAACGCACACGTTTTTATATGCTATTAGATATTAACGGTAGCATCAGAACAAGTTAGTGCTGTTGTAGGCAGATGCCGGTTGTATAACATGTAAGTCGGTCACACATTCTGGGTGCCACTTATATCACCCACTGGGCACTATTAAGCACCATGATGATGATGGTATTCTCTGCTAATCCATGGCTCCTCAGGAACTACACTTGGTGCATTGTGTCCCCTTTAACGTGTAACTCTGTTAGTCCTGGTTCACATGTTTTTTTGACCTTAATACTTGTAAGCCAAAACCAGGAGTGGGTGATAAATACAGAAGTGGTGCAGTTTTTTCTATTATACTTTTCCTCTGATTGTTCTACTCTTGATTTTGGCTACAAATATTGAGGTAAAAGCCTCACCACATACTCCGCGTATGAATGTGGCCTTATGAAGGAAAGTCTTGTCAGTATTATATTGTGGACTATGTGCACTGTGTGAGTGACTATGGCTTGAATTCAGTTTGATTTCTAAAAAGTAATGAAAATAGTGAGCGTGAAGTTTAGAAAAAAACCAACTGATCCCTTACAAGGTTTCCAAAGATTAATATTCTAATTCTTCTCCCCTCAGGGTTTGTCGATGACATTATTCAGCCATCTACCACTCGGATGCGCATCTGTCGTGATCTGGACGTCCTTGCAAGCAAGCATCAAGTGAATCCATGGAAGAAGCACGCAAATATTCCTCTATGAGGCAGCGCCAGTCAGTCGTGTACATTCCTGTCCGGAAATCACAAGCGCAAAATACAAGGACGTTAGTTTGTGTCAAACTGAGTGGCAAACACTAAAATCTGGGGACTGGTGATCGTCCTACACAGAGGCTTTTATCACTAGGGAGGAATCATGAGAACGGTGATTTATTTTAAGGTTTTCCAAAATTATGCAAAGTTGATCCTAAAATAAATGTTTCTAAGTGAAGAAATAAGTTACTTACCCAGAGAATCAGTCACATGACCACTGCAGCCAATCACTGGGCTCAGCTGTGATGTTGGCATTTACAGCACATTACCGCTGGGGCCAGTGACCGCTGGATGTGGCAATCACTTCTTATAGTATCAGGGGATACATGGGGTAAGTTACTTGTATACATTTTTTTTACATTCCCTATTTTAGGGCCAATTTGGTATAATCAAGAAAACCATTTAATGAACATTTTTTATTTTCCATTATAATTGCTATTATCAGTTTAAAATTCAGATTTCCATCCATGGTATACATGGCCTCTCCTGGTGTCGCGCCTCTCCTGTCCGTTTATAGTAAATCTTGTATCCCCATTGAGATAAGTCTGGAGCAATTCTTTTTTTTAAACTCCTGAAGTGAAATCTATGAATACACTGACAATGCGGATTACATCTCTTGGCAATACGATGTGTCTAACATACTGTAGCTTCAAAAATTGCAACAAACCTTCATTGTCAGGCATGGATTATAAAGAAAAACCAACCTGCATCACAATAGCACACTGATGCCATCAGCATTACTTACATAGTGTCTGTGTGCAGAGACGTCACTAAGAGATGAGGATTGAAGCCGGCCATACACACAAGGTTTCTGACGCCTGAACGGTGCTTTGGCCACTTATTAAGCAGACTCTCCCATACACAGCAGCACTTGCTCAGCTGAGCCCTCCTGTGTTCTGTCTGAGAGTGGACGACTGACAAGTTGGTGTGCGACTTATCTTTGGGACAGCAATGAAATCAGCAGTCTGAAATCAGACACCTCTGCTGACCATAAGTCACCTAATGCCGCCATACTAATTATACCGTTGGCCAAATTAGTTTTCTACGACTGCGGCTGACCCTAATCTGTGTATGGGGCCTTTAACTAATTGGCAATATATCTACACATTTCCAGGAAGTATGGCAGAATACAAAACGCAACCATAACATCACACACCCCAAAAAATGTTTTCTCCCTCCTCCTATCTCCCCTACCCCAAAACAATAACAGACCTCTACAGCTGCATGATACTACAGTGAGACTGACTGAGAATTCTCTGTTTCCACCAATCCCATAGACATGGCGTGAAATGTCAGTTAAGCATGTTTTCTATTCCAAGATCTACTAAAAGGGGTACTCCGGAGACATTATTCTAATGCCCATGCCTCAAACTTTAAAGATAACATTCATAGTGTTGTTTCGCATCGTGACAGTACCTGTATTCAGTGTGACACTGGATGTGCTCCTTGGTGCTCCTACACCCTTCTGGGACATTACATCACACATCAGGGGATGTGGCCTACTCCTAGTAGCTTCCCCCCCCACCCCCCACCCCCCCCCCCCCCCCCCCCCGGATATTTTCTTCCCTGCAGTCTGAGAACTGCTCCCTGATCTAGGACTGCAGAGACATTCAGGGGGCAGGCAGCTTCTAGATACCAGGAGAAGACCACACCCCTGATGTGTGATGTAACATCCCAAAAGGGAGCACCAAGGAGCAGCTGTCACACTGAATTACAGGTACTGTGAAGATGTGAAACGCCATTATGGATGTGATCATCTTTAGAGTTTGCGGGAATGGCCATTAGAAAATAGAATATGAATGAATGAATGAAAAAAAAAATAAAAATATATATATATATATATATATATATATATATATATATATATATATATATATATATATATATATAAAAATAATTTCATTCATATTCTTTTTTTTTTTATCTCCCTAAAGTACCCCTTTAAGAAACTAGGAGGTTGGGCTTCCCACTCTACTGATCAGGGGAGTCTCCAGCAGCCAGAAAGCTTTCATCTAAATTATGGACAGCTGATTAAACGACTGTCATGGTAAAATCCTTATAATAACCCTTAAATACTGATATTTGACGTCTATTATCTTTGTCCATAAATATGTTAGTTACATAATTTAGATGGACAGTGGCCACATTCAAAAAGCTATTGAATTACTGCAATACCTGTCCATTCATATTGCTATAACCATTTCTAACAAATTAAGTTTTAGTTCCAGTTTTGTTAAAGCCAGTTGGGACCATGAGGCAGTGGGTAGAGGCCTGGCAACAGGAGGCTGAAACTAGGCACAAAAAAAGTGCACCGCCAGCTCAGTTTCAGCTTCATGTCCTTACAAGACAGTTCTGACCTGCATTATGCTGTTGCTGTAGAACTTTAGTTTTTCCAGGTGCTACAGATGCTTACTGTCCCAGGGAGGACACACCACCATGTACTCCAGGAGTCTAAATGACCACAGATGCCATTTTATCCCTCGTCATCTGTCTTCTACAACTGCTGTTGTCCTTAAGGCTATCAAAGGGGTGACTGCTGGTGTTCAAGGACAATGGATAGGTGTGTAGTTTTGCCCATTGTACCTTGGAACTCTTTGGGATGCATCATTTCTGAGTGACCCACTGGATAAGAGAATAGACTCCCTTTAAGTGGTTTTTTGGGTTTTTCTTTGTCGCTCCATTGGGAGACCCAGACAATTGGGTGTATAGCTTCTGCCTCCGGAGGCCACACAAAGTATTACACTTTAAAAAGTGTAACCCCTCCCCTCTGCTATACACCCTCCCGTGCATCACGGGCTCATCAGTTTTATGCTTTGTGTTGAAGGAGGCACACATACACACAATGCTCCACATTTTAGTCAGCAGCAGCTGCTGATTATATCGGATGGAAGAAAAGAGGGCCCCTATGGGGCCCCCGGCATGCTCCCTTCTCACCCCACTGAGTCGGCGGTGCTGTTAAGGTTGAGGTACCCATTGCGGGTACACAGGCAGGAGCCACATGCCGTTTTCCTTCCCCATCCCTTAGGGGCTCTGGGGAAGTGGGATCCTAACCGGTCATCCAGCCACTGGGACCGGGCTCCCTCCGCAGCCCCTGGGGGAATCTGCCGGACAGGAGACGGAGTATCGTCAGGAACATGGCCCTGCATCTACAGGTACTCTGTGTCCCCGTTGGGACGGTGCATGAAGCACCTTGGCCTCAGACGCAGCTGCGACTGCGGTGTGGATTTTTTGTCTGGGACTACCGCGCCGACCGTGCCTGTTTGCCGGCCGCGGTTTTTACTTTAGTTCCCGGCTTTTGCGGCCTAGTGTGTTAAACTCCCGCCCCTGAGCCTGCCAGTCAGGGAGAAAGGCGGGACGGTCGGTATGATGCCGACAGTGAGGGCTGGAGCACACTTCGCTGTCCTCCGCCCCCCTCACTGATCACTATGGGCCACCAGGTTCCCGCACTTTTGCGGTTCCGCCCACGGCTCTCTCCTCCCCTCGGAACGCCGGCAGCCATTGTTAATTCTGCCGGTGGAGGATCTCAGAATCTGCTCCACTGCTCTGGGAGAGGGGGATCCTAACCGGTTGCCATGCACTGGGACCGGGCTCCATCCGCAGCCCCTGGGGGATTCTGACGGACAGGAGACTGGACATCATCAGGGACAGAGCCCTGCATCATAAGGTACTCTGTCCCCTGAGGGACGGTGCATGCAGCATCTGTGTTACAAATGCCGCAGCGGTTGCTGAGTGGTTTGTGAGACTGGGACTACCGCGCCGACCGCGCCATGTTTGCCGGCCGCGTTTTTAAATTTAGTCCCCGGCTCTTGCGGCCTAGTACCATATACTCCCGTTCTCGGGCCTGCCAGTCAGGGGTAACGACGGGACGGCCGACTGGACGTCGGCAGGGAGGGCTGGAGCATACGTTGGTATCCTCCTTCCCCCTCACTGAGCACTGTGGGGCACCAGTTTTCAGGTGCTGACCCCCCTTGGTGCCGCAGTGTGTATATATATATATATATATATATATATATATATATGTTTATTTATATGGTATATGATCTCACTGTTCGGCAGCATTATTTGCTTTTGGCTGTATACCCTCACTGATTACTCTGCGGACGACATGCTGTTGTCTGCTCTTAAAGAGTAAGGGTGCCAAGGCACTGGCTTATTTTACAACCTGTACCTCGTGTGCGGCTATATTACATACCCTCATTGTGTACAATGCTTGGCCCCGAGGGCACTCACTCAGCCGGAGCCTCCGGCACTGGTGGGACCCTCGGCCAGGTGGTACCGCCGGTTTCCACTGCACAGATGACAGGGACAGAGTTTGCATGTTGGAATCAGCAAATCTCTGAGTAGCTTTCACATTCCAGGACTCGGTCTATGGACAGAGGGTCTGCTAAGATACTGGAAGCCTTGCAGTCCAGACCGATAACACAGGGCCAGGGAGCTGTGAGTTCATCGCTCCCGGGTCCCTCTGGGTCGGTACAACAAGGGGCTCCTGGGGTAACACCCAGATCCCACGGTGAGAACTCCGTCACGGACCGCGGCCTCTGATAGGCTAAGCGGGCCCGCTGGGAACCTTCCCCGACTTCATCAGGAGTGCGTGTTTCGATCACTCTAACTCCAGAGGGGCCGTCCAGAAGCACAGAGCTTTACGGACAAGCGCTTACTAAGCGCCTTATTGACACGCGTTACCCTTTTCCCCCCTGACGTAGTTAAGGGTTGGGCTCAGTGTCACAGGGTGGATCCTCCAGTCTCTAGGCTGGCGGCTAGATCCGTAGTATTAGTGGCAGATGTCCATCTCTCACGAATGCCACTGACAGGCAAATAAAGCTTATGATGAAATCCATCTATGAAGCCATAGTCGCATCTTTTGCTCCAGCCTTCGCAGCCGTGAGGGCACTCCAAGCTATCTCAGCTTCTCTGGCTGAGATTATTGCGGTTGCACATACCTCTGTCCCGCAGGTTGTGTCCTTCACTTCTCAGGAGTAGGTTTTTTCGTTCTACGCCATGAACGCCGTTCCTGGACTCTGCGAGCCGTACAGCGGTAGCATCCACCAATTCGGTGGCAGTCTGCAGGGCCATGTGGCTACGTGAATGGAAGGCAGGCTCTGCTTCCAAGAAGTTCTTAACCGGTTTGCCATTTTCTGGCGACCGTTTGTTTGGCGAGCAATTGGATGAAGTTACTAGACAGTCCAAGGGAAAGGTCTCGTCCTTGCCCCAGTCCAAAGGTTTCAGTCATTTCGGTCCTCAGCAAAGTTCCGTTCCTCCACGTCCAACAGGTCAGAGGAGGGCTAGAGGAACTCTTCTGCATGGCGGTCTAAGTCACAAGGCGGCTTCCTCATGACTTCGGCCTCACCAAGACCGCGTCCTCGGTCGGTGGCAGGCTCTCCCGCTTTTGCGACGCCTGGTGGCCACATGTCCAAGACCGATGGGTGAGAGACATTCTGTCTCACGGTTACAGGATAGAGCTCTGCTCTCGTCCTCCGACTCGTTTCTTCAAAACATCTCCGCCCCCCGAGCGAGCCGATGCACTTTTTCAGGCGGTGAGCACTCTGAAGCCTCGATGTCACAAGGAGACTTCCTAGCATCAATTGACATCAAGGATGCTTATCTCCATGTGCCGATCGCACCCGAGCTTCAACGCTTTCTGCGTTTCGCCATCAGGGACGAACACCTTCAGTTCGTGGCACTGCCATTCGGCCTGGCGACAGCCCCACGGGTCTTCACCAAGGTCATCGCAGCAGTGGTGGCGATCCTACACTCTCAGGGCCACTCGGTGATCACTTACCTAGACGATCTTCTAGTCAAGACACCCTCCTGGGTGGCATGTCAACACAACCTGACCATTGCTCTGGAGACTCTCCAGGGGTTCGGGTGGATCATCAAATTTCCAAGGTCAAAACTGACACCGACCCAATCACTGACTTGCCTCGGGATGGAGTTTCATACTCTCTCAGCGATAGTGAAGCTTCCGCTGCATAGTCAGCGTTCACTACAGACAGGGGTGCAATCTCTCCTTCGGGCCCAGTCACCCCTTGAGGCGCCTCATGCACTTTCTAAGGAAGATGGTGGCAGCAATGGAGGCAGTTCCCTTGCGCAGTTTCGTCTGCGTCCGATTCTATCGGACACCGCAAATGGGACAGGAGGTCGACGTCCCTAGACAAGAACGTCTCTCTTTCCCTTGCAGCAAAACCTCTCTTCAGTGGTGTCTTCTTTCCACTTCCTGGGCGAAGGAAAAATCCTTCCGGCCCCCAGCCGGGGCTGTGGTCACGACGGACGCGAGTCTGTCAGGGTGGGGAGCGGTCTTCCTCCACCACTCGGCTCAGGGAACCTGGACTCCGACAGAGTCCTCCCTTCAGATCAATGTTCTGGAGATAAGGGCAGTGGATCTAACCCTAAAGGTGTTCCAGCGGTGGCTGGAGGGCAGGCAGATCCGAATTCAGTCGGACAACGCCACGGCGGTTGCGTACATCAACCACCAGTGCGGCACACGCAGTCGTCAAGCCTTCCGAGCAGTTCGGCGGATTCGGCTGTGGGCGGAAGCCACAGCCTCCACCATCTCCGCAGTTCACATCCCGGGCGTAGAAAACTGGGAAGCAGATTTTCTCAGTCGCCAGGGCATGGACGCAGGGGAATGGTCTCTTCACCCGGACGTGTTTCTAGACATCTGTTGCCGCTGGGGAACGCCGGACGTCGATCTAATGGCGTCTCGGCACAACAACAAAGTCCCGGCATTCATGGCTCGGTCCAAGGATCACAGAGCTCTGGCGGCAGACGCGCTAGTTCACGACTGGTCGCAGTTTCGACTGCCTTATGTATTTCCTCCTCTGGCACTACTGCCCAGAGTGTTACGCAAGATCAGGTCAGACTGTCGCCGCGCCATCCTCGTCGCTCCAGACTGGCCGAGGTGATCGTGGTACCCGGATCTGTGGCACCTCACGGTGGGTCAACCGTGGACACTCCCAGACCGACCAGACTTGCTGCCTCAAGGGCCATATTTCCTTCTGAATTCTGCGGCTCTAAACCTGACTGTGTGGCCATTGAGTCCTGGCTCCTAGCGTCATCAGGGATATTTCCAGATGTCATTGCCACCATGAGACAGGCCAGGAAACCAACGTCCGCCAAGATCTATCACAGGACTTGGAGGATCTTCTTATCCTGGTGCTCTGATCAGGGTTTTACTCCCTGGCCGTTTGCCTTGCCCACTTTTCTTTCTTTCCTTCAATCCGGAATGGAGAAGGGCTTGTCTCTCGGCTCTCTCAAGGGACAAGTATCGGCGCTTTCCGGTCCCACCTTACAAGCGTCCGTTAACACCCTCGGATCTTAACAGGGTGCTGACGACTCTTCAGAAGCCACTTTTCGAGCCGATGCGGGATCTCTCTATCTCGCCTTTCGCAAAGCGTGGCCTTCCTAGTGGCAGTCACATCACTCGGAAGAGTGTCTCAGCTAGCAGCGCTGTCATGCAAAGCCCCCTTCCTGGTGTTTCACCAGGATAGGGTGGTTCTACGTCCGGTCCCGGACTTTCTCCCTAAGGTATCCCCGCTTCATCTCAATCAGGATATCGTCTTACCCTCTTTGGGTCCACATCCAGTTCACCAATGTGAAAAGGATTTGCATTTATTAGATCTGGTGAGAGCACTCCGGCTCTACATTTCTCACACGGCGCCCCTGCGCCGGTCTGATGCGCTCTTGTCCTTATCGCGGGCCAGAGTAAGGGATTTCAGGTTTTCAAGTCAACCTTGGCTCGGTGGATCAAGGCACCGATTCTTGAAGCCTACTGTTCTTTTAGGCTTCCGATTCCTGCAGGGCTGAAGGCCCATTCTACCAGAGCCGTCGGTGTCCTGGGCATTGCGACACCAGGCTACGGCTCGGCAGGTGTGTCAGGCGGCTACCTGGTCGAGTCTGCACATTTTCACGAAACACTATCAGGTGCATGCCGATGATTCGGCAGATGCCAGCCTAGGTAGGCGACTCCTTCAGGCGGCAGTTGCCCACCTGTAAGAGGGGGCCGTTTTTCGGCTCTTTTTATCGAGGTATTCTTTTACCCACCCAGGGATTGCTTTTGGACATCCCAATTGTCTGGGTCTCCCAATGGAGCGACAAAGAAGAAGGGAATTTTGTTTACTTACCGTAAATTCCTTTTCTTCTAGCTCCTATTGGGAGACCCAGCACCCGCCCCTGTTCCCTTCGGGCTGTTGTTCTTTTGTGTACACATGTTGTTCATGTTGAATTGTTCTTTTGGTTCATGGTTTCAGTTCTCCGAACATCCTTCGGATTGAATTTACCTTAGACCAATTTATAAGTTTCCTCCTTCCTGCTTTGGCACCAAAACTGATGAGCCCGTGATGCACGGGAGGGTGTATAGCAGAGGGGAGGGGTTACACTTTTTAAAGTGTAATACTTTGTGTGGCCTCCGGAGGCAGAGGCTATACACCCAATTGTCTGGGTCTCCCAATAGGAGCTAGAAGAAAAGGAATTTACGGTAAGTAAACAAAATTCCCTTCTTTTTTAATAGCTCAGGTCCCACATTCTATCCTGTCTTTGCACCACCTTCAACAAACTATGCCCGGACTAAGCACCTTCACAAGAGTTTAAGAGCTACCTGCGGCGCCCCCAGGAAATAATCTCTTTCTGCACACCAAGAATTCTTTTATGAGGCTTCCATTCAAGTCAACCCAACTTTTGCAGCCCACAGCACACCCTCGATCTAGAGCTCAGATCCTGGTCTGCAGCTCTGAAATCCAAAAGGCTGCTTATTAAGCGCTTCCTTTTATAGGTGGTTGGTAGTGATAAGCAAGCATTACCATGCATGATCGGGTTCTCAGTAGTGATGAGCGAGTACTAAAAAGCTCGGGTGCTCGAGGCTCGGGCCGAGCATCCCAAGATACTCGTGTACTCGGCCCGAGCACCGAGCCCAATGTTATCCTATGGGGGACCCGAGTATTATTCTGAAATGACCACCGGCAGCATGTAGAAACCATAAAACTGTAAATTAAAAAAAAAAAACGTGCGTGTGTGTGTAAGCGTGCATATATATATACACGCGGAGTGGAGTGCAGGAGGGGCCGTAGCCGAGCGGGGAAGTGTCGGGCTAAAGGCACGGTCATGCTGTGAGGGCCGGCCAATCACTGCAATTCCACAACAGGGCTGTGGCATTGCAGTGGTCTGCCAGCCAATCCCTGCATAAGGGCTGGCTCTAAAAAGAGCGCCAACATGAAGACCACGAGTACAGCACGAGTATTGCGAGATTACTCGGTCCCCGCCGAGTAGCCCGAGTACAGTGATACTCGTGCGAGTACCGAGTAGTAACAAGCATACTCGCTCATCACTAGTTCTCAGTACTCATGATGAGCAGTCGAATTCTCAGCCACGCTCCACTTGTGTACAGAATACAGTGGGTACGGAAAGTATTCAGACCCCTTTAAATTTTTCACTTCGTTTCATTGCAGCCATTTGAAAAACTCATTTTTTTTTTTTATTAATGTACACTCTACACCCCATCTTGACAGAAAAGAAGGGAATTTTGTTTACTTACCGTAAATTCCTTTTCTTCTAGCTCTAATTGGGAGACCCAGACAATTGGGGTGTATAGGCTATGCCTCCGGAGGCAGCACAAAGTATTACACTCAAAAGTGTTAAGCCCCTCCCCTTCTGCCTATACACTCCCCGTGCTCCCACGGGCTCCTCAGTTTTGGTGCAAAAGCAAGAAGGAGGAAAAAGAATTATAAACTGGTTTAAAGTAACATCGATCCGAAGGAATATCGGAGAACTGAAACCATTCAACATGAATGACATGTGTACACAAAAAAACAGGGGCGGGTGCTGGGTCTCCCAATTAGAGCTAGAAGAAAAGGAATTTACGGTAAGTAAACAAAATTCCCTTCTTCTTTGTCGCTCTATTGGGAGACCCAGACAATTGGGATGTCCAAAAGCAATCCCTGGGTGGGTAAAATAATACCTCGTAAGAGAGCCGTAAAACGGCCTTTTCCTACAGGTGCGCAATCGCCGCCTGAAGGACTCGTCTACCTAGGCTGGCATCCGCCGAAGCATAGGTATGCAACTGATAGTGTTTCGTGAAAGTGTGCAGGCTCGACCAGGTAGCCGCCTGACACACCTGCTGAGCCGTATCCTGGTGTCTCAAAGCCCAGGACGCACCCACGGCTCTGGTAGAATGGACCTTCAGCCCTGAGGGAACCGGAAGCCCAGCCGAACGGTGGACTTCGAGAATTGGCTCCTTGATCCACCGAGCCAAGGTTGATTTGGAAGCCGGTGACCCTTTACGCTGGCCAGCGGCAAGGACAAAGAGTGCATCCGAGCGGCGCAGGGGCGCCGTACGAGAAATGTAGAGTCTGAGTGCTCTCACCAGATCTAACAAGTGCAAATCCTTTTCACATTGGTGAACTGGATGAGGACAAAAAGAAGGTAAGGAGATATCCTGATTGAGATGAAAGGGGGATACCACCTTAGAGAGAAAGTCCGGAACCGGACGCAGAACCACCTTGTCCTGGTGAACAACCAGGAAAGGGGCTCTGCATGACAGCGCTGCTAGCTCAGACACTCTCCGAAGTGAAGTGACTGTTACTAGAAAAAAACCCTTTCTGCGAAAGGCGTGAGAGAGAGAAATATCTCTCATTGTCTCGAATGGTGATTTCTAAAGAACCAGCAGCACCCTGTTCAGAATCCAGGGTTCTAACGTCAGCTTGTAAGAAGGAACGATGTGACAAACCCCCTGCAGGAACGTGCGTACCTGTGGAAGTCTGGCTAGGCGCTTCTGGAAAAAACACAGAGAGCGCTGAGACTTGTCCCTTAAGGGAGCTGAGCGACAAACCCTTTTCCAGTCCAGATTGAAGGAAGGACAGAAAAAATGGACAAGGCAAAGTGCTAGGGAGAAGAACCCTGAGCAGAGCACCACGACAGGAAAATTTTCCACGTCCTGTGGTAGATCTTGGCGGACGTTGGTTTCCTAGCCTGTCTCATAGTGGCAATGACGTCTTGAGATAATCCTGAAGACGCTAGGATCCAGGACTCAATGGCCACACAGTCAGGTTGAGGGCCACAGAATTGAGATGGAAAAAACGGCCCTTGAGATAACAAGTCTGGTCGGTCTGGTAGTGCCCACGGTTGGCCGACCGTGAGAAGCCACAGATCCGGGTACCACGACCTCCTCGGCCAGTCTGGAGCGACGAGGATGACGCGGCGGCAGTCGGTCCTGATCTTGCGTAACACACTGGGCAACAGTGCCAGCGGAGGAACACATAAGGGAGCTGAAACTGCGACCAATCCTGAACTAAGGCGTCTGCCGCCAGAGCTCTGGGATCTTGAGACCGTGCCATGAACGTCGGTACCTTGTGATTGTGCCGGGACGCCATGAAGTCGACGTCCGGCACCCCCCAGCGGCAACAGATCTCCTGAAACACGCCCGGGTGAAGGGACCATTCCCCTGTGTCCATGCCCTGGCGACTGAGATAATCCGCTTCCCAGTTTTCCACGCCTGGAATGTGAACTGCAGAGATGGTGGAGGCCGTGGCTTCCACCCACATCAAAATCCGCCGGACTTCCTGGGAGGCTTGCCGACTGCGTGTGCCGCCTTGGTGGTTGATGTATGCCACCACTGTGGAATTGTCCGACTGAATTCTGATCTGCTTGCCTTCCAGCCACTGCTGGAAAGCTTTCAGGGCAAGATACCCTGCCCGTATTTCCAGAACATTGATCTGAAGCGAGAACTCTTGCTGGGTCCACGTACCCTGAGCCCTGTGGTGGAGAAAAACCGCTCCCCACCCTGACAGACTCGCGTCCGTCGTGACTACTTCCCAGGATGAGGGTAGGAAAGATTTCCCCTTCGCTAATGAAGTGGGAATAAGCCACCACCGAAGGGAAGCTTTGGTCGTCTGAGAGAGGGAGACGGTCCTGACGAGGGACGTCGGCTTCCTGTCCCATTTGCATAGGATGTCCCATTGAAGGGGACGCAGGTGAAATTGCGCGAAAGGGACTGCCTCCATTGCTGTCACCATCTTCCCCAGGAAGTGCGTGAGGCGCCTCCCGGGATGTGACTGGCCTTGAAGGAGAGATTGTACCCCTTTCCGTAGTGACTGCTGTTTGATCAGCAGAAGCTTCACTATCGCTGAGAGTATGAAACTTCGTGCCAAGATATGTCAGCGATTGGGCCAGTGTCAGATTTGACTTTGGAGAATTGATGATCCACCCGAAACCCTGGAGAGTCTCCAGGGTAGCGTCAAGGCTGCGTTGGCATGCCTCTATAGAGGGTGCCTTGATCAGCAGATCGTCCAAATACTGGATCACCGAGTGACCCAGGGAGTGTAGAAGCGCTACTACAGTAGCCATAACCTTGGTAAAAACCCGTGGGGCTGTTGCCAGGCCGAACGGCAGTGCCACGAATTGCAGGTATTCGTGTCCTATGGCGAAGCGCAAGAAGCGCTGGTGCTCTGGAGCAATCGGTACATGGGGATAAGCATTTTTGATATCGATTGATGCAAGGAAATCTCCTTGGGACATTGAGGCGATGACGGAGCGGAGGGATTCCATCCGGAACCGCCTGGTTTTTACCCGTCTGTTGAGCAGTTTCAGGTCCAGGACCGGGCGGAAAGACCCGTCCTTCTTTGAGACCACCAACAAGTTGGAGTAAAAACCGTGGCTCTGATGCTGAAGAGGAACAGGGATCACCACTCCTTCAGCCGTCAGAGTGCGCCGCGTCTGCAGAGGAGCCTCGGCTCGCTCGGGAGGCGGGGATGACCTGAAGAATCGAGTCGGGGGACGAGAGGTAAACTCTATCTCGTAACCGTGAGACAGAATAACTCTCACCCAGCGGTCTTTTATTTGTGGCAGCCCGGTGTCGCAAAAGCGGGAGAGCCTGCCACCGACCGAGGATGCTACTAGCGGAGGCCGAAAGTCATGAGGAAGCCGCTTTGTTAGCGGCGCCCCCGGTGGTCTGTTTAGGACGTGACTTAGACCGCCATGCATCAGAGCTCCTTTGTCTTTCTGAGACCTTGTGGACGAGGAGAATTGGGACCTGCCCGCGCCCCGAGAGGAGCGAAACCTCGACTGCCCTCTCCTCTGTTGGGATATGTTTGGTTGGGACTGGGGTAAGTATGTATCCTTTCCCTTGGATTGTTTGATGACTTCATCCAGACGCTCGCCAAACAACCTGTCGCCACAAATTGGCAAACTGGTTAAGCGCTTTTTTGGAAGCAGAATCTGCCTTCCATTCCCGTAGCCATAAGGCCCTGCGGAGTACCCCCGAATTGGCGGCCGCAACCGCCGTACAGCTCGCAGAGTCCAGGACAGCACTAATAGCGTTGCCGAGGTTTGGGAGGTAATGGATGCCACTTGTGGCGCGGCCGTGTATGTGGCTGCTTCAATTTGCGCTTGACCTGCTGAGATAGCTTGTAGCGCCCATACGGCTGCGAATGCTGGGACAAAAGAAGCTCCGATAGCTTCATAGATGGATTTCAACCAGAGCTCCATCTGCCCGTCAGTGGCATCTTTGAGCGAGGCTCCATCTTCCACTGCAAGTAATGATCTAGCCCCCAGTCTGTGAGATTGGAGGGTCCACTCTGAGACACTGAGTCCAACCTTTAACCACGTCAGGTGGAAAAGGACAACGTGTATCCTTAAGGCGCTAAGAAAAAACGCTTATCTGGACAAGCATGGTGATTCTGGACTGCCTCTCTGGAATCAGAATGGTCTAGAAACATACTCGGTGTACGCTTGGGGAACCTGAAGCGGAATTACTCCTGCTGATAATCTGACTCCTCCGCCGGAGGAGCTGAGGGAGAAATATTATTATTATTATTATTATTTATTATTATAGCGCCATTTATTCCATGGCGCTTTACAAGTGAAAGGGTATACGTACAACAATCATTAACAGTACATAACAGACAACAAATATCCAGCATTTGATTGATGGACGCAATGAGATCGTTCACTATGGCGTCCCCGTCTGGAGTATTACGATTGAGAGCGCCCTCAGGATCAGAATCCTGATCAGCTGTCTCCGCATCATCAACCGGAGATTCCCCCCGCTGAGACCCTGAACAACATGATGTCGAGGGAAATTCTAAGCGAGCCCGCTTAGTCGGTCTGGGGTTGGGGTCTAAGTCAGAACCCTCAGCCTGGAAATTGTGTCCCGGGAGGACATTGTTGGTCCAATTGAGGGGGGCCAGGGAACAATGATTCGACAGAGTCCCTTTGCTGAGATACCGGCCTGGACTGCAAGGCTTCTAGTATCTCAGCCATAGTCTCAGAGAGTTTTGCAAACTCCATCCCCGTCATTAAGGACCGTGTCAACAGGTGTCTCCCCCTGGGCCCCTCTTAGCAGATGCTCTGGCTGAAGAAGAGAGTCACAGGGGCCACACATTGCACACAATGAGGGTCAATGGGACCTGCCGGCAGCTGGGTCGTACAAGCGGCGCAGGCAGCATAATAAGCCTGTGTTTTGGCACCCCTGTCTTTGTGGGCGCCATGCTATTGTTTTCCCTGATTAACACAAAAGGGTAAATAGCCATAATGAACTGTGCTCATACAGTGTAAAGTATATAGTAATAACACAGAATGTATCAATACACTACAGCACCATGGGGCTAACACCACAGGTGCTGCTTACCAGCCGCCTAAGGCGGTTGTGAGGCCACCAGAGACCGTGTCTGGGTCTCCCAGGGTTAATCCCTCTCTGCAGCGTCGGAGGAGCTGACAGGAAATGGCTGCGGCGTCCTGCCGAGAGAAGGGAGCCGTGGGCATCTCACACAGTGCACAGTGAGGGGAGTGGAGTATGCAAAGCATGCTCCAGCCCTCATGCTGCTCGTTTGTCCCTCTCTTCCGTGCAGCGTCCCGCCCTTCCCCCTGCCTGTCAGGGCTGAGGGCGGGAAAAAGGAAGCTAGGCCGCAAGAAAGCCGGGGACTCGAGTATAAGCGTCGCCGCCGTAAAAGCGCGGCCGACGCCGAAGTCCCCGGCGAACCACAAGTCCCAGGCGCGCCGCAGTTTCACATGGCAGCGGCGGTTAGCGCGGTAGCCCCTACATATAAACACACTCAGCGACGCTGAGTGTGTAATGGCACATATAGACCCGGTCAGCGCCGCGGTCCCCGGTGCACTAGCACACCCAGCAAAGCTGAGGTGTTGCCGTGCACGGTCCCTACAGGGATACAGAGTACCTTCAAGATGCAGGGCCATGTCCCTGAACGGTACCCGGCTCCTATCCAGCATGGTCCTCAGGAGCTGTGGATGGAGCACGGTCTCCTGTGCCTGGAGACCGATAGGATCCCACTTCACCCAGAGCCCAGAGGGGGATGGGGAAGGAAAGCAGCATGTGGGCTCCAGCCTCCGTACCCGCAATGGATACCTCAACCTTAACAACACCGCCGACAAGAGTGGGGTGAGAAGGGAGCATGCTGGGGGCCCTATATGGGCCCACTTTTCTTCCATCCGACCTGGTCAGCAGCTGCTGCTGACCAATCTGTGGAGCTGTGCTGTGCATGTCTGCCTCCTTCGCACAAAGCAAAAAACTGGGGAGCCCGTGGGAGCACGGGGAGTGTATAGGAAGAAGGGGAGGGGCTTAACACTTTTGAGTGTAATACTTTGTGCTGCCTCCGGAGGCATAGCCTATACACCCCAATTGTCTGGGTCTCCCAATAGAGCGACAAAGAAAACCTGAAATGTAGACATTTTTGCAAATTTATTAAACAAGAAAAACTGATCACATGGTCATAAGTATTCAGACCCTTTGCTCAGTATTGGGTAGAAACACCCTCCTTTTGAGCTAGTACAGCCACGAGTTTTCTTGAGAATGATGCAACAAGTTTTTCACACCTGGATTTGGAGATCTTCTGCCATTCTTCCTCGCAGAGCTTCTCCAGTTCCGTCAGGTTGGATGGTGAACGTTGGTGGACAGCCATTTACAGGTCTTGCCAAATAGGTGTCCAAAAGGGTATAGCAAATCTAGACTTGAAAACCATCATGATGACTTTCTGGAACACAAATGAGGAACTCTAACATCTAAAGAAGTTATACTACACAGATCAGGGTCTGGAGATGCACTTTGACTAGACACAGTGTGTCTTAGAGACTCGTCAGAGGATAAGAAGGAAAAGGACAGAGCTAGAGAAGACTCAGGTTAAACTGGAAGCAGAACCACCTGGTTCAGGAAAAATGGGTGAAGGAAAGAGAAGGCCCTGTGCACACTAGAAAATAGAATTTTCTTAAGAAAATTCCAGACCCTCTGAAAGATTACCGCATCTGCGGTAAGAAAAAAACGCAGCAAACCACACTCAAAAACTGCATGAGATTTTGCCACGGGTCATTCTCTGCGGTTTTTGACCATTATCTATGGCAAAAACCGCAGGTATCTGCAGAAAAGAAGTGACATGCAATTCTTTTTGCTGCAGAACACATGCAGCAAAACCTGTTGGTGAAAACAAAAGCGCAGTGTGTGCACAGCATTTTTTTTTTTTTTTTAACATTAGGTTTTGCTGGGGAAGGACTACTGCAAGGTTATGAATATTTTCTGCAGCAAAACCACGGTAAAAACCGCAGCGTGCGCATAGGGCTTAAGAAAACCAATAGAAAATGTAGCCAAAGACAATACAATAGTAAAATATAAATTTTTTATTAAAGATCATAATAAAAACAAACTGCAAGGGATAGTAATGAAAAAAATGCCGAGGCACCACAAGACTCAGACAGTGAATTGGAAACAGGAGATCAATAGATTGTATAAAGATATAAATATGTATTACATTCTAATTATCTGTCCCCATCAAGGGTATAACAGTAATTAAGATACATGTAAAACTTCAAAAACGTATAATCTAATTAACTGTTTGTACAGGCAAAAGGAGCCAAGGACAAATACCCAGGAGATCTTATCGTAGGGGTAAATTACCTGTCGCCATTAGCCACTGCTGTGGCACACCAACACGTGTTTCGGACGTAGCCTTCGTCAGGGTGGTGTGGTCACAGGTTGATCCATGATCGGAAAATTAGAAGCTTCTTAGAAAAAGAAAAAAAAAAAGGGTGACCAGGAAAATGGATATGGAAGTTTCCACGAGGTGTCTGCGAGAAGGTAGACTACCTCCAAGATGGTAGGTCAACCTCAGCACACCCAAATTCCTTGATCTTTACGGAACTAGAGGCAGAGTATGAAAAATCCAGGAGACCACAGGAGTGTCGGAGATACAGTTAGGTCCAGAAATATTTGGACAGTGACACAAGTTTTGTTATTTTAGCTGTTTACAAAAACATGTTCAGAAATACAATTATATATATAATATGGGCTGAAAGTGCACACTCCCAGCTGCAATATGAGAGTTTTCACATCCAAATCGGAGAAAGGGTTTAGGAATGTAATGTAATGCATAGCCTCCTCTTTTTCAAGGGACCAAAAGTAATTGGACAAGGGACTCTAAGGGCTGCAATTAACTCTGAAGGCGTCTCCCTCGTTAACCTGTAATCAATGAAGTAGTTAAAAGGTCTGGGGTGTGGTTTTGCATTTGGAAGCTGTTGCTGTGACCAGACAACATGCGGTCTAAGGAACTCAATTGAGGTGAAGCAGAACATCCTGAGGCTGAAAAAAACAAAAAAATCCATCAGAGAGATAGCAGACATGCTTGGAGTAGCAAAATCAACAGTCGGATACATTCTGAGAAAAAAGGAATTGACTGGTGAGCTTGGGAACTCAAAAAGGCCTGGGCGTCCACGGATGACAACAGTGGTGGATGATCGCCGCATACTTTCTTTGGTGAAGAAGAACCCGTTCACAACATCAACTGAAGTCCAGAACACTCTCAGTGAAGTAGGTGTATCTGTCTCTAAGTCAACAGTAAAGAGAAGACTCCATGAAAGTAAATACAAAGGGTTCACATCTAGATGCAAACCATTCATCAATTCCAAAAATAGACAGGCCAGAGTTAAATTTGCTGAAAAACACCTCATGAAGCCAGCTCAGTTCTGGAAAAGTATTCTATGGACAGATGAGACAAAGATCAACCTGTACCAGAATGATGGGAAGAAAAAAGTTTGGAGAAGAAAGGGAACGGCACATGATCCAAGGCACACCACATCCTCTGTAAAACATGGTGGAGGCAACGTGATGGCATGGGCATGCATGGCTTTCAATGGCACTGGGTCACTTGTGTTTATTGATGACATAACAGCAGACAAGAGTAGCCGGATGAATTCTGAAGTGTACCGGGATATACTTTCAGCCCAGATTCAACCAAATGCCGCAAAGTTGATCGGACGGCACTTCATAGTACAGATGGACAATGACCCCAAGCATACAGCCAAAGCTACCCAGGAGTTCATGAGTGCAAAAAAGTGGAACATTCTGCAATGGCCAAGTCAATCACCAGATCTTAACCCAATTGAGCATGCATTTCACTTGCTCAAATCCAGACTTAAGACGGAAAGACCCACAAACAAGCAAGACCTGAAGGCTGCGGCTGTAAAGGCCTGGCAAAGCATTAAGAAGGAGGAAACCCAGCGTTTGGTGATGTCCATGGGTTCCAGACTTAAGGCAGTGATTGCCTCCAAAGGATTCGCAACAAAATATTGAAAAAAATATTTTGTTTGGTTTATTTGTCCAATTACTTTTGACCTCCTAAAATGTGGAGTGTTTGTAAAGAAATGTGTACAATTCCTACAATTTCTATCAGATATTTTTGTTCAAACCTTCAAATTAAACGTTACAATCTGCACTTGAATTCTGTTGTAGAGGTTTCATTTCAAATCCAATGTGGTGGCATGCAGAGCCCAACTCGCGAAAATTGTGTCACTGTCCAAATATTTCTGGACCTAACTAACTGCTGAGCATCGCAGGATGTGGATACCCATTGAGGAGTCCTGTAACTCACCCTGGATGACATCAAACTGAGGTAGAGGGCGGCCCTCTGACACTGAACATGGATGATAGTTGTAAGATAAGAATACCACCTCTCCTGTCAAAAGTCCTTCACAGGTAGGAAGTTGGCAGTCCAGATATTACTTTGGGAATGAGAATTGCTGAAAAACAAGGGTACACATTGTTCAAGCCATGGCCAGATGCATCAGCCGAGGCAGATAGGATTTTACCTTAGTGAATTAAGAGTAGTGACGATAAGAGCAGAAGCGACAGAGAGAAAGATCTTCCAAAAGAAGGAAAGTCAAGAAAATGTCTCTGAGTCCCAGATGAAGAGAGGAGAGAAGCCTTACTGATCTTATCATCGATCCTAAATTGTGGATACTGGAATAAGTTCTACAATTTAAGGAGACAAGAGTCCTTTAAAAAGGAAACTTAAAAGAATTAGGAAGGTCTCAAGTAGAACACCACGTCCCAGCAACACTAAATGACTTGATGGGTCTAATATACCTAGAGAATTGCTTGTGAGAAGTGGTTCGCTTGGGAGAAGTAGAACATGGGGCCAAAGAACAGAGCAATTGAAGACCAAAAAGAGTAGGAAACTCTCCTACCGAGAGAAGGCCTCCTGCACGTGTGGATAGAAATGTGTTCCAAGCAACTACACTCCGTCAGAAGAAACTATCTTGATCTATTGTGAGCGAACCTGAATGGAAAAAATGCTTAGACTTGTAGAGTCTTGCAGCAGGATGAGGAGAAGAGCCTGGAAACCTGTGTGAACAGGATAAGATTAAGATCCCTCTGTAGCATATGCCGCTGACTTGAGCCTCATAAGGACACTGGGGAAGAATCTAAGCTGAAGGAAAACACTGCAAACTGACAGTGAAACTCTAGGACTTTTGGTGGTCCAGGAAAGTAATTGAGCAGAGGTATCTTAAAGACCGTGAGATGGAAGTAACCACAGGTTCCCTGGAGGTTATTCTGCGATAACAAAGGCTCCATAATTCAGTATTTTTAAAGGGTTCGGTACGAGCCTGAAATGTGTAAATAAATCTAATGAAGCATTATCACAAGTGGATCTAATCTTTCACAGCAGCGCGGTCCACAACAAAGTCTATCTACAACTTTTCCTAATGTACGTGATTTTCTTTTCTGCAGCTGTGACTGCAGCAGCTAAATAATCTATGAGCATTTATTGGAGTTATGATATACACTGTGTGCAGAATTATTTGATCACATGATACATTTTATACATGTTGTCCTACTCAAAGCTATATAGGCTTGAGCGCCAACTACCAATTAAGTAAATCAGGTGATGTGCATCTCTGTAATGAGGTGTGGTGTAATGACATCAACACCCTATATAAGGTGTGCTTAATTATTAGGCAACTTCCTTTCCTTTGGCAAAATGGGTCAGAAGAGAGATTTGACGGGCTCTGAAAAGTCCAAAATTGTGAGATGTATTGCAGAAGGATGCAGCAATCTTGAAATTGCCAAACGTTTGAAGCGTAATCACTGAACAATCAAGAGTTTCATGGCAAATAGCCAACAGGGTCGCAAGAAGCGAGTTGGGAAAAAAAAGGCGCAAAATAACTGCCCATGAATTGAGGAAAATCAAGCGTGAAGCTGCGAAGATGAAATTTCACACCAGTTTGGCCATATTTCAGAGCTGCAATGTTACTGGAGTATCAAAAAGCACAAGATGTGCCATACTCAGGGACATGGCCAAGGTAAGGAAGGCTGAAAAACGACCACCTTTGAACAAGATATAGATCTACAAGATATAGAGACATAAGATAAAAAGTCAAGACTGGTCTTGATTTTTCAAAGGCTTTATGGACTGATGAAATGAGAGTGAATCTTGGTGGGCTAGAGGCTGGATCAGTAAAGGGCAGAAAGCTCCACTGATGCCAGCAAGGTGGAGGTGGGGTACTGGTATGGGCTGGTGTGAAGCTCAACTCCCAGACCTACTGCCAGTTTCTGGAAGACAACTTCTTCAAGCAGTGGTATAGGAAGAAGTCGGTATCGTTCAAGAAAAACATGATTTTCATGCAGGACAATGCTCCATCACATGCATCCAACTACTCCACAGCGTGGCTGGCCAGTAAAGGTCTAAAAGATGAAAAAATAATGACATGGCCCCCTTGTTCATCTGATCTGAACCCCATAGAGCACCTGTGGTCCCTCATAAAATGGGAGATCTACAGGGATGGAAAACAGTACACCTCTCGGAACAGTGTCTGGGAGGCTGTGGTGGCTGCTGCACGCAATGTTGATCGTAAACAGATCAAGCAACTGACAGAATCTATGGATGGTAGGCTGCTGAGTGTCATCACAAAGAAAGGTGGCTACATTGGTCACTAATTTTTGGGGGTTTTGTTTTTGCATGTCAGAAATGTTTATTTCTAAATTTTGTGCAGTTATATTGGTTTACCTGGTGAAAATAAACAAGTGAGATGGGAATATATTTGGTTTTTATTAAGTTGCCTAATAATTCTGCACAGTAATAGTTACCTGCACAAACAGATATCCTCCTAAGATAGCCAAATCTAAAAAAAACAAACCACTCTAACTTCCAAAAATATTAAGCTTTGATATTTGAGTCTTTTGGGTTGATTGAGAACATAGTTGTTGATCAATAATAAAAAAAAAATCCTCTAGGGTATGTGCGCACGTGTGCGCTCTGCACCGCACCTAAGGTGCGCTTCAGAGCGCAGCTGAAAAGCTCCGTTCTGAAGCGCATGGTGCCGGCAGAGAACGTGCGCTCTGCATGCTGCCTCTCCCTATAGACAGCATGCAAACCGCACGAAAGAAGTGACATGTCACTTCTTAGAACGCAGCGATTCGGGCAGCAGCCGAATCGCTGCGTTCTAATAGGCCACGTGCGCAATAGATTGTGCATGGGACGCAGGACAGTGCAGAACGCAGCGTAACTGCATGCAATACGCACACGTGTGCACATCCCCTAAAAATACGACTTTCTTAATAATTCTGCACACGGTGTATTTTATATGTTCTTTCTTATTTTCTTTCTTTATATCTCTCTTATCTGTTCCATCTATTTATCTTTCTATATCAATCTATAATTTTTCAGGCTTTGCCCATCTTTCACACATTAAAAAATCATTAATTTCAGTATCATGCATTTTTTTTTTACCGGTACCAGTCGCACGGATGTCTCAAGTATGCAAACACGGACATCACACGGATGACCATACCGGCACGTGTGGCTTGCACCTTTTTAAACACGAATGTCTGAAAGGGCCTTAATTTGTCTCAGGCCCCCTTCACACGTCCGTGAAAAACACGCATGTGTGTTACGGGCCGTTTTTCGGGTCCATGTCCCGTTTTTTGTGTCCGTTTTTATGGTCCGTGTGGCACCTGTGTGAATTGCGTATGCTAGCCGTGTTTGTGTGTAGAACGTCCGTGTGTGCGTGTGGAATTAACGTGTATGTGTACGTGGAATGTCCGTGTGGAATGTCCGTGTGTGTGATGCACAATGTCGTTTATAAATGTCGGCTGACAGCAGACAGAGTTGCGCGATGAGAATGAACTCGGGTGAACTTCACCCGACTTTATCCTCATACCGCGGCTCTGTCTGTGTCGAGTACTGATTAGCGGTCACCTGTGAAGGATTCACCGGTGACCGCTAATCCCCCGAGTGACTGAAGTTTCCCCCCCTCTCTCATACTCACCGTTCCTCGATCCCCGGCGCGGCGCTGCACGGCATTCACACTGCTGCGGTGGCTTTAACTATTTTGAAAAAGCCGGCCGCTCATTAAACAATCTCCTATTCCCTGCTTTCCCCGCCCACCGGCGCCTATGATTGGTTGCAGTGAGACACGCCCCCACACTGAGTGACAGGTGCCTCACTGCACCCAATCACAGCAGCCGGTGGGCGTGTCTATACTGTGCAGTAAAATAAATAAATTAAAAAAAAACGGCGTGCGGTCCCCCTCAATTTTAATGCCAGCCAGATAAAGCCATACGGCTGAAGGCTGGTATTCTCAGGATGGGGAGCTCCACGTTATGGGGAGCCCCCCACCCTAACAATATCAGTCAGCAGCCGCCCAGAATTGCCGCATACATTATATGCGACAGTTCTGGGGCTGTACCCGGCTCTTCCCGATTTGCCCTGGTGCTTTGGCAAATCGGGGTAATAAGGAGTTAATGGCAGCCCATAGCTGCCAATAACTCCTAGATTAATCATGCCAGGCGTCTCCCCGAGATACCTTCCATGATTAATCTGTAAGTGACAGTAAATAAACACACACACCCGAAAAAATCCTTTATTAGAAATAAAAACACAAACATATACCCTGGTTAACCACTTTAATCAGCCCCAAAAAGCCCTCCATGTCCGCCGGAATCCAGGATGCTCCAGCGTCGCATCCAGCGCTGCTGCATGGAGGTGACCGGAGCTGCAGCAGACACTGCCGCTCCGGTCACTTCCACGCAGCAAATGAGGTGAGTAACGCGATCAGCTGAGCTGTCACTGAGGTTACCCGCGGCCACCGCTGGATCCAGTAACAGCGGGTAACCTCAGTGACAGCTCAGCTGATCGCGCGGCTGTCTTCATTAGCTGCGTGGAGGTGACAGGAGCGGCTGTGTCTGCTGCAGCTCCGGTCACCTCCATGCAGCAGAGCTGGATGCGACGCTGGACCATCCTGGATGATGCCGGACATGGAGGGCTTTTTCAGGCTGATTAAAGTGGTGAACCAGGGTATATGTGTGTGTTTTTTATTTCTAATAAAGGATTTTTTCTGGTGTGTGTGTTTATTTACTGTAATTTACAGATTAATCATGGAGGGTGTCTCATAGACACCTGACATGATTAATCTAGGATTTAGTGGCAGCTATGGGCTGCCAATAACTCCTTATTACCCCGATTTGCCAAAGCACCAGGGCAAATCGGGAAGAGCCGGGTACAGCCCCAGAACTGTCGCATATAATGTATGCGGCAATTCTGGGCGGCTGCTGACTGATAGTTAGGGTGGGGGGCTCCCCATAACGTGGAGCTCCCCATCCTGAGAATACCAGCCTTCAGCCGTATGGCTTTATCTGGCTGGCATTAAAATTGGGGGGGACCGCACGCCGTTTTTTTTTAATTTATTTATTTTACTGCACAGTATAGACACGCCCACCGGCTGCTGTGATTGGGTGCAGTGAGGCACCTGTCACTCAGTGTGGGGGCGTGTCTCACTGTAACCAATCATAGGCGCCGGTGGGCGGGGAAAGCAGGGAATAGGAGATTGTTTAATGAGCGGCCGGCTTTTTCAAAATAGTAAAAGCCGCCGGAGCAGTGTGACTGCCGTGCAGCGCCGCGCCGGTGATCGGGGAACGGTAAGTATGAGAGAGGGGGGGAAACTGACCAACAGACTGTGAGAGAGGGACAGACAGAGAGACCGACCGACGGACTCAGGGAGATTGACCGACATACACAGAAATAGAAAGAATAGCCGACATCACTAGAAATAAAAACACCAAACGGACACGGACAATAGGTAGATGCATACGTGTTTACTAACGTGTGTGCACATACCCATAGACTTTCATTGTGTCCACGTGTGCGTGCTCCGTGCAGATAACGGACATGCATCCGTGCAAACACATACGGATCACGGACACGCACACGGACATAATGAAATAACGCACGTGTGACCACAATCATAGATTAACATTGGTGCACGTTTGGCCGTGTCTCCGGTATATACGGAAACGGACCAAACACGCACGTGTATCACGGACGTGTGAAGGGAGCCTCACACAGAGCATGTTCTAACCTATTGTGGGATGTGTGCCCCTCTGTCCCCAGTATGCTGTGCCGGCTCATAATTGATAATTCAAGAAAAACATAATTTTCATGCAGGACAATGCTCCATCACATGCATCCAACTACTCCATAGCGTGGCTGGCCAGTAAAGGTCTATGGATGGTAGGCTGTAGAGCAGGGGTGGGGAACCTTTTTTCTGTTGGGGGCCATTTGGAAATTTCTACCAACCTTCGGGGGGCCGCACAAAATTATCAATGTTTAAATGACCCTGCTATATTGGGTGAAACAATTAATTGGCTGAGGGCACAGGCACCTCACGCGGAGCTGCGCAGCACACAGGACTGGGTGATTGGCAGCACACAGGACTGGGTGATTGGCAGCACACAGGACTGGGTGATTGGCAGCACACAGGACTGGGTGATTGGCAGCACACAGGACTGGGTGATTGGCAGCACACAGGACTGGGTGATTGGCAGCACACAGGACTGGGTGATTGGCAGCACACAGGACTGGGTGATGGGCAGCACACAGGACTGGGGGGGGCTGCACACAGGACTGGGGGGGCTGCACACAGGACTGGGTGATGGGCAGCACATAGGACTGGGGGGGCTGCACACAGGACGGGGGGATGCACACAGGATTGTGTGGGGGGTGCACACAGGATTGTGTGGGGGGTGCACACAGGACTGGGGTGGCTGCACACAGGATTGTGTGGGGGTGCACACAGGACATTGGGGGGCTGCACACAGGACTGGGGGAGGGGTGCACACAGGACATTGGGGGGCACACTGTGCTGAGAGTTTCATGCAACTCTGGGGGAGAGGGTTTACAGAACTGGGGTTTAGGCACAAAGCATTGGGCAGGGCACATAGCAGCAGAGGGTCGGCGCTGGACTCACAGCAGCATTGCATTCACATCACCGGAGTGCAGGAGCCGGACACACTGCATCAGAAGGAGAAGGCGGGCACTGATCTCCGGAGGGCAGGGGGCGTGCACAGAACGCTGGAAGCTGTGAGGCTGCTGTGGACCCACCCACAAAGTAAGCACTGGCCGACGGGAGAACACATTGCAGCACAAACAGCAATGTGTGGATTTAAAGGGCCGGCGGCAGCAAGACCGCGGTGACAGCACGAGCACTGCCTCCCCCGGGAATCTGCCCGGGGGCCACATAAAAGGTCATGGCGGGCCGCAGGTTCCCCACCCCTGCTGTAGAGTGTCATCATAAAGAAAGGTGGCTATATTGGTCACTAATTTTTGGGGTTCTGTTTTTGCATCTCAGAAATGTTTATTTCTAAATTTTGTGCAGTTATATTGGTTTACCTGGTGAAAACAATCAAGTGACATGGGAATATATTTGGTTTTTATTAAGTTGCCTAATAATTCTGCACAGTAATAGTTACCTGCACAAACAGATCTCCTACTAAGATAGCCAAATCTAAAAAAAACCCCACTCCAACTTCCAAAAATATTAAGCTTTGATGTTTATGAGTCTTTTGGGTTGATTGAGAACATAGTTGTTGATCAATAAAAAAAAAAAAAAATCCTCTAAGCTACAACTTGTCACCCGATCAGGTGACCAACCTCCCCCCCCCCCCCTTTCACTTTTAAAATGCAATATTAGCCTATGTGCACTTGTCTCCCCATTTTTCTTTTCTAGAAGGCTCCATAGTGGAAGCCGTAGAGGAATAAGTCTTTATGCAAGCTTGAGAACCAAACTGGAGCAAGCGGTACCGTCTAAGCACTGGACCCAGAAAAGATGGAAAATTAAAAATTCTGAGAGACTTTCTGATAGAAAAAAGGGGTTTCTAGCGTATGGGGAAACTGGCCAAGGGATGAGAGATGCTGACCCTTGTCTGTTTCAGTCTGGCTGAAAAGTGAGAAGTGAACAGATCTTCTGAACGTAGTAGAATCCTATCCTGAGACGTTCCACAGTACGACAGATTTTCACAATTATGTACAGAACTGTCCACAGCTGTAAGGCGGGAATAACGGCTGTCATATCTACAATTTGCTCTGCAAGGGCCAACAACTCGTGGAAGAGACCCCAGAAGGATGCCTGGCAATCAGACTAGTTGTCTGGCTCAATCACAGAATCTAGTACACATAACCGGTAATATTATGTTTTACAAGAAAGGCATCTGGGCGCTTCTTGAATTTCAGTAATAAAGCAACCAACAGCATTATGTGGCAGAGATCCATAGTCTCATTGCTCTTACAGTAAAGAATCTGCGTCTGCAATGATTAAACCTTCTTTCTCTATCGTTTCATTGGGGGACACAGGACCATGGGTGTATGCTGCTGTGACTAGGAGGCTGACACTAAGTAAACAGAAAAACAGTTAGCTCCTCCCTAGCAGTGTACACCCTGAGACGGATCTACGCCAGTTTTTTGCTTAGTGTCGTAGGAGGCTGAAGTAGGCCCATATCTTTTTCTATTTGGGCCAACCTCCGCCAATTGTCTTTTTTCTGTTTGGCGTCGCTCAGCTTTCTCATGTTCTAATTTTTTTCTTACTATGCAGGGTTAGTCTCTGCAACAGAGAGCACCCCTCACCTGCTCCATCCCTCTGGGTACCGTCCCCAGGGGTGCAGAGGCTCGAGACGTCAGGCCCTCTCCCCCATCCATCCCTACGGTACAGTCCCAGGGTTGCTTGGGGTTGAGTTCTCACGGGCACACTCCCCGTCCTCCCCTATGGTACCGTCCCAGGGGTGTTTCTGGGTGAGGCAGCTGCGGCTCTCTGCAACCCCAGGCCTTCCCATCCAATGCCCAGGCCCACAGAGATCCGGGGCCCAGGGAGAGGATCACAGGCACTGCAGCGCAGGAGCACTCAGCAGTGCTACATCTCCCCAGCGTACCCCCCAGTGTCTCCCAGGGGTGTACCGCACTCACCGTGCGGGCACAGCAGACCGGCAGCAAGTCATGGGGCCGAAGATCACAGCGACGCCGGCAGGACGCAGGTAAGTCTTTTTTCCTTAACGGTCAGCGCCCTGCTCCCGGCGGCCACCCGCAAATTTAGTCCCCAGTCTGGGCCTACCTCAGGTCCGAGCGCCCCGCACCCCGCTCGCGTGCGCGCTTTTCCCCGGCCCCACGCCCCCTGCATACTCTGCCCGGATACAAGGTTCGGCCAGCCCCCGTGCACGCCCACTCCCGACAAGAGAAAAAAAAAAAGCCCGTGTTTTTCTTCAACGGCTCTCCATCCTCGACGGGAAGCGTGCCTGTTATCAGCCAGCACCCTGCTTATCTCCCGGTGCCGTCCCCGCAGCTCGGAGACCTCTGCTGACCTGGGAAGGACACAGGACCTGGGTGAACGCTGCTCCTGCATAGGAGTAGACTGTATCTTTACATCTTTTTTCTTCTCCTATCTCCTGGCTCCTCCCTAGGGTCACTAGTGAGAGTTTTCCTGAGCACCCATGCCTAATTCTAAGTCATTTCGATCCAAACAGGCCCCATTTATAATGTATTTTGCGTGCACATCCTGCAAGGAAAAATTCTCCCAAGGTCAGGCTACGCCCCTCTGCTCGGCTTGCGTCCCCGGCTCACAGTTCACGCAGACTTCCCCAGATGCCGCCAGCACCTCCGTCACCGTCGCTACGCCAACTGTGCATGACGCGCCAATGTGCCCCCTCCCCCGGACTGGTTGACTTATCTGGCCCAGTCGGTAGACTCACTTTCAAGGGCGTCGCTGACCATCGCGCAGGCGTTGCTATCCCTACCGATGTCCGGCCATGTCCCTCAAGTTCAGCCGGCTCAGGACGACAATCTGTCTGATCCAGACCCTGCCACTGGAGCTCAGAAGCGGACCCGCCGGGTCTCCTCTTCAAATTCTTCCCAGAGGTCTCTCTCACTTCCGGGTCCAAATTACCACTCGTCTCCGGAACCGTCCAACCTCTCAGGAGGGGAGTCGGATGCAGCCTTGCTACTGGATTCAGATCAGACAGCCGATATCAGGTGCATGGTGGATAGTCTGGTGGAAGCAGTAAATCAAACACTGTAGGTCCAAAAGGACTCCGGTTCCACCCAGAGCTCGCATGTATCCTTCAAACGGGTTAAGCGTGCCCGTCCAGAATTCGCTGAGATACTACGCAAGCACAGACGACAACAACCAGACAAGATGTTCACCAATGGTAAGTCGATTGATTTACACTATCACTTCCCTGAGGATTTCAGGAAGGAATGGGCAGGCTCGCCTGTAGTTGACCCTCCTGTGTCCCGCCTTTCGTCCCACACAGTACTATCTCTCCCGAATGGGGCATCTCTCAGAGACGCCACGGATCGAAACATTGAAAGATTCGCCCGTTCAGCCTTTGAGGCGGGGGGGGGCGCGGTCCTTTCGCCGCCGTTTGGGTCGCAAAAGCCATGGTGTCCTTGGCCGATACTCTCTGTAGGGGTCTTCGTGCTGGTTCTAGCAATCCTGAGTTTGTCAAGCACAGATTGCTCTCGCGGGTGAGTACATAATCAATGCATCCCTATCAGCGGCCAACTGCGCAGCACAAACGGCTAGCAACATGGTGGCCATCCGTCGGGCGATCTGGCTCAGAGCCTGGAATGCGGATGCGGCCTCTAAGAAATCGCTTACCGCCCTCCCCTTTGCAGGAGGTAGTCTGTTTGGGGACAGGCTAGATCAGATTATCACCGAGGCTACAGGAGGTAAGAGCACCTCTCTCCCACAACTGAGACCTAGACGTATCCCGCGTCGCCAGCCAACCCCAAGGTTCCAGTCCTTTCGCAGCTTCAGTTCCCCAACACATCCTAAGAGAAACAGATCCCCGCAAAGAAACAGGAAGAATCAGTCTTTCAAAACAAACCCTTTCTGGCGTTTTAGGCCACACCAGGCATCCAAGTCGACATCAAGGTCACAGCGTTTCCCCGCTAAATGACTCAATGTCTTCGCGCGCCAGCGCAGGCAGATCAGGTGGGGGGATGCCTGTCTCGCTTCCAACACGTCTGGCTGCCTTGGATCACGGACGCCTGGGTCAGAGAAATTCTAAACTCAGGATACAAAATAGAGTTCACATCAATTCCACCGTCGCTTTTTCCCCTCTCATCCTCCAGAGTCAGACGCGCAAACTCGTCCTTTTTTTCATGCCATCGAATCTCTTCTCCGCACAGGAGTAGTAATTCCAGTCCCAACTTCAGAACGATTAAAAGGAGTCTACTCAAATCTTTTTGTAGTCCCCAAAAAAGATGGCACTGTGCGTCCTGTTCTCGACCTCAAGCTTCAAAACAGATACGTCGGACTCCGGAAGTTTCGCATGGAGTCGCTCCGATCTGTGATTGCCTCCATGGAGGTCGGCGAATTCCTTACTTCTTTGGACATACAGGACGCCTATCTGCACATACCAATAGCGCAACAGCACCAGAAATTCCTTCACTTTGCAGTAGCAGAAGATCATTACCAGTGTACTGCTCTATCTTTCGGCCTCGCTTCTGCACCACGAGTGTTTAGAAAGGTCATGGCTGCTGCCATGTCTATCCTCCACTCCAGAGGGGTTTTGGTGATTCCGTACCTGGACGACCTGCTGATCAAGGGGTCATCTTTCGATGACTGTCTCCTAAGTGTTCAAGTCACCATCGATACTGGTCTCGACTAGGCTGGCTCATCAATTGGAAGTCGTCCTCTCTGACCCCGGCCTGCCGGATTACCTTCCTAGGCATGGAGTTCGACACCATCCAGGGGCGCGTGTTCCTCCCGCAGGAAAAAATTGTCTCCCTCCAAAGAGACCTCAAGATCCTCCACCACTCTGGTGCGGTGTCCATACGTTTTGGCATGAGAGTCCTCAGTCGGATGGTGGCTGCAATAGAGGCGGTTCCGTTTGCCCGCTTCCACCTTCGTCCCCTTCAGCTAACCCTGCTGAATAAATCGGACAAATCTCTATTTACTCTGGATCGCAGGATCCATCTGTCTCCGGAAATCCGTCGCTCGCTTCTGTGGTGGACCAGCGGCCCAAATCTATCCAGGGGAAGGTCATTCCTACCATTGCACTGGCAGACAGTCACCACCGATGCCAGTTTTCTGGGCTGGGGAGCGGTGTTTCAACAACACACGGCTCACGGTCGGTGGTCCTTCCAGGAGAGCCGGCTCCCTATCAACATCTTGGAGATCAGAGCCATCCTACGAGCCCTGCAGAAGTTCCAACACTTTATAAAAGGATCTCCAATCAGGATCCAGTCGGACAACGCCACAGCGGTGGCGTACATCAACCACCAGGGCGGCACAAGGAGTGTCAAGGCGATGAGAGAGGTAAAGAAGATCATCCAGTGGGCAGAGGAGAATTGGGCAGCAGACATCCTCAGCAGGCAAGGTCTGGCATCAGGCGAATGGTCTTTCAACAGGGAGGTTTTCGAACAGATCTGCCACAGATGGGGGACTCCGGCTGTGCACCTGATGGCCTCTCGGTTCAACAATCAAGTTCCACAGTTCATCTCCCGTTATCACGACCAGCGGGCGTTAGGAGTCGACGCTCTCATCGTTCCGTGGAATCAGTTCAGACTGCCATTCATCTTTCCACCGCTTCCACTGATCCAAGGGTCCTCAAGAAAATCAAAGCAGAGGGCATCCCAGTGATTCTCATAGCCCCAGAGTGGCCCAGGTGAGCGTGGTTCGCAGAACTCACGCAGCTCATCGCAGACACCCCATGGCGGCGCCCAGATCTGCTGTCTCAAGGTCCTCTCTTCCATCAAAATTCAGGGGTTCTCAATTTGACGGCATGGCTGTTGAATCCTGGTTACTAGCCCAGGCAGGTTTTGCTCCAGAGGTGATACAGACTATGGTCAGGACTCGAAAGCCTTCTTCAAAGATCTACTACCGCACTTGGAGGGCTTTCTTTCAATGGTGTGAGGCCAACGACAAATCATCTCCGCTTGATTTGTCACTCCCAGTCTTACTGTCTTTTCTACAGTCCGGTTTAGAGGCAGGTCTCTCGCTGGCAACCCTCAAAGGGCAGGTGTCGGCTCTGTCGGTACTGTTCCAGAAAAATTTAGCAACTCGTCCACATGTCAAAACTTTCATCCAGGGAGTCGCCCATCTGATCCCGCCATATTGTTCCCCGCTAGAACCATGGGACCTCAATCTGGTGTTAGGATCCCTCCAAATAGCCCAGTTCGAACCATTAAAGGAATCCTCAGTTTCACACCTTTCCTAGAAGGTTGCCTTTTTGGTGGCAGTCACTTCAATCAGGAGAACGTCAGAGCTGGCAGCCCTCTCATGCCGTTTTCCACCAGGACAAAGTTGTCCTGCGCCTGTCTCCATCGTTCTTACCAAAGGTAGTATCCCCTTTTCATTTGAACGAGGAGATCGTTCTTTCATCCTTCTGTCCGGCCCCCGCTCACACCTTGGAAAGGTCTATGCACACACTTGACCTAGTGCGAGCCCTCAGGATTTACGTCTCGAGGATTGCGCCTTTCCGGAACTCAGACAGTCTGTTCGTCCTGCCTACTGGTCCTAAGAGGGGCATGCCGGCGTCCATGGCTACGATTGCAAGATGGATCAGGTCGGCCATATCGGAAGCCCACAGGATTAGGGACAAGTCTCCTCCGAGGGGAGTAAAGGCACATTCCACCCGTGCAGTAGGGGCATCTTGGGCAATCAGACATCAGGCCGACCTGATGTCTGAAGTCTGCAAAGCAGCCAAGTGGTCCAGCCTACATATCTCTGCCAGGTTTTACCAAGTGCACACCCAGGCGTCAGCGGATGCCTGCCTTGGGAGAAAAGTGTTGCAGGCGGCTGTCGCACATTTATGAAAGGGTGGTGCACATTTTGGACAGCGCATTCTCAGAGGTTTGTTCTATGGATCTGTGATTGCTTCTTTACCCACCCAGGGAGTGCTTTTGGACGTCCCATGGTCCTGTGTCCCCCAATGAAATGATAGAGAAAGAAGGATTTTTGTGTACTCACCGTAAAATCTTTCTCTGAGTCTTCATTGGGGGACACAGCACCCACCCTGTTTGGATATTGGGTTGTTCTTATTTTTCCGGGACCGCGTTATTTTGCAATATATATATATATATATATATATATATATATATATATATATATATATATATATATATATATATATATATAATGTGTTCAGCACATGTTATTACCTTGATTAGTTATGGTTGTTCAGGTTTCTCCTACTACTGCTTGTACACGAAACTGGCGTAGATCCGCCTCCCGCTCAGGGTGTACACTGCTAGGGAGGAGCTAACTGTTTTTCTGTTTACTTAGTGTCAGCCTCCTAGTTGCAGCAGCATACACCCATGGTCCTGTGTCCCCCAATGAAGACTCACAGAAAGAGATTTTACAGTGAGTACACAAAAATCCTTCTTTCCTCTGGATGTAGAGAATGCCCCCTTGTTTGGCCTAGGTGTAAAAAGATCATGAGATTAGATTAAAGTCATTACAATATACTGCTATTTCTGCACAGGAGCACTGTCATAGTAATATGTTCCTGCAAAATAATGCTCTCTTAACATTACATCTCAATCACAAGTATTTTTACCCTATCGCAAATTTAGTGTGGTCTCTGCTACGAGTGGCTGTTGTTGTAATTTGTCAAATTAATCATTCCCCATGATCACACTCAAGCGCAAACATTAAAGGGGACCTGTTAGCACAAAATTCCCCTAAGCTAAAGTGAGGGCATACAGGGCCTCTAATTATTTACAATGCAGTCCATTTAATAGGTAGCAGTCAGCAATGAAAGCTTAAAAATTGTTATATATCTCATCTCTGGGATTCCTCAGACTCCTCAATGATGTTCTTAAGGCAACTGAACACGTCTTCTTTCAGAGGCAATCCCTTGAAGTACTCCCACTAACTTTTATTGTTTAAATGTGTGTATATATGCATGTATTGTGTAATATACTCACAAACACTACAGTTCAAAAGTTTAGGGTCACTTAGATATTTCCTTATTTTTGAAAGAAGCGCACATTTTTTTCAATTAAGCTAACATTTAATTAAACAGAAATACTCTATACATTGTTAATGTGGTAAATGACTATTCTAGCTGCAAACGTCTGGTTTTAATGCAATATCTACATAGTTGTATAGAGGCCCATTTTTAAAGAACCACCACTCCAGTGTTCTAATGGTACATTGTGTTTTCTGTGTTAAAAGGCTAATGGATGTTTAGAAATCCCTTGTGCAAGTAGGTTAGCACAGCTGAAAACAGTTTTGCTGATTAGAGAAGCTGTAAAACTGACCTTCCTTTGAACTAGTTGAGAATATGGAGCATTACATTTGTTGGTTCCATTAAACTCTCAAAATGGCCAGAAAGAGAGAACTTTCATGTGAAACTCAACAGTCTATTCTTCTTCTTAGAAATAAAGGATATTCCATGCAAGAAATTGCCAAGAAACTGAGGATTTCCTACAACTGTGTGTACTACTCCCTTCAGAGGAGAACACAAACAGGCTCTAACCAGAGTAGAAAGAGAAGTGGGAGGCCGCGCTGCACAACTGAGCAACAAGACAAGTACATTAGAGTTTCTAGTTTAAGAAATCGATGCCTCACCGGTCCTCAACTGGGAACTTCATTAACCCCTTAACGACCCTTGACGTACTGGGTACGTCATGGTGACATGGTGCTAAACGACCCATGACGTACCCAGTACGTCATGGAGAAATCGCGGTCCCGGAGCCCCGGGGAGTCCAATTTGTTTAATTAAACAGTAGATTCGGGAAGGAGGGGACCTCTGCCTGACCTCAGGAGGGGTGGTGCCTCCTCCCCGAACCTACAGAAGCTGTGATTGGCTGACGAACGCCGCTCAGCCAATTACAGTCACTGTAATGTTCCAGCCATTGAAAATGGCTGGAACATTGAAATCCAGCCCTGATCAGTGCTGCTGTAGCACTGGCCATTGGCTGGAGCTGGGTGATCGGTGCTTCACCCGCCCCCAGCTCTGATTGGAGAGACTGGTCTTGTGACCGATCTCTCCAATCACCGTGGATCTGGTGCCGGTGACCTGTGTCCGTCCCTGAAAGCCGAGGAGAGCGGTCTCTGCGGGTGCCCATCGGTAAGTTGCTGCCCCCGCCGCCCGCCCCTGTCCCCGATCGCCCTGCCAGCCCCGCCGCTGTCTCCTATCGCCCCACCCGCCACAGTCAGCCCCGCCGCTGTCTCCGATCGCCCCGCCAGCCCCGCCGCTGTCTCCGATCGCCCCGCCCGCCACCGCCAGCCCCGCCTCCAATCGCCGTCAGCCCCGCCCGCCACCGCCAGCCCCGCCGCTGTCTCAGATCGCCCCGCTCGCCAGCGCCGCCGCTGTCTCAGATTGCCCCGGCGCGGCTCCGATCGCCACCGCCAGCCCCGCCGCTGTCGCCGATTGCCCCGCCGCTGCTCCCGATCCACCGCTGTCCCAGCCGCCGTCGCACCCACCTTTTTCAGCCACTGCTGCCCCCGAATCGGCCCCCACTGTTCCCGATCGGCCGCCGCCGCCTCCTTCATCGGCTGCCCCTTCTCCATTGCCACTACAACTCCTCCCTCTCCATGTGCTGCAAGCCAACCTCCCCCCACATGTGCTGCAAGCCACCCTCCCCCCACATGTGCTGCAAGCCACCCTCCTTCCTCCATGTTCTGGGGCCCCACCTCCCCCCGGGGCCCCCCTCCTCCATGTGCCATCTCTCTCTCCCATCAGACTCTGCCCCCCTCCCCGATCTGCTGCCTGCTCTCTCCCATCCTCTTCATCTACTGCCCCCTCTCACCCTCCTCAATCTGTTGCCTCCTTCATCTGCTGCCTCTTCTGTCTGCTGTGATCCTGCTGCCTAGATCCATCCTGTAAGGTAGGTATCCCCATCTCACCTCCCTCCAACCCATCCTCCGCCGCTACTCCGTCCGCTGCGCCATTTCCCATCATCCATCCGCTGCGCCCTTTCCCATCCTCTGCCACTCCTCCATCCGCTGCGCCCTTTCCCATCTTCCATCTGCTGCGCCCTTTCTCATCTGCCGCCCCGCCCTCTCTCATCGCATTATCCAGCGCAGTTGCTCGCTTCCAGACTGGAGTGGATGATGCGATGAGAGACTGGTGCATTGCTCTCACGTTTGGCACTGGTCTTAGTGGTAGGCGCTCATTTTTTTTTTTTTTACTGATGTCTGTATTTTTTATTTTGCCAAACTAATTTTTTTGTATGGGGGGGGTCTAGTTTCCAAAATGGCATCACATGTGGGGGAGCTCCATTGTTTAGGCACCTCAGGGGGTCTCCAAATGCAACATGGCGTCTGCTAATAATTCCAACCAATTTTACTGTGAAATGGCGCTCCTCTTCTGAGCCCCGCCGTACGCCCAAACAATTGATTTCCACCACATATGAGGTATCTGCGTACTCAGGAGAAAATGCACGATACATTTTATGGTGCATTTTTTCCTGATACCCTTGTGATAAAAAAAGCTACCTGGTTGAAGCAACAGTTTTGTGGTAAACAATTTTTTTTTCTTTTCACGGCTCAAAGTTATAAAACTTCTGGGAAGCCCCCAGGGGTTCCAAGTGCACATCAAACATCTAGAAAAATTATTTGAGGGCTCTAGTTTCCAAAATGGGGTCACTTATGGGGGAGCTCCATTGTTTAGGCACCTCAGGGAGTCTTCAAAACCAGACATGGTGTCCGCTAATGAGTGCAGCTAATTTTGCACTCAAAAATTCAAATGGCTCCTTGCCTTCCGAGTGCCCAAACATTTGATTTCCACCAGATATGAGGTATCTGCGTACTCAGGAGAAAATGCACGATACATTTTATGATGCATTTTTCCTGATACCCTTGTGAAAATACAAATTTTTATGGCTAAAGTAACATTTTTGTGTTAAAGTAAAATTTTCATTTTTTCTTCTACATTGCTTTGGTTGCTGTGAAGCTCCTAAAGGGTTAATAAACTTCTTGGATGTGGTTTTGAGCAGAGTGAGGGGTGCAGATTTTAGAATGGGGTCACTTTTGGGTATTTTCTGTCGCCTAGGTTTCTCAAATCACTCCAAATGTGATGTGGTAGCTAAAAAAAATTTTTTTGTAAATTTTGTTGGAAAAATGAGAAATTGCTGATGAACTTTGAACTTCCTAACGGAAATTTTTGTTTTTTCAAAAATTGCGCTGGTGTAAAGCAGACAAGTGGGAAATGTTATTTAGTAACTATTTTGTGTGACATCTCTCAGATTTATGGGCATAAAATTTCAAATTTTGAAAATTGCGAAATTTTCAATCTTTTCGCCAAATTTCCGAAATTTTCACAAATAAACGGAAAACATATCGGCCTAAATTTACCACTGACATGAAGTACAATATGTCACGAAAAAACAATGTCAGAATCACCTGGATCCGTTGAAGTGTTCCAGAGTTATAACCTGTCAAAGTGACACTGGTCAAAATTGCAAAAAATGGCCGGGTCTTTAAGGTGAAAACAGGCTGGGGGCTGAAGGGGTTAAATAGTACCCGCAAAACACGAGTGTCAACGTCTACAGTGAAGAGGCGACTCCAGGATGCTGGCCTTCAGGGCAGTGGCAAATAAAAAGCCATATCTGAGACTGGCTAATAAAAGGAAAAGATTAATATAGGCAAAAGAACACAGACATTGGACAGTGGAAGACTGGGAAAAAAAAAAAAGTGTTATGGACAGACGAATTGACGTTTGAGGTGTTTGGCTCACACAGAAGAACATTTGTGAGATGCAGAACTACTGAAAAGATGCTGGAAGAGTGCCTGACGCCATCTGTCAAGCATGGTGGAGGTAATGTGATGGTCTGGGGTTGCTTTGGTGCTGGTAAAGTGGGAGATTTGTACAAGGTAAAAGGGATTTTGAATAAGGAAGGCTATTGCTTCATTTTGCAACGCCATGCCATACCCAGTGGACAGCGCTTGATTGGAGCCAATTTCATCCTACAACAGGACAATGACCCAAAGCACACCTCCAAATTATGCATGAACTATTTAGGGAAGAAGCAGGCAGCAGGTATTCTATCTGTAATGGAGCGGTGAGCCCAGTCACCAGATCTCAACCCTATTGAGCTGTTGTGGGAGCAGCGTGACCGTATGGTAAGCAAAAAGTGTCCATCAAGCCAATCCAACTTGTGGGAGGGGGGGGGGAGCATGGGGGGAAATATCTCCAGATTACCTCCGCAAATTAACAGGTAGAATGCCAAAGGTCTGCAAAGCTGGAATTGCTGCAACAGAGCATTCTGTGACGAAAGCAAAGTTTGAAGGAGAACATTTTATTTCAAGTAAAAAAATCATTATTTGTAACCTAGTTAATGTCTGAACTATATTTTCTATTCATTGTGTAACTCATTTGATAAATAAAAGTATGATTTTCCATGGAAAAGAAAATTGTCTGGGTGACCACAAACTTTTGAACTGTAGTGTATTTCTTCCCTTCTTCTGAAGGACGTCACCACCGGGTCATGCAGAGCTCAGCGTGACCTTGAAGTGATTTTTACATTGTAAGTCTATTGGAGCGTGAGAATGAAGCTCCATAGACTTAGTGTATAAGAGACTTCAGACTCGCGCTTTGTGTGCAGAACAAGCCAGCATGTCTAAGAAGAGCAGATGACCAGCGCTACAGAGTGCTAGACTTTAGGCGAGTATATTAAACACACACACTAGATTACATGCGCAAACACACATTTAAAGGGAACCTGTCAGGTGCAATATGCACCCAGAACCACGAGAAATTCTGGGTGTATATTGCTAATCCCTGCCTAACTATCCCAGGCTATAGTAGGATACATAAAGATCTTTAGAAAAAGTATTTCTAAAGATCTACTATGATATTCTAATGAGTGCGGGGACTAGTTGCAAGGGCGCTATATCCCCCCAAACAGTCCTCCCTCTTAGCATATGCCAACATGTTATCAAATGCCCATTGCCCAGCATCATCAGCAGTGATGTACGTACCTGTGTCCGTTTGCCACCGCCTCAGACGCCGGGTTTAGGGTCAGTGCGCATGATCAGAAGTCCCGGCACTTCTAGTCATGCGCACTATGAAGTCAGGTGTATGCGTCCTGGCTTCAGAGATGTCTAGCATGCATGGCCGGAAGTGCTGAGATTTCTGATCATGCACACTGACCCTAAGCCCGGCATTCTGAAGCAATGACAACGGACAAAGATACATACGTCACCACTGATGACGCTGGGCATTGAACAGCATGCTTAGAACGCCCCTGTGGGTGTGCTAACATGCTAAGAGGGCAGAATAAGCGCAGGAACCAACGCCCTTGTGACTAGTCCCTGACCTCATTAGCATACGATATAAGATCTTTAGAAATACTTTTCCTAAAGATCTCCTTATCTATGTTAGTGTATACAGGGACGGTTAGGCAAGGATTAGCAATATGTACCCAGAACTGCTCGTGGCTTTATGTGCATGTTGCACCTGACAGGTTCCCTTTAAACAAAAATATTAGTCACAGAACTTCTTTAAAGGGGTTGACCTCTTTCTCTTGTTAGTGCAGCACTTTGCTCCTATATCATTAGCCATTCTATGGACAATCAGCCTTCTCCATAATTGTAAGACACCTGACATGGGATAGCTGCATTTCTATTAGGGACCAACCAACTCTGCATTCTGGTTATGTTACTCAATGGGGCACTCGTCTGTTGCTCAGGGCAGTGGGGAAAGCTGGGTTACAGCTGCGCTCCCTCTAAAACATCCACTATAACCCATCTTTCCCAATGCAATAATATAATGCAATGCATTGTGGGAAGGGAAAGGAAAGGAAGTCTTGAGTGGGAAATACTGCCGGAAGCTCAGCCAGCACAGTGCACACCCGCTGCTCTTTACAGAACTGAAAGAAGCATTCCCTCCCAGTCTGGGAGCTGGAGAGGCGGAACAACAACTGGGTGGATCAGAATGGAAGTGGGTCATTCCATGTCCAGTGATCCAAATATGAATATTTTTTTTACCTGACGTCTTTAGATTTGTAATTTTTTTTTTATTAAGTACAACTTTAATTAATTACAAATTAAAAGTTTTATATTTTTTCTTCATCAGTTAATTTTTTACAGGCTTTTAAAGTTTTGAAAGCGCGAATTTTGGCCTGGTATGGCTTTACATTTTTTATCATATCTCGGGCTAGAAGATAACAAGGTGGGAGAGGCATCATGTTTCTTAGAATGATACTGACTTTAATTGGATGTCACAAGTCTGTGTTTCTTTATATTTTGTTTTTGAGAAAATCAAATTAAAAATTTTGATGCACAATTGTTAAAATTGTGAAAAAATGCATGTGTGTTACTCGTGTTCTTGGTTATATTTGTACAGGTATTCAACTGGGGACCTATCAGATTTTATTTTTATTTTTTAAGCCTTGAATCATCCGATTTTATGTTTCTGTGAGTTTCTTCCTTTTTTCTTTTCAAATTACAACTTACTGAAAACATTTAAATGCAACAATAAAGAAACAAAAAATAAATACCGTTAGTGCCAGAATAAATACATCTTAATCATCATAACACAACTTTAACCCCTTCACGACCCTGGACGGATCTATCCGTCCAGGATCGTGTCCCGTTAAGCCCCGCCCCCTGCCGCGGGCAGGCGGCGTGGATCGGCACACATATCAGCTGTTTTCAACAGCTGACATTTGTGCCTGCTAGCCGCGGGTGGAATCGCTTCCACCCGCGGCCATTAACCCCTTAAATCTTGCTGCCAAAGTCTGGCAGCAAGATGTAAATACGCGCGGCCATGTTTGTTACTCACCGCCGCCCCCACCGGAAGTCACGTGTGTTATCACGTGACTATCGGTGGTTGCCATCGTAGCACAGGGTCATGTGATGACGCCTGCTGCTACGATGTTTCACTTTCATTTTCCCTCGGCCGAGAGCAGAGGGAAAACCAAAGTGACTGAATCTGCTGATTACAGCGGTATAGCTGTGATCAGCAGATAGTGATCAGCAATCGGATTGCTGATCGCTATAGCCCCCTAGGGGGACTAGTAAAATAAAAAAAAAGTAAAAAAAAAGTTTTAAAAAATAAAAAAAAAAACAAAAAACCTAAAAGTTCAAATCACCCCCCTTTCCCCCCATTAAAAATTATAGGGTTTAAAAATAAATAAATATACACATATTTGGTATCGCCGCGTTTCATTAATGCCCGATCTATCAAAATATAAAATCAATTAATCTGATTGGTAAACGGCGTAGTCGCAAAAAAATTCCAAACGCCAAAATTACGTTTTTTGGTCGCCGCAAGTTTTACGCAAAATGCAATAACAGGCGATCAAAACGTAGCATCTGCGCAAAAATGGTACCATTATAAACGTCAGCTCGAGACGCAAAAAATAAGCCATCACTGAGCCATAGATCCTTAAAAATAAGAACGCTACGTGTTTCGGAAAATGGCGCAAAACGTGCGCCACTTTTATTGGACAAACTTGTGAATTTTTTTTAACCCCTTAGATACAAGTAAACCTATACATGTTTGGTGTCTACAAACTCGCACTGACCTGAGGCATCACATAGATACCTCAGTTTTACCATATAGTGAACACAGTGAATAAAATATCCCAAAAACTATTGTACGATCACACTTTTTTTGCAATTTTTCCGCACTTGGAATTTTTTTGCCGTTTTCCAGTACACTATATGGTAAAACTTATGGTTTCATTTAAAAGTACAACTCGTCCCGCAAAAAACAAGCCCTCATATGGCAAGATTGATGGAAAAATAAAAATATTACGCCTCTCAGAAGAAGGGGAGCAAAAAACAAAAACGCAAAAACGGAAAGTGCCCGGGGGCTGAAGGGGTTAAAAAAACACTGCATGTGTTTAACCCCATTTAACCTCATAACGACGGCCATACGACTTAAAGCGGCGGCAAAACAGGGTACTTATTCTGTTCCGCCGCTTTAAAGCGGCGGCCCGAAAAAACCCTGTAGCGCCCCCCAGCGACCGAAAATCTCGGGGGTTTCAGCTACCGGGGGTAGCTGAGACCCCCCAGATTATGAATCGGGGTGTTTTTTTTGGACCCCGATCATGTGATCGGCGGTATACACTGTATACCGACGAACACATGAAAAAAAAAGAAATGGCCGGTAAAACTGATTTCTTTTTCATCTGACATGATCAAACATGTCAGATGAGAAAGAAATCTAAACCCCTAGTGCCCCCAAAGCCCCCGGTACCGGAGAGTCCCCCCACCACCCCTACCCCCCCTCCGGAGCACTCAAAATGGCGCCGAAGCGCACAGAAAACTGCCGCCGGCGCCGGCTCTGCATTCATTTCCCTCCGATCTGAAATGATCAAACATTTCAGATCGGAGGGAAATGTCCTCCCCCTGACCCCTCCTCCGGTCCACCGGAGCCCTCTGGTCACCGGAGCCCCCTCCGGTTCTCCAGAGCCACCCTCCCTCCCCCCTCCGGAGCGTGGAAGATGGCAGCGCGCGGCCGCATTCATTCTGCTCTTTCTGCCGCATGTGACACGTCACATGCGACAGAAAGGTGTCCCCAGGTCCCGCTAGGTCACCCCCCGTCACCCCCCCCCCCCCAGCCCCCGGTCTTACGTTACCTGTCTGGTGATCAGTCCCGCGATCTCGCCGCCTCCTTCTTGAATGCTGGCGGCGCATGCGCAGACAGCGGCTGTCAGCTGGATCCCTGCAAGCAGGGACGCTGACGTCGCTGCTGCACAGGCTGCTCCACTGTGGACCGGGGGAGAGTGAGTGCAGTAATCTGCAGCCACACTCCTCACATGGAGAGACTGCTGTTCCAGTAAATGGGGGGTACGTTCTGTGAGCGTGCCCCTCATATTCTGGAATGAGGTTACTGCAGGTCACTCTGCCCTAAGTTGGACCGGGGCAGTGTGAGTGCAGTATTCTCAGATTACTGCACCCACACTGCTCATGGAGAGCTTGCTCTTCCAGAAAATGGGGGATACGTTCCCTGAACGTGCCCCCCATATTCTAGAAGATCCAGAGTCGGCGTGGGACCTCCAAAATGGATTACAGAGACCGGAATTTCTTTATTTTCAATAAATTGGGGAAAGAGGAATGTTTCGGGGAGTGTTTTTTCAAATAATTTTTTTTTTGTCTTTATTTTTTTCTATTACTGACTGGGTTAGTGATGTCGGGTATCTGTTCAGATGCCGTGACATCACTAACCCCAGGGCTTGATGCCAGGTGACATTACAGCTGGTATCAACCCCATATATTACCCCGTCTGCCACCGCACCAGGGCGCGGGATGAGCTGGGGCGAAGCGCCAGGATTGGCGCATCTAATGGATGCGCCACTTCTGGGGCGGCTGCGGCCTGCTATTTTTAGGCTGGGAAGAGTCCAATAACCATGGCTCTTCCCACCCTGAGAATACCAGACCCCAGCTGTCCGCTTCACCTTGGCTGGTGATCTAATTTGGGGGGGACCCCACGTTTTGTTTTTTTTTTTTAAAAAAAAAAAAAACGCCTGGGGAGCCCTCCAAATTGATCACCAGACAAGGTGAAGCTGTCAGCTGTGGTTTGCAGGCTACAGCTGTCTTCTTTACCCTAGCTGGCTATCAAAAATAGGGGGGACCCCACGTCGTTTATTTTAATTATTAATTTTTTGGGGGGCTAAATACAAGGCTAGGCACCCTTTAGTGCCACATGAAAGGCACTAAAGAGCACCAGCTTAGAATATGCAGGGGGTGGGACGTTATATATGTTTGACATCTATCCATTCATCCATTGTAGCATTTTAGGCTGTGCGCCCATAATCGGGATTTGCAGCGTTTTGGGCGCAGAGTGTGTCCATAGTGTGTCCCTGTGTCCATAGCGCTGCGTTGTGCAGTAGAAGCACAGTGGAAGGATTTTTAGAAATCCCATGCCCAATGTGCTTGCCCAATGTGCTTCTTTTCTCCGCAGCATAAACTGACCTGTGGCGCAGCTTCCCGAGCCTCAGCATGTCAATTTATGCTGCGGAGATGAGTGTTCTCTGCAGGTAGCATAGAGCTCCACAGCGGCCTGAACCCAAATCGTGGGCATGGGCAGCTGCGTTCTCCCGTGGACAACACTCACATCTCTGCAGGAGGCTGACACTGTGTACTAGACGCCGTGTCGCTGGATCATGGCCACATAGCCTAAAAGTGAGACATTTGTTGCTACAGCAACATTTTTGTGAAGTACCTGTGGATTCAAAATGCTTACTATACTCCTGAATAAAATCCAGTTTCCAAAATGGAGTCACTTGTGGGGGGCCCTGCAAATGTGACATGGTGCCCGCAATTTATTTCAACTTTTCCAGAATTCAAATGGTGCTCCTTCCATTCCAAGCCCTCCCATTTATCCAAACAGAGGTTTTTGGACACATGTGGGGTATCCCTGTGCTCATAAGACATTGGATAACAACCTGTTGGGTCCACGGTTTGTTGTTGTCTCTTGAAAAAGTGAGAAATTTGATGCTGAAGCAACATTTTTGTGAAAAAAATGAAAATTTTCAATATGGCAACCTAAGCTTATCAAATTCTGTGAAGTACTTGTGGATTCAAACTGCTCACTATACACTAGATAAAAGCCTTGAGGTGTCTTGTTTCCAGAATGGAGTCACTTGTGGGGGACCGCCACTGTTTAGGCACCTCAGGGGCTCTCCAAATGCAACCTGGCGTCCGCTATTGATTCCAGCCAATTTTGCAGTCAAATGGCACTCCTTCCCTTCCGAGCCCTGCCATGCGCCCAAACAGTTGATTTCCACCACATATAAGGTATCGCCAAACTCAGGAGAAATTGCACAATAAATGTTATGCTAAATTTTTTCCTTTTACTCTTGTAAAAAAAAAAAGCTACCTGGTTGAAATAATTTTGTGGTAAAATTTTATTTTTTTTTTTCATGGCTCAACGTTATAAAATTCTGTGAAGCACCTGGGGGTTCAGGGTACTCACCAAACATCTAGATAAATTCCTTGAGGGGCCTAGTTTCCAAAATAGGGTCACTTGTGCGGGGTTTCTGCTGTTTAGGTACCTTAGGGGTCCTCCAAATGTGACATGGTGCCCGCAATCTTTTTCAGCCAAATTTCCTTTCCAAAATTCAAATATTGCTCCTTTCGTTCCAAGCCCTCCCATTTGTCCAAACAAAGGTTTCAGACCACATGTGAGGTATCACCGCGCTCATGAAAAAGTGGTTAACAAACCTTGAGGTCAAATTTTTGGAATTACCTCTTGAAAAAGTGAGAAAATTGATGCTAAAGCAACATTTTTGAGAAAATTATTAAAATTTTCAATATGACAACGTAACGTTAACAAAATCTGTGAAGTACCTGTGGATCTAAAATGCTCACTATACCCCTAGATAGAAGCCTTGAGGGGTCTAGTTTCCAAAATGGTGTCACTTGTGAGGGTTTTTTTTCTGTTTAGGTACCTTAGCAGACCTGTAAATGCAACATGGTGCCCGCAATCTATTTCAGCCAAATTTGCTTTCCAAAATTCAAATATTGCTCCTTCTGTTCCGAGCCCTCTCATTTGTCCAAACAGAGGTTTCTGACCACATGTAGGGTAACGGCGCACTCATAAGAAAGTGGGGAACAAGTTTTGGGGTCCATTTTGTTGTGTTATTTCTTCTAAAAGTGAATAAATTTGAGTTAGAGCAACATTTTTAGGTAAAATTTAATTTTTGCTTTTTTTCATTCCACATTGCTTTTGTTCATGTGAAGCACCTGAAGGGTTAATAAACTTCTTGAATGTGGTTTTGAGTACTTTGGGTGGGTGCAGTTTTTAGAATGGTGTCACTTTTGGGTATTTTCTGTCATCTAGGCCTATTTAAGTCACTTCAAATGTGATGTGGTCCCTAAAAAAATGGTTTTGTAAATTTTGATGTAAAAATGAGAAATCGCTGATAAACTTTGAACTCTTCTAACTTCCTAACAAAAAAAAATGTTGTTTCCAAAATTATGCTGATGTAAAGTAGACAAGTGGGAAATGTTATTTATTAACTATTTTGTGTCACAGAAATCTCTGGTTTAACGGTATAAAAATTCAAAAGTTGAAAATTGCTAAATTTTCAAAATTTTTGCCAATATTCAATTTTTTTCATAAACGCAAAAAATATTGTCCTAAATTTGGTACTAACATGAAGTCCAATATGTGAAGAAAAAACAATCTCAGAATCACCGGGATCCGTTGAAGCGTTCCAGAGTTATAACCTCATGAAGTGACACATTGCAAAATTTGGTCTGGTCATTAAGGTGAAAATTAGCTCCGTCACTAAAGGGTTAAATCAATGGGGGGTGTTTTTCTGAACGATGATCACTCAGAATAGCGCTATGTGTGTATTAGCCCTTAAGAAAAAGCATTAAACAATTAAAAGGGTGGTTCACCCATATTTTTTATTGTCTAGTTCGATATATTGAGAAACAATGTTTCTCTCAAATACCTTGTGGTGGCAATAGTGCCTGTGAGAGGCGCTATTGCAGACCGCTGTTCCCCACTCCGGTGACGTCACGTCAAGTTCCGCACACATCACATCCCTGCGGCCGGCTGCAATCTTCCTGACTCACTGAGCTGTGAGCGGTGTTTCACCGCTTGTCACAGCCCATCTGCTCCCTGCTCCCTCACAGCGTCTCCTGCTTGCAGCGTTCTGCTGTGAGGGAGGAGGGAGCTGATGGGCTGTGACAAGTGGTGAAACACCGCTCACAGCTCAGTGACTCAGGAAGACTGCAGCCGGCCGCAGGAATGTGACGTGTGCGGAACTTGACGTGACGTCACCAGTGCGGGGAACAGCGGTCTGCAATAGCGCCTCTCACAGGCACTATTGCCAACACAAGGTATTTGAGAGAAACATTGTTTCTCAATATAATATCGAACTAGACAATAAGAAGGGAATTTTGTTTACTTACCGTAAATTCCTTTTCTTCTAGCTCCTATTGGGAGACCCAGACAATTGGGTGTATAGCTTCTGCCTCCGGAGGCCACACACAGTATTACACTTTAAAAAGTGTAACCCTTCCCCTCTGCCTATACACCCTCCCGTGGACCACGGGCTCCTCAGTTTTGGTGCAAAAGCAGGAAGGAGAAAACTTATAAATTGGTCTAGGGTAAATTCAATCCGAAGGATGTTCGGAGAACTGAAAACCATGAACCAAAAGAAGAACAATTCAACATGAACAACATGTGTACACAAAAGAACAACCAGCCCGAAGGGAACAGGGGCGGGTGCTGGGTCTCCCAATAGGAGCTAGAAGAAGAAGGGAATTTTGTTTACTTACCGTAAATTCCTTTTCTTCTAGCTCTAATTGGGAGACCCAGACAATTGGGTGTATAGGCTATGCCTCCGGAGGCCGCACAAAGTATTACACTCAAAAGTGTTAAGCCCCTCCCCTTCTGCCTATACACCCCCCGTGCTCCCATGGGCTCCTCAGTTTTGGTGCAAAAGCAAGAAGGAGGAAAAAGAATTAAAAACTGGTTTAAAGTAACTTCAATCCGAAGGAATATCGGAGAACTGAAACCATTCAACATGAACAACATGTGTACACAAAAAAACAGGGGCGGGTGCTGGGTCTCCCAATTAGAGCTAGAAGAAAAGGAATTTACGGTAAGTAAACAAAATTCCCTTCTTCTTTGTCGCTGTATTGGGAGACCCATACAATTGGGACGTCCAAAAGCAGTCCCTGGGTGGGTAAAATAATACCTCGTAAGAGAGCCGTAAAACGGCCCTTTCCTACAGGTGGGCAACCGCCGCCTGAAGGACTCGTCTACCTAGGCTGGCATCCGCCGAAGCATAGGTATGCACCTGATAGTGCTTCGTGAAAGTGTGCAGGCTCGACCAGGTAGCCGCCTGACACACCTGCTGAGCCGTAGCCTGGTGCCTCAAAGCCCAGGACGCGCCCACGGCTCTGGTAGAATGGGCCTTCAGCCCTGAGGGAACCGGAAGCCCAGCCGAACGGTAAGCTTCGATAATTGGCTCCTTGATCCACCGAGCCAGGGTTGATTTGGAAGCCTGTGACCCTTTACGCTGGCCAGCGACAAGGATAAAGAGTGCATCCGAGCGGCGCAGGGGCGCCGTACGAGAAATGTAGAGTCTGAGTGCTCTCACCAGATCTAACAAGTGCAAATCCTTTTCACATTGGTGAACTGGATGAGGATAAAAAGAAGGTAAGGAAATATCCTGATTGAGATGAAAGGGGGATACCACCTTAGGGAGAAATTCTGGAACCGGACGTAGAACCACCTTGTCCTGGTGAAACACCAGTAAAGGGGCTTGGCACGACAACGCTGCTAGCTCAGACACTCTCCGAAGGGAAGTGACTGCTACTAGAAAAACCACTTTCTGCGAAAGTCGTGAGAGGGAAATATCTCTCATTGGCTCGAATGGTGGTTTCTGAAGAACCATCAGCACCCTGTTTAGATCCCAGGGTTCTAACGGCCGCTTGTAAGGTGGAACTATGTGACAAACCCCCTGCAGGAAACGTGCGTACCTGTGGAAGTCTGGCTAGGCGCTTCTGGAAAAACACAGAGAGCGCTGAGACTTGTCCCTTAAGGGAGCCGAGCGACAAACCCTTTACCAGTCCAGATTGAAGGAAGGACAGAAAAGTAGGCAATGCAAATGGCCAGGGAGAAAAACCCTGAGCAGAGCACCACGTCAGAAAAATTTTTCACGTCCTGTGATAGATCTTGGCGGACGTTGGTTTCCTAGCCTGTCTCATAGTGGCAATGACGTCTTGAGATAACCCTGGAGACGCTAGGATCCAGGACTCAATGGCCACACAGTCAGGTTGAGGGCCGCAGAATTCAGATGGAAAAACGGCCCTTGAGATAGCAAGTCTGTTCGGTCTGGTAGTGCCCACGGTTGGCCGACCGTGAGATGCCACAGATCCGGGTACCACGACCTCCTCGGCCAGTCTGGAGCGACGAGGATGGCGCGGCGGCAGTCGGCCCTGATCTTGCGTAACACTCTGGGCAACAGTGCCAGTGGAGGAAACACATAAGGGAGCTGAAACTGCGACCAATCCTGAACTAAGGTGTCTGCCGCCATAGCTCTGGGATCTTGAGACCGTGCCATGAACATTGGTACCTTGTTGTTGTGCCGGGACGCCATGAGGTCAACGTCCGGCACCCCCCAGTGGCAACAGATCTCCTGAAACACGTCCGGGTGAAGGTACCATTCCCCTGCGTCCATGCCCTGGCGACTGAGATAATCTGCTTCCCAGTTTTCCACGCCTGGGATGTGAACTGCGGATATGGTGGAGGCCGTGGCTTCCACCCACATCAAAATCCGCCGGACTTCCTGGAAGGCTTGCCGCCTGCGTGTGCCGCCTTGGTGGTTGATGTATGCCACCGCTGTGGAATTGTCCGACTGAATTCGGATCTGCTTGCCTTCCAGCCACTGCTGGAACGCTTTCAGGGCAAGATACACTGCCCGTATTTCCAGAACATTGATCTGAAGCGAGGACTCTTGCTGGGTCCACGTACCCTGAGCCCTGTGGTGGAGAAAAACCGCTCCCCACCCTGACAGACTCGCGTCCGTCGTGACTACTTCCCAGGATGGGGGTAGGAAGGATTTCCCCTTCGATAATGAAGTGGGAAGAAGCCACCACCGAAGGGAAGCTTTGGTCGCCTGAGAGAGGGAGACGGTCCTGTCGAGGGACGTCGACTACCTGTCCCATTTGCGTAGGATGTCCCATTGAAGGGGACGCAGGTGAAACTGCGCGAAAGGGACTGCCTCCATTGCTGCCACCATCTTCCCCAGGAAGTGCATGATGCGCCTCAAGGGGTGTGACTGGCCTTGAAGGAGAGATTGTACCCCTTTCTGTAGTGACTGCTGCTTGATCAGCGGAAGCTTCACTATCGCTGAGAGGGTATGAAACTCCATGCCAAGATACGTCAGTGATTGGGCCGGTGTCAGATTTGACTTTGGAAAATTGATGATCCACCCGAAACCCTGGAGAGTCTCCAGGGTAGCGTCGAGGCTGCATTGGCATGCCTCTTGAGAGGTGCCTTGATTAGCAGATCGTCCAAGTACGGTATCACCGAGTAACCCTGCGAGTGTAGGAGCGCTACTACAGTAGCCATAACCTTGGTAAAAACCCGTGGGGCTGTTGCCAGGCCGAACGGCAGTGCCACGAATTGCAGTTGTTCGTTTCCTATGGCGAAGCGCAAGAAGCGCTGGTGCTCTGGAGCAATCGGTACGTGGAGATAAGCATCTTTGATATCGATCGATGCAAGGAAATCTCCTTGGGACATTGAAGCGATGACGGAGCGGAGGGATTCCATCCTGAACCGTCTGGCTTTTACGTGTTTGTTGAGCAGTTTCAAGTCCAGGACCGGGCGGAAAGACCCGTCCTTCTTTGGGACTACAAACAAGTTGGAGTAAAAACCGTGGCCCTGTTGCTGGAGAGGAACAGGGATCACCACTCCTCCTACCTTCAGAGTGCGCAGCGCCTGCAGAAGAGCCTCGGCTCGCTCGGGAGGCGGGGATGACCTGAAGAATCGAGTCGGGGGACGAGAGGTGAACTCTATCTTGTAACCGTGAGACAGAATGTCTCTCACCCAGCGGTCTTTTATTTGTGGCAGCCAGGTGTCGCAAAAGCGGGAGAGCCTGCCACCGACCGAGGATGCTGCTAGAGGAGGTCGAAAGTCATGAGGAAGCCGCTTTGTTAGCGGCGCCTCCGGTGGTCTTTTTAGGACGTGACTTAGACCGCCATGCATCAGAGTTCCTTTGTTCTTTCTGAGACCTTTTGGACGAGGAGAATTGGGACCTGCCCTCGCCCCGAAAGGACCGAAACCTCGACTGCCCTCTCCTCTGTTGTGGTATGTTCTGTTTGGGCTGGGGTAAGGATGTATCCTTTCCCTTGGATTGTTTGATGATTTCATCCAAACGCTCGTCAAACAGCCTGTCGCCAGAAATTGGCAAACTGGTTAAGCGCTTTTTGGAAGCAGAATCTGCCTTCCATTCCCGTAGCCACAAGGCCCTGCGGAGTACCACCGAATTGGCGGCCGCAACCGCCGTACGGCTCGCAGAGTCCAGGGCAGCATTAATAGCGTAAGACGCAAATGCCGAGGTCTGGGTGATAATGGATGCCACTTGTGGCGCGGACGTGCATGTGGCTGCTTCAATTTGCGCTTGACCTGCTGAGATAGCTTGTAGCGCCCATACGGCTGCGAATGCTGGGGCAAAAGAAGCTCCGATAGCTTCATAGATGGATTTCAACCAGAGCTCCATCTGCCTGTCAGTGGCATCTTTGAGCGAGGCCCCATCTTCCACTGCAAGTATGGATCTAGCCGCCAGTCTGGAGATTGGAGGATCCACTTTGGGACACTGAGTCCAACCTTTAACCACGTCAGGGGGAAAAGGATAACGTGTATCCTTAAGGCGCTTAGAAAAAACGCTTATCTGGACAAGCATGGTGATTCTGGACTGCCTCTCTGAAATCAGAGTGGTCTAGAAACATACTCTGTGTACGCTTGGGGAACCTGAAACGGAATTTCTCCTGCTGAGAAGCTGACTCCTCCGCCGGAGGAGTTGAGGGAGAAATATCCAGCATTTGATTGATGGACGCAATAAGATCGTTCACTATGGCGTCCCCGTCTGGAGTATTAAGATTGAGAACGCCCTCAGGATCAGAATCCTGATCAGCTGTCTCCGCATCATCAACCAGAGATTCCCCCCGCTGAGACCCTGAACAATATGATGTCGAGGGAAATTCTAAGCGAGCCCGCTTAGTCGGTCTGGGACTGGGGTCTAAGTCAGAACCCTCAGCCTGGGATGTATGAGATACCCCGGGAGGACATTGTTGGTCCAACTGAGGGGGGCCAGGGAACAAAGATTCAACAGAGTCCCTGTGCTGAGATACCGGCCTGGACTGCAAGGCTTCTAGTATCTTAGCCATAGTCTCAGAGAGTTTTGCAAACTCCGTCCCCGTCACCTGAACAGTGTTAGCAGGTGGCTCCCCCTGGGCCCCTCTTAGCAGAGGCTCTGGCTGAAGAAGTGCCACAGGGGCCGAACATTGTACACAATGAGGGTCAGTGGGACCTGCCGGCAGCTGGGTCGTACAAGCGGCGAAGGCAGCATAATAAGCCTGTGTTTTGGCACCCCTGCCTTTGTGGGCGCCATGCTATTGTTTTCCCTGAGTAACACAATAGGGTATATAGCCAGAATGAACTGTGCTCATACAGTGAAAGAGTATACTATAAACAAATAATGTATCAATACACTACAGCACCATGGGGCTAGCACCAACAGGTGCTGCTTACCACCCGCTTTAAAGCGGTTGTGAGGCCACCAGAGACCGTCAGGGTTTGTCCCTCTCTGCAGCGTCGGAGGAGCTGACAGGAATGGCTGCGGCGTCCTGACGAGAGGAGGGAGCCGTGGGTGTGGTCGAGAAAGTGCGGGAACTGGTGCTCACACTGTGCACAGTGAGGGGGGTGGAGAATGGAAATCATACTCCAGCCCTCAGTGCTGCTCGTTCCGTGCAGCGTCCCGCCCTTCCCCTGCCTGTCAGGGCTGGGGCGGGAGAAAAGGAAACTAGGCCGCAAGAAAGCCGGGGACTCGAGTATAAGCGTGGCCGCCGTAAAAGCGCGGCCGGCACCGAAGTCCCCGGCGAACTACAAGTCCCAGCCGTGCCGCAGTTTCCCATGGCAGCGGCGGTTAGCGCGGTAGCCCCTACATATAAACACACTCAGCGACGCTGAGTGTGTAATGGCACAGTTTAACCCGGTCAGCGCCGCGGTCCCCGGTGCACTAGCACACCCAGCAAAGCTGAGGTGTTGCCGTGCGCGGTCCCCACAGGGATACAGAGTACCTTCAAGTAGCAGGGCCATGTCCCTGAACGGTACCCGGCTCCTATCCAGCAGGCTCCACAGGAGTTGTGGATGAAGCACGGTCTCAGTGCCTGGAGACCGATAGGATCCCACTTCGCCCAGAGCCCTGAGGGGGATGGGGAAGGAAAACAGCATGTGGGCTCCAGCCTCCGTACCCGCAATGGATACCTCAACCTTAACAACACCGCCGACAAGAGTGGGGTGAGAAGGGAGCATGCTGGGGGCCCTATATGGGCCCACTTTTCTTCCATCCGACCTAGTCAGCAGCTGCTGCTGACCAATCTGTGGAGCTATGTGTGCAGGTCTGCCTCCTTCGCACAAAGCAATAAAACTGAGGAGCCCGTGGGAGCACGGGGGGTGTATAGGCAGAAGGGGAGGGGCTTAACACTTTTGAGTGTAATACTTTGTGCGGCCTCCGGAGGCATAGCCTATACACCCAATTGTCTGGGTCTCCCAATAGAGCGACAAAGAAAAGGAATTTACGGTAAGTAAACAAAATTCCCTTCTTTGTCGCTCCATTGGGAGACCCAGACAATTGGGACGTCCAAGAGCAGTCCCTGGGTGGGTAAAAGAATACCTCAATAAACAAGAGCCGAAAAAACGGCCCCCTCTTACAGGTGGGCAACCGCCGCCTGAAGGACTCGCCTACCTAGACTGGCGTCTGCCGAAGCATAGGTATGCACTTGATAGTGTTTCGTGAAAGTGTGCAGACTAGACCATGTAGCTGCCTGACACACCTGCTGAGTCGTAGCCCGGTGCCGCAATGCCCAGGACGCACCTACGGCTCTGGTAGAATGGGCTTTCAGCCCTGAAGGGAGCGGAAGCCCAGAAGAACGGTAGGCTTCGAGAATCGGTTCCTTGATCCACCGAGCCAAGGTTGACTTGGAAGCCTGCGAACCCTTACGCTGGCCAGCGACAAGGACAAAGAGCGCATCTGAACGACGCAGGGGCGCCGTGCGAGACACGTAGAGCCGGAGTGCTCTCACCAGATCCAAAGAGTGCAAATCCTTTTCACATTGGTGAATTGGATTAGGGCAAAATGAAGGCAAGGAGATATCCTGATTGAGATGAAAAGGGGATACCACCTTAGGGAGAAATGTCGGGACCGGACGCAGAACCACCTTATCCTGGTGAAACACCAGGAAGGGGGCTTTGCATGACAGCGCTGCAAGCTCAGACACTCTCCGGAGTGATGTGACTGCCACTAGAAAGGCCACCTTCTGCGAAAGACGTGATAGAGAGACATCCCGCAGCGGCTCGAAAGGTGGTTTCTGAAGAGCCGTTAGCACCCTGTTAAGATCCCAGGGTTCCAGCGGACGCTTGTAAGGTGGGACTATGTGGCAAACTCCCTGCAGGAACGTGCGGACCTGCGGAAGCCTGGCTAGGCGCTTTTGAAAAAATACGGAGAGCGCCGATACTTGGCCCTTGAGAGAGCCGAGTGACAAACCCTTGTCCATTCCGGATTGAAGGAATGAAAGAAAAGTGGGTAAGGCAAACGGCCATGGAGGAAAACCGTTATCAGAGCACCAGGATAAGAAGATTTGCCAAGACCTGTAATAGATCTTGGCGGACGTTGGCTTCCTGGCCTGTCTCATGGTGGTAATGACATCCTGAGATAACCCTGAAGACGCTAGGAGCCAGGACTCAATGGCCACACAGTCAGGTTGAGTGCCACAGAATTCAGATGGAAAAACGGGCCTTGTGACAGCAAGTCTGGGCGGTCTGGAAGTGCCCACAGTTGACCCACCGTGAGATGCCACAGATCCGGGTACCACGACCGCCTCGGCCAGTCTGGAGCGATGAGAATGGCGCGACGACAGTCGGACCTGATCTTGCGTAACACTCTGGGCAGCATCGCCAGAGGAGGAAACACATAAGGCAGTCGAAACTGCGACCAATCCTGAACTAACGCATCCGCCGCCAGAGCTCTGTGATCCTGAGACCGTGCCATGAATGCCGGGACTTTGTTGTTGTGCCGTGACGCCATGAGATCGACGTCCGGCGTTCCCCAGCGGCGATAGATCTCTCGAAACACTTCTGGGTGCAGAGACCATTCCCCCGCATCCATGCCCTGACGACTGAGAAAATCTGCTTCCCAGTTTTCTACGCCCGGGATGTGAACTGCGGAGATGGTGGAGGCTGTGGCTTCCACCCACTGCAGAATGCGCCGGACTTCCTGGAAGGCTTGACGACTGCGAGTGCCGCTTTGGTGGTTGATGTATGCGACGGCAGTGGCGTTGTCCGACTGGATACGGATCTGCCTGCCTTCCAGCCACCGATGGAAAGCCAATAGGGCTAGATACACTGCCCTTATCTCCAGAATATTGATCTGAAGGGATGACTATCGGAGTCCAGGTTCCCTGAGCCCTGTGGTGGAGAAAAACCGCTCCCCACCCTGACAGGCTCGCGTCCGTGGTGACCACAGCCCAGGTTGGGGGTAGGAAGGATTTTCCCTGCGATAGAGAATTGGGAAGGAGCCACCACTGAAGTGACGTCTTGGTTGCAAGGGAAAGAGAGACGTTCCTGTCGAGGGAAGCCGACGACCTGTCCCATTTGCGGAGAATGTCCCATTGGAGTGGCCGTAGATGGAATTGCGCGAACGGCACTGCCTCCATAGCTGCCACCATCTTCCCCAGGAAGTGCATGAGGCGCCTTAAGGGGTGTGACTGACTCCGAAGAAGTGATTGCACCCCTGCCTGCAGAGAAAGCTGTTTGTCCCGCGGTAGCTTGACTACCGCTGGCTGTGTATGAAACTCCATCCCGAGGTAAGTCAGTGATTGGGTCGGTGTCAACTTGGATTTCGGGAAGTTGATGATCCACCCGAACTGCTGGAGAGTCGCCAGAGCGACGGTAAGGCTTTGTTGACACGCCACCCGAGAAGGGGCCCTGACTAAGAGATCGTCTAAGTAGGGGATCACCGAGTGGCCCTGAGAGTGCAGGACCGCCACGACGGATGCCATGACTTTGGTGAAAACCTGTGGGGCTGTCGCCAGGCCGAAAGGCAATGCCACGAACTGAAGGTGTTTGTCCCCGATGGCGAAACGCAAGAAACGTTGATGTTCGGGTGCGATCGATGCTAGGAAGTCTCCTTGTGACATCGAGGCGATGACCGAGCGGAGAGATTCCATCCGAAACCGTCTGGTTCTCACATGTCTGTTGAGTAGCTTGAGGTCCAGAACGGGACGGAATGATCCGTCCTTTTTTGGCACCACGAACAAGTTGGAGTAAAAACCGCGACCACGTTCCTGAAGGGGAACGGGGATCACAACTCCTTCTGTCTTCAGAGCGCCCACTGCCTGAAAAAGTGCGTCGGCCTGAGCGGGGGGCGGAGAGGTTCTGAAGAAACGAGCCGCAGGACGAGAGCTGAACTCTATCCTGTAACCGTGAGACAGAATGTCTCTCACCCATCGGTCTTGAACATGTGGCCACCAGGCGTCGCCAAAGCGGGAGAGCCTGCCACCGACCGAGGATGCGGCTAGGGGAGGCCGAGAGTCATGAGGAGGCCGTCTTGGAGGCAGTGCCTCCTGCGGCCTTTTGGGGGCGTGACTTGGAGCGCCACGCATAGGAGTTCCTCTGGCCTTTCTCCGGCCTGCTGGACGAAGAGGATTGGGGCTTGGCGGAGGGACGAAAGGACCGAAACCTCGATTGTATTTTTTGTTGCTGAGGTCTCTTAGGTTTGGACTGGGGTAAGGAGGAGTCCTTTCCCTTGGATTCCTTAATAATCTCATCCAATCGTTCGCCAAACAAACGGTCGCCAGAAAACGGCAAACCGGTTAAGAACCTCTTGGAGGCAGAGTCTGCCTTCCATTCACGCAGCCACATGGCCCTGCGGACTGCCACAGAGTTAGCGGATGCTACAGCTGTACGGCTAGCAGAGTCCAGGACTGCGTTCATGGCGTAGGATGAAAAGGCTGACGCTTGAGAGGTCAAAGACGCAACTTGCGGAGCAGAATTACGTGTGACAGCATTAATCTCAGCCAGACAAGCCGAGATAGCTTGGAGAGCCCACACGGCTGCAAAGGCCGGGGCAAAAGACGCGCCCGTGGCCTCATAGATGGACTTCACCAGGAGCTCTATCTGCCTGTCAGTGGCATCCTTTAGCGATGAGCCATCTGCAACCGATACCACGGATCTAGTCGTCAATCTTGAGACTGGAGGATCCACCTTGGGACAGTGAGCCCAACCCTTAACGACTTCAGATGGGAAGGGGTAACGCGTGTCAGTTGGGCGCTTAGTAAAGTGCTTGTCCGGGACCGCTCTGGGCTTCTGGACAGCGTCTCTGAAGTTAGAGTGATCGAAAAACGCACTGCGTGTACGTTTGGGGAACCGAAACTGGTGTTTCTCCTGCTGAGACGCCGACTCCTCTACCGTAGGAGGCAGGGGAGAGAGATCCAACACCTGGTTGATGGACGAGATAAGATCATTCACTAAGGCGTCCCCTTCAGGTGTATCAAGGTTAAGGGCGACGTCTGGGTCAGAGCCCTGAGCTGCGACGTCCGCCTCGTCCTCCAGAGAGTACGCAGGCTGGGAACCCGAGCAGCGTGAATTAGTCGGGGAAGATTCCCAGCGAGCCCGCTTAGCCGGTCTAGGACTGTGGTCCGGGCAGGAGTCCTCCGCCTGAGACCTAGGGGCCAACCTGGGAGCGCGCTGCGGCGCGGACCGAGAGGGGCCTGGAGGCGACGAGCCAACAGGGGCCGGGGCCTGTGAAAGGACCGGTCTGGACTGCAAAGCTTCTAGCAGCTTGGCAGACCATTTGTCCATAGACTGAGCCATGGATTGTGAAAGTGACTCAGAGAGTTTCTCAGCAACAGAGGCGAACTCTGTCCCTGCCGCCTGGACAGGGGGAGCAGGGGGGTCTAAATGAGCCGAGGGGCCCACTAGTGACCGAGGCTCCGGCTGAGCAAGCGAAACAGGGGTCGAGCATTGCTCACAGTGAGGGTAGGTGGAACCCGCAGGTAACATAGCCCCACAAGAGGTACAGGCCGCAAAAAAACCCTGTGCCTTAACAGCTTTGCTCCTTGTGGACGACATGCTGTTGTCTCCTAGGAGAGTGATCACTGAGGGTATATGGGAAAAAAGGGGTATACAGCCCGACCGAACAGAGAGATATATTATATATATATATATATATATATATATATATATATATATATATATATATATGTATCTATTCCGGCACCCTAGGGGGACCAGCACCGGGTGACCGGTGTGGCTTACCGACCGCTAACAAGCGGAGTGTGTCCTCCAGATTCCCTGCCTTAGGTCCCCCGGAGCTGCAGAGCTTTTCACTGAGAATCCTCCACCGGCAGAATGCCAAAAAATGGCTGCCGGAGCTCTCAGGGGAGGAGTGGAGCCGTGGGCGGCGCCAGGAAAGTGCGGGAATCTGGGGTCCCCACAGTGATCAGTGAGGGGGGAGGAAAACATGCAGGATGCTCCAGCCCTCACATCCGACGTCAGGTCGGTAATCCCGCCCTTACCCCTGACAGGCAGGCCCGGGGGCGGGATTTTTGCGACTAGGCCGCGATGAAGCCGGGGACTAAATTTAAGACCGCGCCCGACAAGCAGGCACGGTCGGCGCGGAAGTCCACCGGCCTTCTCAATTCAGCAGCTGCCGCAGAAGAAGGTGCGCTCCCTGCACAGTCCCCAATGGGGACACAGAGTACCTTTGAGTTGCAGGGCCCGGTCCCTGAGGTTGAATAGGCTTCGGTCCGGCAGGTTCCCACAGGGGCTGCGGAGGGAGCACGGTCCCAAAATGGATGACCGCTTAGGATCCCACTTCTCCCAGAGCCGCTAAGGGATGGTGAAGGAGACGGCATGTGGCTCCAGCCTTTGTACCCGCAATGGGTACTTCAACCTTAACAACACCGCCGACGTAGTGGGGTGAGAAGGGAACATGCCGGGGGCCCCGTGGGGGCCCTCTTTTCTTCTAACCGACATAACTAATATGAGAATGCATGAGTGGATGTGTGCCTCCTTCCACACAAAGCATAAAACTGAGGAGCCCGTGGTCCACGGGAGGGTGTATAGGCAGAGGGGAGGGGTTACACTTTTTAAAGTGTAATACTTTGTGTGGCCTCCGGAGGCAGAAGCTATACACCCAATTGTCTGGGTCTCCCAATGGAGCGACAAAGAAATATGGGTGAACCACCCCTTTAATATAAATTTACTGAAACCGTAAACACAGTCACCAATATTGTATCACACCAACTCCCTTGTTGCCTGTGTAGAGAATAGTTTGTTGAAAAGTAAATATGTCCAGGCATGACGTCCACATGAAAGCTCTGAAGCGCTGTTCACATGATTGATAGAGCTGCTGGCCTATCATCTGCTCTACATTCACATCTACCCCTTTTCTTTCTGAGGTTGAGCCCTAAAACTTCTTCCTGTGTCCGCTCCTACTTCTAAGCTGTAACGTAATAAAAGAATACAGTAATATCTAAAAAACATGGATTATTTGGTAAATATAGACCCCACACTTTTAGACCACGGGTTGAACAGATCTGAATTCATGATTTTCGAATTCACACTAATAGTTATATCTATATATATAATTGCCTTATTCTGTCTGTCTGTCTGTCATGCTCCAAAATTGTGTCACCGTGACATGTCCTTACGGTGACACAAAGCTGATTGGCCGCTGGGTTCGCCATGGCCCCGCCCCCCCACACGGATTGGCCTCTCGCCCCGGCTCTCTGCAGGCCCCGCCCCCCTCACGCAATGGACGCTCGCTCTGGCCCAACTGACACGGGGCTCCGATTCCCAGGTGAGTACACACACACACATCACATCACACTCACTCTCACACACACCTCACACATCACATCCACGCACTCACAACATCCTGGGATATCGCTTGCTTGTACACCGGCTCCGTCAGGATCCCAGCAGCGCCACACATAACCTTGCGATGCTGGGATCTTAACGGAGGCCGTGAAAGCTGGTAACCATTATACACATCGGGTAACTAAGGTCCCTTAGTTACCCGATGTGTATCATAGTTACCAGTGTACATCGGCTCACACTCACTCTCACACACACATCACATCGCATCCACACATCAAGGTCCTGCAGCTGCGGAACATACATAACATAACAGCACACACACACACACACACATACACACAAATCAGATCACACTCACACACACCTCACACATCACATCGCATCCACATACTCACAACATCCTGAGATATCGCTTGCTTCTCGGCAGCGATACTGTGCTGTTGTGAGCTTCCAGGACCTGCCGGGGGATCACATGGCCAGAAGCATGTGATATCCCCGGATGTTGTGAGTATCAGCGCGTATGTGCGATTTCGTCAGTGTGTGTGTGTGTGAGTGTATGCGATCGGGTGTGTGTGAGTGTATGCGATCGGGTGTGTGTGAGTGTATGCGATCGGGTGTGTGTGAGTGTATGCGATCGGGTGTGTGTGAGTGTATGCGATCGGGTGTGTGTGAGTGTATGCGATCGGGTGTGTGTGTGAGTGGATGCGATCGGTTGTGTGGGTGAGTGGATGCGATCGGGTGTGGGTGAGTGTCGGCAGAGGAGCACGGCGTGCTGGAGGTGGCTGGGAGCAGAGAGGCTGATCTTGGGGAAGGCTGGGAGGGGGAGGCTGATGCTGAGGGAGGCTGGAAGGAGAGAGGCTGAGCAAACGTGCTCCATCCGCCATACTGCGCACTCCCCATCGTGCTGCATCCCCCATGCTGCGCACTCCCAAACGTGCTCCATCCGCCATGCTGCGCACTCCCCATCGTGCTCTATCCGCCATGCTGCACACTCCCAAAAGTGCTCCATCCGCCATGCTGCGCACTCCCAAACGTGCTCCATCCGCCATGCTGCGCACCCCCCATCATGCTCCATCCGCCATGCTGCGCACCCCCCATCATGCTCCATCCGCCATGCTGCGCACTCCCAAACGTGCTCCATCCGCCATGCTGCGCACTCCCAAACGTGCTCCATCCGCCATGCTGCGCACTCCCAAACGTGGTCCATCCGCCATGCTGCGCACTCCCAAACGTGGTCCATCCGCCATGCTGCGCACTCCCAAACGTGCTCCATCCGCCATGCTGCGCACTCCCAAACGTGCTCCATCCGCCATGCTGCGCACTCCCAAACGTGCTCCATCCGCCATGCTGCGCACTCCCAAACGTGCTCCATCCGCCATACTGCGCACTCCCCATCGTGCACCATCCGGCATGCTGCGCACTCCCAAGCGGATGGAGCATGATGGGGGGTGCGCAGCATGACGGATGGAGCACGTTTGGGAGTGCGCAGCATGACGGATGGAGCACGATGGGGAGTGCGCAGTATGGCGGATGGAGCACGTTTGGGAGTGCGCAGCATGGCGGATGGAGCACGTTTGGGAGTGCGCAGCATGGCGGATGGAGCACGTTTGGGAGTGCGCAGCATGGCGGATGGAGCACGTTTGGGAGTGCGCAGCATGCCGGATGGTGCACGATGGGGAGTGCGCAGTATGGCGGATGGAGCACGTTTGGGAGTGCGCAGCATGGCGGATGGAGCACGTTTGGGAGTGCGCAGCATGGCGGATGGAGCACGTTTGGGAGTGCGCAGCATGGCGGATGGAGCACGTTTGGGAGTGCGCAGCATGGCGGATGGAGCACGTTTGGGAGTGCGCAGCATGGCGGATGGAGCACGTTTGGGAGTGCGCAGCATGGCGGGTGGAGCACGTTTGGGAGTGCGCAGCATGGCGGATGGAGCACGTTTGGGAGTGCGCAGCATGCAGGATGGTGCACGATGGGGAGTGCGCAGTATGGCGGATGGAGCACGTTTGGGAGTGCGCAGCATGGCGGATGGAGCACGTTTGGGAGTGCGCAGCATGGCGGATGGAGCACGTTTGGGAGTGCGCATGGCGGGTGGAGCACGTTTGGGAGTGCGCAGCATGGCGGATGGAGCATGATAGGGGGTGCGCAGCATGGCGGATGGAGCACGTTTGGGAGTGCGCAGCATGGCGGGTGGAGCACGTTTGGGAGTGCGCAGCATGGCGGATGGAGCACGTTTGGGAGTGCGCAGCATAGGGGATGCAGCACGATGGGGAGTGCGCAGTATGGCGGATGGAGCACGTTTGGGAGTGCGCAGCATGGCGGATGGACCACGTTTGGGAGTGCGCAGCATGGCGGATGGACCACGTTTGGGAGTGCGCAGCATGGCGGATGGACCACGTTTGGGAGTGCGCAGCATGGCGGATGGAGCACGTTTGGGAGTGCGCAGCATGGGGGATGCAGCACGATGGGGGGTGCGCAGCATGGGGGATGGAGCACGATGAGAGGTGCACACCTCCCCCCAACACACACACACGCGCACTGCACAACACACACACACACTATGAATCACAAACAACGCCCTACACAGACACCCACACACACAGACAACGCTGCACACACAAATATACGCACATACCGCACAACACACACATTGCTCAAAACATACCTCCCCCCAAAACACACCACACACACACAAACCGCACAACACACACACACAAATGCTACAGACACACAGCGCTCCACAAACAACGCAACACACATACAACACCGTTCTCACCCCCCGCGACACTCAGAACATGTACAGCGCCCTACACAAACACTTGGTAACTACACACAACAACATCTATATATATATATATATATATATATATATATATATAACAAAAATCATACATGAACTACACAATACGTAAATTCTAGAATACCCGATGCGTAGAATCGGGCCACCTTCTAGTTCTTAAATATGATCCCAACTTGAATTTTGGCACAGATGTGGCCAGGAACATAGCATCCACATGTGCATTTTTTAAAATTTTTAAATTAAAACAGGTTTTCTTCAGCGCTCTATTGGGAGACCCAGACGATTGGGGTATAGCTACTGCCTCCGGAGGCCACACAAAGCACTACACTAAAAAGTGCAAGGCCCCTCCCCTTCTGGCTATACCCCCCCGTGGTATCACGGGTTCTCCAGTTTTCAAGCTTTGTGCGAAGGAGGTCAGACATCCATGCATAGCTCCACAGATTTTAGTCAGCAGTAGCTGCTGACTATTTCGGATGGAAGAAAAGAGGGCCCATATAGGGCTCCCAGCATGCTCCCTTCTCACCCGTTGATGGTGTTGTAAGGTTGAGGTACCTATTGCTGGTACGGCGGCTGGAGCCCACATGCTGCTTTCCTTCCACATCCCCCTGAGGGGCTCTGAGGAAGTGGGATCCTGCCGGCCTCAAAGCTCTGACGCCGGGCTCCATCCACAGACCCATTTGAACCTGCTGGATACGGAGCTGGAGTACCGTTCAGGGACATGGCCCTGCACCATTACAGGTACTCTGTGTCCCCGGACACACAGGCACAGCACACTCCAGACTTGCTGGGTGTGCTAGTGCGCCGGGGACAGTAAAGGGTTACAGTCACTGCAGCTTTGCTGAGTGACTTTGTGTATTGGGAACTACCGCGCCGGACGCTCCGGGAGCGGCGGCGCGGCTGGGACTTGTAGTTCGCCGGGGACTGGGCGCCGACCGCGCTTTTACGGCGGCGGCGCTTATAAATCCAGTCCCCGGCTTCTGCGGCCTAGTGCCGCTTCGTTCCCGCCCCCTCCCTGTCACTCAGGGAAGGAGACAGACGCTGAGCAATCAGCAGCGCCGAGGGCTGGAGCTTTATTTACATGCTCCAGCCCTCTCACTGCACACTGTCGGACGCTGGTTTCCCGCTCTGACTTGGGGCACACCCACGGCCCGCCCCTCCTCACACGAGCTGGGGAAGACGCCGGCAGCCATTACTGCAGTCCGAGCTCGGACTTTCGGCAACCAGGCAGGACGGTGGCGACCATACACCCGCTTATAGGCGGGCGGTAAGCGGCACACATAGTGCTGACCCCAATATATACTGCAGTGTGTACATGTGTATTTTAACTGCATAGGTCGCTATATGCCCGCTTGGAGAGCGACACATCAGCAGCAGGAAAGCAGGTGTGCTAAGGCACAGGCTTTCTATGCTGCTTGTATTGCACGTACTGAAGTGTTCATTTGTGTTTATGCTTGTATGCTATACACTGCACTGTACGGTCGCTAGTCTTAGCTATATTCTCCTGGAATGGCTAGACTACAGCAGCAGAAAACCAAGGGTGCTGGGGCACAGGTTTTTTTCTATGCTGCTTGTATTGCATGGGCTGCAGTGTGCATTTGTACTTGTGCTTGTATGCTATACATTGCACTGTATGGTCACTCTTCTGGGCTATATTCCCCTAGATGACTAGTCTACAGCAGCAGAAGAGCAGAGGTGCCAGGGCACAGGCTTCTATGCTGCTTGTATTGCTTGTGCTGCAGTGTTCATTTGTACTTTATGCTTGTATGCTATACATTGCACTGTACGGTCACCAATCTTGGCTATATACTTCTAGATGGCTAGTCGGCAGCGGCAAAAAAGCAACACAGATTTTCAGTGCTGTTTTTACTACATGGGATGCTGTTCATGACACCGTCCCATTGTGTGCATGCTCCCCTGTAGCACTTCGTCTGCCGGGGTCTCTAGCACTTCGTCTGCCGGGGTCTCTACTAGTCGTGGCCAAAGAAACCACCTGTCATCCCTGTCCAAGGACAGGGACGGAGTTGCAGTTTCGACAGATATATTGTCATAAGATAGAGACTTGCAGTCCAGACAGGCCATGGGCAATCTTCCTGACCAACCTCATTTGGAACGGGGGGGGTCCCAGGAGGACTCTCTGTATGATAAGGCAGCTCTCCAGGACTTTGATCCTGACATCGCTATCGATCCGGATACACCGGATGGTAACGCCATACGGAATGATCCTATAGCGTCCATCAATGGAAGGTTGGATCTTTCTCCCTCAGCTCCCCCAGTGGAGGAGTCAGCTTCACAGCAGGAGAAGTCCCTTTTCAGTATCTCAAACGGATATTGAGTTTTTTTCTGGCCACGCTGACTTCAGAGAAGCAGTCCAGAAACACCACGCTTACCAGATAAGCGTCTTCTCCACACGTTTTTAAGATACACGTTATCCCTTTTCCCCTGACGTGGTCAAGCGCTGGACCTAGGGTCCAAAGGTGGATTCTCCAATCTCCAGGCTTGCGTCTAGAGCCATAGTTGCACTGGAGATGGGGCTTCAATTAAAGATGCCATTCACAGACAGATGGACTCTGGTTGAAATCTGTCTAGGAGGCTATCGGCGTGTCGGTTGCTCCGGCATTCACAGCCGTATAGGCAACCTAACCTTTTCAGCTGTTCTTGCGCAGCTGGCCTTGAGCACATGTACATCTGTACCGCAGAGGCGTCCGTAACCCCGTAATGTCTGCACTGCGACTTACCCTATTAATGCTGTCCTAAACGTACAGTCGAGTTTTCGGTCCTTCCCAAGCTCGGGCAGGTCCCAATTGTCCTCGTGCAAAAGGGCTACAAAACCTCAGACGGGCTCAGATTCCGGCCGGGCTCAATCACGCCCAAGGAAGGCAGCCGGAGGAACCGCTACCAAGGCGGTCTCCTCATGTCTCTCAGCTCTCTCTCTCTCTCCGCATCCGCGGTTGATGGCAGACTCCCCCGCCTTTGGCGACATTTAGCTGCCACAGGTCACAGACTGGTGGGTGACGGACATTGTGCTCACGTGCACAGGACAGTGTTCTGTTCTCGTCCTCCGACTCCATCCTTCAGAACGGCCCCACCTCCCCTCCGAGCAGATGCCCTGCTGCAGGCGGTGGACGCTCTAAGAGCAGAAGGAGTGGTGATCCCTGTCCCCCCTCAGGAACGAGGGCGAGGGTTTGTACTCCAATCTCTTTGTGGCTCCAAAAAAGGACGGCTCCTTCCGTCCTGTTCTGGACCTAAAACTGCTCAACAAGCATGCGAACGCCAGGCGGTTCCGGATGGAATCCCTCCGATCCGTCATTACCTCAATGTCTCGAGGAGACTTCCTTGCCTCAACAGACATCAAAGATGCCTATCTCCACGTGCCAATTGCTATGGAGCACCAACGTTTTCTACGTTTTGTGATAGGAGACGACCATCTTCAGTTCGTAGCCCTGCCATTCGGTCTGACGACAGCCCCACGGGTGTTCACCAAGGTCATGGCAGCAGTGGTAGCAGTCTTGCACTCTCAGGGACACCCAGTGATCCCTTACTTGAACGATCTACTCGTCAAAGCATCCTCTCAAGAGGCATGACGACGCAGCCTGAATGTTACGCTGGAGACTCTCCAGACTTTCGGGTGGATCATCAATTTGGCAAGGTCAAATCTGTCACCGACTCAATCACTAACATATCTCGGCATGGAGTTTCACACTCTATCGGCGATAGTGAAGCTTCCGCTGAACAAGCAGCGTTCACTGCAAACAGAGGTGCAGTCTCTCCTTCAAGGCCAGTCGCACCCCTTAAGGCGCCTCATGCACTTCCTAGGGAAGATGGTGGCAGCCATGGTGGCAGTTCCCTTTGCGCAGTTTCATCTGCGCCAACTGCAAGGGGACATTCTCCGCCAATGGGACGGGCAGTCAACCTCCCTGGACAGGAAAGTCTCCCTTTCCCAGACGGCCAAGGACTCTCTGCAATGGTGGCTTATTCCCACCTCATTGTCACAGTGAAGATCCTTCCTATCCCCATCCTGGGCAGTGGTCACGACAGATACGAGTCTGTCAGGGTGGGGAGCAGTTTGTCTCCGCCACAGGGCTCAGGGGACGTGGACTCAGCAGGAGTCCACCCTTCAGATCAATGTTCTGGAAATCGGGGCAGGGTATCTTACCCTACTAGCTTTCCAGCAGTGGCTAGAAAGAGAGCAGATCCGAATCCAGTCGGACAACTCCACAGCGGTGGCATACATCAACCACCAAGGAGGGATGCGCAGTCGGCAAGCCTTCCAGGAAGTCCGGCGAATCCTCATGTGGGTGGAGGACACAGCATCCACCATTTCCGCAGTTCACATCCCGGGCGTAGAAAACTGGGAAGCAGACTTCCTCAGTCGCCAGGGTATGGATGCAGGGGAATGGTCCCTTCACCCGGACGTGTTTCAGGAAATCTGTCGCCGCTGGGGGGTGCCGGACGTCGACCTAATGGCGTCTCGGCACAACAACAAGGTCCCGGCATTTATGGCACGATCGCGCGATCACAGAGCTCTGGCGGCAGACGCCTTAGTGCAAGATTGGTCGCAGTTCCGGCTCACATATGTGTTTCCACCTCTGGCACTCTTGCCCAGAGTACTGCGCAAAAAATCAGATCCGATTGCAGCCGCGTCATACTCGTCGTCCCAGACTGGCCGAGGAGATCGTGGTACCCGGATCTGTGGCATCTCACGGTCGGCCGACCGTGGTCACTACCAGGCCGGCCAGACTTACTGTCCCAAGGGCCGTTTTTTCCATCGGAATTCTGCGGCCCTGAACCTGACTGTGTGGCCATTGAGTCCTGGATCCTAGCGTCTTCAGGATTATCCCAAGGGGTCGTTGCCACCATGAAACAGGCTAGGAAGTCCACCTCTGCTACGATCTACCACAGAACGTGGAAGATTTTCTTAACCTGGTGCTCGGCTCAGGGAGTGTCTCCCTGGCCATTTGCATTGCCTACTTTTCTTTCCTTCCTGCAATCGGGGTTAGAAAAGGGCTTGTCGCTCGGCTCCCTTAAGGGGGAAGTCTCGGCACTATCCGTGTTTTTTCAGAAGCGTCTAGCACGTCTTTCTAAGGTGCGCACGTTCCTACAGGGGGTCTGTCATATCGTACCCCCGTACAAGCGGCCGTTAGAGCCATGGGATCTCAACAGGGTATTAGTTGCTCTCCAGAAGCCGCCTTTCGAGCCTCTGAAGGAAGTTTCCTTTCTCGCCTGTCACAGAAGGTGGCGTTTCTCGTTGCGATCACATCGCTTCGGCGAGTGTCTGAGCTGGCAGCTCTGTCATCCAAGGCTCCCTTCCTGGTGTTCCACCAGGACAAGGTAGTGCTGCGCCCCATTCCGGAGTTTCTCCCTAAGGTCGTATCCTCATTTCATCTTATTCAGGATATATCCTTGCCTTCCTTTTGTCCTCATCCGGTTCACCGGTATGAAAAGGACTTACGTTTGTTAGATCTGGTGAGAGCACTCAGAATCTACATTTCCCGCACGGCGCCCATGCGCCGTTCCGATGCACTTTTTGTCCTTGTCGCTTGTCCGCGCAAGGGGTTGCAGGCTTCTAAAGCCACCCTGGCTCGATGGATCAAAGAACCAATTCTAGAGGCCTACCGTTCTGCGGGGCTTCCGGTTCCTTCAGGGCTAAAAGCCCACTCAACCAGAGCCGTGGGTGCGTCCTGGGCATTACGACACCAGGCTTCGGCTCAACAAGTGTGCCAGGCAGCTACCTGGTACAGTCTGCACACTTTCACCAAGCATTATCAGGTGCATACCTATGCTTCGGCGGATGCCAGCTTAGGTAGAAGAGTCCTGCAGGCGGCAGTGACACCCCCGTAGGGGAGGGCTGTTTTGCAGCCCTAACATGAGGTATTTCTTTACCCACCCAGGGACAGCTTTTGGACGTCCCAATCGTCTGGGTCTCCCAATAGAGCGCTGAAGAAGAAGGGAATTTTGTTACTTACCGTAAATTCCTTTTCTTCTAGCTCTTATTGGGAGACCCAGCACCCGCCCTGTTGTCCTTCGGGATGTTTTTTGTTGTTTGCGGGTACACATGTTGTTCATGTTGAACGGTTTTTCAGTTCTCCGATGTTACTCGGAGTTAATTTGTTTAAACCAGTTATTGGCTTTCCTCCTTCTTGCTTTGGCACTAAAACTGGAGAACCCGTGATACCACGGGGGGGTATAGCCAGAAGGGGAGGGGCCTTGCACTTTTTAGTGTAGTGCTTTGTGTGGCCTCCGGAGGCAGTAGCTATACCCCAATCGTCTGGGTCTCCCAATAAGAGCTAGAAGAAAAGGAATTTACGGTAAGTAACAAAATTCCCTTCTTTTTTTTCCGGAAATTCGTTTTAAAATTTTGCGTTCGCATGGGTAAAATATTAACAAAGATACTCTTGTGACATATCTGGTGAAAGCCTGTACAGTTCTGAGTAGAATGGTGTTTATTTTGCTTCTCTGTCTTTTTTCTAGCCTGAGTTATGAGGGGAAATGTAAAGGCAGGCAACACCGAAATTCACACTTTTTCCAAACTTTGAAAATCAATAATAAAAAAAAATCAATTTTTTTTCTTCACATTTTGCATTCTCTGACACACTATTACCAAATAAAATCTCAAAAGAATTATAAATATAGAGGTAAAAATCATTGGTTCACTTGATATGGAATGACCCAAGTGGAAGAATAGAATCATATTATAGCAGGCATTGTGTATTTATATATTTGATTTTCATCCAATTGACAGGTTCACTTTTAAGTCTTTGCTGCACCTATCACAAAGCAATGCATAATATATTGTTAAAATCACTTTATTTAAGACATGTGATTTTGACTTTTTATTACAATAATACAGAACAGGGCGGTTTAACGGGGAATTATTGTGCTGGGAAAAAAAAAATATTTTCCTCTTTCCCGTTTAAAAAGATCCAAACTTGGGACAGATAACACTGAGAATGCTATAACTTGCAACATTGACCAGAGAGGAACAATGGAGAAAAGAAAAAAAAATGCCCATCCAAGCGCTTGTTATAGGCGACAAATAAGTTTAAAATTGCATTATTTTTTTTTTTTTTGTTTGTACCATTTCTTTACAAAAATATTACTGTTGAATTTTACTGCATGGATAATAGGCTCATGTCAGTCCCAACTATTATAAGTTTAATTTATTTATTGTAAAATATGTACGGATGTGTCGAACAATACAAGAAATATATATATAAAAAGAAAAAAAAAGTGACAAACAAACGAAAAAAAAAAAGGGTTAAAAGGATTAAGTGTCAAGAAGAAACTGAATTGCGAGTGATGAAACTGGGTAAGATTGCTACTGTCCTTGGTTTGCTGGTATTGACTAGTAAAAATGTGCAGGACAAAATCATTAAAAAAAACCCCAAAAAAACCCCCAAAAAATGTCCGTTCTGACAAACAAAAAAAAAATGGTGACATTCTGCGAGAGGCAGGGACCACAGAATGGAAATATAAAACTTCTGGAAATAAAATGGAACATGATACAGATCTTGACATCCACTGAGTGATAGAAATCCTTGTTCTGCTGGGTCAGGGTGGAGTAATTTAATTTGGCCTCATCTGCGCCCCTCTTTCGCGTCCTCTTCCAGTGCATTTTGTAAATTATGTACATTTCCATACAGGGTCCTCAAGGCCAATAGTTAATATGTAGAAACAAAAGGCTTAACATATAAAGGTGGGGAGGTTAAAATGTAGACTTGTACAGCAGGAAAAATGAGTTGATAAAACCATTTGTCCAGAAAACAGGCTGTCTCCAATGATTTCTCTGTAGGACCAAATGCAGACGGTTGGGAGCATTCGGCATCCAATGTAGTAGAGATCCCGACTAGGGGGTGTAGAGTGTTCTCTCTAGACACCAGAAACTTTCCTCGGGTTGAACACAATCCATCAATAACACAAGCATTTGGTTTCAACAAAAACTGTTAAAAAAGTTGTGTTTTTTTTGTCTTTTTTTTTCTAATTTTCTTACAGAAGCTCACAGTATACAGGCCTTTAAACAAGAGTTCCAGGTATGTGCTGAACCTCAGAACATTGGCATCCCGAATCCCTAGGACAGAGGGAAAAAGCATTACATTGATAGAAAATGCCACTAACATAAGGTGTGAACATAACTATTCTTGATTTTTATTTTCTTATTTTATTTTTGACACAAAGAACCCTAAAATGAGGTTTTTCAAATTAACAACAGACACCAAAGTAAGGTTTTACAAAGGGATGCCAGAAAACCCCATGGACATGGTGCGCTACAGTTATGAAAGCTACAATATGATGGCTTTTCAGTAAGCCGGAAGATGAATTTCCTCTGTAACTGGGGACAATATACCAGCCCCAGTTAAAGGAAAAATGACCAAGCAAAAAAAAAAAGTGTAACATATAAAATATCCAAAGGTCTTTTAAGACCTAACTGGTGGCACAGTGTGTAAAATAAAATTTAAAAAAAAAAATAAAAAATGTATAAAAACTAAAGACACTGCCAATCTGAATCACTAGATCTAGCACTTTTATAGAAAAAAAAAATAAAAAAAGATGTCCACTATATGAAAATTTGTACGCAAAGGGGATGCAATTTATGTTTTTCTTTCTCCCTTGTGGTCATAAAATAATAAAAAAAAAAATGAAAAAACTCACATTTCTTATGTGAGATTTTACCACCAATAAAATATTTTTATATCAAATATATACAAAAGAAGGGAATTTTGTTTACTTACCGTAAATTCCTTTTCTTCTAGCTCCAATTGGGAGACCCAGACAATTGGGTGTATAGCTATGCCTCCGGAGGCCACACAAAGTATTACACTAAAAGTGTAAAGCCCCTCCCCTTCTGCCTATACACCCCCCGTGCCTCACGGGCTCCTCAGTTTTGGTGCAAAAGCAAGAAGGAGGAAAAAATTATAAATTGGTTTAAAGTAAATTCAATCCGAAGGAATATCGGAGAACTGAAACCATTCAACATGAACAACATGTGTACACAAAAAACAGGGGCGGGTGCTGGGTCTCCCAATTGGAGCTAGAAGAAAAGGAATTTACGGTAAGTAAACAAAATTCCCTTCTTCTCTGTCGCTCCATTGGGAGACCCAGACAATTGGGACGTCCAAAAGCAGTCCCTGGGTGGGTAAATAATACCTCATAATAGAGCCGTAACGGCTCCGTCCTACAGGTGGGCAACCGCCGCCTGAAGGACTCGCCTACCTAGGCTGGCATCTGCCGAAGCATAGGTATGCACCTGATAGTGTTTCGTGAAAGTGTGCAGGCTCGACCAGGTAGCTGCCTGACACACCTGCTGAGCCGTAGCCTGGTGCCGCAAGGCCCAGGACGCTCCCACGGCCCTGGTAGAATGGGCCTTCAGCCCTGAGGGAACCGGAAGCCCCGAGGAACGATAAGCTTCGAGAATTGGTTCCTTGATCCACCGAGCCAGGGTTGATTTGGAAGCTTGTGTCCCTTTACGCTGGCCAGCGACAAGGACAAAGAGTGCATCCGAGCGGCGCCGTACGAGAAATGTAGAATCTGAGTGCTCTCACCAGATCTAACAAGTGCAAATCCTTTTCACATTGGTGAACTGGATGAGGACAAAAAGAGGGTAAGAAGATATCCTGATTGAGATGAAAAGGGGATACCACCTTAGGGAGAAATTCCGGAACCGGACGCAGAACCACCTTGTCCTGGTGAAACACCAGGAAAGGGGCTTTGCACGACAACGCTGCTAGCTCAGACACTCTCCGAAGTGAAGTGAATGCTACTAGGAAAACCACTTTCTGCGAAAGGCGTGCGAGAGAAATATCCCTCATTGGCTCGAACGGTGGTTTCTGAAGAACCATCAGCACCCTGTTCAGATCTCAGGGTTCTAACGGACGCTTGTAAGGAGGGACGATGTGACAAACCCCCTGCAGGAACGTGCGTACCTGTGGAAGTCTGGCTAGGCGCCTCTGAAAAAACACAGAGAGCGCAGAGACTTGTCCCTTAAGGGAGCCGAGCGACAAACCCTTTTCCAATCCGGATTGAAGGAAGGACAGAAAAGTGGGCAAGGTGAATGGCCAGGGAGAAAAACCCTGAGCAGAGCACCACGACAGGAATATTTTCCACGTCCTGTGGTAGATCTTGGCGGACGTTGGTTTCCTAGCCTGTCTCATAGTGGCAATGACCTCTTGAGATAATCCTGAAGACGCTAGGATCCAGGACTCAATGGCCACACAGTCAGGTTGAGGGCCGCAGAATTCAGATGGAAAAACGGCCCTTGAGACAGCAAGTCTGGTCGGTCTGGTAGTGCCCACGGTTGGCCGACCGTGAGATGCCACAGATCCGGGTACCACGACCTCCTCGGCCAGTCTGGAGCGACGAGGATGGCGCGGCGGCAGTCGGCCCTGATCTTGCGTAACACTCTGGGCAACAGTGCCAGCGGAGGAAACACATAAGGGAGTTGAAACTGCGACCAATCCTGAACTAAGGCGTCTGCCGCCAGAGCTCTGTGATCTTGAGACCGTGCCATGAATGCCGGGACCTTGTTGTTGTGCCGGGACGCCATTAGGTCGACGTCCGGCATGCCCCAGCGGCAACAGATCTCCTGAAACACGTCCGGGTGAAGGGACCATTCCCCTGCGGCCATGCCCTGGCGACTGAGAAAGTCTGCTTCCCAGTTTTCTACGCCCGGGATGTGAACTGCGGATATGGTGGAGGCTGTGGCTTCCACCCACAGCAGAATCCGCCGGACTTCCTGGAAGGTTTGCCGACTGCGTGTCCCGCCTTGGTGGTTGATGTATGCCACCGCTGTGGAGTTGTCCGACTGAATTCGGATCTGTTTGCCTTCCAGCCACGGCTGGAACGCCTTTAGGGCAAGATACACTGCCCTTATCTCCAGAACATTGACCTGAAGGGAGGACTCTGTCTGAGTCCAAGTACCCTGAGCCCTGTGGTGGAGAAAGACCGCTCCCCACCCTGACAGGCTTGCGTCCGTCGTGACCACCGCCCAGGATGGGGGCAGGAAGGATTTTCCCTTCGACAGAGAAGTGGGGAGAAGCCACCACTGAAGGGAAGCTTTGGCTGCCCGAGAAAGGGAGACGTTCCTGTCGAGGGACGTCGACTTCCTGTCCCATTTGCGGAGAATGTCCCATTGAAGTGGGCGCAGATGAAACTGCGCAAAAGGAACTGCCTCCATTGCTGCCACCATCTTCCCTAGGAAGTGCATGAGGCGCCTCAGGGGGTGTGACTGACCTTGAAGGAGAGATTGCACCCCTGTCTGTAGTGAACGCTGTTTGTTCAGCGGAAGCTTCACTATCGCTGAGAGAGTATGAAACTCCATGCCAAGATATGTCAGTGATTGGGCCGGTGTCAGATTTGACTTTGGAAAATTGATGATCCACCCGAAACCCTGGAGAGTTTCCAGAGCAATGTTCAGGCTGTGTTGGCATGCCCCTTGAGAGGGTGCCTTGACAAGTAGATCGTCTAAGTAATGGATCACCGAGTGTCCCTGAGAGTGTAGGATTGCCACCACTGTTGCCATGACCTTGGTGAAGACCCGTGGGGCTGTTGCCAGGCCGAAAGGCCGTGCCACGAACTGAAGGTGTTCGTCCCCTATAGCGAAACGCAGGAAGCGCTGATGCTCTGGTGCAATCGGTACGTGGAGATAAGCATCTTTGATGTCGATTGATGCCAGAAAATCTCCTTGGCACATTGAGGCAATGACGGAGCGGAGCGATTCCATCCGGAACCGCCTGGTTTTCACATGCTTGTTGAGCAGTTTTAGGTCCAGAACGGGACGGAAGGATCCGTCCTTTTTTGGCACCACGAACAAGTTGGAGTAAAAACCGTGACCCCGTTGCTGAAGAGGAACAGGGATCACCACTCCTTCCGCCTTCAGAGTGCACACCGCCTGCAGAAGAGCCTCGGCTCTGTCGGGGGGCGGAGATGTTCTGAAGAAACGAGTCAGAGGACGAGAGCTGAACTCTATCCTGTAACCTTGAGATAGAATGTCTCTCACCCATCGGTCTTTTACTTGTGGCAGCCAGGCGTCGCAAAAGCGGGAGAGCCTGCCACCGACCGAGGATGCGGTTTGAGGAGGCCGCTTTGGGAGCGGTTCCTCCGGCGGTCTTTTTAGGATGTGACTTAGACCGCCATGCATCGGAGTTCCTCTGATCTTTCTGAGGCCTTTTGGACGAGGAAAATTGAGACCTGCCCGCGGTCCGAAAGGACCGAAACCTCGATTGTACCTTCCGTGGTTGAGGTCTGTTTGGTTTGGACTGGGGTAAGGATGAATCCTTTCCCTTGGATTGTTTAATGATTTCATCCAATCGCTCACCAAACAAGCGGTCGCCAGACAATGGCAAACCGGTTAAGAACTTTTTGGAAGCAGAGTCTGCCTTCCATTCACGTAGCCACATGGCCCTGCGGAGTACCACCGAATTGGCGGATGCCACCGCCGTACGGCTCGCCGAGTCCAGGATAGCATTAATGGCGTAGGACGCAAACGCCGACGCCTGAGTGGTTAAGGACACCACTTGCGGGGCAGATGTACGTGTTACTGCATTAATCTGCGCCTGACAAGTTGAGATAGCTTGGAGTGCCCATACGGCTGCGAATGCTGGAGCAAAAGACGCGCCGATAGCTTCATAGATGGATTTCAACCATAGTTCCATCTGTCTGTCAGTGGCATCTTTGAGTGAAGCCCCATATTCCACTGCAACTATGGATCTAGCCGCCAGTCTGGAGATTGGAGGATCCACCTTAGGACACTGAGTCCAGCCCTTGACAACCTCGGGGGGGAAGGGATAACGTGTGTCCTTAAGGCGCTTGGAAAAACGCTTGTCTGGACAGTCTCGGTTTTTTTGGATTGCCTCTCTGAAGTCAGAGTGATCCAGAAACATATTTAATGTACGCTTGGGAAACCTGAAACGGAATTTCTCCTGAGAAGCAGACTCCTCAATTGGAGGAGCTGGGGGAGAAATATCCAACACCTGATTGATGGTCGCTATAAGGTCATTCACTACTGCGTCACCTTCAGGTGTATCTAGGTTGAGAGCGGCTTCAGGATCAGAATCCTGATCTGATACCTCCGCTTCATCCTCCAGAGAGTCCTCCTGCTGGGACCCTGAACAGTGTGATGAAGTGGAGGGAATTTCCCAGCGACCCCGCTTGGGCGGCCTGGGACTGCGGTCCGTGTCAGAGACCTCACCCTGGGACCTATGGGTTACCCCAGGGGCACTTTGCTGTTCCAATTGAGGGGGACCAGGGGTCAAGGATTGGACAGTGCCCGGGGCCTGAATCACCGGTCTGGACTGCAATGCTTCCAGTATTTTAGCAGACCATTTATCCATACTCTCAGACAGTTTGTCAGCAAAGGCTGCAAACTCCGTCCCTGTCACCTGGACAGTGGTAGCAGGTGGTTCCACCTGGGCCACCAGTCGCAGAGGCTCCGGCTGAGTAAGTGCCACAGGGGCCGAGCATTGCACACAATGAGGGTCAGTGGAACCTGCCGGTAGTACAGCTGTACAAGAGGTACAGGTTGCAAAGTACGCCTGTGCTTTGGCACCCTTGCTTTTTGCGGATGACATGTTGTCTCCTCTGAGAACAACCAGGAGGGTATATAGCCAAAAATCAACAGAGCGACCGTACAGTGCAAATGTATAGCCTATAAGCCTATATATATATATACACTTCGGTACTCAGTGGGGCCAGCACCACAGGTGCTGCTTACCGACCGCTCAGAGCGGTTGTGTGATCACCAGATTCCCTGCCTGGGTCTCCCTGTGTTGTCTCTCCTCTCCAGCGTCTGAATCGCTGACAGGAATGGCTGCCGGCGTTCTGTGGGGAGGGGACCGTGGGCGTGCCCAAGAAAAGTGCGGGAATCTAGTGCCCCAGTGTACTGAGTGAGGAGGGAGGAGGATACTAATGTATGCTCCAGCCCTCAGCGCTGACGATCTGTGCAGCGTCCCGCCCTTCCCCTGACTGGCAGGCCTGTGGGCGGGAATATACGACACTAGGCCGCAGAAGTCGGGGCCTAAAGTTATAAGCGCGGCCGGCAATAAGCGCGGCCGCGCGGTAGTCCCCGGCGCACTAACACACCCAGCAGTGCTGAAGTGTGTATGGCACAAGCGCTCCATGCGCGGTAGTCCCCGGCGCACTAACACACCCAGCAGTGCTGCAATGTGTATGGCACAAGCGCTCCATGCGCGGTAGTCCCCGGCGCACTAACACACCCAGCAGTGCTGTAATGTGTATGGCACAAGCGCTCCATGCGCGGTCCCCACGGGGACAGAGAGTACCTCATAGTAGCAGGGCCTTGTCCCTGACGATACCCAGCTGCTATCCAGCAGATTCCCAGGGGCTGCGGAGGGAGCACGGTCCCCGTGCCTGGAGACCGATCCGGATCCCACTTCACCCAGAGCCCATTAAGGGATGGGGAAGGAAAACAGCATGTGGCTCCTGCCTGTGTACCCGCAATGGGTACCTCAACCTTAACAACACCGCCGATTAAGTGGGGTGAGAAGGGAGCATGCTGGGGGCCCTGTTATGGGCCCTCTTTTCTTCCATCCGACCTAGTCAGCAGCTGCTGCTGACCAAGCTGTGGAGCTATGCGTGGATGTCTGCCTCCTTCGCACAAAGCATAAAAACTGAGGAGCCCGTGAGGCACGGGGGGTGTATAGGCAGAAGGGGAGGGGCTTTACACTTTTAGTGTAATACTTTGTGTGGCCTCCGGAGGTATAGCTATACACCCAATTGTCTGGGTCTCCCAATGGAGCGACAAAGAAATATATATATATTATAAATATTGTTTTTGTTTTATAAGACTCAATGGATTTTAAGACTTGCCTCAATTTTGAAGGAAGACAATAGGGAAAAATATTTTTCACTGTTATAATTAGGGTCTGTTTTATAATTCTAGTGCGTCCTATATTAGCTCACCAGGGGGAAACGGCGGCGGTGGAGTGGTCACAGGAGGCAGGGTTGGTGATGCTGTGGGCTCGGAGGAGGGGGCGTCACTGGTCAGGAGGGTCTGTGAACAGAGGGTCAGCGATACTGTGGGCTTGTAAGGCCTCGTGGCAGCGTGCACCATTGATCTGCCGGCAGGCTTCGTTGAATCGCCGGCGGTTGACACAATGGACTTCTCGAAAATGGGCGTGGAAGCAGCGCATGCGCAGATTGGCCTCTGCTGCCATTTTTTTGAAGTCCACCTTCTCACCCGCCGGCTATTCAAAGCAGCCTCAGGCAGATGAATGTCGCCCGCCGCTGCAACACCCCACGAGCACACAGTATTGCCGACCCTCAGTCCTATGACCCTTCTGAGCCGTGACAAACCACCCCTCCGAGCCCTCAGTATCGCTGACTCTGCGCCACTATGATAAGCCCTATCCAAACAATAAGATGCACCACATTTTTTGGGGGAAAAAAGTGTGTCTTATAATCTGGAAAATACAGTATATATATACACACAAAATTAAATGACAAAAATAAAGCCATGTGTATCACGAATAAAAGGGACAAATAATTTAAATATCTGAATGAGAACATTTTCTTGAGTACATGGGCCGGTTCTGAACTCCTTAAACAAGGAAGCAGATGTGAGAGGCTCTCATTAGATACAAGGCATTATCCTAGGTGTAGATCATCAGCTCTGCATAGTAGAAGTGCCATCCAAGAATATCCAGAAGGTCAGTAGATGACATGGCATCTCAGCTGTAGTAACAACTTGTATTCTGCCAACCCTAGTAATATACGCTGTAATATAGTCTCTTGGATGTTTAACTCCATTGTGCAGAATATAACCAAGTGACTGAATGCAACCTAGAAGATTTAATCACAGGCCCCCTCAGTATCACAAGTACAGATCAAGAACTACATGAATACATACTGATTCATCTTCAATAATGGCTGCGGAGTCGAAGAAGTCTGGTCGGAGCTCTGCTCTTTCCCGTCTGTTTCGAGAAGGCGGCTAAGAAAGAGATCAAAGAAAAATGTATCTAATGAAGGATGCGTCCAAAGCTACTAAGAGTTCAGTAATACTCAGACAACAGTCTCCAAACATAGCAGATGAACAGAATGATCACAAATCCACAATATACAAGAAAAAAAAAAAAGTTTTTCATCTTCATTGGATAACCCTATAAATACGCACCTACAGCATTCACTTTATTAATTTTTGTGCTATATTACTGCCAGTTGGACCATGTATAGTAGAGTACGGCACAACGGTAATCTTCAGGTCCTCGCACACACATGTACAATCAACTTACCAGATCAATAACCATTGTGTCCTCAAACTCCTCATTCATGTCTTCCAACTGCCCCCTCGAGGACATCATCACATCCTCAAATATGGGCTCCGCGTCATCCTCCATTAGACCTCGTCTGAGAAAAGGAGGAGGAAAAATTCCAGGATCAGAAATAATCTGCAGATACTAGATCATCCCACTAGCTACAGGTTTTTTTATTATTTTAATGTGATTATTTTGGAAGTGATGGAAAAAAGTAACAATCCGTATAGGATAGAACAATGTCTGGATCCAGTACTGTTAGACACTGAGGAGCCTCAACAGTAAGAAAATGTTAGTAATCCATCTGTAGAAATCAGTTTGATTGCAAACTGCAAAATCAATATTTAGAACCTAACCAGTATCATAAACTGGACCCTGGGACTGAGAAGGGATTCTGTCCCAAATTTCAAGGAATCTTTTTAGGTGACAGCAACATATGGGGCAACATAGCACTGATGAGCGAGATCGCATCTACCACCAGACACTTCCTTTCTTTGCATAATTCAAAGATGCTGTCAAGAAAGTGTCCATGTATTTTGAATCATATGCTTCCAAATCGATATAGAAGATGACATTTGTTTCGGGCAGAGAGGGACCAGACATCACATTATTTCATATAAGAATTGAATCACCTGATCCCAAAAACCCAGGATCCTCGGACAACTCCAGAATGACAACCAGGGAATGTGCGACATTTTGTGCACTGATTTAGGTAATCAGATCCAAACTTGGCAAATAATAAGGGTGTCATACACCTGTGTAGGATGTATAGTTGCACTTGTCAATCATTGTGATCCAAATACTAATTTGGTTGAGGATATGGCCCCCTTCCACTAGATGTCCCAGATGTTTCCCACTTCATTGATGTAACAAGGGAAGATTCCCTGGACTATTGGAGAAGTCTTGAATAAAAGTTGGATAACTGGGAGGTGGCAGAGCCGAGCACCAGTTCTGATATTGGAGAGGTATACAAGCTCCATGGTCCCGCACCCATCTATGCACTCACTGCGGGTTTGTAAATTAGGTAACAAAATCTGGGAAGGAGGCAGATCCTAACTGGTCTGCAAAACGGGAAACTATGTCCATACCTGTGATACATGCCGCACCCCATGTCTCTCCCAAGGATAGCAGCCATTAGTTACATTGATGGTTGATGATCAGTAGTTGTAGTGCAGGATGAAGATCTAAGAATCAGGTGGAAAATGTGCGGAGCCGCACTTCAAATACTTACACTCCGTGCCGGACACCGCTCCGCACTTTCATGTAGCTCATGGATGTTCTGTCTTTTCTACTCAAGTCTTCTAACTTCTGCTGACCCAACCAAGACATCTGCATCTGAGGACTGGAACGAAAAATACGACGCCCGTTACCCAACACATTCCCTCTGCTGACGAGAGCAACACCAGGACACAGCACATACTTGTGTAAGAAGTCTGGTTCTGAGCCGTGTTCAGACTCGTGTTCGGGCATTTGTTCTGGGATCGGTCTAGGGTTTTCCCGCAGTACAGTGGATGTAAGCTGAGGTGTAGTAAGTGCTCCTGGTGTTTGGATGGTGTCGTTCCTGGTTACCCAGGAGCTGTCGATACTTTCTTCTGGAACAAAGGGAAATAGAAATAGTTCTGCACCTTAAGACACAAGAGTTAGCAAGTTGTGAGATTAAAAGGTCTTCAACACTAATGACTTCTAGCTGTATAAGTGAGGGGGGGGTCTTGTGTTGTGGGGTACAGCAATACCGGAACAGCAAAGCGGCAAGAATTGGCATTTAGATCTATGCAGCAGTATGGAGCATAACCCAAGCTAGAGTCTTACAGAAGCGGCCATGCTACAGTGATGTCCTTACTAGATCCCCCAGTAAAAAGACGAATCTTATACTGAGAAGTGCCTGAAAAGTGAACCTGTCACCAGATTTGTCCCCTATGAGCGGAGGCCACCACCAGTGACTATATCCAGCATTCTAGAATACTGTATATAAGTGCACAGGCCGCTGTCTAACGCAAAACTCCTTTATTATATGCTTGGTACGGTCCGATGGGAGTCACTGGTCTCGGTCCAGCGCCTTTTATCTTCTTGCTTCGTCTGGATGACACGTCCTACGTCATCCACTCATAGGCCTCCATTGCACACTTCTGCTGAGGGCAGATTAAAGTATTGTAATATGCATGCTCGGGTGGTCATTGACCTTCCCTGCGACTGCGAATTACAGTACTCTGGTCTGCCCTCAGCAGGGCAGAGAGAAGCGTGCAGGAGCGCAGCGGTAGACTGTCTGGATGACGTATGAAGCGTACATACGTGCCAGACGAAGTAAGGAGAGAACGGTGATGGCAAGAAGAGAGGAGGAACCAGACAGAGACCATAGATGTCCATCAGAGCAGACTGCCCTGCAGGTTAGTATAATTAAAGTGTTTTTTATGTTCTACACAGTGACCTGGGCTCTTATATACAGTACTAGAAGGTGGCCCGATTCTAACGCATCGGGTATTCTAGAATGTACGTATTGTGTAGTTAATGTATGATTTTTGTTATATATATATATATATATAGATGTTGTTGTGTGTAGTTACCAGTGTTTATGTAGGGCGCTGTAAATGTTCTGGGTGTTGTCTGGGTGTGGGGGTGTGTGAGAGCAGTGTTTGTGTGTTGCTTGTGTGTGTTGCGTGGTTTGTGGAGCGCTGTGTGTCTGCAGCGTTCTCTGTGTGTGGTGCTGTGTGTGTTGCGCGGTTTGTGTGGGTGTGGAGTGCGTGTGTGTGTTTTGGGGGGAGGTATGTTTTGTGCAGTGTGTGTGTTGCGCGGTATGTGCGTATATTTGTGTATGCCGCGGTGTTTGTGTGTTGGGTGTTGTGTGTGTGCGGCGTTGTCTGTGTGTGTGAGGGTGTCTGTGTAGGGCGGTGTTTGTGGTTCCCAGTGTGTGTGTGGTGTGTTGTGCGGTGCGCGTGTGGCGGTGTGTGTGTGTTTTGGATGGAGGTGTGCACCCCCATCGTGCTCCTTCCCCCATGCTGTGCACCCCCCCATCATGCTCCATCCCCCATGCTGCGCACCCATCGTGCTCCTTCCCCCATGCTGTGCACCCCCCCCATCATGCTCCATCCCCCATGCTGCGCACCCATCGTGCTCCATCCCCCATGCTGCGCACCCCCATCGTGCTCCATCCCCCATGCTGCGCAACCCCCATCGTGCTCCATCCCCCATGCTGCGCACCCCTCATCGTGCTCCATCCCCCATGCTGCGCACCCCTCATCGTGCTCCATCCCCCATGCTGCGCACCCCTCATCGTGCTCCATCCCCCATGCTGCGCACCCCCATCGTGCTCCATCCCCCATGCTGCGCACCCATCGTGCTCCATCCCCCCATGCTGCGCACCCCCATCGTGCTCCATCCCCCATGCTGCGCACCCCCCATCGTGCTCCATCCCCCATGCTGCGCACCCCCCATCGTGCTCCAGCCCCCAATGCTGCGCACCCCCCATCGTGCTCCATCCCCCATGCTGCAAACCCCCCATCGTGCTCCATCCCCCATGCTGCGCACCCTATCGTGCTCCATCTCCCATGCTGCACACCCCCCATCGTGCTCCATCCCCCATGCTGGGGCCGCCGGGGACGGGGCCGAGTGTGCAAACGTGTGCCGGGGGCGGGGCCGAGCGTGCCAACGTGTGCAGGGGGCGGGGCCGAGCGGACGAGGCGTCAGCGTATGCCGGCTCCGTGCACATGTGTACCGGGAGCCGGTGTACACTGGTCACCATGATACACATCGGAAGTGCTTCCTATAGTTAAGCCATGTGTATCATGGTTACCAGCGTACACCAGCTCCGTCATGATCCCAGCATCGCAAGGTTATGTCCGCCGGGGGCGGGGCCGAGTGTGCCAACGTGTGGCGGGGGCGAGGCGTCAGCGTATGCCGGCTCCCTGCACATGTGTACCGGGAGCTGGTGTACGCTGGAGCAGGCGATGTGTGCGGAGGGCCGGGGCGAGCAGCTAATCTATGCGGGGGGCGGGGCCAGGCCGAGGTGAGCGGCCAATCCGGGGGGGATCAGGGCCAGGCCGAGCCCAGCGGCCAATCCAACAGTTGCCACTGTAACAACACTCACTGTGACACAATTTTGGAGCAAGACAGACAGACAGAGACAGAGACAAACAGACAGAGACAGACATATATATAGATTCTGGAATGCTCTTGTGGAGGTGGCCTGAGCTATAGCTTGTTTGTTCTAACGTAATAATATTATCTGTGTATGTAAAAAATCAAATTATAGATGTAGTTGTATAATTATCTGTGTGTCTATATAGCAATCGCACAGACCCATAATATGATTCTAAGCTGTATAGTCATGAAGGGGTTACCAAGAATAAGTGAACAGATGTACAAACAATGAAAGTCTTCATAATGATGAGCAATAGTCTTATCAGTAGTTTCACATAAAAAGAGAATTTTGTTTACTTACCGTAAATTCTTTTTCTTATAGTTCCGTATTGGGAGACCCAGACCATGGGTGTTTAGCTTCTGCCTCCGGACGACACACAAAGTACTACACTTAAAAGTGTAGCTCCTCCCTCTGAACTTATACACCCCCTGGAGAACCAGATCTAGCCAGTTTAGTGCAAAAGCTGAAGGAGAATAGCCACCCACAAGAAAAAACAGAGCAAAAACCGGAACAACCGGAGACTCTGTCAACAACAACAGCCGGTGAAAACACGCGGAACAAGAAATTGCCAACAGGCAACAGGGAGGGAGCTGGGTCTCCCAATACGGAACTATAGGAAAAAGAATTTACGGTAAGTAAACAAAATTCTCTTTTTCTTTATCGTTCCTATGGGAGACCCAGACCATGGGACGTCTCAAAGCAGTCCATGGGTGGGAAATAAACAGAAAAACTAAGAAGTAGGCAGAACCTAACTTCACAAATGGGCGACAGCCGCCTGAAGGATGCGTCTGCGCAAGCTCGCATCTGCCGAAGCATGAGCATGCACTTGGTAGTGCTTCGAGAAGGTATGAAGGCTAGCCCAAGTGGCAGCCTGACAGACTTGTTGAGCCGTAGCCTGGTGCCTGAAAGCCCAAGAGGCACCGACAGCTCTGGTCGAGTGTGCCTTGATCCCCGGCGGGGGAGGCACCTGAACACTGGTAGGCGTCCGAAATGGTCGACCTAATCCAACGGGCTAAGGTCTGCTTAGAAGCAGAGAGGCCCTTGCGCCGACCTGTGGTTAGCACAAAAAGAGAGGTGCACCGCCTAAGAGCAGCGGTGCGAGACAGATAGATCCGGAGAGCCCGCACCAGATCCAGAGTATGCAGCGTTTTTTCAAAGCGATGAACAGGAGCCGGACAAAAGGAAGGTAGGGTAATGTCCTGGTTAAGGTGGAAAGGAGAGACCACCTTAGGAAGAAAGTCCGGAGTCGGACGGAGAACCACCTTGTCTTGATGAAAAACCAAAAAAGGTGACTCCGAAGAGAGCGCAACCAAATCGGAGACTCTCCTGAGGGAAGTTATGGCCACTAGAAAGACCACTTTCTGTGAAAGACGAAACAAAGAAACCTCCCTAAGAGGCTCAAAGGGGGGTTTCTGCAAAACAGTGAGGACCAAATTAAGGTCCCAGGGATCCAAGGGCCGCCGGTAAGGCGGAATGATGTGAGACGCGCCCTGCATGAAGGTGCGGACCTGAGCCAGCCGGGCGAGACGCCGCTGGAACAGCACTGACAGAGCTGAGACTTGTCCCTTAAGAGAGTTGAGGGACAGTCCCAGCTGCAGACCGGACTGTAGAAAGGACAGAAGGGTTGGCAAGGAAAATGGCCAAGGAGGATGGCCGGAAGAGCGACACCAGGACAGGAAAATTTTCCAAGTCCTGTGATAGATCTTGGCGGAGGAAGACTTACGGGCCCGAGTCATAGTGGAGATGACTTCAGGAGGGATACCAGAAGCCGTCAAGATCCAGGACTCAAGAGCCACGCCGTCAATCTGAGAGCCGCAGAATTCAGGTGGAAAAACGGACCTTGTGAGAGAAGGTCTGGACGGTCCGGAAGATGCCATGGCACCTCTACGGACAGAAGGAGCAGGTCTGGGCACCAAGCTCGCCTGGGCCAGTCCGGAGCAATGAGGATGACTCGACGACCCTCCATTCTGATCTTGCGCAGGACTCTGGGCAAGAGAGCTAGAGGGGGAAACACGTAGGACAGACGAAACTGGGACCAGTCTTGAACCAGAGCGTCCGCGGCGAATGCCTGAGGATCGTGGGAGCGAGCCACGTAAACTTTGTTGTTGTGACGGGATGCCATTAGGTCCACGTCCGGAGTGCCCCATTTGCGGCAGATTGACTGAAAAACTGCCGGGTGCAGGGACCACTCGCCACTGTCCACGGTTTGACGGCTGAGATAATCTGCCTCCCAGTTTTCCACGCCTGGGATGTGGACTGCGGATATGGTGGACTTGGAGTCCTCCGCCCATTGAAGGATGCGTTGTACCTCCAACATTGCCAGGCGGCTGCGTGTCCCGCCTTGGTGATTGATGTAGGCAACCGCTGTCGCGCTGTCTGACTGGACTCGGATGTGCCTGCCCGCCAGCAGATGGTGAAAAGCTAGGAGAGCCAGAAGCACGGCTCTGGTTTCCAGCACATTGATCGAAAGGGCTGACTCGGATGGAGTCCAAGTGCCCTGCGCTCGGTGGTGGAGACATATCGCTCCCCAGCCGGATAGACTGGCATCCGTGGTGAGGATCACCCAGGACGGGGCCAGAAAGGAGCGCCCCTGGGACAGAGAGAGGGGCCGAACTCCTGAACACAAAGCTATAAACTGGCTAGATCTGGTTCTCCAGGGGGTGTATAAGCTCAGAGGGAGGAGCTACACTTTTAAGTGTAGTACTTTGTGTGTCCTCCGGAGGCAGAAGCTAAACACCCATGGTCTGGGTCTCCCATAGGAACGATAAAGAAAGAATGTATAACGAACAGAGATATATTTTATAGTATACTGGGAAAAATTAAGGAGTTGAATACTCCCTGTTCTAGTCCCAAGGTCAATGATGCATTCTGTATAATTGAATCTATCCAATACACGAGTTCAGTTGGTGACGCTGGCTCAAAGAGAACACCCCTTGTGTCCTTGTGTGATCATTGTCTGATTCATTAACATCAGCTCTGATATATAGCTAATATGGCACCGGCCTCTGAATATCCTAAACGAAGATACCATTAGTTATCTTCAACTAAATTTCTCCCTTGACACTCTATAGAAGTGCTCACTGGTGGTGGACGAAGATTATAGGGGAAAATCTGAGGACAGGTTCTCTTTAAAAGGGGACCTGCCTGGACACATGGAGGGTGGGTAATTCCTAGTTCATGCATAACTTTATAGCCCCAAAGCAATGTGAAAAGCCAGTTTAGAAAGTTTAGGCAAATCAGCCTGGCCGTGCACTGAGGCTGGTGCATGGACTAGCAGTGTTAACTGTCCCACCCACAATGCACTTTCCAGCTCATCTGCATAAATGTTCTAACCATGTTTTCTCTGTGCTGGTTCACCGCTATAGAGCTATACAGGAACACATGACTTGTATTTCAATGATGTACATGGCCCTGACCTCAGATTAGTTACACAATCTATCCTGACACATTCCCAAAAATACAACTAAGAATGTTCAAACTGTGCACAAAGAAATGAGTAGTGTTTGGTGGCTGTGAGCCAATCTTACCCTCCACTCTCTTCTTGTGCAGGGGCGGCCGGCCCTTCTTACTTCTCACAGAGGAGCCCTTGCTGTTACTGCCTCCACTATTCACAGACAGGCGGTCCTCATCGCTGCCCGTTACCAGAGAGTTCCTGTAGGAGATGAGAGGCAGCCAGACGTCTTCTCTTCTCTCCATCATTTGATCGGACATGAATTTCTCCAGATATGAATGTCTGAACAGGAGAGAAGAAACGGAAAAGAAATCAGTGTAAGGGGGAAATGAGCTGCAGATGTTTCCCCCCCGCCCCAGCAAACTCCAGCCGTTCTCTTCACTATATTCCTAACAGTGTCCAGCTCCCACCACCTTCCCCCGGCAAAGTAACATGTCTGCTGGATCAGAGGAAAGCTCCTGTGATAAGATAGCGCGTTTAATAAATTACGATTGGGGGTATCAAGCGTCCGTCTATCTCGATGACCCACCCTACCCAATTACAAAGTTACACCAAGGACAGTGGATCCAGACCCCTATAGAGGTCTTGATGTATGAGATTGCACAGGATAAATATGAAGATCATGATCACCAAAAAAAATCAATCAGGTAGCACCAATGTCATACGTACACTGTCTTCTTGTCCTGCCGCAACAACTTAGAAGAAAATTCACTCAATACTTCCAGGAAGGCCAAGTTCAGGGGCGGATACTCTGGGCCCTTGGGGTTTTGGTATTTAAATGAAAACTCTATGCCATCTCTGTATTCAGGGAATTAAAAGGGGAATAAAAGTTAAGGGTTAATGAAAACAGTAAATCATTTAAGAATAACCACAGAACAAAAAGAAGGGAATTTTGTTACTTACCGTAAATTCCTTTTCTTCTAGCTCTTATTGGGAGACCCAGACGATTGGGGTATAGCTACTGCCCTCTGGAGGCCACACAAAGCACTACATTAAAAGTGCAAGGCCCCTCCCCCTCTGGCTATACCCCCCCGTGGTATCACGGGTTCTCCAGTTTTAGTGCCAAAGCAAGAAGGAGGAAGCCAATAACTGGTTTAAACAAATTAACTCCGAATAACATCGGAGAACTGAAAAACCGTTCAACATGAACAACATGTGTACCCGCAAACAACAAAAAAACATCCCGAAGGACAACAGGGCGGGTGCTGGGTCTCCCAATAAGAGCTAGAAGAAAAGGAATTTACGGTAAGTAACAAAATTCCCTTCTTCTTCAGCGCTCTATTGGGAGACCCAGACGATTGGGACGTCCAAAAGCTGTCCCTGGGTGGGTAAATAAATACCTCATGTTAGAGCTGCAAAACAGCCCTCCCCTATGGGGGTGTCACTGCCGCCTGCAGGACTCTTCTACCTAAGCTGGCATCCGCCGAAGCATAGGTATGCACCTGATAATGCTTGGTGAAAGTGTGCAGACTGGACCAGGTAGCTGCCTGGCACACCTGTTGAGCCGAAGCCTGGTGACGTAATGCCCAGGACGCACCCACGGCTCTGGTTGAGTGGGCTTTTAGCCCTGAAGGAACCGGAAGCCCCGCAGAACGGTAGGCCTCTAGAATTGGTTCTTTGATCCATCGAGCCAGGGTGGCTTTAGAAGCCTGCAACCCCTTGCGCGGACCAGCGACAAGGACAAAAAGTGCATCGGAACGGCGTATGGGCGCCGTGCGGGAAATGTAGATTCTGAGTGCTCTCACCAGATCTAGCAAACGTAAGTCCTTTTCATACCGGTGAACCGGATGAGGGCAAAAAGAAGGCAAGGAAATATCCTGATTAAGATGAAAAGAGGATACGACCTTAGGAAGAAACTCCGGAATGGGGCGCAGCACAACCTTGTCCTGGTGGAACACCAGGAAGGGAGCCTTGGATGACAGAGCTGCCAGCTCAGACACTCGCCGAAGCGATGTGATCGCAACAAGAAACGCCACTTTCTGCGACAGCCGAGAAAAGGAAACTTCCTTCAGAGGCTCGAAGGGCGGCTTCTGGAGAGCAACTAGTACCCTGTTCAGATCCCATGGATCTAACGGTCGCTTGTACGGGGGCACAATATGACAGACCCCCTGCAGGAACGTGCGCACCTTAGGAAGACGTGCTAGACGCTTCTGAAAAAACACGGATAGTGCCGAAACTTGCCCTTTAAGGGAGCTGAGCGACAAGCCCTTTTCCAACCCCGATTGCAGGAAGGAAAGAAACTTGGGTAATGCAAATGGCCAGGGAGACACTCCCTGGGCCGAGCACCAGGATAAGAAAATCTTCCACGTTCTGTGGTAGATCTTAGCAGAATTCGACTTTCTAGCTTGTCTCATTGTGGCAACCACTCCTTGAGATAATCCTGCAGATGCTAGGATCCAGGACTCAATGGCCACACAGTCAGGTTCAGGGCCGCAGAATTCTGATGGAAAAACGGCCCTTGGGACAGTAAGTCTGGTCGGTCTGGCAGTGACCACGGTCGACCGATCGTGAGATGCCACAGATCCGGATACCACGACCTCCTCGGCCAGTTTGGAGCGACGAGTATGATGCGGCTGCACTCGGATCTGATCTTGCGTAGCACTCTGGGCAAGAGCGCCAGAGGCGGAAACACGTAAGGGAGCTGAAACTGCGACCAATCTTGAACCAAGGCGTCTGCCGCCAGAGCTCTTTGATCGCGCGACCTCGCCATGAATGCCGGGACCTTGTTGTTGTGCCGGGATGCCATTAGGTCGACATCCGGCACTCCCCAGCGGCGACAGATTTCCTGAAACACGTCCGGGTGAAGGGACCATTCCCCTGCGTCCATGCCCTGGCGACTGAGGAAGTCTGCTTCCCAGTTTTCTACGCCTGGGATGTGAACCGCGGATATGGTGGATGCTCTGTCCTCCACCCACATTAGAATGCGCCGGACTTCTTGGAAGGCTTGCCGACTGCGCGTCCCTCCTTGGTGGTTGATGTATGCCACCGCTGTGGAGTTGTCCGATTGGATTCGGATCTGCTTTCCTTCCAGCCACTGCTGGAAGGCTAGTAGGGCAAGATACACTGCTCTGATTTCCAGAACATTGATCTGAAGGGTGGACTCCTGCGGAGTCCACGTCCCCTGAGCCCTGTGGTGGAGAAACACTGCTCCCCACCCCGACAGACTCGCATCTGTCGTAACTACTGCCCAGGATGGGGGCAGGAAGGATCTTCCCTGAGATAATGAGGTGGGAAGGAGCCACCATTGTAGAGAGTCCTTGGCCGTCTGGGAAAGCGAGACTTTCCTGTCCAGGGACGTTGACTTCCCGTCCCATTGGCGGAGAATGTCCCATTGAAGTGGGCGCAGATGAAACTGCGCAAAGGGAACTGCTTCCATGGCTGCCACCATCTTCCCTAGGAAATGCATGAGACGCCGCAAGGGATGCAACTGGCCCTGCAGGAGAGATTGCACCCCTGTCTGTAGTGACCGCTGCTTGTTCAGCGGCAGCTTCACTATCGCTGCTAGAGTATGAAACTCCATGCCAAGATACGTTAGTGACTGAGTCGGTGATAGGATCGACTTTGGAAAGTTGATGATCCATCCGAAAGACTGTAGAGTCTCCAGCGTAGCATTCAGGCTGTGCTGACATGCCTCCTGAGAGGGAGCTTTGACCAATAAGTCGTCTAGGTAAGGGATCACCGAGTGTCCCTGAGAGTGTAAGACTGCTACCACCGCCGCCATGACCTTGGTGAAGACCCGTGGGGCTGTCGCCAGACCAAATGGCAGAGCTACGAACTGAAAATGGTCGTCTCCTATCACAAAACGTAGAAAACGTTGATGTTCTGTAGCAATTGGCACGTGGAGATAAGCATCTTTGATGTCTATTGAGGCAAGGAAGTCTCCTCTGGACATTGAGGCAATGACAGAGCGGAGGGTTTCCATCCGGAACCTCCTGGCGTGCACATGTTTGTTGAGCCGTTTTAGGTCCAGAACAGGACGGAACGAGCCGTCCTTTTTTGGAACCACAAAGAGATTGGAGTAAAACCCTTGCCCTTGTTCCTGAGGAGGGACTGGGATCACCACTCCTTCCGCTTTTAGGGAATCCACCGCCTGCAGCAGAGCATCTGCTCGGTCTGGATGTGGGGAGGTTCTGAAGAACCGAGCTGGAGGACGAGAATTGAACTCGATTCTGTACCCGCGAGACAAAATGTCCGTCACCCACCGGTCTTTGACCTGTGACATCCAAATGCCGGAAAAGCGGGAGAGCCTGCCCCCGACCGGCGATGCGGAGGGGGGGGGCTGGAAGTCATGAGGTAGCCGCTTTGGAAGCGGTACCTCCATTTGCTTTCTTGGGGCGTGTGTGAGTCCGCCACGAATCTGAGTTTCTTTGCGTCCTCTGAGTCCCTTTGGACGAGGTAAATGGTGTCTTGCCCGAACCTCGAAAGGACTGAAACCTCTGCTGCCACTTTTTCTGCTGAGGTTTGGATGTTCTGGGTTGTGGTAAAGAGGAGTCTTTACCCTTGGACTGCTTAATGATGTCAGCCAATGGCTCGCCAAACAGTCTATCTCTAGACAAAGGCAAACTGGTTAAACATTTTTTGGAACCAGCATCTGCTTTCCAGTCCTTTAACCACAAGGCTCTGCGCAAAACTACCGAATTGGCGGACGCCATTGAGGTGCGACTGGTAGATTCTAGGACCGCATTGATAGCGTAAGACGCAAACGCCGACATCTGCGTGGTAAGGTGCGCCACTTGCGGCACTGCTGGATGCATGATAGCATCCACTTTTGCTAAGCCAGCTGAAATAGCCTGGAGTGCCCATACGGCTGCGAATGCCGGAGCAAACGACGCGCCGATAGCTTCATAGACAGATTTTAACCAAAGGTCCATCTGTCTGTCATTGGCATCTTTAAGTGAAGCGCCATCCTCCACTGCAACTATGGATCTAGCTGCAAGTTTGGAAATCGGGGGGTCTACCTTTGGACACTGTGTCCAGCGCTTGACCACCTCAGGGGGGAAAGGGAAACGCGTATCTTTAGATCGTTTAGAGAAACGCCTTTCTGGGTGAGCGTCGTGCTTCTGGATTGATTCTCTGAAGTCAGAGTGATCTAACAAAGCACTCAATTTACGCTTGGGATAAAGGAAACGAAACTTCTCCTGCTCCGCAGCCGCCTCTTCTGCTGAAGGGGCTGGGGGAGAAATATCCAACAGCCTATTGATGGCTGAGATAAGGTCGTTTACCATGGCATCCCCATCCGGGGTATCCAGGTTGAGAGGGGTTCCAGGAGTGGATTCCTGATCACTCTCTTCAGACACATCACAGGGAGACTGATTGTGCTGAGACCCTGAGCAGTGTGAAGACGTCGAGGGTCTTTCCCAGCGAGCTCGCTTAGGGTGGCTGGGGCCATCATCTGAGTCATAATCCTCGGCCTGTGAAGCCGGGGACCCCCCTGTGGGCTGGATACATTCCAAGTAAGGGGGACCTGAGGACAGAGGCCTCGCCGTGCCCAGAGACTGAGCCCCATGCATAGATTGCAAGGTTTCAAGTATTTTTGCCATAGAGACAGACATACTATCAGCAAAAACTGCAAAGTCTGTCCCTGTCACCGGGGCAGAACTTACAAGCGTCTCAGCCTGGGTCGCTACCTCTCCTGACTCCGGCTGGCGAAGCAGCACCGGGTCGGAGCATTGCACACAATGGGGGTCATCGGAGCCTGCTGGTAGATTAGCCCCACATGCAGCACACGCAGTATACACAGCCCTTTTTGCCTTGGCCGCCTTGCGTTTTGAGGATGACATGTTGCTGCTTCCACAGAGCGATCTGGGATATGCAGCCAGAAGCGCACCTCACAGTGCAAGAAATACAATATCTATATATCTGTACCCAGTACACTGATACACAGTGAGGCACTAGAGGGACCAGCACAGAAAAAACGCTTACCGCCCGCTTAAAAAGCGGGTGTGTGGTCGCCAGATAGCCCCTAGTCCAGGTCTCCCAGAGCCTTGCGTCCTTCCTCCAGCCAGGCATGCATGTAATGGCTGCCGGCGTCTCGAGAGAGGAAGGGGGGCGGGCCCTGGGCGTTCCTGGCCAAGAGCGGGAAGCCTGCTTCCCTCTGTGCCAAGTGAGAGGGCTGGAGCATGTAAATCAGGCTCCAGCCCTCGTCGCTGCTAGCGAACAGCGTCTCTCCCCTACCCTGAATGACAGGGTGGGGGCGGGAACGAATCGGAGCTGCCGGCGTCCTAGGCCCAAAAAGCCGGGGACTAAATTTATAACCGCCGCCGCCGTAAAAGCGCGGACGGCGGATCCCCGGCGCACCACAAGTCACAGCAGCGCCGCCCGGTCCAGAGGGGGTCGGCGCTGCGTTCCCATACACAAAAAAGTCCCCCAGTAATCTGTAGGGACACCAACTCCACGTTGCGGTCCCCGGCGCACTACAACACCCAGCCAGCCCGGAGTGTGTCTGTGCCTGCCGGGGACACGGAGTACCTGTATGATGCAGGGCCTGTCCCTGATCGTACTCCTGCTCCGTCTCCATCAGGTTCTAATGGGTCTGTGGATGGAGCCCGGCATCAGAGCTGAGAGGCCGGCAGGATCCCACTTCCACAGAGCCCTACCAGGGGATGTGGAAGGAAAACAGCATGTCAGGCTCCAGCCCTGTACCAGCAATAGGTACCTCAACCTTACAACACCATCCAGGGGTGAGAAGGGAGCATGCTGGGGACACTATATGTGTCCTCTTTTCTTCCATCCGAAACAGTCAGCAGCTACTGCTGACTAAAATCTGTGGAGCTATGCATGGAATGTCTGACCTCCTTCGCACACAAAGCTAAAACTGGAGAACCCGTGATACCACGGGGGGGTATAGCCAGAGGGGGAGGGGCCTTGCACTTTTAATGTAGTGCTTTGTGTGGCCTCCAGAGGGCAGTAGCTATACCCCAATCGTCTGGGTCTCCCAATAGAGCGCTGAAGAAAAACATATCTCTAAGAGGAAGTTATCAGAAAGTGATGTGACATAACAGGTGTTTGTAGAAAATATGGACAACGTTTATTTTCCAGATCATTTAAAATAATAAAAAAATGTTAAATTCTGGATTGATAGACCCCTGTCCTTTCAGGAAGCGTTTCCACCAAAGCTTCTAAGCAGAGGCAGGATTACATGACACATACTGTCACAGCTGACCCCACTCCCCCTCTACACAATGACCCCTGCACCCGCTCATTAGACGCAGTCACAACGGACCCCACTCCCCCTCTACACAATGACCTCTGCACCCGCTCATTAGACACGGTCACAACGGACCCCACTCCCCCTCTACACAATGACCTCTGCACCCACTCATTAGGCGATTTAATACAAAAGATCTGATTATTACACTTTTGTGTGATGTTTTTTGAAATAAAGATTAGAGTCTAAGAATCCCCAGTGGCCTGTGTAAGAATTGCAAGATTTCTATTTTTACTACTAATTGTGATAGAGGTTAAAGGGAAAGTGTCGCCCCAAAACAAAAAATTCAATAACTAAAAAAATGTAAAGTATTAACGTTTTAATGTTTTGTTTACAATGTGCAATACAGGGTAATATTGTGGTACCGTGTTAGTATTTCAATTGATTTTTCTGGCTATGTCCCAAGAATGACAAAATAATTTTAGGAGTGATACCTTTATAGGCTAACCAGAAAAATTATATTAGCAAGCTTTCAGAGCACAGAGGCTTTTTCTTCAGGCAGATTACAAATGAATTACTGAGACCAAATCACAACATTTAAATGAATGTTACAAATTTAAATGTTGTGTTTAGTCTCAGTAATTCATTTGTAATTTGCCTGAAGAAGGAGCCTCTGTGCTCTGAAAGCTTGCTAATATAATTTTTCTGGTTAGCCTATGAAGGTATCACTCCTAAAATACTTTTGTCATTCTTGGGACATAGTATTTCAATTAATGTTTTGTTTAGATATTATTGTTTTTAATTGAGCAAAATAAAAAAAAATTAAAAAGTTAGATAATTTCCACTCAAACACTAGGGGGAGCAGCTCCGGAAATCCTAGTGTACAACTAGCTGACATTACAGCTGCAGTAAAAGTGGGCAGAATCTGCTCTCCTGTGTGTGATGTCACCTCCCCCTCCCAATCTGGGTGTTTCCAAAAAGATAAGGGAAGATGAAGTTTAGGATTACAGTGCGGAGCCATTTTGTTGGTGACCGCAAAGTGATTATTATGTCTTAAGTGTTACCAAGGACAGCTGCATAGTGCTCCCCACATAGCGCTCTGTACGCCCAGTAGCAGCAATGCTGCAGCATGCCCGCAATGCTCTGCCGCCTGCGTATACCGCATTCCGCTGTATTCCGTGCCACTCAGTATACTGCGCTCTGCTGAGTAGAGGAGCGGAGGCCCGATGTGAGCACACAAGAGCGGGGGGAGCTACGGCAGGGAGAGCAGCGGGATGGTGGGTGGCTGAGTGGCGGAGGCAGTGGGGGAACAAGGAGGGTAGCGGCAGGGCCCCGGCGCTGATACTCACACATCCCGAACGGGTGACATGGGGAAAGTGCAGCGCACAGCATACGCTGTGAGCTCCACAGAGATGGCGCCGTTCTCCCTCTGCTGTTATCTGGACAGCCCAGGGGCCGAGTCCAGCACACAGCAGGGAGCTCTCCTGTGTTATGTATAGGGGTCGGAGAGCGACTATCAGATCCAACACCCAGGGGGCTGCCATAAATGAGGTGAGGAACTGTCATTACTCACAGCAAATCTAAGATGGGAGCGCCCAGGGTTTCAGTAAAAATGAAGGGAATTTTGTTTACTTACCGTAAATTCCTTTTCTTCTAGCTCCAATTGGGAGACCCAGACAATTGGGTGTATAGCTATGCCTCCGGAGGCCACACAAAGTATTACACTAAAAGTGTAAAGCCCCTCCCCTTCTGCCTATACACCCCCCGTGCCTCACGGGCTCCTCAGTTTTGGTGCAAAAGCAAGAAGGAGGAAAAAATTATAAATTGGTTTAAAGAAAATTCAATCTGAAGGAATTATGGAGAACTGAAACCATTCAACATGAACAACATGTGTACACAAAAAACAGGGGCGGGTGCTGGGTCTCCCAATTGGAGCTAGAAGAAAAGGAATTTACGGTAAGTAAACAAAATTCCCTTCTTTGTCGCTCCATTGGGAGACCCAGACAATTGGGACGTCCAAAAGCAGTCCCTGGGTGGGTAAATAATACCTCATAATAGAGCCGTAACGGCTCCGTCCTACAGGTGGGCAACCGCCGCCTGAAGGACTCGCTTACCTAGGCTGGCATCTGCCGAAGCATAGGTATGCACCTGATAGTGTTTCGTGAAAGTGTGCAGGCTCGACCAGGTAGCTGCCTGACACACCTGCTGAGCCGTAGCCTGGTGCCGCAAGGCCCAGGACGCTCCCACGGCCCTGTTGGAATGGGCCTTCAGCCCTGAGGGAACCGGAAGCCCCGAGGAACGATAAGCTTCGAGAATTGGTTCCTTGATCCACCGAGCCAGGGTTGATTTGGAAGCTTGTGTCCCTTTACGCTGGAAAGCGACAAGGACAAAGAGTGCATCCGAGCGGCGCAGGGGCGCCGTACGAGAAATGTAGAATCTGAGTGCTCTCACCAGATCTAACAAGTGCAAATCCTTTTCACATTGGTGAACTGGATGAGGACAAAAAGAGGGTAAGGAGATATCCTTATTGAGATGAAAGGGGGGATACCACCTTAGGGAGAAATTCCGGAACCGGACGCAGAACCACCTTGTCCTGGTGAAACACCAGGAAAGGGGCTTTGCACGACAACGCTGCTAGCTCAGACACTCTCCGAAGTGAAGTGACTGCTACTAGGAAAACCACTTTCTGCGAAAGGCGTGCGAGAGAAATATCCCTCATTGGCTCGAACGGTGGTTTCTGAAGAACCATCAGCACCCTGTTCAGATCCCAGGGTTCTAACGGACGCTTGTAAGGAGGGACGATGTGACAAACCCCCTGCAGGAACGTGCGTACCTGTGGAAGTCTGGCTAGGCGCCTCTGAAAAAACACAGAGAGCGCAGAGACTTGTCCCTTAAGGGAGCCGAGCGACAAACCCTTTTCCAATCCGGATTGAAGGAAGGACAGAAAAGTGGGCAAGGTAAATGGCCAGGGAGAAAAACCCTGAGCAGAGCACCACGACAGGAATATTTTCCACGTCCTGTGGTAGATCTTGGCGGATGCTGGTTTCCTAGCCTGTCTCATAGTGGCAATGACCTCTTGAGATAATCCTGAAGACGCTAGGATCCAGGACTCAATGGCCACACAGTCAGGTTGAGGGCCGCAGAATTCAGATGGAAAAACGGCCCTTGAGACAGCAAGTCTGGTCGGTCTGGTAGTGCCCACGGTTGGCCGACCGTGAGATGCCACAGATCCGGGTACCACGACCTCCTCGGCCAGTCTGGAGCGATGAGGATGGCGCGGCGGCAGTCGGCCCTGATCTTGCGTAACACTCTGGGCAACAGTGCCAGAGGAGGGAGCACATAAGGGAGTTGAAACTGCGACCAATCCTGAACTAAGGCGTCTGCCGCCAGAGCTCTGTGATCTTGAGACCGTGCCATGAATGTCGGGACCTTGTTGTTGTGCCGGGACGCCATTAGGTCGACGTCCGGCATGCCCCAGCGGCAACAGATCTCCTGAAACACGTCCGGGTGAAGGGACCATTCCCCTGCGTCCATGCCCTGGCGACTGAGAAAGTCTGCTTCCCAGTTTTCTACGCCCGGGATGTGAACTGCGGATATGGTGGAGGCTGTGGCTTCCACCCACAGCAGAATCCGCCGGACTTCCTGGAAGGCTTGCCGACTGCGTGTCCCGCCTTGGTGGTTGATGTATGCCACCGCTGTGGAGTTGTCCGACTGAATTCGGATCTGTTTGCCTTCCAGCCACGGCTGGAACGCCTTTAGGGCAAGATACACTGCCCTTATCTCCAGAACATTGATCTGAAGGGAGGACTCTGTCTGAGTCCAAGTACCCTGAGCCCTGTGGTGGAGAAAGACCGCTCCCCACCCTGACAGGCTCGCGTCTGTCGTGACCACCGCCCAGGATGGGGGCAGGAAGGATTTCCCCTTCGACAGAGAAGTGGGGAGAAGCCACCACTGAAGGGAAGCTTTGGCTGCCCGAGAAAGGGAGACGTTCCTGTCGAGGGACGTCGACTTCCTGTCCCATTTGCGCAGAATGTCCCATTAAAGTGGGCGCAGATGAAACTGCGCAAAAGGAACTGCCTCCATTGCTGCCACCATCTTCCCTAGGAAGTGCATGAGGCGCCTCAGGGGGTGTGACTGACCTTGAAGGAGAGATTGCACCCCTGTCTGTAGTGAACGCTGTTTGTTCAGCGGAAGCTTCACTATCGCTGAGAGAGTATGAAACTCCATGCCAAGATATGTCAGTGATTGGGCCGGTGTCAGATTTGACTTTGGAAAATTGATGATCCACCCGAAACCCTGGAGAGTTTCCAGAGCAATATTCAGGCTGTGTTGGCATGCCCCTAGAGAGGGTGCATTGACAAGTAGATCGTCTAAGTAAGGGATCACCGAGTGTCCCTGAGAGTGTAGGATTGCCACCACTGTTGCCATGACCTTGGTGAAGACCCGTGGGGCTGTTGCCAGGCCGAAAGGCAGTGCCACGAACTGAAGGTGTTCGTCCCCTATGGCGAAACGCAGGAAGCGCTGATGCTCTGGTGCAATCGGTACGTGGAGATAAGCATCGATTGATGCCAGGAAATCTCCTTGGGACATTGAGGCAATGACGGAGCGGAGCGATTCCATCCGGAACCGCCTGGTTTTCACATGCTTGTTGAGCAGTTTTAGGTCCAGAACGGGACGGAAGGATCCTTCCTTTTTTGGCACCACGAACAAGTTGGAGTAAAAACCGTGACCCCGTTGCTGAAGAGGAACAGGGATCACCACTCCTTCCGCCTTCAGAGTGCCTACCGCCTGCAGAAGAGCCTCGGCTCTGTCGGGGGGCGGAGATGTTCTGAAGAAACGAGTCGGAGGACGAGAGCTGAACTCTATCCTGTAACCTTGAGATAGAATGTCTCTCACCCATCGGTCTTTTACTTGTGGCAGCCAGGCGTCGCAAAAGCGGGAGAGCCTGCCACCGACCGAGGATGCGGGTTGAGGAGGCCGAAAGTCATGAGGAGGCCGCTTTGGGAGCGGTTCCTCCGGTGGTCTTTTTAGGACGTGACTTAGACCGCCATGCATCGGAGTTCCCCTGACCTTTCTGAGGCCTTTTGGACGAGGAAAATTGAGACCTGCCCGCGGTCCGAAAGGACCGAAACCTCGATTGTACCTTCCGTGGTTGAGGTCTGTTTGGTTTGGACTGGGGTAAGGATGAATCCTTTCCCTTGGATTGTTTAATGATTTCATCCAATCGCTCACCAAACAAGCGGTCGCCAGACAATGGCAAACCGGTTAAGAACTTTTTGGAAGCAGAGTCTGCCTTCCATTCACGTAGCCACATGGCCCTGCGGAGTACCACCGAATTGGCGGATGCCATCGTACGGCTCGCCGAGTCCAGGATAGCATTAATGGCGTAGGACGCAAACGCCGACGCCTGAGTGGTTAAGGACACCACTTGCGGGGCAGATGTACGTGTTACTGAATTAATCTGCGCCTGACAAGCTGAGATAGCTTGGAGTGCCCATACGGCTGCGAATGCTGGAGCAAAAGACGCGCCGATAGCTTCATAGATGGATTTCAACCATAGTTCCATCTGTCTGTCAGTGGCATCTTTGAGTGAAGCCCCATCTTCCACTGCAACTATGGATCTAGCCGCCAGTCTGGAGATTGGAGGATCCACCTTAGGACACTGAGTCCAGCCCTTGACAACCTCGGGGGGGAAGGGATAACGTGTGTCCTTAAGGCGCTTGGAAAAACGCTTGTCTGGACAGTCTTGGTTTTTCTGGATTGCCTCTCTGAAGTCAGAGTGATCCAGGAACATATTTAATGTACGCTTGGGAAACCTGAAACGGAATTTCTCCTGAGAAGCAGACTCCTCAATTGGAGGAGCTGGGGGAGAAATATCCAACACCTGATTGATGGTCGCTATAAGGTCATTCACTACTGCGTCACCTTCAGGTGTATCTAGGTTGAGAGCGGCTTCAGGATCAGAATCCTGATCTGATACCTCCGCTTCATCCTCCAGAGAGTCCCCCTGCTGGGACCCTGAACAGTGTGAGGAAGTGGAGGGAATTTCCCAGCGACCCCGCTTGGGCGGCCTGGGACTGCGGTCCGTGTCAGAGACCTCACCCTGGGACCTATGGGTTACCCCAGGGGCACTTTGCTGTTCCAATTGAGGGGGACCAGGGGTCAAGGATTGGACAGTGCCCGGGGCCTGAATCACCGGTCTGGACTGCAATGCTTCCAGTATTTTAGCAGACCATTTATCCATACTCTCAGACAGTTTGTCAGCAAAGGCTGCAAACTCCGTCCCTGTCACCTGGACAGTGGTAGCAGGTGGTTCCACCTGGGCCACCAGTCGCAGAGGCTCCGGCTGAGTAAGTGCCACAGGGGCCGAGCATTGCACACAATGAGGGTCAGTGGAACCTGCCGGTAGTACAGCTGTACAAGAGGTACAAGTTGCAAAGTACGCCTGTGCTTTGGCACCCTTGCTTTTTGCGGATGACATGTTGTCTCCCTTGAGAACAACCAGGAGGGTATATAGCCAAAAATCAACAGAGCGACCGTACAGTGCAAATGTATAGCCTATAAGCCTATATATATATATATATATATATACACTTCGGCACTCAGTGGGGCCAGCACCACAGGTGCTGCTTACCGACCGCTCAGAGCGGTTGTGTGATCACCAGATTCCCTGCCTGGGTCTCCCTGTGTTGTCTCTCCTCTCCAGCGTCTGAATCGCTGACAGGAATGAATGCCGGCGTTCTGTGGGGAGGAGGGGACCGTGGGCGTGCCCAAGAAAAGTGCGGGAATCTAGTGCCCCAGTGTACTGAGTGAGGAGGATACTAATGTATGCTCCAGCCCTCGGTGCTGACGATTTGTGCAGCATCCCGCCCTTCCCCTGACTGGCAGGCCTGTGGGCGGGAATATACGACACTAGGCCGCAGAAGCCGGGGACTAAAGTTATAAGCGCGGCCGGCAATAAGCGCGGCCGCGCGGTAGTCCCCGGCGCACTAACACACCCAGCAGTGCTGCGGTGTGTATGGCACAAGCGCTCCATGCGCGGTAGTCCCCGGCGCACTAACACACCCAGCAGTGCTGCAATGTGTATGGCACAAGCGCTCCATGCGCGGTAGTCCCCGGCGCACTAACACACCCATCAGTGCTGTAATGTGTATGGCACAAGCGCTCCATGCGCGGTCCCCACGGGGACACAGAGTACCTCATAGTAGCAGGGCCTTGTCCCTGACGATACCCAGCTCCTATCCAGCAGATTCCCAGGGGCTGCGGAGGGAGCACGGTCCCAGTGCCTGGAGACCGATCCGGATCCCACTTCACCCAGGGCCCATTAAGGGATGGGGAAGGAAAACAGCATGTGGCTCCTGCCTGTGTACCCGCAATGGGTACCTCAACCTTAACAACACCGCCGACTAAGTGGGGTGAGAAGGGAGCATGCTGGGGGCCCTGTTATGGGCCCTCTTTTCTTCCATCCGACCTAGTCAGCAGCTGCTGCTGACCAAGCTGTGGAGCTATGCGTGGATGTCTGCCTCCTTCGCACAAAGCATAAAAACTGAGGAGCCCGTGAGGCACGGGGGGTGTATAGGCAGAAGGGGAGGGGCTTTACACTTTTAGTGTAATACTTTGTGTGGCCTCCGGAGGCATAGCTATACACCCAATTGTCTGGGTCTCCCAATGGAGCGACAAAGAAAGAATAAAATAAAAAGTAAATAAACAATGAATTTTTGTATCAATAATAAAGAGAATTTTGTTACTTACCGTAAATTCTTTTTCTTATAGTTCCGACATGGGAGACGCAGACCATGGGTGTATAGCTTCTGCCTCCGGAGGACACACAAAGTACTACACTAAAAGTGTAGCTCCTCCCTCCGAGCATATACACCCCCTGGATGACAAATCTAACCAGTTTAGTGCAAAAGCTGAAGGAGGACATCCACCCATAAGTAGAGATAGAGTAAAACCCGGAATAACCGGAACCTCTGTCTACAACAACAGCCGGTGAAAACACACGGAACAAGAAACTGCCAACAGGCAACAGGGAGGGTGCTGGGTCTCCCATGTCGGAACTATAAGAAAAAGAATTTACGGTAAGTAACAAAATTCTCTTTTTCTTCATCGTTCCTTATGGGAGACCCAGACCATGGGACGTCTCAAAGCAGTCCATGGGTGGGAAATAAAAAGAACTGAGAAGTAGGTAAAACCTAACTTCACAAATGGGCGACAGCCGCCTGACGGATGCGTCTGCCCAAGCTCGCATCTGCCGAAGCATGAGCATGCACTAGGTAGTGCTTCGAAAAGGTGTGCAGACTAGACCAAGTGGCAGCCTGACAAACCTGCTGAGCCGTAGTCTGGTGCCTGAAAGCCCAGGAGGCACCGACAGCTCTGGTCGAATGCGCCTTAATCCCTGGCGGTGGGAGCACCTGAGAACATTGGTAGGCATCGGATATGGCCGACCTAATCCAACGAGCTAAGGTTGGTTTAGAAGCCGAGAGACCCTTGCGCTGACCCGTGGTTAGCACAAAAAGAGGTGCACCGCCTGAGAGCGGCGGTGCGTGACACATAGATCCGGAGCGCCCGCACCAAATCCAAAGTATGCAACGCTTTCTCAAAGCGATGCACAGGGGCCGGACAAAGGGAAGGCAATGAAATGTCCTGGTTAAGGTGGAAAGGAGACACCAGCTTAGGGAGAAAGCCCGGAGTCGGACGGAGAACCACCTTGTCTTGGTGAAAAAACCAAAAAGGGTGACTCCGAAGAGAGCACAGTCAAATCAGAGACTCTCCTGAGAGAAGTTATGGCCACCAGAAAGACCACCTTCTGTGAAAGACGAAACAACGAAACCTCCCTAAGAGGCTCAAAGGGGGGTTTCTGTAAGGCCGTGAGGACCAGATTAAGGTCCCAGGGATCCAGAGGCCGCCGGTAAGGCGGAATGATGTGAGACGCGCCCTGCATGAAGGTGCGCACCTGGGCCAGTCGGGCGATACGCAGCTGGAACAACACTGATAGAGCCGAGACCTGTCTCGTGAGGGAATTGAGGGACAGTCCTAGCTGCAGACCGGACTGTAGAAAGGACAGGATGGTCGGCAAGGAAAAAACGGCCAAGGAGCATGGCCGGAAGAGCGACACCAGGACAGGAAAATTCTCCAAGTCCTGTGGTAAATCCTGGCCGAGGAAGACTTCCGAGCCTGAGTCATAGTGGAGATGACCTCGGAAGGAATGCCTGAAGCCGTAAGGATCCAAGGCTCAAGAGCCACGCCGTCAATCTGAGAGCCGCAGAATTCTGGCGGAAAACGGACCCTGTGAGAGAAGGTCTGGGCGGTCCGGAAGATGCCACGGCACCTCTACGGACAGACGGAGCAGGTCTGGGAACCAAGCTCGCCTGGGCCAGTCTGGGGCGATGAGTACGACCCGACGGCCCTCCATTCAGATCTTGCGCAGGACTCTGGGCAAGAGAGCTAGAGGGGGAAACACGTAGGCCAGACGGAACTGGGACCAATCCTGAACCAGCACGTCCGCCGCCAAGGCATGAGTATCGTGGGAGCGAGCCACGTAAACCGGGACCTTGTTGTGCCGGGATGCCATTAGATCCACTTCCGGCGTGCCCCACCTGCGGCAGATTGACCGGAACACTGCCGGATGCAGGGCCCATTCGCCGCTGTCCACGGTTTGACGGCTGAGATAATCTGCCTCCCAGTTTTCTACGCCTGGGTGCGGATATGGTGGACTTGGAGTCTTCCGTCCACTGATGCGTTGAATTTCCAACAGGGCTAGGCGCTGCGCGTCCCGCCCTGGTGATTGATGTAGGCAACTGCTGTCGCGTTGTCTGACTGGACTCGAATGTGCTTGCCCGCCGACAGGTGGTGAAAAGCTACTAGAGCTAGGAGCACAGCTCTGATTTCCAGCACATTGATCGAGAGGGCTGATTCGGACGGAGTTCAAGTGCCCTGTGCTCGGTGGTGGAGAAGCACTGCTCCCCAGCCGGATAGACTGGCATCCGTGGTGAGAATCACCCATGACGGGGCCAGAAAAGAGCGTCCCTGGGACAGGGAGAGGGGCCGAAGCCACCACTAAAGAGCTCCTGGTCTGTGGCGACAGAGCCACCAGCCTGTGCAAGGAAGAGGTCCGCTTGTCCCAACAGCGGAGGATGTCCAGCTGCAGGGGACGCAGATGGAACTGGGCAAAGGGAACCGCTTCCATTGACGCCACCGTCTGACCCAGCACCTGCATGAGGTGCCTGATGGAATGCCGGCGGAGCCTCAGCAGAGAGCGAACCGCCAGATGAAGGGACTGCTGTTTGACTAAGGGCAGCTTCACAAGTGCCAGCAGAGTCTTGAATTGCATCCCTAGGTACGCAAGTTCCTGGGTCGGGGTCAGAGTGGACTTGCAAGCGTGGCGAGAGTGAGCGAGACACTCCGCTGACAGTCTGCACTGGATGAAGCCCTGACTAGAAGGTCGTCCAGGTAAGGAATCACTGCCAACCCCTGGAGGTGCAGAACCGCAACCACTGCTGCCATGACCTTGGCGAATACACAAAGGGCCGTGGCTAACCCGAAGGGGAGAGCCACGAATTGGAAATGCTCCTCTCCGATTACAAAACGTAGCCAACGCTGGTGTGAAACTGCGATTGGCACATGCAGATAGACATCTCTGATGTCAATGGATGCTAAGAAATCTCCTTGGGTCATTGACTGATCGCAGAGATTCCATGCAAAAATGCCGCACCTGAACATGCTTGTTGAGAAGCTTGAGATCCAGGTCGGAAGGCACCGTCCTCTTCGGGGACTAGGAAGAGATTTGAGTAGAAATCTCAGGACCGTTCCCAGTCGGGAACTGGTACAATTACTCCACAGGCCTGCAAGAATGCCACGACCCTCTGTTTGGTGGGCTGGATAGAATTCTATTCTGCAGCCGTGGGAGATGGTAACCCACACCCACTGATCGAAGACGTGTTGAAACCACACGTCGCCCAAGTGGGAGAGCCTGCCACCGACCAAGGACGTTGCTGGCGCGGCCAGATAATCAAGAGGAGGCTGCCATGGTGGCAGCAGCTCCTGCGGACTTCTGAGGACGCGGCTTCATGCGCCAGTTGGTTTACGGACCTTGGCTGAGTTAGTGGACGAGGCCGAGGGCTTAGAGGACGACCAGTTAGAGGAACGAAAGGAACGAAACCTCGACTGGTTCCTGCCCTGGACAGGTTTCCTGGGTTTGTGGCATGGAAGTACTCTTCCTGCCAAAAGCTTCCTTAATAATTTCATCCAGTTGTTCACCGAATAGACTGGTCCCAGCAAAAGGGACTTCTTAAGAAGCATCTGCCTTCCACTCTCGAAGCCACAGGAGCCTGCGGATAGCGAGGGAAGTAGCCGAGGCCACCGCAGTGCGGTGGCCGTCTCCAGCATGGCAGACATGGCATAGGATGAAAAGACTGAAGCCTGGAAGTTAAGGCAACCATTTCGGGCATAAAGTCCCTGGTGAGGGAATGCATCTGCTCCAGAGAAGCAGAGATGGCTTTGAGAGCCCGCACTGCTGCAAAAGATGGGGAGAACGAGGCCCCTGCCGCCTCATATATAGATTTGGCCAGAAGGTCAACCTGGCAGACAGTGGGATCCTTAAAGAGGTGCCGTCAGCCACTGATACAACTGTCCGGGCTGAAAGTCTAGACACCGGAGGGTCCACCCTTGGTGAATGAGCCCACTCCTTGACCACCTCTGGTGGAAGGGGGAAACAGTCATCAGAACCACGCTTTGGGAGCGTCTGTCAGGACAGGCTCTGGGCTTGGTCACAGTGGGCTGAAAACTGGAGTGGTTAAGGAACACACTCCTTGTTCTCTTAAGGTATACTGATGCCTTTCTGCCAGAGGGGGATGCTCCCCTGATACAGGCGGATTGAGGTCCAGTACAAATATAATGGACGCAATCAAATCATTAGCATCTGCGTCACCTTCGGACAGATCAATGGTACATGAAGTAGCGTCCGAGCCCCTAGTAAAGACATCCTCCTCGTCCTGCGAGTCAGCTCGTGAATCAGAGCTGCGGGACGGGGAAGGACAGGGGACCCAGCGTCTCCATTTTAGGAGGACGGGGTCTGAGACCAGATGAAGAGTCCTCTGTGAGCTTTGCTGAGCGAGCCGTAGCAGCAGAAGCGCCCTGAGAAGGGGGCTGATGCATGCTCAGCAGAGTCCGGGATAGCTGTCCCCTGGAAAGAGCGGATTCTACCCAAACCGGGGGTTCAGCCACCGGAGCCGGAGCAGCTGGAGGGACCACTGATGAGCCTCCAGGCTGAGGGACCACTGTGTTTATGTGCTCGGTACAGGCAGTACGAGTCTACATGCAGTGCATATTAAGAACAGCCTTGCTCTGATGTGAGACATGCTGCAGAAGTGGGGGCTCTGTCCAGAATGACCCCCAGCAGAGTATATAAACAGAGTATATAAGCAGCTGCACAACCGGAGGTTGTGGCTTGCCAGACCGTTTAACATACATCTCTGTGCCCTCCAATCCCCCAGCCCAGGCCCCCATTTGTCACAATGTGGTTATGCAGACATTGAGAACGCTGATAAAATGGCAACCGGAGCGAGGAGAGGGGGCGGGGCGAACTCTGAGAGCGGGCAAAAGAGGTATACAGGGGAGGGAATCTTTCCTCAGTGAGGAGTGTCCGTTCCCTGTGCTGAACAGCCGCTTGGCGGAGCCGCACTGTCCCTCTGCATGACTGACATGCAGGGGCAGTGAAATCGAAACTAGGCCTCAGGCGAAGCCGGGGCCTAGATTTAAACATGCGGCCAGCGTGCAGGCACCATCGGCGCGGTTCTCCAGTGAAAACTGGAGAACCGGCCGGAAATGTTAACACAGTCATATAACACACTCTCCCCAATATATAAAGTACAAGGGACCCCTGGAAGAAGGGAATTTTGTTAATTACCGTAAATTCCTTTTCTTCTAGCTCCTATTGGGAGACCCAGACGATTGGGGTGTATAGTACTGCCTCCGGAGGCCACACAAAGCATTACACTAAAAAGTGTAAGGCCCCTCCCCTTCTGGCTATACACCCCCAGTGGGATCACTGGCTCACCAGTTTTAGTGCAAAAGCAAGAAGGAGGAAAGCCAATAACTGGTTTAAACAAATTCACTCCGAAGTAACATCGGAGAACTGAAAACCATTCAACATGAACAACATGTGTACCCGAAAAACAACCAAAAATCCCGAAGGACAACAGGGCGGGTGCTGGGTCTCCCAATAGGAGCTAGAAGAAAAGGAATTTACGGTAAGTAACAAAATTCCCTTCTTCTTCGGCGCTCCATTGGGAGACCCAGACGATTGGGACGTCCAAAAGCTGTCCCTGGGTGGGTAAAGAAATACCTCATGTTAGAGCTGCAAAGACAGCCCTCCCCTACGGGGAGGCAACTGCCGCCTGCAGGACTCTTCTACCTAGGCTGGCGTCCGCCGAAGCATAGGTATGCACCTGATAATGTTTGGTGAAAGTGTGCAGACTCGACCAGGTAGCTGCCTGGCACACCTGTTGAGCCGTAGCCTGGTGTCGTAATGCCCAGGACGCACCCACGGCTCTGGTAGAATGGGCCTTCAGCCCTGATGGAACCGGAAGCCCAGCAGAACGGTAGGCTTCAAGAATTGGTTCTTTGATCCATCGAGCCAGGGTGGCCTTGGAAGCCTGCGACCCTTTGCGCTTACCAGCGACAAGGACAAAGAGTGCATCCGAGCGGCGCAGGGGCGCCGTGCGGGAAATGTAGATTCTGAGTGCTCTCACCAGATCCAACAAATGTAAATCCTTTTCATACCGATGAACTGCATGCGGATAAAAGGAAGGCAAGGAGATATCCTGATTAAGATGAAAAGAGGATACCACCTTAGGGAGAAACTCCTGAGTGGGGCGCAGCACTACCTTGTCCTGGTGGAACACCAGGAAAGGAGCTTTGGATGACAGCGCTGCTAGTTCAGACACTCTCCGAAGAGACGTGACCGCTACCAGAAAGGCCACTTTCTGTGAGAGTCGAGAAAGTGACACATCCCTCAGAGGCTCGAAGGGCGGCTTCTGGAGAGCAACAAGGACCTTGTTTAGATCCCACGGATCTAACGGCCGCCTGTACGGAGGTACGATATGACAAACCCCCTGCAGGAACGTGCGCACCTGAGAAAGTCGTGCTAGACGCTTCTGAAAAAACACGGATAGTGCCGAGACTTGCCCTTTAAGGGAGCCGAGCGACAAGCCCTTTTCCAACCCAGATTGCAGGAAGGAAAGAAAGACAGGTAACGCGAATGGCCAGGGGGATACTCCTTGTGCAGAGCACCAGGATAAGAAAATCTTCCACGTTCTGTGGTAGATCTTAGTAGAAGTGGACTTCCTAGCCTGTCTCATGGTGGCCACGACCCCTTGGGGTAATCCTGAAGACGCTAGGATCCAGGACTCAATGGCCACACAGTCAGGTTCAGGGCCGCAGAATTCCGATGGAAAAACGGCCCTTGGGACAGTAAGTCTGGACGGTCTGGTAGTGCCCACGGTTGGCCGACCGTGAGATGCCACAGATCCGGGTACCACGACCTCCTCGGCCAGTCTGGGGCGACGAGTATGACGCGGCCGCAATCGGATCTGATCTTGCGTAACACTCTGGGCAAGAGTGCCAGAGGTGGAAACACATAAGGGAGCCGGAACTGCGACCAATCTTGCACTAAGGCGTCTGCCGCCAGAGCTCTTTGATCGCGAGACCGCGCTATGAAGGTCGGGACCTTGTTGTTGTGCCGAGACGCCATTAGGTCGACGTCCGGCACCCCCCAGCGGCGGCAGATTTCCTGAAACACGTCCGGGTGAAGGGACCATTCCCCTGCGTCCATGCCCTGGCGACTGAGGAAGTCTGCTTCCCAGTTTTCTACGCCCGGGATGTGAACTGCTGATATGGTGGATGCTCTTTCCTCCACCCACATCAGAATCCGCCTGACTTCCTGGAAGGCTTGCCGACTGCGTGTCCCTCCTTGGTGGTTGATGTATGCCACCGCTGTGGAGTTGTCCGACTGAATTCGGATCTGCTTTCCTTCCAGCCACTGCTGGAAGGCTAATAGGGCAAGATACACTGCCCTGATTTCCAGAACATTGATCTGAAGGGTGGACTCCTGCTGAGTCCACGTCCCTTGAGCCCTGTGGTGGAGAAAAACTGCTCCCCACCCTGACAGACTCGCGTCTGTCGTGACCACTGCCCAGGATGGGGGCAGGAATGATCTTCCCTGTGATAATGAGGTGGGAAGAAGCCACCATTGCAGAGAGTCCTTGGCCGTCTGAGAAAGGGAGACTTTCCTGTCTAGGGAAGTTGTCTTCCCGTCCCATTGGCGGAGAATGTCCCATTGAAGTGGGCGCAGATGAAACTGCGCGAACGGGACTGCCTCCATTGCTGCCACCATCTTCCCTAGGAAGTGCATGAGGCGCCTTAAGGGGTGCGACTGACCCTGAAGGAGAGACTGCACCCCTGTCTGTAGTGACCGCTGCTTGTCCAGCGGAAGCTTCACTATCGCTGAGAGAGTATGAAACTCCATGCCAAGATACGTTAGTGATTGAGTCGGTGCCAGGTTTGACTTTGAAAAGTTGATGATCCACCCGAAAGTCTGGAGAGCCTCCAGCGCAACATTCAGGCTGTGTTGGCATGCCTCTTGAGAGGGTGCTTTGACAAGTAGATCGTCTAAGTAAGGGATCACCGAATGTCCCTGAGAATGCAAGACTGCTACCACTGCCGCCATGACCTTGGTGAAAACCCGTGGGGCTGTCGCCAGACCAAATGGCAGAGCTACGAACTGGAGATGGTCGTCTCCTATCACGAAACGTAGAAAACGTTGGTGCTCTGTAGCAATCGGCACGTGGAGATAAGCATCTTTGATGTCTATTGATGCAAGGAAATCTCCTTGAGACATTGAGGCAATGACGGAGCGGAGGGATTCCATCCGGAACCGCCTGGCGTTCACATGCTTGTTGAGCAGCTTTAGGTCCAGAACAGGACGAAACGAGCCGTCCTTTTTTGGAACCACAAAGAGATTGGAGTAAAAACCTTGCCCTTGTTCCTGCAGAGGAACAGGGATCACCACTCCTTCTGCTTTTAGTGAGCACACCGCCTGCAGAAGGGCATCTGCTCGGTCGGGATGTGGGGAGGTTCTGAAGAACCGAGGCGGAGGACGAGAACTGAATTCTATCCTGTACCCGTGAGACAAAATGTCTGTTACCCACCGGTCTTTGACCTGTGGCAGCCAAATGTCGCAAAAGCGGGAGAGCCTGCCACCGACCGAGGATGCGGAGGGATGAGGCCGAAAGTCATGAGGCAGCCGCCTTGGAAGCGGTTCCTCCGGTTGCTTTCTTGGGGCGTGAGTGAGCCCGCCAGGAATCTGAGCTCCCTTGCTCCTTCTGAGTCCCTTTGGACGAGGAGAATTGGGTCTTGCCGGAGCCTCGAAAGGACCGAAACCTCGACTGCCACTTCCTCTGTTGAGGTTTGCTTGATCTGGGCTGGGGTAAGGAGGAGTCTTTACCCTTGGATTGCTTAATGATTTCAGCCAATTGTTCACCAAACAGTCTATCTACAGATAGTGGCAAGCTGGTTAAACATTTTTTGGAAGCAGAATCCGCTTTCCATTCCTTTAACCACAAGGCTCTGCGCAAGACCACAGAGTTGGCAGACGCCATTGAGGTACGGCTTGTAGAGTCCAGGACAGCGTTGATAGCGTAAGTCGCAAACGCAGACATTTGCGAGGTTAGGGACGCTACTCGCGGCACTGCTGGACGTATGATAGAGTCCACCTGTGCCAGACCAGCTGAAATAGCTTGGAGTGCCCACACGGCCGCGAATGCTGTAGCAAACGACGCGCCGATAGCTTCATAGACAGACTTTAACCAAAAGGTCCATCTGTCTGTCATTGGCATCTTTAAGTGAAGCCCCATCCTCCACTGCAACTATGGATCTAGCCGCAAGCCTGGAGATTGGGGGGTCCACCTTTGGACACTGGGTCCAGCGTTTGACCACGTCAGGGGGAAAGGGATAACGTGTATCCTTAAGACGTTTGGAGAAACGCTTGTCTGGGTAAGCATGGTGTTTCTGGACTGATTCTCTGAAGTCAGCGTGGTCCAGAAAAGTACTCAGTTTACGCTTGGGATACCTGAAATGGAACTTCTCCTGCTGTGCAGCTGCCTCCTCTGCAGAAGGGGCAGGGGGAGAAATTTCCAATAGAATATTGATGGCCCCTATAAGGTCATTTACCATGGCGTCACCATCAGGCGTATCCAGATTGAGAGCGGTTTCAGGATTAGACTCCTGATCACCCTCCTCTGTCTCATCATGTAGAGACTCTTCTCGCTGAGACCCTGATCCGCGTGATGACGTGGAGGGTCTCTCCCAGCGAGCACGCTTAGGCTGCCTGGGACTGTCATCTGAATCAGAGCCGTCAGGCTGAGATGCCTGGGACCCCCTTGAAGCACGGATTAACTCCAACTGAGGGGGACCGGGGAACGTTGCCGCAGCAGTGTCCATGGTCTGAGTAACTGGCCTGGCCTGCAAGGTCTCTAGGATTTTTGTCATAGTGACAGACATCTTGTCAGCAAAAACTACAAACTCTGTCCCCGTCACCGGGACAGGGTTCACCGGCGACTCTGCCTGGGCCACTACCACCATAGACTCCGGCTGACGAAGTGGCACAGGGACCGAACATTGCACACAATGGGGGTCATTGTAACCTGCCGGTAGATCAGCCCCACAAGCGGCACAAGCAGCGCTTACAGCCTGTGTCTTGGCACCCTTGCGTTTTGCGGATGACATGTTGTCGTCTCCTCAGAGCAAGATAGGGTATACAGCCAAGAAGCGACCTTACAGTGCAATATATATATACATATATATATGGTATAGAGAAAAAAGGTACACCAAAATAACACTGTGGCACTAGTGGGGCCAGCACTAAAGTGCTGCTTACCGCCCGCTTAACGCGGGTGTGTGGTCGCCAGAAATCCCTTGTCTGGGTCTCCCAGAGCCTGTGTCCGTTCTCCAGCCAGACTGCATGTAGGAATGGCTGCCGGCGTCCTATGGAGAGGGGCGGGCCCTGGGCGTGTGCAGACAAAGAGCGGGAAACCTGCGTCCCACTGTGCTCAGTGAGAGGGCTGGAGCATGTAAATAAGCTCCAGCCCTCGGCGCTGATTAATCGTACAGCGTCTCTCCCTTGCCCTGATTGACAGGGTGGGGGCGGGAACGAAGCGGAGCTAGGCCGCAGAAGCCGGGGACTAAATTTATAAGCGACGCCGTCGTAAAAGCACGGTCGGCGCTAAGTCCCCGGCGCACTACAAGTCGCAGCCGCGCCGCCGCTCCAGGGGCGGCCGGCGCGGCAGTCCCCAACACATAAAGTCACTCAGAAAAACTGTAGTGACTGTAACCCCAGCGCGCAGCGCTACTGTCCCCGGCGCACTAGCACACCCAGCAAGTCTGGAATGTGCGCGGCCTGTTTGTGACACAGAGTACCTGAATGTCGCAGGGCCTTGTCCCTGAACGGTACCCAGCTCCGTATCCAGCAGGTTCCATGGGTCTGTGGATGGAGCCCGGCCTCAGGGCTTGGGGGCCGGTAAGATCCCACTTCCTCAGAGCCCCTCAGGGGGATGGGGAAGGAAAACAGCATGTGGGCTCCAGCCTCCGTACCCACAATGGGTACCTCAACCTTAACAAACACCGCCGACATAAAGTGGGGTGAGAAGGGAGCATGCTGGGGGCCCTAGTATGGGCCCTCTTTTCTTCCATCCGACATAGTCAGCAGCTACTGCTGACTAAACAGTGGAGCTATGCGTGGATGTCTGACCTCCTTCGCACAAAGCAGAAAACTGGTGAGCCAGTGATCCCACTGGGGGTGTATAGCCAGAAGGGGAGGGGCCTTACACTTTTTAGTGTAATGCTTTGTGTGGCCTCCGGAGGCAGTACTATACACCCCAATCGTCTGGGTCTCCCAATGGAGCGCCGAAGAAAGACCACTTTCTGTGGTAATAACGTCTCAGTACTTAGCTTGTGAGACGCAGGGGCCAGGTCCCTGGGAGGTGAGCGCTCCGTCCGGCAGGATCCTGAACAGGGCTGCGGATGGAGACCGGTCTTCTGCAAAGCAGTGAGAACCGTGATGGCTCCCACTTCAAGCCAGAGCCTCAGGGGATGGTGAAGGAGCGCGGCATGTGAAGGCTCCAGCCTTGTAAAATCAACCTTAACAGCACCGCCGACACAGTGGGGTGAGAAGGGACATGCCGGGAGTCCAGATTGGACCCGCTTTTCTTCCAAATCAAAAAAATCAAAAGAAGGGAATTTTGTTACTTACCGTAAATTCCTTTTCTTCTAGCTCTTATTGGGAGACCCAGACGATTGGGGTATAGCTACTGCCCTCCGGAGGCCACACAAAGCACTACACTAAAAAGTGCAAGGCCCCTCCCCCTCTGGCTATACCCCCCCGTGGTATCACGGGTTCTCCAGTTTTAGTGCCAAAGCAAGAAGGAGGAAGCCAATAACTGGTTTAAACAAATTAACTCCGAATAACGTCGGAGAACTGAAAAACCGTTCAACATGAACAACATGTGTACCCGCAAACAACCAAGAAATCCCGAAGGACAACAGGGCGGGTGCTGGGTCTCCCAATAAGAGCTAGAAGAAAAGGAATTTACGGTAAGTAACAAAATTCCCTTCTTCTTCAGCGCTCTATTGGGAGACCCAGACGATTGGGACGTCCAAAAGCTGTCCCTGGGTGGGTAAAGAGATACCTCATGTTAGAGCTGCAAAACAGCCCTCCCCTACGGGGATGTCACTGCCGCCTGCAGGACTCTTCTACCTAAGCTGGCATCCGCCGAAGCATAGGTATGCACCTGATAATGTTTGGTGAAAGTGTGCAGACTCGACCAGGTAGCTGCCTGGCACACCTGTTGAGCCGAAGCCTGGTGTCGTAATGCCCAGGACGCACCCACGGCTCTGGTTGAGTGGGCTTTTAGCCCTGAAGGAACCGGAAGCCCCGCAGAACGGTAGGCCTCTAGAATTGGTTCTTTGATCCATTGAGCCAGGGTGGCTTTAGAAGCCTGCAACCCCTTGCGCGGACCAGCGACAAGGACAAAAAGTGCATCGGAACGGCGCATGGGCGCCGTGCGGGAAATGTAGATTCTGAGTGCTCTCACCAGATCCAGCAAACGTAAGTCCTTTTCATACCGGTGAACCGGATGAGGACAAAAGGACGGTAAGGAGATATCCTGATTAAGATGAAACGAGGATACTACCTTAGGGAGAAACTCCGGAATGATGCGCAGCACTACCTTGTCCTGGTGAAACACCAGGAAGGGAGCCTTGGATGACAGAGCTGCCAGCTCAGACACTCGCCGAAGCGATGTGATCGCAACGAGAAACGCCACCTTCTGTGACAGGCGAGAAAAGGAAACTTCCTTCAGAGGCTCGAAAGGCGGCTTCTGGAGAGCAACTAGAACCCTGTTCAGATCCCATGGATCCAACGGCCGCTTGTACGGGAGTACGATATGACAAACCCCCTGCGGGAACGTGCGCACCTTAGAAAGACGTGCTAGACGCTTCTGAAAAAACACGGATAGTGCTGAGACTTGCCCTTTGAGGGAGTCTAGCGACAAGCCCTTTTCTAACTCCTATTGTAGGAAGGAAAGAAAGATAGGCAATGCAAATGGCCAGGGAGACACTCCCTGAGTAGAGCACCAGATTAAGAAAATCTTCCACGTTCTGTGGTAGATCTTAGCAGACGTGGGCTTCCTAGCCTGTCTCATGGTGGCAACGACCCCTTGGGATAATCCTGAAGACGCTAGGATCCAGGACACACAAGCCACACAGTCAGGTTCAGGGCCGCAGAATTCCGAAGGAGAAAACGGCCATTGAGACAGTAAGTCTGGTCGGTCTGGTAGTGACCCCGGTCGGCCGACCGTGAGATGCCACAGATCCGGGTACCACGATCTCCTCGGCCAGTCTGGTGCGACGAGTATGACGCGGCTGCAATCGGATCTGATTTTTGCGCAGTACTCTGGGCAAGAGTGCCAGAGGTGGAAACACATATGTGAGCCGGAACTGCGACCAATCTTGCACTAAGGCGTCTGCCGCCAGAGCTCTGCGTGCCCCCAAGGCAGAGCGGGAATCCGGCGTCCGACAGAGTGCAGTGAGAGGGCTGGAGCATGTAAAAAGGCTCCAGCCCTCGGCGCTGCTGATTGCTCAGCGCCTGTCCCCTTCCCTGAGTGACAGGGAGGGGGCGGGAACGAAGCGGCACTAGGCCGCAGAAGCCGGGGACTGGAGTTATAAGCGCCGCCGCCGTAAAAGCGCGGTCGGCGCCCAGTCCCCGGCGAACTACAAGTCCCAGCCGCGCCGCCGCTCCCGGAGCGTCCGGCGCGGTAGTTCCCAAAACACAAAGTCACTCAGCAAAGCTGCAGTGACTGTAACCCTTTACTGTCCCCGGCGCACTAGCACACCCAGCAAGTCTGGAGTGTGCTGTGCCTGTGTGTACGGGGACACAGAGTACCTGTAATGGTGCAGGGCCATGTCCCTGAACGGTACTCCAGCTCCGTATCCAGCAGGTTCAAATGGGTCTGTGGATGGAGCCCGGCGTCAGAGCTTTGAGGCCGGCAGGATCCCACTTCCTCAGAGCCCCTCAGGGGGATGTGGAAGGAAAGCAGCATGTGGGCTCCAGCCGCCGTACCAGCAATAGGTACCTCAACCTTACAACACCATCCAGGGGTGAGAAGGGAGCATGCTGGGGACACTATATGTGTCCTCTTTTCTTCCATCCGAAATAGTCAGCAGCTACTGCTGACTAAAATCTGTGGAGCTATGCGTGGATGTCTGACCTCCTTCGCACACAAAGCTAAAACTGGAGAACCCGTGATACCACGGGGGGGTATAGCCAGAGGGGGAGGGGCCTTGCACTTTTTAGTGTAGTGCTTTGTGTGGCCTCCGGAGGGCAGTAGCTATACCCCAATCGTCTGGGTCTCCCAATAGAGCGCTGAAGAAATCAAAATTCAGAGAATGCATGTGTGTGTGTGTGTGTAACCTCCTGAACACAAAGCTTTGAACTGGTTAGAATTGTCATCCAGGGGGTGTATATGCTCGGAGGGAGGAGCTAAACTTTTAGTGTAGTACTTTGTGTCCTCCGGAGGCAGAAGCTATACACCCATGGTCTGGGTCTCCCATAAGGAACGATGAAGAAATAATGGATTCCATAATCACTATTAATATATATATAAAAAAAAAAAATATTGCCAAAAACTTTAAAAGTTCAAATTTAAGCCGAAAACATGACAAACTGTAGGTGATTTTTATCGAACCCCTTGGTAATGAGAGAGCATGAATGAAGTCAACTTGGGAGCTGAGCGCGCCCCATTCCCAGCAGATGATGGGCGTGTTATTCAGCCATCAGCTAATGTTTTAACTGCTCATCGACCACTAATGGGAACCATGTCAACCATGGACCCGCTAAACACCCCAACGATGGTTCTCTGTATTGCCACAATCGTACTCGCATGGAAAATTATTACCAGGTCATTTTTACTACAAGAATAAAAAAAAATAATGCTGAACTGTACTTTTTTCCCAGCAATTTTATCTGACATGAGAAATTTTCCCTCCATTTTTCAGTAGATTACCGTATTTTTAGAACTATAAGACGCACTCCCCTCCCTCCCCCTTGGGGGAAAGTGGAGGGTGCGTCAGTCTGAACGTAGGGCTGCGGGGAATGAGGGTCCTGCGGTGGAGCGGGTCATCGGCGGCACGAGCAGGCTGTAGCAGTGCCTGCCGTGACCACATGGACCCGCTCATTTAATATGCACGCCCATCCGGCGCTGACAGGTGGGCGGGGTGATGGGCGGGGAATGTGCGCATATTAAACAGCCGGCCTGCATGATCACCCCTGGCAACTACAGCCTAGAGTGATCATGTGCAGCTGTATTCACTGCCCCCGCGCATCATCACCAGCGCGAGGGGCGCTGAATAAGTACACTCACCGGCCACGATCCCTGCAGCACCGCGATCTCCTGTCTGTGCCGGCGGCGGCTGTGTGGAGACTAGCGATGTGCACAGCGATGACGTCATCGCTGTGCGCACGTATCCACACGCTGCCGGCAGAGACAGGAGGACATCGCAGCCGGCTGCACACTCCAGCGCTGCTGTTGGCTCAGACGGAGGAGGAGCGATGCTGTAGGGAGTGAGGTAAGGTGAGTATGAACGTTTATTTTTTTTATGTGCTACAGGATGCTGCCATACACCAGGATGGGGGTATATAGCAGGATGGGGGTATATTATGAGCAGGATGGAGGTACAGTTAGGTCCAGAAATATTTGGACAATGACAATTTTCGCGAGTTGGGCTCTGCATGCCACCACATTGGATTTGAAATGAAACCTCTACAACAGAATTCAAGTGCAGATTCTAACGTTTAATTTGAAGGTTTGAACAAAAATATCTGATAGAAATTGTAGGAATTGTACACATTTCTTTACAAACACTCCACATTTTAGGAGGTCAAAAGTAATTGGACAAATAAACCAAACCCAAACAAAATATTTTTATTTTCAATATTTTGTTGCGAATCCTTTGGAGGCAATCACTGCCTTAAGTCTGGAACCCATGGACATCACCAAACGCTGGGTTTCCTCCTTCTTAATGCTTTGCCAGGCCTTTACAGCCGCAGCCTTCAGGTCTTGCTTGTTTGTGGGTCTTTCCGTCTTAAGTCTGGATTTGAGCAAGGGAAATGCATGCTCAATTGGGTTAAGATCTGGTGATTGACTTGGCCATTGCAGAATGTTCCACTTTTTTGCACTCATGAACTCCTGGGTAGCTTTGGCTGTATGCTTGGGGTCATTGTCCATCTGTACTATGAAGCGCCGTCTGATCAACTTTGCGGCATTTGGCTGAATCTGGGCAGAAAGTAAATCCCGGTACACTTCAGAATTCATCCGGCTACTCTTGTCTGCTGTGCCATTGAAAGTCATGCATGCCCATGCCATCACGTTGCCTCCACCATGTTTTACAGAGGATGTGGTGTGCCTTGGATCATGTGCCGTTCCCTTTCTTCTCCAAACTTTTTTCTTCCCATCATTCTGGTACAGGTTGATCTTTGTCTCATCTGTCCATAGAACACTTTTCCAGAACTGAGCTGGCTTCATGAGGTGTTTTTCAGCAAATTTAACTCTGGCCTGTCTATTTTTGGAATTGATGAATGGTTTGCATCTAGATGTGAACCCTTTGTATTTACTTTCATGGAGTCTTCTCTTTACTGTTGACTTAGAGACAGATACACCTACTTCACTGAGAGTGTTCTGGACTTCAGTTGATGTTGTGAACGGGTTCTTCTTCACCAAAGAAAGTATGCGGCGATCATCCACCACTGTTGTCATCCGTGGACGCCCAGGCCTTTTTGAGTTCCCAAGCTCACCAGTCAATTCCTTTTTTCTCAGAATATACCTGACTGTTGATTTTGCTACTCCAAGCATGTCTGCTATCTCTCTGATGGATTTTTTCTTTTTTTTCAGCCTCAGGATGTTCTGCTTCACCTCAATTGAGGGTTCCTTAGACGGCATGTTGTCTGGTCACAGCAACAGCTTCCAAATGCAAAACCACACACCTGTAATCAACCTCAGACCTTTTAACTACTTCATTGATTACAGGTTAACGAGGGAGACGCCTTCAGAGTTAATTGCAGCCCTTAGAGTCCCTTGTCCAATTACTTTTGATCCCTTGAAAAAGAGGAGGCTATACATTACAGAGCTATGAGTCCTAAACCCTTTCTCCGATTTGGATGTGAAAACTCTCATATTGCAGCTGGGAGTGTGCACTTTCAGCCCATATTATATATATAATTGTATTTCTGAACATGTTTTTGTAAACAGCTAAAATAACAAAACTTGTGTCACTGTCCAAATATTTCTGGCCCTGACTGTATATTATGAGCAGGATGGGGGTATATTATGAGCAGGATGGGGGTATATTATGAGCAGAATGGGGGTATATTATGAGCAGAATGGGGGTATATTATGAGCAGAATGGGCGTATATTATGAGCAGAATGGGGGTATATTATGAGCAGAATGGGGGTATATTATGAGCAGAATGGGGGTATATTATGAGCAGGATGGGGGTATATTATGAGCAGGATGGGGGTATATTATGAGCAGGATGGGAGTATATGAGCAGGATGGGAGTATATGAGCAGGATGGGAGTATATGAGCAGGATGGGAGTATATGAGCAGGATGGGAGTATATGAGCAGGATGGGAGTATATGAGCAGGATGGGAGTATATGAGCAGGATGGGAGTATATGAGCAGGATGGGAGTATATGAGCAGGATGGGAGTATATGAGCAGGATGGGAGTATATGAGCAGGATGGGAGTATATGAGCAGGATGGGAGTATATGAGCAGGATGGGAGTATATGAGCAGGATGGGAGTATATGAGCAGGATGGGAGTATATGAGCAGGATGGGAGTATATGAGCAGGATGGGAGTATATGAGCAGGATGGGGGTATATGAGCAGGATGGGGGTATATGAGCAGGATGGGGGTATATGAGCAGGATGGGGGTATATGAGCAGGATGGGGGTATATGAGCAGGATGGGGTATATGAGCAGGATGGGGTATATGAGCAGGATGGGGGGTATATGAGCAGGATGGGGGGTATATGAGCAGGATGGGGGGTATATGAGCAGGATGGGGGGTATATGAGCAGGATGGGGGGTATATGAGCAGGATGGGGGTATATGAGCAGGATGGGGGTATATGAGCAGGATGGGGGTATATGAGCAGGATGGGGGTATATGAGCAGGATGGGGGTATATGAGCAGGATGGGGGTATATGAGCAGGATGGGAGTATATGAGCAGGATGGGAGTATATGAGCAGGATGGGAGTATATGAGCAGGATGGAAGTATATGAGCAGGATGGGAGTATATGAGCAGGTTGGGAGTATATGAGCAGGATGGGAGTATATGAGCAGGATGGGAGTATATGAGCAGGATGGGAGTATATGAGCAGGATGGGGGTATATGAGCAGGATGGGGGTATATGAGCAGGATGGGGGTATATGAGCAGGATGGGGGTATATGAGCAGGATGGGGGTATATGAGCAGGATGGGGGTATATGAGCAGGATGGGGGTATATGAGCAGGATGGGGGTATATGAGCAGGATGGGGGTATATAGTAGAATGCGGCCATATGCCAGGATGACGGTATATAGCAGGATGTGGGCTATACCAGGATGAGGGACATATACTGTATATACAAGGCAGGAGGATCATTACAAGGATGGGGTACCTTAGTAGAGAATTTGGGGACATTACCCCCATAATAGTGTCAGTAGCAGATCCTCGCCCCATAACAACGTGTCATGACCACATTTTTTGCTTAAAATTTTATTTTCCTATTTTCCGCCTCTAAAACCAGGATGCGTCTTATGGTCCGGAGCGTCTTATAGTCCGAAAAATACGGTATATAGTAAAATGAATGGTGTAATTTAAAATATAGGTTTTATCTTCCCTGGTTGCATAGTCTAAACAAAAAGCCCTCCAAAAAAACAGAACACCTACAACCCAAAATACAGATATAAAACCACACACGTAATAGTAACTTTGAGGAAGCCGGAGCCTCATCCGTCACTCACTTGTGTAACGTGGCCACAGCTTCTCTGGTCTTTATCTGATCCAGACCGAACGTGAGTGCAAACCTGCGAGCCAGCTCTTTAATACCACTGACATGTGCCGACGTCCGGTCCAGAGTGGGGCCTTGCTCCTGGACCAGCTCGTTGAACAGCTAGGAATAAAGTGATAGGATGAAGAATAATGTGTCCGCTATGAAGTAAAAAAATAAAAAAAACACTACAGGGCAGACAGATGACCGGTCTTACCTGCTGCAAACTAAGGATCAGGGTCTTGGCACACTGGATCTTGTCTATCTGCCTGGTTTTACTTAGTGTTTCCTTAATGATGTCTCCATAATCGTTGTAATACTGCAGAAGAGAAAACCAGCAACAAATCATCCACAATGTACCCTCCTAATACATGCAGCACAGCCCTCCATCTCCCGTGCTCCGTTCTGTACATCTTTCCATGTGAATATGGACTCGGGGAACATTTTACCTTCATGTAGTGCTTGAAGATGTCTGCGGCTGCATGCATGTCCACAATGTCATAGATGATGAGCTTACAGAATGCGGCCAGCAGATTTCTCCTCTTGTGCAAAGCCTCAATTTTGTTGGCTTCGTCCTCTTCATCACCCTCTGCAGGAAATCACACCATTGTTAGTTAGCACACGAGCCTGTTTACACTGGGGTTAATGCTTTACAACATTGCCTGGCGGAAACGTGATCTAATGAAACCTAACAAAAGAAGTTTCATCCCTAAAAACGCCCAACACCCTGAATCACACATCCAATATACATTTTTTTTTTCATGAACGCTGTTCGCATTTGGCATTTTTAGGCCAGATAACACCTTCAGGATTGGGATGTGTCTGTAATACAAGGCGGTGAGGGGACATGGCGAGCCTGAAGTTTTCTAAATCAAATCGGAATTGTGAATGCAGCTCTGAACTATAAGGTTTTGTGCGCACACTGCGTTTTTTGCAGCGTTTGTCAGAAAACTGCATGACTTTGCTTCCCCAGCAAAGTTTGAGTTTTCATTTTTTGCTGTCCGCACAGTGCTTTTTCTTTTAGCTGAGTTTTTGAGGTGAGAAAAAAAAAAAGCAACATGTCAATTCTTTTCTGCATTTTTTTCACGCATGCAATGCACTAGAAAAACGCAGGAACAAAAACACAGCAAACGCACCAAAAGGCGGTAAAAACGCATGCGTTTTTGATGTGGGTGCGGTTTTTTGCGGCCAAAAACGCGCAAAAACTCAGCATCTTTGTGATCACAAAAAAAACGCAGCTTGTGCACATAGCCTAAAAGACAATTCACACGCTGCAGTTTTGTTGCAGAAAGAGAGAATTTTGTTTACTTACCGTAAATTCTTTTTCTTATAGTTCCGTAATGGGAGACCCAGACCATGGGTGTATAGCCTCTGCCTCCGGAGGACACACAAAGTACTACACCAAAAAGTGTAGCCCCTCCCTCCGAGCATATATACCCCCTGGATAACCAAATATAGCCAGTTTAGTGCAAAAGCTGAAGGAGAGTAGCCACCCACAAGTAAAAACAGAGCAAGAACCGGAACAACCGGAGCCTCTGTCTACAACAACAGCCGGTGATAACACGCGGAACTAGAAACTGCCAACAGGCAACAGGGAGGGTGATGGGTCTCCCAATACGGAACTATAAGAAAGAAGGGAATTTTGTTACTTACCGTAAATTCCTTTTCTTCTAGCTCCTATTGGGAGACCCAGACGATTGGGTGTATAGCACTGCCTCCGGAGGCCACACAAAGCAATTACACTAAAAAGTGTAAGGCCCCTCCCCTTCTGGCTATACACCCCCAGTGGGATCACTGGCTCACCAGTTTTAGTGCAAAAGCAAGAAGGAGGAAAGCCAATAACTGGTTTAAACAAATTCACTCCGAAGTAACGTCGGAGAACTGAAAACCGTTCAACATGAACAACATGTGTACCCGAAAAACAACCAAAAATCCCGAAGGACAACAGGGCGGGTGCTGGGTCTCCCAATAGGAGCTAGAAGAAAAGGAATTTACGGTAAGTAACAAAATTCCCTTCTTCGGCGCTCCATTGGGAGACCCAGACGATTGGGACGTCCAAAAGCTGTCCCTGGGTGGGTAAAGAATACCTCATGTTAGAGCTGCAAAGACAGCCCTCCCCTATAGGGAGGCAACTGCCGCCTGCAGAACTCTTCTACCTAGGCTGGCGTCCGCCGAAGCATAGGTATGCACCTGATAATGTTTGGTGAAAGTGTGCAGACTCGACCAGGTAGCTGCCTGGCACACCTGTTGAGCCGTAGCCTGGTGTCGCAATGCCCAGGACGCACCCACGGCTCTGGTAGAATGGGCCTTCAGCCCTGATGGAACCGGAAGCCCAGCAGAACGGTAGGCTTCAAGAATTGGTTCTTTGATCCATCGAGCCAGGGTGGCCTTAGAAGCCTGCGACCCTTTGCGCTTACCAGCGACAAGGACAAAGAGTGCATCCGAACGGCGCAAGGGCGCCGTGCGGGAAATGTAGATTCTGAGTGCTCTCACCAGATCCAACAAATGTAAATCCTTCTCATACCGATGAACTGCATGAGGACAAAACGAAGGCAAAGAGATATCCTGATTAAGATGAAAAGAGGATACCACCTTCGGGAGAAACTCCTGAATGGGGCGCAGCACTACCTTGTCCTGGTGGAAGACCAGGAAGGGAGCCTTGGATGATAGCGCTGCCAGCTCAGACACTCTCCGAAGAGATGTGATCGCTACCAGAAAAGCCACTTTCTGTGATAGTCTAGAAAGTGAAACCTCCCTCAGAGGCTCGAAGGGCGGCTTCTGGAGGGCAACTAGTACCCTGTTCAGATCCCATGGATCTAACGGCCGCTTGTACGGGGGTACGATATGGCAAACCCCCTGTAGGAACGTGCGCACCTTAGGAAGGCGTGCCAAACGCCTCTGAAAAAAGACGGATAGCGCCGAGACCTGACCTTTAAGGGAGCCGAGCGACAAACCTTTTTCTAACCCAGATTGCAGGAAAGAAAGAAAGGTAGGCAATGCAAATGGCCAGGGGGACACTCCCTGAGCAGAGCACCAGGATAAGAATATCCTCCACGTTCTGTGGTAGATCTTAGCGGACGTGAGCTTCCTAGCCTGTCTCATGGTGGCAACGACCCCTTGGGATAATCCTGAAGACGCTAGGATCCAGGACTCAATGGCCACACAGTCAGGTTCAGGGCCGCAGAATTCCGATGGAAAAACGGCCCTTGGGACAGTAAGACTGGTCGGTCTGGTAGTGCCCACGGTTGGTCGACCGTGAGCTGCCACAGATCCGGATACCACGCCCTTCTCGGCCAGTCTGGGGCGACGAGTATGACGCGGCTGCAATCGGATCTGATCTTGCGTAGCACTCTGGGCAAGAGTGCCAGAGGTGGAAACACATAAGGGAGCCGGAACTGCGACCAATCTTGCACTAGGGCGTCTGCCGCCAGCGCTCTTTGATCGCGAGACCGTGCCATGAAGGTTGGGACCTTGTTGTTGTGCCGGGACGCCATGAGGTCGACGTCCGGCGTTCCCCATCGGCGACAGATTTCCTGAAACACGTCTGGGTGAAGGGACCATTCCCCTGCGTCCATGCCCTGGCGACTGAGGAAGTCTGCTTCCCAGTTTTCTACGCCGGGGATGTGAACTGCGGATATGGTGGAGGCCGTGGCTTCCACCCACATCAGAATCCGCCGGACTTCCTGGAAGGCTTGCCGACTGCGTGTCCCCCCTTGGTGGTTGATGTATGCCACCGCTGTGGAGTTGTCCGACTGAATTCGGATCTGCCTTCCTTCCAGCCACTGCTGGAAGGCTAGTAGGGCAAGATACACTGCTCTGATTTCCAGAACATTGATCTGAAGGGTGGACTCCTGCTGAGTCCACGTACCCTGAGCCCTGTGGTGGAGAAAAACTGCTCCCCACCCTGACAGACTCGCGTCTGTCGTGACCACCGCCCAAGACGGTGGTAGGAAGGATCTTCCCTGTGATAATGAGGTGGGAAGAAGCCACCACTGCAGAGAGTCCTTGGCCGTCTGGGAAAGGGAGACTTTCCTGTCCAGGGATTTTGACTTCCCGTCCCATTGGCGGAGAATGTCCCATTGAAGTGGGCGCAGATGAAACTGCGCAAACGGAACCGCCTCCATTGCCGCCACCATCTTCCCGAGGAAGTGCATGAGGCGTCTTAAGGAGTGCGACTGACTTTGAAGGAGAGCCTGCACCCCAGTCTGTAGAGACCGCTGCTTGTCCAGCGGAAGCTTCACTATCGCTGAGAGAGTATGAAACTCCATGCCAAGATACGTTAGTGATTGGGTCGGTGACAGATTTGACTTTGAGAAGTTGATGATCCACCCGAACGTCTGGAGAGTCTCCAGTGCAACAGTCAAGCTGAGTTGGCATGCCTCTTGAGAGGGTGCCTTGACCAGTAGATCGTCCAAGTAAGGGATCACAGAGTGTCCCTGAGAGTGCAAGACTGCTACCACTGCCGCCATGATCTTGGTGAACACCCGTGGGGCTGTCGCCAGACCAAATGGCAGAGCTACGAACTGAAGATGGTCGTCTCCTATCACGAAGCGTAGAAAGCGTTGGTGCTCTGTAGCAATCGGCACGTGGAGATAAGCATCCTTGATGTCTATTGATGCTAGGAAATCTCCTTGAGACATTGAGGCAATGACTGAGCGGAGGGATTCCATCCGGAACCGCCTGGCGTTCACATGCTTGTTGAGCAGTTTTAGGTCCAGAACAGGACGGAATGAGCCGTCCTTTTTTTGGCACCACAAAGAGATTGGAGTAAAAACCTTGACCTCGTTCCTGAAGAGGAACAGGGACCACCACTCCTTCTGCTCTTAGAGAATTCACCGCCTGCAGAAGGGCATCTGCTCGGTCGGGATGTGGGGAAGTTCTGAAGAACCGAGGTGGAGGACGAGAACTGAACTCTATCCTGTACCCGTGAGACAAAATGTCTGTTACCCACCGGTCTTTGACCTGTGGCAGCCAAATGTCGCAAAAGCGGGAGAGCCTGCCACCGACCGAGGATGCGGAGGGAGGCGGCCGAAAGTCATGAGGCAGCCGCCTTGGAAGCGGTACCTCCGGTTGCTTTCTTGGGGCGTGAGTGAGCCCGCCAGGAATCAGAGCTCCTTTGCTCTTTCTGAGTCCCTTTGGACGAGGAGAATTGGGGCTTGCCCGAGCCTCGAAAGGACCGAAACTTTGACTGCCACTTCCTCTGTGGAGGTTTGCTTGATCTGGGCTGGGGTAAGGAGGAGTCCTTACCTTTGGACTGTTTAATGATTTCCGCCAATTGCTCACCAAACAGTCTGTCTCCAGATAATGGCAAGCTGGATAAACATTTTTTAGAAGCAGAATCTGCTTTCCATTCCTTTAACCACAAGGCTCTGCGCAAAACTACAGAGTTGGCGGATGCCATTGAGGTACGGCTCGTAGAGTCCAGTACCGCATTGATAGCGTAGGTCGCAAACGCAGACATTTGCGTAGTTAGGGACGCCACTTGCGGCACTGCTGGACGTATGAGAGAGTCCACCTGTGCCAGACCAGCTGAAATAGCTTGGAGCGCCCACACGGCCGCGAATGCTGGAGCAAACGACGCGCCAATAGCTTCATAGACAGATTTCAACCAAAGGTCCATCTGTCTGTCATTGGCATCTTTAAGTGAAGCCCCATCCTCCACTGCAACTATGGATCTAGCTGCAAGCCTGGATATTGGAGGGTCCACTTTTGGACACTGGGTCCAGCGTTTGACCACGTCAGGGGGAAAAGGATAACGGGTATCCTTAAGGCGTTTAGAAAAACGCTTGTCCGGATAAGTATTGTGTTTCTGGATGGATTCTCTGAAGTCAGAGTGGTCCAGAAAAGTACTCAATTTACGCTTGGGATACAGGAAATGGAATTTCTCCTGCTGTGCAGCTGCCTCCTCTGCAGAAGGGGCTGGGGGAGAAATATCCAACAGCCTATTGATGGCCGCTATAAGGTCATTTACCATGGCGTCACCATCTGGCGTATCCAAATTGAGTGCGGCGTCAGGACAAGACTCCTGATCACCCACCTCTGAGCCATCATATAGAGACCCTTCTCGCTGAGACCCTGATCCGCGTGATGACGTGGAGGGTCTCTCCCAGCGAGCTCGCTTAGGCGGACTGGGACTGTCATCGGAGTCAGAGCCCTCAGCCTGTGATGCCTGGGACCCCCTTGAATTACGGATTAATTCCAGCTGAGGGGGGCCGGGGAACATAGACACAGCGGTGTCCATGGTCTGAGCAACTGGCCTGGACTGCAAGGTCTCCAGGATTTTTGTCATAGTCACAGACATTTTATCAGCAAAGACTGCAAATTCTGTCCCCGTCACCGGGGTAGGGTTCACAGGCGTCTCTGCCTGGGCTACCACCACAATAGGCTCTGGCTGACGAAGTGCCACTGGGACTGAACATTGCACACAATGAGAGTCGTTGGAGCCTGCTGGTAGATTATCCCCACATGCTGTACAAGCAGTGTATACAGCCCGTGCCTTGGCACCCTTGCGTTTTGCGGATGACATGCTGTTGTCTCCTCAAAGCAATATAGGGTGTACAGCCAAGAAGCGACCTTACAGTGCAGTACACAAATATAACACTGTGGCACTAGTGGGGCCGCACGTATGTGCTGCTTACCGCCCGCTTAGCGCGGGTGTGTGGTCGCCAGAAACCCCTAGCCTGGGTCCCTCAGAGCCTGCGTCCGTTCTCCAGCCAGACTGCATGTGTATAATGGCTGCCGGCGTCCTGGGGAGCTGCAAGCCTGGGGGCGGGCCTAGGGCGTGCACAGAGAAAAAGCGCGAAGCCTGTGTCCTACTGTGCTCAGTGAGAGGGCTGGAGCATGTAAATCGTGCTCCAGCCCTCGGCGCTGCCGATTGAACAACGTCTCTCCCCTACCCTGATTGACAGGGTGGGGGGCGTTAACGAAGCGGAGCTAGGCCGCAGAAAACCGGGGACTAAAGTTAGAAGCGCCGCCGCCGTAAAAGCGCGGTCGGCGCGTCCCCGGCGCACTACAAGTCGCAGCTGCGCCGCCGCTCCAGGGGCGGTCGGCGCGGCGATCCACACACATAAAGTCCCCCAGTAATCTGCGGGGACTATAAGCCCAGCGCACAGCGCTACAGTCCCCGGCGCACTAGCACACCCAGCAAGCCTGGGGTGTGCGTGGCCTGCCATACGGGGACACAGAGTACCTGAAAGTTGCAGGGCCTTGTCCCTGAACGGCACTCCCGCTCCACATCCAGCAGGTTCTATGGGTCTGTGGATGGAGCCCGGCCTCAGGGCTTGGTGGCCGGTAAGATCCCACTTCCTCAGAGCCCCTCAGGGGGATGGGGAAGGAAAACAGCATGTGGGCTCCAGCCTCCGTACCCGCAATGGGTACCTCAACCTTACAAACCACAAGTGGGGTAAGAAGGGAGCATGCTGGGGGCCCCATATGGGCCCTCTTTTCTTCCATCCGATATAGTCAGCAGCTACTGCTGACTAAACAGTGGTGCTATGCGTGGATGTCTGACCTCCTTCGCACAAAGCAGAAAACTGGTGAGCCAGTGATCCCACTGGGGGTGTATAGCCAGAAGGGGAGGGGCCTTACACTTTTTAGTGTAATTGCTTTGTGTGGCCTCCGGAGGCAGTGCTATACACCCAATCGTCTGGGTCTCCCAATGGAGCGCCGAAGAAAAGAATTTACGGTAAGTAAACAAAATTCTCTTTTTCTTCATCGTTCCTATGGGAGACTTAGACATTGGGACGTCTCAAAGCAGTCCATGGGTGGGAATAAACAGAGAACTGAGAAGTAGGCGAAACCTAACTTCACAAATGGGCGACAGCCGCCTGAAGGGTGCGTCTGCCCAAGCTCGCATCTGCCGAAGCATGAGCATGTACTTGGTAGTGCTTCGAAAAGGTATGCAGACTAGTCCAAGTGGCAGTCTGACAGACCTGCTGAGCCGTAGCCTGGTGCCTGAAAACCCAAGAGGCACGACAGCTCTGGTCGAGTGTGCCTTGATCCCCCGGCGGGGGAGGCACTTGAGTACACTGGTAGGCATCGGAAATATCCGACCTAATCCAACGAGCTAGGGTCGGCTTGGAAGCCGAGAGGCCCTTACGCCGACCTGTGGTCAGCACAAAAAGAGAGGTGCACCGCCTAAGAACAGCGGTGTGAGACACATAGATCCGGAGCGCCCGCACCAGATCCAGAGTATGCAACGCTTTTTCAAAGCGATGAACAGGAGCCGGACAAAAGGAAGGCAGGGAAATGTCCTGGTTAAGGTGGAAGGAGAAACCACCTTAGAGAGAAAGTCCGGAGTCGGACGGAGAACCACCTTGTCTTGATGAAAAAACAAAAAAGGTGACTCCGAAGAGAGCAGCCAAATCAGATACTCTCCCGAGGGAAGTTATGGCCACTAGAAAGACCACTTTCTGTGAAAGACGAGACAAAGAAACCTCCCTAAGAGTCTCAAAGGGGGGTTTCTGGAAAGCCTAGAGGACCAGATTAAGGTCCCAGGGATCCAAAGGCCGCCGGCAAGGCGGAATGATGTGAGATGCGCCCTGTATGAAGGAGCGCACCTGAGCCAGCCGGGCGATACGCCGCTGGAACAACACTGACAGAGCCGAGACCTGTCCCTTGAGGGAATTGAGGGATAGTCCTAGCTGCAGACCGGACTGTAGAAAGGACAGGAGGGTCGGCAAGGAAAAAGGCCAAGAAGCATGGCCGGAAGGGCGACACCAGGACAGGAAAATTCTCCAGGTCCTGTGATAGATTTTGGCCAAGGAATACTTCCGAGCCCGAGTCATAGTGGAGATGACTTCAGGAGGGATACCAGAAGTCGTCAAGATCCAGGACTCAAGAGCCACGCCGTCAATCTGAGAGCCGCAGAATTCTGGCGGAAAGACGGACCTTGTGAGAGAAGGTCTGGACGGTCCGGGAGATGCCACGCACCTCTACGGACAGATGGAGCAGGTCAGGGGTACCAAGCTCGCCTGGGCCAGTCTGGAGCAATGAGAATGACCCGACGGCCCTCCATTCTGATCTTGCGCAGGACTCTGGGCAAGAGCTAGAGGGCGAAACACGTAAGACAGACGAAACTGGGACCAATCTTGAACCAGCGCGTCTGCTGCAAAGGCCTGAGGATCGTGGGAGCGAAGATCCACTTCCGGAGTGCCCCACTTGCGGCAGATTGACCGAAACACTGCCGGACGCAGAGCCCACTCGCCGCTGTCCACGGTTTGACGGCTGAGAATCTGCCTCCCAGTTTTCCACGCCTGGGATGTGGACTGCGGATATGGTGGATCTGGAGTTCCACTGAAGGATGCGTTGAACCTCCAACATTGCCAGGCGGCTGAGTGGCACGCCCTGGTGGTTGATGTAGGCAACCGCTGTCGCGTTGTCTGACTGGACTCGAATGTGCTTGCCCGCCAACAGGTGGTGAAAGGCTAAGAGAGCTAGAAGCACAGCTCTGATTTCCAGCACATTGATCGAGAGGGCTGATTCGGACTGAGTCCAAGCGCCCTGCGCTCCGTGGTGGAGATATACTGCTCCCCAGCCGGATAGACTGGCATCCGTGGTGAGGATCACCCAGGGCCAGGAAGGAGTGTCCCTGAGACAGAGAGAGGGGCCGAAGCCACCACTGAAGGGAGCCCCTGGTCTGTGGCGACAGAGCCACTAACCTGTGCAAGGAGTAAGTCCGCTTGTCCCAACAGCGGAGAATGTCCAGCTGCAGAGGACGCAGATGGAACTGGGCAAAGGGAACCGCTTCCATTGACGCCACCATCTGACCCAGCACCTGCATTAGGTGCCTGATGGAATGACAGCGAGGCCTCAACAAAGAGCGCACCGCCAGATGGAGGGACTGCTGTTTGACTAAGGGCAGCTTTACAAGTGCCGGCAGAGTCTCGAATTGCATCCCTAGGTACGTGAGCTTCTGGGTCGGAGTCAGAGTGGACTTGGGTAGATTGACAAGCCACCCGAATTGGACTAGAGTGGCGAGAGTGAGCGAGACACTCCGCTGACAGTCTGCACTGGATGAAGCCTTGACTAGAAGGTCGTCCAGGTAAGGAATCACTGCCAACCCCTGGAGGTGCAGAACCGCAACCACTGCTGCCATGACCTTGGTGAATACTCGAGGGGCCGTGGCTAACCCGAAGGGGAGAGCCACGAATTGGAAATGTTCCTCTCCGATTGCAAAACGTAGCCAACGCTGGTGTGAAACTGCAATTGGCACATGCAGATAGGCATCTCTGACGTTGCTGGCGCGGCCAGATAGTCAAAAGGAGGCTGCCTTAGTGGCAGCAGCTCCTGCGGTCTTCTGAGGACGCGGCTTCGTGCGCCAGTTGGATTTTTGGTCCTTGGCTGAGTTAGAGGACGAGGCCGAGGGCTTAGAGGACGACCAGTTGGAGGAACGAAACCTCGACTGGTTCCTGCCCTGGACAGGTTTCCTTGGTTTGTGGCATGGAAGTACTCTTCCCGCCAGTAGCTTCCTGAATAATTTCATCCAGTTGTTCACCGAACAGCCTGGGCCCAGCAAATGGGAGCCCAGCAAGGTACTTCTTTGAAGAAGCGTCTGCCTTCCACTCTCGAAGCCACAAGATCCTGCGGATAGCAAGAGAATTAGTCGAAGCCACCGCAGTGCGGAGCCTCCAGCATGGCAGACATGGCATAGGATGAAAAGGCTGAGCCTGGAAGTTAAGGCAACCATCTCAGGCATAGAGCCCCTGGTGAGGGAATGCATCTCCTCTAGAGAAGCAGAGATGGCTTTGAAAGCCCACACTGCTGTAAAAGATGGGGAGAACGAGGCCCCTGCCGCCTCATATACAGATGGCGGTCAGTGGAATCCTTGAGAGGTGCCATCAGCCACTGGTACAACTGTCCGGGCTGAGAGTCTAGACACCGGAGGGTCTACCTTTGGTGAATGAGCCCACTCCTTGACCACCTCTGGTGGAAACGGAAACTGTCATCAGAACCACGCTTTGGGAAGCGACTGTCAGGACAGGCTCTGGGCTTGGTCACAGTGGCCTGAAAACTGGAGTGGTTAAGGAACACACTCCTTGTTCTCTTAGGCAAGGTATACTGATGCTTTTCTGCCAGAGAGGGGTGCTCCCCTGATACAGGCGGATTGAGGTGCAGTACAAAATTAATGGACACAATCAAATCACTACCATCTGCGTCACTTTCGGACAGATCAATGGGGGTACATGGAGGTAGCGTCCGAGCCCCCAAGTAAAGGCATCCTCCTCGTCCTGTGAGTCAGCTCGTGAATCAGAGCCGCGGGACGAGGAAGGAGAGGGGACCCTGCGTCTCCTTTTAGGAGGACGGGGTCTGAGACCAGATGAAGAATCCTCTGTGAGCTTTGCTGAGCGAGCCGTAGCAGCAGAAGCGCCCTGAGAAGGGGGCTGATGCATGCTCAGCAGAGTCCGGGACAGCTGTCCCATGGAGAGAAGGATTCTACCCAAGCCGGGGGTTCAGCCACCGGAGCCGGAGCAGCCGGAGGGACCACTGGGGATGAGCCTCCAGGCTGAGGCACCACCATGTTAGAGCAGGCATCACAATGTGGTTATGTGCTCGGTACAGGCAGTACGAGCCTACATGCAGTGCATATAAAGTACAGCCTTGCAGCCTTTCTGCTCGTGTGAGACATGCTGCTGAAGTGGGGGCTCTGAGCCAGAATGACCCCCAGCAGAGTATATAAGCAGGTCCACAACCGGAGGTTGTGGCTTGCCAGACCGTTTGACATTGGGACATCTCTGTGCCCTCCGGATCCCACAGCCCGGACCCCCAGAGAGATGCTGCAGCCAGCGCCGATCGCTGTGCAGACATGCCTAAGAACGCTGATAAAATGGCGCCGGAGCAAGGAGAGGGGGCGGGGCCTACTCTAAGAGCGGGATCCGGAGGGCCAATGAGATATACAGGGGAGGGAATATTTCCTCAGAGAGGAGTGTCCCTCCTCTGTGTCGAACGGCCGCTGGGTGGAGCCGCACTGTCCCTCTGCATGATTGGCATGCAGGGGCAGTGAAAACGAAACTAGGCCTCAGGCGAAGCCGGGGCCTAAATTTAACAATGCGGCCGGCGAGCAGGCACCATCGGCGCGGTTCTCAGGTGAAAACCAGAGAACCGGCCGGAAATGTCAGAATAGATACACAGCACACTCCCCAACAATAAAGTACAAGGGACCCCCCGATAATAACGTCTCAGATACTTAGCTTGTGAGACGCAGGGCCAGGTCCCTGAGGGATGAGTGCTCCGTCCGGCAGGATCCTGAAAGGGCTGCGGATGGAGACCGGTCTCCTGCAAGGCAGGGAGAACCGTGCTGGCTCCCACTTCAAGCCAGAGCCCGAGGGATGGTGAAGGAGCGCGGCATGTAAGGCTCCAGCCCTGAAATCAACCTTAACAACACCGCCAACACAGTGGGGTGAGAAGGGACATGCCGGGAGTCCAGGCTTGGACCCGCTTTTCTTCAAACTCTTTCCAAAAATCAAAATCAGATGAGAATGCATGTGTGGATGTGTGCCTCCTGAACACAAAGCATTGAACTGGCTATATTTGGTTATCCAGGGGGTGTATATGCTCGGAGGGAGAGGCTACACTTTTTAGTGTAGTACTTTGTGTGTCCTCCGGAGGCAGAGGCTATACACCCATGGTCTGGGTCTCCCATAAGAACGATGAAGAAATGTCTGTGTGGCCATCCACAACATTATTAGAATAGGGACGTTTCCACAAGTGTGCCAGGAGTTCTGCAGGCTCCAGTCAGACGAATGGAAGTTACAGAAGTTTCTACAACACGTCCGCTAGTTAGTAACTATTCATCAATGCAGCCCTAGTACTGTAAAGGGAAGCACCGGAGTCATCTTTCCACTGAATACTCGCCATCATGAATACATTGCTCAGTTAGGACTTGGGCAGTGGTTCTCCCTTGGTCATCCATATGGTAAAGCAAGTAGAAAGGTTGCAGAGTTTGCATTTCTTTTAGTGTCACTTAGATTAATATCCACATGTCTTAAACATTTTTACGCTGAACATTCACAGAATACAATCCGCGAGGTCAGGACCGACATGAGCTCAGGTCCGGAGACTCACAACCGATGCGGACAATGCAGTCCGAGGTCAGACCGAGAACGCTGGACATTGAGATCGCGTTTAAAAGACATATCAGTCTTCATCAGGACAAAAAAAGAGAATTTTGTTTACTTACCGTAAATTCTTTTTCTTATAGTTCCGTATTGGGAGACCCAGACATTAGTTTATCGCTTTCTCATCTGACTTTTCATTTTTGGAAAGAGTTTGAAGAAAAGCGGGTCCAAGCCTGGACCCCCGGCATGTCCCTTCTCACCCCACTGTGTCGGCGGTGCTGTTAAGGTTGATTCCCAGGCTGGAGCCTTACATGCTGTGCTCCTTCACCATCCCTCCGGGGCTCTGGCTTGAAGTGGGAGCCAGCACGGTTCTCCATGCTTGGCAGGAGACCGGTCTCCATCCGCAGCCCTTCAGGACCCTGCTGGACCGGAGCACACATCCCTCAGGGACTTGGAACCCTGCGTCTCAGCAAGCCAAGTACCTGAGACGGTTATAATGGGGGTCCCTTGTACTTTACTGTTGTGGGAGAGTGTGCTGAGTGATTGTTCTGACATTTCCGACGGGTTCTCTGGCTGTCGCCTGAGAACCGCGCCGATGGTGCATGCGCGTCGGCCGCACCGCTCAAATTTAGGCCCCGGCTTCGCCGGAGGCCTACTTTCGGTTTCACTGCCCTCGCATGTCAGCCCAGCGGCCGTTCTACAAAGGGGAGAGACACTCCTCACTGAGTACATGTCTCCTCCCCTGTGAATCTCTTTGGCCCTCCAGATCCCGCTCTCAGAGTGAGTCCCGCCCCCTCTCTTCACTCCGGTGGCCATTTTCTCAGCGAACTCTTTCCAAAAATGAAAAATCAGATGAGACAGCGATAAACTAATGTCTGGGTCTCCCATAGGAACGATAAAGAAAGAACAGTATCTGTTCTTTTGTCCTGATGAAGAAGACTGATATGTCTTTGAAACGCGTTGACCTGCAGAAATAAAGAAAAAAGAGAATTTTGTTTACTTACCGTAAATTCTTTTTCTTATAGTTCCGTATTGGGAGTTCCAGACATTGGGTGTATAGCTTCTGCCTCCGGAGGACACACAAAGTACTACACTCAAAAGTGTAGCTCCTCCCTCTGAGCTTATACACCCCCTGGAGATCCAGATCTAACCAGTTTAGTGCAAAAGCTGAAGGAGAATAGCCACCCACAAGTAAAAACAGAGCAAGAACCGGAACAACCGGAGTCTCTGTCTACGACAACAGCCGGTGATAACACACGGAACAAGAAACTGCCAACAGGCAAAAGGGAGGGTGCTGGGTCTCCCAATACGGAACTATAAGAAAAAGAATTTACGGTAAGTAAACAAAATTCTCTTTTTCTTTATCGTTCCTATGGGAGACCCAGACATTGGGACGTCTCAAAGCAGTCCATGGGTGGGAATAAACAGAACAACTGAGAAGTAGGCGGAGCCTAACTTCACAAGTGGGCGACAGCCGCCTGAAGGATGCGTCTGCGCAAGCTCGCATCTGCCGAAGCATGAGCATGCACTTGGTAGTGCTTCGAAAAGGTATGCAGGCTAGCCCAAGTGGCAGCCTGACAGACTTGCTGAGCCGTAGCCTGGTGCCTGAAAGCCCAAGAGGCACCGACAGCGCTGGTCGAGTGTGCCTTGATCCCCGGCGGGGGAGGCACCTGAGAACCCAGGTAGGCCTCCGAAATGTTGGACCTGATCCAACGGGCTAAGGTCGGCTTAGAAGCAGAGAGGCCCTTACGCCGACCTGTGGTTAGCACAAAAAGAGAGGTGCACCGCCTTTTAGCAGCGGTGCGAGACACATAGATCCGGAGAGCACGCACCAGATCCAGAGTATGCAACGCTTTTTCAAAGCGATGAACAGGAGCCGGACAAAAGGAAGGAAGGGTAATGTCCTGGTTAAGGTGGAAAGGAGAAACCACCTTAGGGAGAAAGTCCGGAGTCGGACGGAGAACCACCTTGTCTTTATGAAAAACCAAAAAAGGTGACTCCGAAGAGAGCGCAGCTAAATCAGAGACTCTCCTGAGGGAAGTTATGGCCACTAGAAAGACCACTTTCTGTGAAAGACGAAACAAAGAAACCTCCCTGAGAGGTTCAAAGGGGGGTTTCTGCAAAGCCGTGAGAACCAAATTGAGGTCCCAGGGATCCAAGGGCCGCCAATAAGGCGGAATGATGTGAGACGCACCTTGCATGAAGGTGCGGACCTGAGCCAGCCGGGCGATACGCTGCTGGAACAGCACTGACAGAGCTAAGACTTGTCCCTTGAGAGAGTTGAGGGACAATCCCAGCTGCAGACCGGACTGTAGAAAAGACAGAAGGGTCGGCAAGGAAAAAGGCCAAGGAGAATGGCCGGAAGAGCGACACCAGGACAGGAAAATCTTCCAAGTCCTGTGATAGATCTTGGTAGAGGAAGACTTACGGGCCCGAGTCATAGTGGAGATGACTTCAGGAGGGATACCAGAAGCCGTCAAGATCCAGGACTCAAGAGCCACGCCGTCAATTTGAGAGCCGCAGAATTCTGGCGGAAAAACGGACCTTGTGAGAGAAGGTCTGGACGGTCCGGAAGATGCCACGGCACCTCTACGGATAGATGGAGCAGGTCTGGGTACCAAGCTCGCCTGGGCCAGTCCGGAGCAATGAGAATGCTCGACGGCCCTCCATTCTGATCTTGCGCAGAACTCTGGGCAAGAGAGCTAGAGGGGGAAACACGTAGGACAGACGAAACTGGGACCAGTCTTGAACCAGAGCGTCCGCGGCGAAGGCCTGAGGATCGTGGGAGCGAGCCACGTAAACCGGAACCTTGTTGTTGTGACGGGATGCCATTAGGTCCACGTCCGGAGTGCCCCATTTGCGGCAGATTGACTGAAACACTGCCGGATGCAGGGACCACTCGCCGCTGTCCACGGTTTGACGGCTGAGATAATCTGCTTCCCAGTTTTCCACGCCTGGGATGTGGACTGCGGATATGGTGGACTTGGAGTCCTCCGCCCATTGAAGGATGCGTTGTACCTCCAACATTGCCAGGCGGCTGCGTGTCCCGCCTTGGTGATTGATGTAGGCAACTGCTGTCGCGTTTCTGACTGGACTCGGATGTGCTTGCCCGCCAACAGGTGGTGAAAGGCTAGGAGAGCTAGAAGCACAGCTCTGGTTTCCAGCACATTGATCGAGAGGGCTGACTCGGACGGAGTCCAAGTGCCCTGCGCTCGGTGGTGGAGACATACCGCTACCCAGCCGGACAGACTGGCATCCGTGGTGAGAATCACCCAGGACGGGGTCAGGAAGGAGCGCCCCTGAGACAGAGAGGGGCCGAAGCCACCACTGAAGAGAGCTCCTGGTCTGTGGCGACAGAGCCACTAACCTGTGCAAGGAGGAAGGCCACTTGTCTCAACAGCGGAGAATGTCCAGCTGCAGTGACCGCAGATGGAACTGGGCAAAGGGAACAGCCTCTATTGACGCCACCATCTGACCCAGCACCTGCATCAGGTGCCTGATGGAATAACGGCGGGGCCTCAGCAGAGCGCGGACCGCCAGTTGGAGGGACTGCTGTTTGACTAATGGCAACTTCACAAGTGCCGGCAGAGTCTCGAACTGCATCCCTAGGTACGTGAGACTCTGGGTCGGAGTCAGAGAGGATTTGGGAAGATTGACAATCCACCCGAATTGGGCTAGAGTGGCAAGAGTGAGCGAGACACTCCGCTGACAGTCTGCGCTGGATGAAGCCTTGATTAGAAGGTCATCCAGGTAAGGAATCACTACCAACCCCTGTAGGTGCAGAACCGCAATCACTGCTGCCATGACCTTGGTGAATACTCGAGGGGCTGTGGCTAACCCGAAGGGGAGAGCCACGAATTGGAAATGTTCCTCTCCGATTGCAAAACGTAGCCAACGCTGGTGTGAAACTGCAATTGGCACATGCAGATAGGCATCTCTGATGTCGATGGATGCCAGGAAATCCCCTTGGGTCATTGATGCAATGACTGACCGCAGAGACTCCATGCGAAAATGCCGCACCTGAACATGCTTGTTGAGAAGCTTGAGATCCAGGATGGGCCGGAAGGAACCGTCCTTTTTGGGGACTAGGAAGAGATTTGAGTAGAAACCTCTGAACCGTTCCCGGGCGGGAACCGGTACAATTACTCCGTTGGCCTGCAAGGATGCCACGGCCTGAGAGAAGGCGGCGGCCTTGGAGCAGGGGTGAGTTGACAGAAAAAATCTGTTTGGCGGGCTGGAAGAGAATTCTATCCTGTAGCCGTGGGAGATGATATCCCGCACCCACTGATCGGAGACGTGTTGAAACCACACGTCGCCAAAGTGGGAGAGCCTGCCACCGACTAAGGACGTTGCTGGCGCAGACAGACAGTCAAGAGGAGGCTGCCTTAGTGGCAGCAGCACGTGCGGTCTTCTGTGGACGCGCTTTTGTGCGCCAGCTGGATTTTTGGTCCTTGGCAGTGTTAGTGGACGAGGCCGAGGGCTTAGAGGAAGACCAGTTGGAGGAACGAAAGGAACGAAACCTCGACTGATTCCTACCCTGGACAGGTTTCCTGGTTTTGGTTTGCGGCATGGAAGTACTCTTCCCGCCAGTAGCTTCCTTAATAATTTCATCCAGCTGTTCTCCGAACAGCCGGGACCCAGCAAAAAGGACCCCGCAAGGTACTTCTTAGAAGAAGCATCTGCCTTCCACTCTCGAAGCCACAAGATCCTGCGGATAGCGAGGGAATTAGCCGAAGCCACCGCAGTGCGGTGAGAAGCCTCCAGCATAGCAGACATGGCATAGGATGAAAAAGCCGAAGCTTGGGAAGTTAAGGCAACCATCTCAGGCATAGATTCCTTAGTGAGGGAATGCATCTCCTCTAGGGAAGCAGAGATGGCTTTGAGAGCCCACACTGCTGCAAAAGTCGGGGCGAACGAGGCCCCTGCCGCCTCATATACGGATTTGGCCAGAAGGTCAACCTGGCGGTCAGTGGAATCCTTAAGCGAGGTGCCATCAGCCACTGATACAACGGTCCGGGCTGAGAGTCTAGACACCGGGGGGTCTACCTTTGGCGAATGAGCCCACTCCTTGACCACCTCAGGTGGAAAGGGAAAACGGTCATCAGAACCACGCTTAGGGAAGCGTTTGTCAGGGCAGGCCCTGGGCTTGGTCACAGCGGCCTGAAAACTGGAGTGGTTAAAAAGAAGGGAATTTTGTTACTTACCGTAAATTCCTTTTCTTCTAGCTCCTATTGGGAGACCCAGACGATTGGGTGTATAGCACTGCCTCCGGAGGCCACACAAAGCATTACACTAAAAAGTGTAAGGCCCCTCCCCTTCTGGCTATACACCCCCAGTGGGATCACTGGCTCACCAGTTTTAGTGCAAAAGCAAGAAGGAGGAAAGCCAAGAACTGGTTTAAACAAATTCACTCCGAAGTAACATCGGAGAACTGAAAACCATTCAACATGAACAACATGTGTACCCGAAAAACAACCAAAAATCCCGAAGGACAACAGGGCGGGTGCTGGGTCTCCCAATAGGAGCTAGAAGAAAAGGAATTTACGGTAAGTAACAAAATTCCCTTCTTCTTCGGCGCTCCATTGGGAGACCCAGACGATTGGGACGTCCAAAAGCTGTCCCTGGGTGGGTAAAGAAATACCTCATGTTAGAGCTGCAAAGACAGCCCTCCCCTACGGGGAGGCAACTGCCGCCTGCAGGACTCTTCTACCTAGGCTGGCGTCCGCCGAAGCATAGGTATGCACCTGATAATGTTTGGTGAAAGTGTGCAGACTCGACCAGGTAGCTGCCTGGCACACCTGTTGAGCCGTAGCCTGGTGTCGTAATGCCCAGGACGCACCCACGGCTCTGGTAGAATGGGCCTTCAGCCCTGATGGAACCGGAAGCCCAGCAGAACGGTAGGCTTCAAGAATTGGTTCTTTGATCCATCGAGCCAGGGTGGCTTTGGAAGCCTGCGACCCTTTGCGCTTACCAGCGACAAGGACAAAGAGTGCATCCGAGCGGCGCAGGGGCGCCGTGCGGGAAATGTAGATTCTGAGTGCTCTCACCAGATCCAACAAATGTAAATCCTTTTCATACCGATGAACTGCATGCGGATAAAAGGAAGGCAAGGAGATATCCTGATTAAGATGAAAAGAGGATACCACCTTAGGGAGAAACTCCTGAATGGGGCGCAGCACTACCTTGTCCTGGTGGAACACCAGGAAAGGAGCTTTGGATGACAGCGCTGCTAGTTCAGACACTCTCCGAAGAGACGTGACCGCTACCAGAAAGGCCACTTTCTGTGAGAGTCGAGAAAGTGACACATCCCTCAGAGGCTCGAAGGGCGGCTTCTGGAGAGTAACAAGGACCTTGTTTAGATCCCACGGATCTAACGGCCGCCTGTACGGAGGTACGATATGACAAACCCCCTGCAGGAACGTGCGCACCTGAGAAAGTCGTGCTAGACGTTTCTGAAAAAACACGGATAGTGCCGAGACTTGCCCTTTAAGGGAGCCGAGCGACAAGCCCTTTTCCAACCCAGATTGCAGGAAGGAAAGAAAGACAGGTAACGCGAATGGCCAGGGAGATACTCCTTGTGCAGAGCACCAGGATAAGAAAATCTTCCACGTTCTGTGGTAGATCTTAGCAGAAGTGGACTTCCTAGCCTGTCTCATGGTGGCAACGACCCCTTGGGATAATCCTGAAGACGCTAGGATCCAGGACTCAATGGCCACACAGTCAGGTTCAGGGCCGCAGAATTCCGATGGAAAAACGGCCCTTGGGACAGTAAGTCTGGACGGTCTGGTAGTGCCCACGGTTGGCCGACCGTGAGATGCCACAGATCCGGGTACCACGACCTCCTCGGCCAGTCTGGGGCGACTAGTATGACGCGGCCGCAATCGGATCTGATCTTGCGTAACACTCTGGGCAAGAGTGCCAGAGGTGGAAACACATAAGGGAGCCGGAACTGCGACCAATCTTGCACTAAGGCGTCTGCCGCCAGAGCTCTTTGATCGCGAGACCGCGCTATGAAGGTCGGGACCTTGTTGTTGTGCCGAGACGCCATTAGGTCGACGTCCGGCACCCCCCAGCGGCGGCAGATTTCCTGAAACACGTCCGGGTGAAGGGACCATTCCCCTGCGTCCATGCCCTGGCGACTGAGGAAGTCTGCTTCCCAGTTTTCTACGCCCGGGATGTGAACTGCTGATATGGTGGAAGCTCTTTCCTCTACCCACATGAGAATTCGCCTGACTTCCTGGAAGGCTTGCCGACTGCGTGTCCCTCCTTGGTGGTTGATGTATGCCACCGCTGTGGAGTTGTCCGACTGAATTCGGATCTGCTTTCCTTCCAGCCACTGCTGGAAGGCTAATAGGGCAAGATACACTGCCCTGATTTCCAGAACATTGATCTGAAGGGTGGACTCCTGCTGAGTCCACGTCCCTTGAGCCCTGTGGTGGAGAAAAACTGCTCCCCACCCTGACAGACTCGCGTCTGTCGTGACCACTGCCCAGGATGGGGGCAGGAATGATCTTCCCTGCGTTAATGAGGTGGGAAGGAGCCACCATAGCAGAGAATCCTTGGCCGTCTGAGAAAGGGAGACTTTCCTGTCTAGGGAAGTTGTCTTCCCGTCCCACTGGCGGAGAATGTCCCATTGAAGTGGACGCAGATGAAACTGCGCGAACGGGACTGCCTCCATTGCTGCCACCATCTTCCCTAGGAAGTGCATGAGGCGCCTTAAGGGGTGCGACTGACCCTGAAGGAGAGACTGCACCCCTGTCCGTAGAGACCGCTGCTTGTCCAGCGGAAGCTTCACTATCGCTGAGAGAGTATGAAACTCCATGCCAAGATACGTTAGTGATTGAGTCGGTGCCAGGTTTGACTTTGAAAAGTTGATGATCCACCCGAAAGTCTGGAGAGTCTCCAGCGCAACATTCAGGCTGTGTTGGCATGCCTCTTGAGAGGGTGCTTTGACAAGTAGATTGTCTAAGTAAGGGATCACCGAATGACCCTGAGAATGCAAGACTGCTACCACTGCCGCCATGACCTTGGTGAAAACCCGTGGGGCTGTCGCCAGACCAAATGGCAGAGCTACGAACTGGAGATGGTCGTCTCCTATCACGAAACGTAGGAAACGTTGGTGCTCTGTAGCAATCGGCACGTGGAGATAAGCATCTTTGATGTCTATTGATGCAAGGAAATCTCCTTGAGACATTGAGGCAATGACAGAGCGGAGGGATTCCATCCGGAACCGCCTGGCGTTCACATGCATGTTGAGCAGCTTTAGGTCCAGAACAGGACGGAACGAGCCGTCCTTTTTTGGAACCACGAAGAGATTGGAGTAAAAACCTTGCCCTTGTTCCTGCAGAGGAACAGGGATCACCACTCCTTCTGCTTTTAGTGAGCACACCGCCTGCAGAAGGGCATCTGCTCGGTCGGGATGTGGGGAGGTTCTGAAGAACCGAGGCGGAGGACGAGAACTGAATTCTATCCTGTACCCGTGAGACAAAATGTCTGCTACCCACCGGTCTTTGACCTGTGGCAGCCAAATGTCGCAAAAGCGGGAGAGCCTGCCACCGACCGAGGATGCGGAGGGCTGAGGCCGAAAGTCATGAGGCAGCCGCCTTGGAAGCGGTTCCTCCGGTTGCTTTCTTGGGGCGTGACTGAGCCCGCCAGGAATCTGAGCTCCTTTGCTCCTTCTGAGTCCCTTTGGACGAGGAGAAATGGGTCTTGCTGGAGCCTCGAAAGGACCGAAACCTCGACTGCCACTTCCTCTGTTGAGGTTTGCTTGATCTGGGCTGGGGTAAGGAGGAGTCCTTACCCTTGGATTGCTTAATGATTTCAGCCAATTGTTCACCAAACAGTCTATCTACAGATAGCGGCAAGCTGGTTAAACATTTTTTGGGAGCAGAATCCGCTTTCCATTCCTTTAACCACAAGGCTCTGCGCAAGACAACAGAGTTGGCAGACGCAATTGAGGTACGGCTTGTAGAGTCCAGGACAGCGTTGATAGCGTAAGTCGCAAACGCAGACATTTGCGAGGTTAGGGACGCTACTCGCGGCACTGCTGGACATATGATAGAGTCCACCTGTGCCAGGCCAGCTGAAATAGCTTGGAGTGCCCACACGGCCGCGAATGCTGGAGCAAACGACGCGCCAATAGCTTCATAGACAGACTTTAACCAAAGGTCCATCTGTCTGTCATTGGCATCTTTAAGTGAAGCCCCATCTTCCACTGCAACTATGGATCTAGCTGCAAGCCTGGAGATTGGGGGATCCACCTTTGGACACTGGGTCCAGCGTTTGACCACGTCAGGGGGAAAGGGATAACGTGTATCCTTAAGACGTTTGGAGAAACGCTTATCTGGGTAGGCATGGTGTTTCTGGACTGATTCTCTGAAGTCAGCGTGGTCCAGAAAAGTACTCAGTTTAGGCTTGGGATACCTGAAATGGAACTTCTCCTGCTGTGCAGCTGCCTCCTCTGCAGAAGGGGCTGGGGGAGAAATATCCAACAGTCTATTGATGGCCGCTATAAGGTCATTTACCATGGCGTCACCATCAGGAGTATCCAGATTGAGAGCGGTTTCAGGATTAGACTCCTGATCACCCTCCTCTGTCTCATCATGTAGAGACTCTTCTCGCTGAGACCCTGATCCGCGTGATGACGTGGGAGGTCTCTCCCAGCGAGCACGCTTAGGCTGCCTGGGACTGTCATCTGAATCAGAGCCGTCAGGCTGAGATGCCTGGGACCCCCTTGAAGCACTGATTAACTCCAACTGAGGGGGACCGGGGAACATTGCCGCAGCAGTGTCCATGGACTGAGTAACTGGCCTGGCCTGCAAGGTCTCTAGGATTTTTGTCATAGTGACAGACATCCTGTCAGCAAAAACAGCAAACTCTGTCCCCGTCACCGGGACAGGGTTCACCGGCGACTCTGCCTGGGCCACTACCACCATAGGCTCCGGCTGACGAAGTGGCACAGGGACCGAACATTGCACACAATGAGGGTCATTGTAACCTGCCGGTAGATTAGCCCCACAAGCGGCACAAGCAGCGTTCACAGCCTGTGTCTTGGCACCCTTGCGTTTTGCAGATGACATGTTGTCGTCTCCTCAGAGCAATAGGGGTATACAGCCAAGAAGCGACCTTACAGTGCAATATATATAGATATATCTGGTACAGGAAAAAGTACACCAAATAACACTGTGGCACTAGTGGGGCCAGCACGAGTGTGCTGCTTACCGCCCGCTTAACGCGGGTGTGTGGTCGCCAGAAATCCCTTGTCTGGGTCTCCCAGAGCCTGTGTCCGTTCCCCAGCCAGACTGCATGCAGGAATGGCTGCCGGCGTCTCTGTGGAGGGGGGGCGGGCCCTGGGTGTGCTCAGACAAAAAGCGGGAAACCTGCGTCCCACTGTGCCCAGTGAGAGGGCTGGAGCATGTAAATAAGGCTCCAGCCCTCGGCGCTGACGATTGCACAACGCCTGTCCCCTTCCCTGATTGACAGGGAGGGGGCGGGAACGAAGCGGAGCTAGGCCGCAAAAGCCGGGGACTAGATTTATAAGCGCCGCCGTCATAAAAGCACGGTCGGCGCTAAGTCCCCGGCGCACTACAAGTCCCAGCCGCGCCGCCGCTCCCGGAGCGGCCGGCGCGGTAGTTCCCAACACATAAAGTCACTCAGCCAAGCTGCAGTGACTCAAACCCCAGCGCGCAGCGCTACTGTCCCCGGCGCACTAGCACACCCAGCAAGTCTGGAGTGTGCGCGGCCAGTCCATAGGGGGACACAGAGTACCTGAATGTTGCAGGGCCTTGTCCCTGAACGGTACCCCGGCTCCTTATCCAGCAGGTTCAATGGGTCTGTGGACGGAGCCCGGCCTCAGGGCTTGGAGGCCGGTAAGATCCCACTTCCTCAGAGCCCCTCAGGGGGATGGGGAAGGAAAACAGCATGTGGGCTCCCGCCTCCGTACCCACAATGGGTACCTCAACCTTACAAACCGCAAGTGGGGTGAGAAGGGAGCATGCTGGGGGCCCTAGTATGGGCCCTCTTTTCTTCCATCCGACATAGTCAGCAGCTGCTGCTGACTAAACAGTGGAGCTATGCGTGGATGTCTGACCTCCTTCGCACAAAGCAGAAAACTGGTGAGCCAGTGATCCCACTGGGGGTGTATAGCCAGAAGGGGAGGGGCCTTACACTTTTTAGTGTAATGCTTTGTGTGGCCTCCGGAGGCAGTGCTATACACCCAATCGTCTGGGTCTCCCAATGGAGCGCCGAAGAAACACACTCTTTGTCCTCTTAGGCGAGGTAAACTGGTGCTTTTCTGCCAGAGAGGGTTGCTCCTCTGATACTGGCGGATTGAGATCCAGAACAGAATTAATGGACGCAATCAAATCACTAACATCTGAGTCACTTTCGGACAGACCAATGGGGCACATGGAGGCAGTCTCCAAGCCCCCAGTAAAGGCATCCTCCTCATCCTGCGAGTCAGCTTCTGAAACCGAGCCGCGGGACGAAGGAGAGGGAGCCCTGCGTCTCTTTTTAGAAGGACGGGGCCTGGGACCAGATGATGAATCCTCTGTGAGCTCCGGTCCTGAGAGAGATCTAGCAGCAGAGGCACCCTGTGAAGGGGGCTGATGCATGCTCAGCAAAGTCCTGGACAGATGTCCCGGACAGATGTCCCATGGAGTCAGCAAAAGACTGGGAGATGAAGGGAATTTTGTTACTTACCGTAAATTCCTTTTCTTCTAGCTCCTATTGGGAGACCCAGACGATTGGGTGTATAGCACTGCCTCCGGAGGCCACACAAAGCATTACACTAAAAAGTGTAAGGCCCCTCCCCTTCTGGCTATACACCCCCAGTGGGATCACTGGCTCACCAGTTTTAGTGCAAAAGCAAGAAGGAGGAAAGCCAATAACTGGTTTAAACAAATTCACTCCGAAGTAACATCGGAGAACTGAAAACCATTCAACATGAACAACATGTGTACCCGAAAAACCACCAAAAATCCCGAAGGACAACAGGGCGGGTGCTGGGTCTCCCAATAGGAGCTAGAAGAAAAGGAATTTACGGTAAGTAACAAAATTCCCTTCTTCTTCGGCGCTCCATTGGGAGACCCAGACGATTGGGACGTCCAAAAGCTGTCCCTGGGTGGGTAAAGAAATACCTCATGTTAGAGCTGCAAAGACAGCCCTCCCCTACGGGGAGGCAACTGCCGCCTGCAGGACTCTTCTACCTAGGCTGGCGTCCGCCGAAGCATAGGTATGCACCTGATAATGTTTGGTGAAAGTGTGCAGACTCGACCAGGTAGCTGCCTGGCACACCTGTTGAGCCGTAGCCTGGTGTCGTAATGCCCAGGACGCACCCACGGCTCTGGTAGAATGGGCCTTCAGCCCTGATGGAACCGGAAGCCCAGCAGAACGGTAGGGTTCAAGAATTGGTTCCTTGATCCATCGAGCCAGGGTGGCTTTGGAAGCCTGCGACCCTTTGCGCTGACCAGCGACAAGTATAAAGAGTGCATCCGAGCGCCGCAGGGGCGCCGTGCGGGAAAAGTAGATTCTGAGCGCTCTCATCAGATCCAACAAATGCAAATCCAATTCATATCGATGAACTGGATGAGGACAAAAGGAAGGTAAGGAGATATCCTGACTGAGATGAAAGGGGGATACCACCTTAGGGAGAAAACCCGGAATCAGGCGCAGCACTACCTTGTCTTGGTGAAAAACCAGGAAAGGGGCTTTGGATGACCGCGCTGCTAGCTCGGACACTCTCTGAAGAGACGTGACCGTTACCAAAAAAGGCCACTTTCTGTGACAGTCGAGAAAGTGAAAAGACATCCCTCAGAGGCTCAAAGGGCGGCTCCTGGAGAGCAAGTAGTACCCTGTGCAGATCCCATGGGTCTAACGGCCTCTTGTACGGAGGGACAATGTTACCAACCCCCTGCAGGAACGTGCGTACCTGAGGAAGTCGTACTATGCGCTTCTGAAAGAATACAGACAGCGCTGGGACTCGTCCGTTAAGAGAGCCGAGCGACAAACCTTTTCCCAAACCAAATTGTAGGAAGGAAGGAAAAGTAGGCAAATGTCCAGGGAGACACTCCCTGAGCAGAGCGCTAAGATAAGAATATCTTCCACATCTTGTGGCAGATCTTGGCAGACGCCGGCTTCCTAGCCCGTCTCATGGTGGCAATGACGTCTTGAGATAATCCTGAAGACGCTAGGATCTCGGACTCGATGGCCACACAGTCAGGATCAGGGCCGTAGAATTCAGTGGAAAAAACGGCCCTTGGGACAGTAAGTCTGGCCGGTCTGAGAGTGCCCACGGTTGGCCGACCGTGAGATGCCACAGATCCGGGAACCACGACCTCCTCGGCCAGTCTGGGACGACGAGGATGGCGCGGCGGCAAGCGGAGCTGAGCTTGCGTAGCACTCTGGGCAACAGTGCCAGAGGTAGAACACATAGGGTAGCTGGAACTGCGACCAATCCTGAACTAGGGCGCCTGCCGCCAGAGCACTTTGCTCGTGAGACCGCGCCATGAAAATCGGGACCTTGTTGTTGTGCCGAGACGCCATTAGGTCGACGTCCGGCATCCCCCAGCGGCTACAGATTTCCTGACACCATTCTGGGTGCAGAGGCCATTCCCCTGCGTCCATACCCTGGCGACTAAGGAAGTCTGCTTCCCAATTTCCTACTCCCGGGATGTGAACTGCGGATATGATGGATGCTCTGTCCCCCACCCACATCAGAATCCGCCGGATTGCCTGGCAGGCTTGGCGATGCGTGTTCCGCCTTGGTGGGCGATGTCTGCCACCGCTGTGGAATTGTCCGACTGAATTCGGATCTGTTTTCCTTCCAGCCACTGCTGGAAGGCTTGCAGGGCAAGATACACTTCCCAGATTTCCAGAACATTGATCTGAAGGATGGACTCCTCTGAAGAGAGTCCTTGACCGTCTGAGAAGGGAAACGTTCCTGTCTAGGGACGTCGACTCCCCAACCCATTGGCAAAGCATGTCCCATTGAAGTGGACGCAGATGAAACTGCGCGAAAGTGACTGCCTCTGCATGAGGCGTCTTAAGGGGTGTGACTGGCCTTGAAGGAGAGACTGCACCCCCGTCTGTAGTGAACGCTGCTTGTCCAGCGGAAGCTTCACTATCCCTGAGGGAGTGTGAAACTCCATGCCCAGATATGTCAGCGATTGGGTCGGTGCCCGATGTAACCTTGAAAAGTTGATGATCCACCCGAAACTCTGGAGAGTCTCCAGCGCCACGTTCAGGCTGTGTCGGCATGCCTCTTGAGAGGGTGCCTTGACAAGTGGATCGTCCCAGTAAGGATCACAGAGTGACCCTGAGAGTGCAGGACTGCTCCCACTGCTGCCCTGAACTTGGTGAAAACCCGTAGGGCTGTCGCCAGACCGAAGGGCAGGGCTACGCACTGAAGATGCTCGTCTTCAATAACGAAAACGTAGCAAACGCTGGTGCTCTGGAGCAATCGGCACGTGGAGATAAGCATCCTGATGTCTATTGATGCTAGGAAAGCTCCTTGCGACATTGAGGCAATGACGGAGCGGAGGTTACATCCGGAACCGCCTGGCCTTCACGTGCTTGGTGAGCAGTTTTAGGTCCAGAACGGAACGGAAAGAGCCACCCCTTTTTTGGCACCCCAATCAGATTGGAGGAAAAAACCGTGTCTTGTTCCTGAAGAGGAACAGGGATTACCACTTCTTCTGCCTGCAGAAGAGCATCGGCTCGGTGGGGGGAGGGGGGGGGGGGGGGGGGGAGTTCTGAAGAATCGAGTCGGAGGACGAGAACAGAGCTCTATCCTGTACACGTGAGACAAAATGTCTCTCACCCACCGGTCTGTGACCTGTGGCAGCTAAATGTCGCCAAGCGGGAGATTCTGCCACCAACCGCGGATGCGGAGAGAGAGAGCTGAAAGTCATGAGGAGACCGCCTTGGTAGCGGTTCCTCCTGCTGCCTTCCATGGGCGTGATTGAGCCCGGCCGGAAACTGAGCCCCTCTGAGCCTTTTGAGTCCTTTTGGACGAGGACAATTGGGACCTGCCCGAGCCTGGGAAGGACCAACCTCGACTGTCCCTCCAGGACAGCATTACTAGGGTAAGTCGCAATGTTGCGAGGTTAAGGACACCACCTGCGGCACAGATGTACATGTGCTCAAGACCAGCTGCGCAAGCCCAGCTGAAATAGGATAGAGTGCCCATACGGCTGCGAATGCCGGAGCAACCGACACACTGATAGCATCACAGACAGATTTCAACCAGAGGTCCATCTGTCTGTCAATGGCATCTTTAAGTGAAGTCCCATCTCCACTGCAACTATGGATCTAGCCGCAAGCCTGGAGATTGGGGGATCCACCTTTGGACCCTGGGTCTAGCGCTTTACCACGTCAGGGGAAAGGGATAACGTGTATCCTTAAAACGTTTGGAGAAAACGCTTATCTGGTAAGCATGGTGTTTCTGAACTGCTTCTCTGAAGTCAGCGTGGCCAGAAAAATACGCAATATACGCATGAGTACTGAAAAAGGATTTCTCCTGCTGTGAAGCTGACTCCTCCAATGGGGGAGCTGAGGGAGAAATATCCAACATTCCATTGATGGACGCTATAAGATCATTCACTATGGCGTCACCATCCGGTGTATCCGGATTGAGAGCGGTGTCAGGACCAAAGACCTGATCAGCTACGTCTGCCTCATCATACAGAGAGTCCTTGCTGGGACCTTGACCAGTGATGAAGCCGAGTGCCGCACCCAGCGAGCTAGCTTAGGCTGTCTGGGACTGCCGTCCGTGTCAGAGCCTTCACCCTGGAATGCCTGGAACCCCCCCGGAGCACTGATTACGTTCCAAATGAGGGTGGTCAGGGAGCATTAATCAAGATTGCCCATGGCCTGTCTGGACTGCAAAGTCTCTATCCCATGACAATCTATCAGCCGAAACTGCAACTCCGTCCCTGTCCCTGGACAGGGTAGAGACCCCGGCTGACCAAGTGCTACAGGGGAGCTTGCACACAATGGGGGTCATGCCGGTGGAACAGTATCACATGCAGGAAAAAACAGCATAGGAAGCCTTGTTGCTTTTTTGCTGCTGTATTCAAGCCATCTATGCAAAGTATGGCATACAAGCATAAACACTTCAGCACATGCAATACAAGCAGCATAGAAAACCTGTGCCTTGGCACCCTTGCTTTTTTGCTGCTGTTGTCCAGCCATCTAGGAGAATATAGCCCAGAGTAGCGACCGTACAGTGCAATGTATAGCATACAAGCATAAGTACAAATGAACACTTCAGCACATGCAATACAAGCAGCCTAGAAAACCTGTGCCTTAGCACCCTTGCTTTTTGCTGCTGTTATCTCGCCATCTAGGAGGGCATATAGCCAAAGATAGCGACGTACAGTGCAGTGTATTGAAAAAGGATTTCTCCTGCTGTGTATACAAGCATAAAATACAAATGGACACTTCGGTATTTAGTGGGGTCAGCACTTCAGGTGCTGCTTACCGCCCGCCTATAACGCGGGTGTGTGGTCGCCAGAGCCCTGTGTTGGTTGCCCAGAGCATGTCTCCGTTCCCCAGCTCGGACTGCGTGCAGGAATGGCTGCCGGCGTCCTTCTCCAGCTCGTGTGACGAGGGGCGGGCCGTGGGCGTGCCCCAGCCAAGAGCGGGAAACTGGCGTCCCACTGTGTCCAGTGAAGGGGGCTGGAGAATGCAAAGCAGACTCCAGCCCTCGGCGCTGACTGTCTGTACAGCGTCCCGCCTCTCCCCTGACTGGCAGGGCTGGAGGCGGGAACGAAACGAAAACTAGGCCGCAAAGCCGGGGACTCGAGTAATAAGCGCGGCCGTCCATGTGCACGGCCAGCGCGGAAGTCCCCGGCGCACCACAGGTCCCAGCCGCGCCACAATGTAAAAAACACCCAGCAGCGGCCGGCGCGGCAGTTCCCAATACATAAATTCACTCAGCTAAGCTGCAGTGAATAATAGCACGAGCGCACCGCGCTGTTACCCCCGGCGCACTAACACTCCCAGCAATGCTGGTGTGTGTGTGCGCGCTTGCCCGGGGACACAGAGTACCTTAATGTAGCAGGGCCTGTCCCTGGCGATACTCAGCTCCATATCCAGCAGGTTCTCTGGGTCTGTGGATGGAGCCCGGTCTCAGTGCCTGGAGACCTGTAAGATCCCACTTCGCCCAGAGCCCTGAGGGGGGATGGGGAAGGAAAACAGCATGTGGGCTCCAGCCTCCGTACCCGCAATGGGTACCTCAACCTTAACAAACACCCGACAAAAGTGGGGTGAGAAGGGAGCATGCTGGGGGCCCCATATGGGCCCACTTTTCTTCCATCCGACATAGTCAGCAGCTGCTGCTGACTAAAAACAGTGGAGCTATGCGTGGATGTCTGACCTCCTTCGCACAAAGCAGAAAACTGGTGAGCCAGTGATCCCACTGGGGGTGTATAGCCAGAAGGGGAGGGGCCTTACACTTTTTAGTGTAATGCTTTGTGTGGCCTCCGGAGGCAGTGCTATACACCCAATCGTCTGGGTCTCCCAATGGAGCGCCGAAGAAAGACCTGGTTAAGGATTCTACCCAAGCCGGGGGTTCAGCCACAGGAGCCGAAGCAGCCTGAGAGACCCCTGGGGGTGCGATTTCAGGCTGAGGCAACGTCAGGTTAGAGCAGGCATCACAATATGGATAGGTGCTCGGTTCCGGCAGTAGGAGCCTACATGCAGTGCATACTGAAAACAGCTTTGGAGCCTTGCTCCTCGTGTGTGACATGCTGCTGGAGTGAGGGCTCTGCCAGACTGACCCCCAGAGAGTATATACAGAAGGTCCACAACCAGAGGTTGTGGCTTACCAGACCGCTGGAGCGGTTTGTGTGCCCTCCAGATCCCGAAGCCCGGACTCCCAAGCACCTCAGCAGGGATGCTACAGACCAGTGGTGATTGCAGGGAAAAACGCTGAGAAAATGGCCACCGGAGTGAAGAGAGGGGGCGGGACTCACTCTGAGAGCGGGATCTGGAGGGCCAAAGAGATTCACAGGGGAGGAGACATGTACTCAGTGAGGAGTGTCTCTCCCCTTTGTAGAACGGCCGCTGGGCGGAGCCGCGCTGTCCCTCTGCATGAATGACATGCGAGGGCAGTGAAACCGAAAGTAGGCCTCCGGCGAAGCCGGGGCCTAAATTTGAGCGGTGCGGCCGACTCGCAGGCACCATCGGCGCGGTTCTCAGGCGACAGCCAGAGAACCCGTCGGAAATGTCTGAACAATCACTCAGCACACTCTCCCACAACAATAAAGTACAAGGGACCCCCATATATAACCGTCTCAGGTACTTAGCTTGCTGAGACGCAGGGTTCCAAGTCCCTGAGGGATGAGTGCTCCGGTCCAGCAGGGTCCTGAAGGGCTGCGGATGGAGACCGGTCTCCTGCCAAGCATGGAGAACCGTGCTGGCTCCCACTTCAAGCCAGAGCCCCGGAGGGATGGTGAAGGAGCACGGCATGTAAGGCTCCAGCCTGGGAATCAACCTTAACAGCAACGCCGACACAGTGGGGTGAGAAGGGACATGCCGGGGGTCCAGGCTTGGACCCGCTTTTCTTCAAACTCTTTTCAAAAATGAAAAATCAGATGAGAATGCATGTGTGGATGTGACCTCCTGAACACAAAGCGATAAACTGGTTAGATCTGGATCTCCAGGGGGTGTATAAGCTCAGAGGGAGGAGCTACACTTTTGAGTGTAGTACTTTGTGTGTCCTCCGGAGGCAGAAGCTATACACCCAATGTCTGGGTCTCCCATAGGAACGATAAAGAAAAGGATTTCATCACATACTCCTGGATTCATGTGGTTTCTAGCGCAGCATTAAACCCGGATCTCTTGTATCCATATTGTTTTATCCCCTTTCTTCGGGGCTGCTGCTGGCCACTTTTTGATATATATGCATCAAGGAGTTGTGCATGACAACTTCAAAAGGTGAGTGTGCCTTTGGCACCATATTTGTGAAATCTTATACCTGGTAAGACCCTATGTGCGCTTTCTCTTCCAGAGCCAAATAAAACAATGACCGGAGACGAGATCTGCATGATTGTCCACGGGTTCACCATAAGCCCTGGTTCACAAGATCGAGGATGGGCATAGAAGCCGGACCCCGCAGAAATTGGAACGTTATCACATATCATGAGGATAGGGTACAACTTTCAAACTTGAGAATAATGAAGAATCAGGGAAAAAAACTTGATAAAATATATATCTCCTCATTACCCATGCTCTGGTTCTCATCATCTTGATCAATGAACACATGATCCATGACAAAAGTGAGCAATTCGGATTGCAGTCCTAGGTCAGGGTTAAAGATGAGTAACACAAGATTGTCCCTTCCACCCGTTGTCAACTGGTGACTGAAGATCATAAGGAGGTCACAGAGCAGCATGAACGCCTGGAAGAAACAACACATTCATTGCAAATCACAAATTAAGACCACAACCCGATAGTAAAGAAACCCACAAGACATAATGATCCCGTCTACAGGAGGATGTAGGGTCCCTGGCCGGGTGCGTGGCCACAAATATACGGCAAGCAAAAATATTGAGCAGTAATACATTTGGGAGAGATTTATCGAGGATCTTTTGAGAGTTTTCTGCTATTAGTAAATTTACAAATTTTATTGCACAATTTTTGTTATGCCACTTTCACTAAGTGGATATACAGTGCCTTGCGAAAGTATTTGGCCCCTTGAATTTTTCAACCTTTTCCCACATTTCAGGCTTTAAACAAAGATAAATATATTAATGTTCTAGTGAAGAATCAACAAGTGGGACACAATTGTGAAGGTGAACGAAATTTATTGCTTATTTTTAACTTTTGTAGAAAATAAATAACTGAAAATTGGGGCGTGCAATATTATTCGTCCCCTTTAAGTTAATACTTTGTAGTGCCACCTTTTGCTGCGATTACAGCTGCAGTCGCTTGGGGTATGTGTCTATTAGTATTGCACATTGAGAGACTGAAATTCTCGCCCATCCTTCCTTTGCAAACAGCTGGAGCTGAGTGAGGTTGGATGGAGAGTGTTTGTGAACGGCAGTTTTCTGCTCTTTCCACAGATTCTCGGTTGGATTCAGGTCTGGACTGTGACTTGGCCATTCTAACACCTGAATACGGTTATTTGTGAACCATTCCATTGTAGATATTGCTTTGTGTTTGGGATCATTGTCTTGTTGGAAGACAAATCTCCGTCCCAGTCTCAGGTCTTTTGCAGACTCCAACAGGTTTTCTTTAAGAATGGTCCTGTATTTGGCGCCATCCATCTTCCAATCAATTTTAACTATCTTCCCTGTTGAAGAAAAGCAGGCCCAAACCATGATGCTGCCACCACCATGTTTGACAGTGGGGATGGTGTGTTCAGGGTGATGAGCTGTGTTGCTTTTACGCCAAACATATCGTTTGGCATTGTGCCCAAAAAGTTCGATTTTGGTTTTATCTGACCAGAGCACCTTCTTCCACATGTTTGGTGTGTCTCCCAGGTGGCTTGTGGCAAACTTTAAACGACACTTTATATGGACATCTTTGAGAAATGGCTTTCTCCTTAAAGGTAATAAAGTAATTGTTCAGCTCACCACTCCATGTATTGCTCAGCAGCTCCTAGTCCAGTGCTCGGATCCAATGCTTTGGCATCGACAGGTGCAAATTCAATCATTGTCTATGAATAAGGAGCTTTTTTTGTCTCTCCAAAACGCGTAAAGTGTAACTGCACATGTATCCATGTTTTAATTGTTTGGAATAAATAGAAATTTTTACTTCAGTGCTGGATTTTTTCCTCCCCTTCCTTGGATTGAATTTCTCCTTAAAGGCCAGATTTGTGCAGTGTACGACTGATTGTTGTCCTATGGACAGACTCTCCACCTCAGCTGTAGATCTCTGCAGTTCATCCAGAGGGATCATGGGCCTCTTGGCTGCATCTCTGATCAGTCTTCTCCTTGTTTGAGATGAAAGTTTGGATGGACGGCTGAGTCTTGGTAGATTTGCAGTGGTATGATATTCCTTCCATTTCAATATGATCACTTGCACAGTGCTTCTTGGGATATTTAAAGTTTTGGAATTCTTTTTGTAACCAAATCCGGTTTTTAACTTCTCCACAACAGTATCACGGACCTGCCTGTTGTGTTCCTTGGTCTTCATGATGTTCTCTGCGCTATAAACAGAACACAGACCATCACAGGGCAGGTGCATTTATACAGAGACTTGATTACACACAAGTGGCTTTTATTTATCATCATCAGTCATTTAGGACAACATTGGATCATTCAGAGATCCTCAATGAACTTCTGGAGTGAGTTTGCTGCACTGAAGGTAAAGGGGATGAATAATAATGCATGCCCCAATTTTCAGTTTTTTATTTTTTTAAAAAGTTTAAAATAAGCAATACATTTCGTTCCACTTCACAATTGTATCCCATTTGTTGTTGATTCTTCACCATGACATTAACATTTTTAGGTTTATGTTTGAAGCCTGAAATGGTTGAAAAATTCAAGGGGGGGGGGGGGAATACTTTCGAAAAGCACTGTAGAAGTTGTTAGGGTTAGCTATGCAGATGGGATGTAAATTAATGGAATAACCACAACTATTTGAAGAGAAGCAATCACACTAAGGCTATGTGCACACGTTGCCTTTTTGTGTGCAGGTTTTCTGTACATAAAAAATTGTTTTGCCAGAAAAAAAAAAAAAAGCCGTGATTTATTGAGTTTTTCATTTTTGTTATTACAGTCACGGCGATCGCAGGGGTTCAGTCGCTGTACTCCCGCAATCTCTGCCAGGTCTCCAGCTCATGTTACAGCCGGGACCCAGGCTCTTATAGCTCGGAGCGGTGTTAGTGCAACTCCCGGCAGATCAATGTGATCTGATCATTAGAGTTGAGCGGCCTGTCAATAGTCCAGGGAGAGAGAGGAGAGAGATAGTCCGAGGAGAGAGAGAGAGAAATAAAACAAAAACAAAACAACAACGGATCCGGATCGTGCACCCGGAATCCCGCGTCCGGGTCGGACTCTGATCTGCCGCTCAAACTGCGTGGATCCGGATTTTGCCGATCCGGGTCCGCTCAACACTACTGAACATTCAGGAGGTAGGGAGTGGAATATCTTACCTCTCCCTAGCGATCGGGTCCCTGTAACGCGGTCACAGGGACCTGATCGCTGCCATGGCAACCCTGGGTCATCACCACAGATCGCCTCACAGACCATGCTATATAGATGGGGTGTGAATGAAGTGTGCAGATATAATCCACTGTAGTGATAAAGCATTGCAGTGGATTAAAGAAACAACTGACATCTGCTTCTTTTTTTCTGCAACAAAATTTGCAAGGAAAAAAGAAGCAGCATGGGCACAGCCAATCGGGATTCTCAGCCTTGATTAAAATCTGCAAGGAAAAATGCATGGAAAAAAGTAAAAAAGCAATGTGTGCACATAACCTGAAAATTTGAAAAACTCTGGAGAGAAGTCGTATCAAAGAGGTAAAAGGTGCTTGGTTGAAATTTAGATATAGGCGCAGCCACAAGCAAATCAAGATCCAAAAAAAAAAAAAAAATCTCCCCTGATGAATCCCCCCTTGTATATTTCCACACTCTACACAAATCTCGGCACCACGGTCCCGGCTGCCTCCTCGATTCTTCCTACCTGTTCTTTCACCTGGGTGTTAACATTAGAAAGACACTGCTGACAAACAGCCAAGAAGGACTTTACAGTTTTTCTTAATATCAACATATCTTCCTGTGTAAAAAAACAAAAACACAAACAAAATCAGAAGGCAAAAGATATATGGAAAAGAAAAAAACACACTGGTGCTGTCCCCCCCAAAATACAAAGACTTCAGCTGCTGGTGGAAAGTCCGGCTCCGTGTGTCCGAATGTCAGGAATTTGGAAATAAGGTTATAACATTTCTACCAGTTACGATAATATAAAAAACAAAACACGGAAAAAAAAAAAAAACACAAGGTCAGGCCGTGAGACCAATGCTAACTGAGGCAACCTTGGATAGATTACCCAGAAATAGTATATACAGCCTCTCATAAGTCGCCTAAAAACATACGTGCCCAATTAATTTAGGATCATAATTTCTTAAAATGTTAATATAACTTCAACCATTGGTACGTTCCTGGCACAGATGTAAAGACCCATGAAGAATCTGGGAAGTATCAGGCAACAATTCGGAACAATTATGGCACAATCAGAAGGCGCCATGTTACCCCAGCAGTTACATTACACTAAATTCAAGCAGAGGAAACTAAGCAGGGAGGGATGTCGGCGTTACACCGGGGATACAGTGGACTTACTTTGGAAGGGTTGCCTTCTGTGATTTTCACCAGCTGCCACAGTATGGAGTAGTGCGAGCACTGCAGAGCCTGGACCCCAATCTGGACAGACAACCATAGTGATTACATTGCATAGTGCCCGAGTCATGCCAGTCTTCAGTACTACCTGCCATACTAATACCAGATACCCACCTGCTCGATCATGCCTTCATGTTCAATGCCCGTCCGCAACAGCCGGTAACAGTTCCCAAACAAATCCCATTTTGTCAGATCATGAGCGCTGTAAACAAATAGCAACAATTCATAGATTCTGGCCCCAATTCCAAAACAAAAGACAAAAGGCGGTACATATTATGTATAGTAATAAAGGGGATTTCTGGGGAGCAAAAGCCATCACTGTACTGCAGTTGTGATGCGGCCTGGTGTCCCAGCAGTCTGTACACCCCGCTACAGGAGGGATGACCAAGCCAAGCATGGCAAAGCAGTGACCTACGGCCAGTGATTGGCTGCAGCAGTCACACCTCTGAGCAGACAATATCCTCCCTGAAGGATCAAGTGCAGTTCAGCAGAGAGCAGGTGAAGTGAGGGGTGTGCTTTTATTTTTTAAATTTAGCCAACATGAACTTTTGAGTAATGATAATTTATTAGCAGCAGCCCCCACCACCAGCAGCGGCCGCCCCCACCACCACCACCACCAGCAGCAGCGGCTGCCCCCGCCACCAGCAGCGGCTGCCCCCGCCACCACCACCACCAGCAGCCGCCACCACCACCAGCAGCCACCACCACCAGCAGCAGCAGCCGCCGCCGCCACCAGCAGCCGCCACCACCACCAGCAGCCGCCACCACCACCACCAGCAGCAGCCGCCGCCGCCACCAGCAGCCGCCGCCGCCACCACCACCCGCCACCACCAGCAGCAGCCGCCACCACCACCACCAGCAGCCCCCATCACCAGCAGCAGCAGCCGCCGCTGCCACCACCAGCAGCAGCCGCCACCACCAGCAGCCGCCACCACCAGCCGCCACCACCACCACCACCAGCAGCAGCCGCCGCCACCAGCAGCCGCCACCACCACCGCCACCACCACCAGCAGCCGCCGCCACCAGCCGCCGCCACCACCACCACCACCACCACCACCAGCAGCAGCCGCCGCCACCAGCAGCCGCCACCACCACCGCCACCACCACCAGCAGCCGCCGCCACCAGCCGCCGCCACCACCAGCCGCCGCCACCACCAGCAGCCGCCACCACCAGCAGCCGCCACCACCACCAGCAGCCGCCACCACCAGCAGCCGCCACCACCACCACCCGCCGCCACCACCAGCAGCAACCGCCACCACCACCAGCCGCCACCACCACCACCACCAGCAGCCCCCACCACCAGCAGCAGCAGCCGCCACTGCCACCACCAGCAGCAGCCGCCACCGCCACAACCAGCAGCAGCCGCCACCACCAGCAGCCGCCGCCACCAGCAGCAGCCGCCACCAGCAGCAGCCGCCGCCACCACCACCAGCAGCAGCCGCCACCACCACCACCACCACCAGCCGCCCCCACCACCAGCAGCAGCCGCCACCAGCAGCAGCCGCCACCACCAGCAGCAGCCGCCACCGCCACCACCAGCAGCCGCCGCCGCCGCCACCAGCAGCCGCCACCACCACCACCACCCGCCACCAGCAGCAGCCGCCACCACCACCAGCAGCCGCCACCACCACCACCACCAGCAGCCCCCACCACCAGCAGCAGCAGCCGCCGCCACCACCACCAGCAGCCGCCGCCGCCACCAGCAGCCGCCACCACCAGCCGCCAACGCCACCACCAGCTGCCACCACCACCAGCAGCAGCCGCCACCACCACCAGCAGCAGCCGCCACCACCACCACCACCAGCAGCCGCCGCCACCACCACCCGCCACCACCAGCAGCAGCCGCCACCACCAGCAGCAGCCGCCACCACCACCAGCGGCCGCCCCCACCACCAGCCGCCCCCCACCACCAGCCGCCCCCACCACCACCACCACCAGCAGCCGCCCCCACCACCAGCAGCCGCCCCCACCACCACCAGCAGCCGCCGCCGCCACCAGCAGCCGCCACCACCAGCTGCCACCACCACCAGCAGCAGCCGCCACCACCACCAGCAGCAGCCGCCACCACCACCAGCAGCAGCCGCCACCACCACCACCAGCAGCCGCCGCCGCCACCACCACCAGCCGCCGCCACCACCCGCCACCACCAGCAGCAGCCGCCACCACCACCAGCGGCCGCCCCCACCACCAGCCGCCCCCACCACCAGCCGCCCCCACCACCAGCCGCCCCCACCACCAGCCGCCCCCACCACCAGCCGCCCCCACCACCAGCCGCCCCCACCACCAGCCGCCCCCACCACCACCACCACCAGCAGCCGCCCCCACCACCAGCAGCCGCCCCCACCACCATTAGCCGCCCCCACCACCAGCAGCCGCCCCCACCACCAGCAGCCGCCCCCACCACCAGCAGCCGCCCCCACCACCAGCAGCCGCCCCCACCACCAGCCGCCCCCACCAGCAGCTGCCGCCACCACCACCAGCCACCACCACCACCACCAGCCGACACTACCACCAGCCGCCTCCCCCCGCCACCAGCAAAATATATCCAGACAACTCCTTTAAATAACACTAGTCTTCGCACAGTTGTGGAATTTACACTCAATCAGCAGATTACAAAGTTTGGTATCTTCAGAGAGGCGACTGTGTAACCAATGACGGGAACATGGCAAACTGCTGGTCTGAAAAGGCAGCTGTGGCACTGCAGGGGAGTCTGTGGAACTGAGCTACAGTACCAGGCACCGCTACATAAGTAACCGGCTGTGCCCATGTACACAATGAAGAGAATGCGGCATTAGCTAAAGCAGCTGGAACATTTCCTATTGAGGATTGTCACTACGTAGAAGATTTCACTATTTGTATCATTTCACTTAGTTTTTTACATTCACATGTACTTTTGATTTATGAGAAAAAAAGAGAATTTTGTTTACTTACCGTAAATTCTTTTTCTTATAGTTCTGTATTGGGAGACCCAGACCATGGGTGTTTAGCTTCTGCCTCCGGAGGACACACAAAGTACTACATTTAAAAGTGTAGCTCCTCACTCTGAGCTTATACACCCCCTGGAGAGCCAGTCCTATCCAGTTTAGTGCAAAAGCTGAAGGAGAATAGCCACCCACAAGTAGAACCGAGCAAGAACCGGAACAACCGGAGACTCTGTCCACGACAACAGCCGGTGATAACACGCGGAACAAGAAAAATTGCCAACAGGCAACAGGGAGGGAGCTGGGTCTCCCAATACGGAACTATAAGAAAAAGAATTTACGGAAAGTAAACAAAATTCTCTTTTTCTTTATCGTTCCTATGGGAGACCCAGACCATGGGACGTTCCAAAGCTGTCCCTAGGTGGGAATAAACAGAAAAAACTAAGAAGTAGGCGGAGCCTAACTTCACAAGTGGGCGACAGCCGCCTGAAGGATGCGTCTGCCTAAGCTCGCATCTGCCGAAGCATGAGCATGCACTTGGTAGTGCTTCGAAAAGGTATGCAGGCTAGTCCAAGTGGCAGCCCGACAGACTTGTTAAGCCTGGTGCCTAAAAGCCCAAGAGGCACCGACAGCTCTGGTCGAGTGTGCTTTGATCCAGAGTATGCAGCGCTTTCTCAAAGCGATGAACAGGGGCCGGACAGAAGGAAGGCAAGGAAATGTCCTGGTTAAGGTGGAAGGGAGAGACCACCTTAGGAAGAAAGTCCGGAGTCGGACGGAGAACTACCTTGTCTTGGTGAAAAACCAAAAAAGGTGACTCCGAGGAGAGCGCAGAGAAAATCAGAGACTCTCCTGAGAAAAGTTATGGCAAGTAGAAAGGCCACCTTTTGAGAAAGACGATACAAAGAAACCTCCCTAAGGGGCTCAAAAGGGGGTTTCTGCAATACCGTGAGGACCAAGTTAAGGTCCCAGGGATCGAAGGGCCGCCGATAAGGCGGAATGATGTGAGACGCACTTTGCATGAAGGTGCGGACCTGAGCCAGCCGGGCGAGACGCCGCTGGAACAGCACTGATAGAGCTGAGACTTGTCCCTTGAGAGAGTTGAGGAACAGTCCTAGCTGCAGACCGGACTGTAAAAAAAGACAGAAGGGTCGGCAACGAGAATGGCCAAGGAGGATGGCCGGAAGAGCGACACCAGGACAGGAAAACTTTTCCAAGTCCTGTGATAGATCTTGACGGAGGAAGACTTACGGGCCCGAGTCATAGTGGAGATGACTTCAGGAGGAATACCAGAAGCCGTCAAAATCCAGGACTCAAGAGCCACGCCGTCAATTTGAGTGCCGCAGAATTCGGGCGGAAAAACGGACCTTGCGAGAGTAGGTCTGGACGGTCCGGAAGATGCCACGGCATCTCTACGGACAGATGGAGCAGGTCCGGATACCAAGCTCGCCTGGGCCAGTCTGGTGCAATGAGGATGACTCGACGGCCCTCCAAATCTGATCTTGCGCAGGACTCTGGGCAAGAAAGCTAGAGGGGGAAACCCGTAGGACAGACGAAACTGGGACCAATCCTGAACCATAGCGTCCGCGGCGAAGGCCTGAGGATCGTGGGAGCGAGCCACGTAGACAGGAACCTTGTTGTTGTGACGGGATGCCATTAGGTCCACGTCCGGAGTGCCCCACTTGCGGCAGATTGACTGAAACACTGCCGGGTGCAGGGACCACTCACCACCGTCCACGGATTGACGGCTGAGATAATCTGCCTCCCAGTTTTCTACGCCTGGGATGTGGACTGCGGATATGGTGGACTTGGAGTCCTCCGCCCATTGAAGAATGCGTTGGACCTCCAACATTGCCAGGCGGCTGCGTGTCCCGCCCTGGTGATTGATGAAGGCAACCGCTGTCGCGTTGTCTGACTGGACTCGAATGTGCCTGCCCGCCAACAGGTGGTGAAAGGCTAGGAGAGCTAGAAGCACAGCTCTGATCGAGAGGGCTGACTCGGACGGAGTCCAAGTGCCCTGTGCTCTGTGGTGGAGATATACCGCTCCCCAGCCGGATAGGCTGGCATCCGTGGTGAGAATCACCCAGGACGGAGTCAGAAAGGAGCGCCTTTGGGACAGGGAGAGGGGCCGAAGCCACCACTGAAGAGAGCTCCTGGTCTGTGGCGACAGAGCCACTAGCCTGTGCAAGGAAGAGGTCCGCTTGTCCCAACAGCGGAGAATGTCCAGCTGCAGGGGACGCAGATGGAACTGGGCAAAGGGAACCGCTTCCATTGACACCACCATCTGACCCAGCACCTGCATGAGGTGCCTGATGGAATGACGGCGGGGCTGCAACAGAGAGCGCACCGCCAGATGAAGGGACTGCTGTTTGACTAAGGGCAGCCTCACAAGTGCCGGCAGAGTCTCGAATTGCATCCCTAGGTACGTAAGTTCCTGGGTCGGGGTCAGAGTGGACTTGGGCAGATTGACAAGCCACCCGAATTGAACAAGCGTGGCGAGAGTGAGCGAGACACTCCGCTGGCAGTCTGCACTGGATGAGGCCTTGACAAGAAGGTCGTCCAGGTAAGGAATCACTGCCAACCCCTGGAGATGCAGGACCGCAACCACTGCTGCCATGACCTTGGTGAAAACACGAGGGGCCGTGGCTAACCCGAAGGGGAGAGCCACGAATTGGAAATGTTCCTCTCCGATTGCAAAGCGTAGCCAACGCTGGTGTGAAACCGCAATAGGCACATGCAGATAGGCATCTCTGATGTCGATGGATGCTAGAAAATCTCCTTGGGTCATTGAGGCAATGACCGATCTCAGAGATTCCATGCGAAAGCGCCGCACCTGAACATGCTTGTTGAGAAGCTTGAGATCCAGGATGGGCCGGAAGGAACCGTCCTTCTTGGGGACTAGGAAGAGGTTTGAGTAGAAACCTCTGAACCGTTCCTGGGCGGGAACCGGTACGATTACTCCGTTGGCCTGCAAGGATGCCACGGCCTGAGAGAAGGCGGCGGCCTTGGAGCAGGGGGGAGCGGACAGAAAAAATCTGTTTGGCGGGCTGGAAGAAAATTCTATCCTGTAGCCGTGGGAGATTATATCCCGCACCCACTGATCGGAGACGTGTTGAAACCACACGTCGCCAAAGTGGGAGAGCCTGCCACCGACCAAGGACGTTGCTGGCGCAGCCAGATAGTCAAGAGGAGGCTGCCTTAGTGGCAGCGGCTCCTCCGCTCTTCTGAGGACGCGGCTTCGCGCGCCAGTTCGGTTTACGATCCTTGGCTGAGGTAGTGGACGAAGCTGAGGGCTTAGAGGATGACCAGTTAGAGGAACGAAAGGAACGAAACCTCGACTGGTTCCTGCCCTGGACAGGTTTCCTGGTTTTAATTTGTGGCAAGGAAGTACTCTTCCCGCCAGTAGCTTCCTTAATAATTTCATCCAGTTGTTCACCGAACAGCTGGGACCCAGCAAAGGGGAGCCCAGCAAGGTTCTTCTTAGAAGAAGCGTCTGCTTTCCACTCTCGAAGCCACAAGATCCTGCGGATCGCGAGAGAATTAGCGGAAGCCACCGCCGTGCGGTGAGAAGCCTCTAGAATGGCAGACATGGCGTAGGATGAAAAAGCCGAAGCCTGAGAAGTTAAGGCAACCATCTCGGGTATAGTGTCCCTGGCGAGGGAATGTATCTCCGCCAGAGACTGCCTTAAGAGCCCACACTGCTGCAAAAGACGGGGAGAACGAGGCTCCTGCCGCCTCATATACAGATTTGGCCAGAAGGTCAACCTGGCGGTCAGTGGGATCCTTAAGAGAGGTGCCATCGGCCACAGAAACGACTGTCCGGGCTGAGATTCTAGACACCGGAGGATCCACCTTTGGGGACTGAGCCCACTCCTTAACCACCTCAGGTGGAAAGGGGAAACGGTCATCAGAACTACGCTTTGGAAAGCGTTTGTCAGGACAGGCCCTGGGCTTGGTCACAGTGGCCTGAAAACTGGAGTGGTTAAAAAACGTACTCCTAGCTCTCTTAGGAGAGGTAAACTGGTGTATTTCTACCAGAGAGGCTTGTTCCTCTGACACTGGTGGATTGAGGTTCAGTACGGAGTTAATGGATGCAATCAAGCCACTAACATCCGCATCACCCTCAGATATGTCAATGGGGTACATAGAGGTAGCGTCTGAGCCCACAGTAAAAGTATCCTCCTCGCCCTGCAATTCAGCTCGTGAATCAGAGCCGTGGGACGAGGAAGGAGAAGGATCCCTGCGTCTCCGTTTAGGGGGACGGGGTCCTAAAACATGTTCTGAGAGTTCTGCAGAGCTCGGAGCAGCAGAGGCAACCTGAGAAGGGGGCTGATGCATGGTCAGCAGAGCCCGGGACAGCTGTCCCATGGAGTCGGCAAAAGACTGGGAGATAGCACTGGAAAAAGATGCTACCCAAGCCGGGGGTTCAGCCACCGGGGCCGGAGCGGCCGGGGGGACCCCTGAAGAGGCTCCAGGCTGAGGCACCACCATGTTAGAGCAGGCATCACAATGTGGGTATGTGCTCGGTTCTGGCAGAATGAGCTTACATGCAATGCATATAGAGTACAGCTTAGCAGACTTGCTCCTAGTGAGAGACATGCTGCTGAGGTGGAGGCTCTGCAGTAAATAATACACTCCTATAGAATGACCCCCTGAGAGTGTATAATAAAGCCCACAACCAGAGGTTGTGGCTTACCAGACAGCTTTCTTGTGTGCCCTCCGGATTCCACAGCTCAGACCCCCAGTGGATGCAACAGCTGCAGCAGCCAGCGCCGATCAGTGTGAGAACGCTGATAAAATGGCGCTGGAGTGAGGAGGGGGGGCGGGGATTAGCCCAAGAGCGGGAATCCGGAGGGCCAAGGAGAGATACAGGGGAGGGAAACATCTCCTCAGAGAGGAGTGTCCTCCCCTCTGCTGAACGGCCGGTGGGCGGCGCCGCCCTGCTCCCCTGCAAAAAATGACATGCAGAGAGACTGAAACCGAAACTAGGCCGCGACTGAAGCCGGGGCCTAGATTTTTACATGCGGCCGACGAGCAGGCACCCTCGGCGCGGTTCTCAGGAAAAAACTAGAGAACAGGCCGTAAAACACAGCAGAGTTACAAAACATACTCTCCCCTCAATAAATGTACCAGGGACCCCTGAAAAACGTCTCAATACTTAGCTTTTGAGACGCAGGGCCATGTCCCTGGGGGGGGGTTAAACGCTCCGTCCGGCAGGAACCTGACAGGGCTGCGGATGGAGACCGGTCTCCTGCAAAGCAGAGAGGACCGTGATGGCTCCCACTTCAAGCCAGAGCCTCAGAGGATGGTGAAGGAGCGCGGCATGTGAAGGCTCCAGCTTTGTAAAGTCAACCTTAACAGCACCGCCGACACAGTGGGGTGAGAAGGGACATGCCGGGAGTCCAGACTGGACCCGCTTTTCTTCCATATCTTTGAAATCAAAAATCTTAAAAATTAAAAATCAGAAAATGCATGTGTGTGTGACCTCCTGAACACAAAGCATTGAACTGGTTAGATTGTCATCCAGGGGGTGTATATAGCCCGGAGGGAGGAGCTACACGTTTTAGTGTAGTACTTTGTGTGTCCTCCGGAGGCAGTAGCTATACACCCATGGTCTGGGTCTCCCATAAGGAACGATGAAGAAATAATCATATACAGCATACTCTCCCCATACAATAAAGAACCGGGACCCCCAACACATAAACGTCTCAGGTACTTAGCTCCTGAGACGCAGGGCCAGGTCCCTGGGGATGAGTGCTCCGGTCCAACAGGATCCTCAAGGGGCTGTGGATGGAGACCGGACTCCTGCCAGGCATGGAGACCGTGCTGGCTCCCACTTCAAGCAAGAGCCCAGGAGGGATGGTGAAGGAGCGCGGCATGTAAGGCTCCAGCCTTGGAAATCAACCTTAACAACACCGCCGACATAGTGGGGTGAGAAGGGACATGCCGGGAGTCCAGACTTGGACCCGCTTTTCTTCAAACTCTTTCCAAAATTCAAACAAATCAGATGAGAATGCATGTGTGGATGTATGCTTCCTGAACACAAAGCGATAAACTGGATAGGACTGGCTCACCAGGGGGTGTATAAGCTCAGAGGGAGGAGCTACACTTTTATGTGTAGTACTTTGTGTGTCCTCCGGAGGCAGAAGCTAAACACCCATGGTCTGGGTCTCCCATAGGAACGATAAAGAAAAAAAATATTTCTTATTAGAAAATTCTGCTTCTTTCTCCTCCTGGTCTCAAAATCCCTCAATTTACCGGTAACAAGTGGTTTCAGTGAAAACAGATTTTTCCCATTAGTGAGATAGGAGGTAAAGTTCTTCAACCATCTATCTCACTGATGAGACAATCTAACACAGTGAAAGGCCAATTTAAGAGGGGAAAAAAGCAGATTTCCCAGGTATGATTATAAAGTTTATTTTCATGTGGATTATTGATTTATAAAGAAGGGAATTTTGTTACTTACCGTAAATTCCTTTTCTTCTAGCTCCTATTGGGAGACCCAGACGATTGGGTGTATAGCACTGCCTCCGGAGGCCACACAAAGCATTACACTAAAAAGTGTAAGGCCCCTCCCCTTCTGGCTATACACCCCCAGTGGGATCACTGGCTCACCAGTTTTAGTGCAAAAGCAAGAAGGAGGAAAGCCAATAACTGGTTTAAACAAATTCACTCCGAAGTAACGTCGGAGAACTGAAAACCGTTCAACATGAACAACATGTGTACCCGAAAAACAACCAAAAATCCCGAAGGACAAGAGGGCGGGTGCTGGGTCTCCCAATAGGAGCTAGAAGAAAAGGAATTTATGGTAAGTAACAAAATTCCCTTCTTCTTCGGCGCTCCATTGGGAGACCCAGACGATTGGGACGTCCAAAAGCTGTCCCTGGGTGGGTAAAGAAATACCTCATGTTAGAGCTGCAAAGACAGCCCTCCCCTACGGGGAGGCAACTGCCGCCTGCAGGACTCTTCTACCTAGGCTGGCGTCCGCCGAAGCATAGGTATGCACCTGATAATGTTTGGTGAAAGTGTGCAGACTCGACCAGGTAGCTGCCTGGCACACCTGTTGAGCCGTAGCCTGGTGTCGTAATGCCCAGGACGCACCCACGGCTCTGGCAGAATGGGCCTTCAGCCCTGATGGAACCGGAAGCCCAGCAGAACGGTAGGCTTCAAGAATTGGTTCTTTGATCCATCGAGCCAGGGTGGCTTTTGAAGCCTGCGACCCTTTGCGCTTACCAGCGACAAGGACAAAGAGTGCATCCGAGCGGCGCAGGGGCGCCGTGCGGGAAATGTAGATTCTGAGTGCTCTCACCAGATCCAACAAATGTAGATCCTTTTCATACCGATGAACTGCATGCGGATAAAAGGAAGGCAAGGAGATATCCTGATTAAGGTGAAAAGAGGATACCACCTTAGGGAGAAACTCCTGAATGGGGCGCAGCACTACCTTGTCCTGGTGGAACACCAGGAAAGGAGCTTTGGATGACAGCGCTGCTAGTTCAGACACTCTCCGAAGAGACGTGACCGCTACCAGAAATGCCACTTTCTGTGAGAGTCGAGAAAGTGACACATCCCTCAGGGGCTCGAAAGGCGGCTTCTGGAGAGCAACAAGGACCTTGTTTAGATCCCACGGATCTAACGGTCTCCTGTACGGAGGTACGATATGACACACCCCCTGCAGGAACGTGCGCACCTTAGAAAGTCGCGCTAGACGCTTCTGAAAAAACACGGATAGTGCCGAGACTTGCCCTTTAAGGGAGCCGAGCGACAAGCCCTTTTCCAACCCAGATTGCAGGAAGGAAAGAAAGACAGGTAACGCGAATGGCCAGGGGGATACTCCTTGTGCAGAGCACCAGGATAAGAATATCTTCCATGTTCTGTGGTAGATCTTAGCAGACGTGGGCTTCCTAGCCTGTCTCATGGTGGCAACGACCCCTTGGGATAATCCTGAAGACGCTAGGATCCAGGACTCAATGGCCACACAGTCAGGTTCAGGGCCGCAGAATTCCGATGGAAAAACGGCCCTTGGGACAGTAAGTCTGGTCGGTCTGGTAGTGCCCACGGTTGGCCGACCGTGAGATGCCACAGATCCGGGTACCACGACCTCCTCGGCCAGTCTGGGGCGACGAGTATGACGCGGCCGCAATCGGATCTGATCTTGCGTAACACTCTGGGCAAGAGTGCCAGAGGTGGAAACACATAAGGGAGCCGGAACTGCGACCAATCTTGCACTAAGGCGTCTGCCGCTAGAGCTCTTTGATCGCGAGACCGCGCTATGAAGGTCGGGACCTTGTTGTTGTGCCGAGACGCCATTAGGTCGATGTCCGGCACCCCCCAGCGGCGGCAGATTTCCTGAAACACGTCCGGGTGAAGGGACCATTCCCCTGCGTCCATGCCCTGGCGACTGAGGAAGTCTGCTTCCCAGTTTTCTACGCCCGGGATGTGAACTGCGGATATGGTGGATGCTCTTTCCTCCACCCACATCAGAATCCGCCTGACTTCCTGGAAGGCTTGCCGACTGCGTGTCCCTCCTTGGTGGTTGATGTATGCCACCGCTGTGGAGTTGTCCGACTGAATTCGGATCTGCTTTCCTTCCAGCCACTGCTGGAAGGCTAATAGGGCAAGATACACTGCCCTGATTTCCAGAACATTGATCTGAAGGGTGGACTCCTGCTGAGTCCACGTCCCTTGAGCCCTGTGGTGGAGAAAAACTGCTCCCCACCCTGACAGACTCGCGTCTGTCGTGACCACTGCCCAGGATGGGGGCAGGAATGATCTTCCCTGTGATAATGAGGTGGGAAGAAGCCACCATTGCAGAGAGTCCTTGGTCATCTGAGAAAGGGAGACTGTCCTGTCTAGGGAAGTTGTCTTCCCGTCCCATTGGCGGAGAATGTCCCATTGAAGTGGGCGCAGATGAAACTGCGCGAACGGGACTGCCTCCATTGCTGCCACCATCTTCCCTAGGAAGTGCATGAGGCGCCTTAAGGGGTGCGACTGACCCTGAAGGAGAGACTGCACCCCTGTCTGTAGTGACCGCTGCTTGTCCAGCGGAAGCTTCACTATCGCTGAGAGAGTATGAAACTCCATGCCAAGATACGTTAGTGATTGAGTCGGTGCCAGGTTTGACTTTGAAAAGTTGATGATCCACCCGAAAGTCTGGAGAGTCTCCAGCGCAACATTCAGGCTGTGTTGGCATGCCTCTTGAGAGGGTGCTTTGACAAGTAGATCGTCTAAGTAAGGAATCACCGAATGTCCCTGAGAATGCAGGACTGCTACCACTGCCGCCATGACCTTGGTGAAAACCCGTGGGGCTGTCGCCAGACCAAATGGCAGAGCTACGAACTGGAGATGGTCGTCTCCTATCACGAAACGTAAAAAACGTTGGTGCTCTGTAGCAATCGGCACGTGGAGATAAGCATCTTTGATGTCTATTGATGCAAGGAAATCTCCTTGAGACATTGAGGCAATGACGGAGCGGAGGGATTCCATCCGGAACCGCCTGGAGTTCACATGCTTGTTGAGCAGCTTTAGGTCCAGAACAGGACGGAACGAGCCGTCCTTTTTTTGGAACCACGAAGAGATTGGAGTAAAAACCTTGTCCTTGTTCCTGCAGAGGAACAGGGATCACCACTCCTTCTGCTCTTAGTGAGCACACCGCCTGCAGAAGGGCATTTGCTCGGTCGGGATGTGGGGAGGTTCTGAAGAACCGAGGCGGAGGATGAGAACTGAATTCTATCCTGTACCCGTGAGACAAAATGTCTGCTACCCACCGGTCTTTGACCTGTGGCAGCCAAATGTCGCAAAAGCGGGAGAGCCTGCCACCGACCGAGGATGCGGAGGGATGAGGCCGAAAGTCATGAGGCAGCCGCCTTGGAAGCAGTTCCTCCGGTTGCTTTCTTGGGGCGTGAATGAGCCCGCCAGGAATCTGAGCTCCTTTGCTCCTTCTGAGTCCCTTTGGACGAGGAGAAATGGGTCTTGCTGGAGCCTCGAAAGGACCGAAACCTCGACTGCCACTTCCTCTGTTGAGGTTTGCTCGATCTGGGCTGGGGTAAGGAGGAGTCCTTACCCTTGGACTGTTTAATGATCTCAGCCAATTGCTCACCAAACAGTCTGTCTCCAGATAGTGGCAAGCTGGTTAAACATTTCTTGGAAGCAGAATCTGCTTTCCATTCCTTTAACCACAAGGCTCTGCGCAAAACCACAGAGTTGGCAGACGCCATTGAGGTACGGCTCGTAGAGTCCAGGACAGCGTTGATAGCGTAAGTCGCAAACGCAGACATTTGCGAGGTTAGGGACGCTACTCGCGGCACTGCTGGACGTATGATAGAGTCCACCTGTGCCAGGCCAGCTGAAATAGCTTGGAGTGCCCACACGGCCGCGAATGCTGGAGCAAACGACGCGCCGATAGCTTCATAGACAGACTTTAACCAAAGGTCCATCTGTCTGTCATTGGCATCTTTAAGTGAAGCCCCATCTTCCACTGCAACTATGGATCTAGCCGCAAGCCTGGAGATTGGGGGGTCCACCTTTGGACACTGGGTCCAGCGTTTGACCACGTCAGGGGGAAAGGGATAACGTGTATCCTTAAGACGTTTGGAGAAACGCTTATCTGGATAAGCATGATGTTTCTGGACTGATTCTCTGAAGTCAGAGTGGTCCAGAAAAGTACTCAATTTACGCTTAGGATACCGGAAATGGAACTTCTCCTGCTGTGCAGCTGCCTCCTCTGCTGAAGGGGCTGGGGGAGAAATATCCAACAGTCTATTGATGGCCGCTATAAGGTCATTTACCATAGCGTCACCATCAGGGGTATCTAGATTGAGAGCGGTGTCAGGATTAGATTCCTGATCACCCACCTCTGTCTCCTCATACAGAGCCTCGTCTCGCTGAGACCCTGACCAGTGTGATGACGGCGAGGGTCTTTCCCAGCGAGCCCGCTTAGGCTGCCTGGGACTGTCATCCGAGTCAGAGTCTTCAGCCTGTGATGCCTGGGACCCCCTTGAAGTACGGATTAGTTCCAACTGAGGGGGACCGGGGAGCATAGACACAGCAGTGTCCATGGTCTGAGAAACTGGCCTGGACTGCAAGGTTTCCAGGATTTTTGTCATAGTCACAGACATCTTATCAGCAAAAACTGCAAATTCTGTCCCCGTCACCGGGGCAGGGTTCACAGGCGTCTCTGCCTGGGCCACTACTACCATAGACTCTGGCTGCCGAAGTGGCACAGGGATTGAACATTGCACACAATGGGGGTCATTGGAACCTGCCGGTAGATTAGCCCCACATGCGGCACAAGCAGTGCATACCGCCTGTGCCTTGGCACCCTTGCGTTTTGCGGATGACATGTTGTTGTCTCCTCAGAGCAATGTAGGGTATAAGCCAAGAAGCGACTGTACAGTGCAATATAAATATATATATGGTACAGGGAAAAAATGCACCAAATAACACTGTGGCACTAGTGGGGCCAGCACTTATGTGCAGCTTACCGCCCGCATAAACGCGGGTGTGTGGTCGCCAGAGTCCCTTGTCTGAGTCCCCCAGAGCCTGTGTCCGTTCTCCAGCCAGACTGCATGTAGGAATAGCTGCCGGCGTCCTGTGGAGAGGGGCGGGCCCTGGGCGTGTTGAGACCAAGAGCGGGAAACTTGCGTCCCCACTGTGCCCAGTGAGAGGGCTGGAGTATGTAAATAAGACTCCAGCCCTCGGCGCTGACTATAGAACAGCGTCTCTCCCTTTCCCTGATTGACAGGGTGGGGGCGGGAACGAAGCAGAGCTAGGCCGCAAAAGCCGGGGACTAGATTTATGAGCGCTGCCGCCGTAAAAGCGCGGGCAGCGCGAGTCCCCGGCGCACTACAAGTCCCAGCCGCGCCGCCGCTCCCGGAGCGGCCGGCGCGGTAGTTCCCAAGACGTAAAATCACCCAGCTAAGCTGCAGTGACTCTAACCCGAGCACGCAGCGCTAGTGCCCCCGGCGCACTAGCACACCCAGCAAGCCTGGAGTGTGCGTGGCCTGTCTGTGCGGGGACACAGAGTACCTGAACGTTGCAGGGCCTTGTCCCTGACTGTACTCAGCTCCTCCAGCAGGGTCTCTGGGTCTGTGGATGGAGCTCGGCCTCAGGGTTTGGGGGCCGGTAAGATCCCACTTCCACAGAGCCCCTCAGGGGGATGGGGAAGGAAAGCAGCATGTGGGCTCCAGCCTCCGTACCCGCAATGGGTACCTCAACCTTACAAACCGCAAGTGGGGTGAGAAGGGAGCATGCTGGGGGCCCTATATGGGCCCTCTTTTCTTCCATCCGATAGAGTCAGCAGCTACTGCTGACTAAACAGTGGAGCTATGCGTGGATGTCTGACCTCCTTCGCACAAAGCAGAAAACTGGTGAGCCAGTGATCCCACTGGGGGTGTATAGCCAGAAGGGGAGGGGCCTTACACTTTTTAGTGTAATGCTTTGTGTGGCCTCCGGAGGCAGTGCTATACACCCAATCGTCTGGGTCTCCCAATGGAGCGCCGAAGAAATAAAAATTATAAAATGACGGTTATTCTAAAGTATAAGACAAGAAAACAAAGTGCACTCACTTGTGAAAACACGTTAATCGCTTCAATGACGCCAAGACATTGTATACATCATCCTCGTCTGCTTCATCGATCTAGAGAAGGAACCGTACACAGAAGAGGGATATTTCACAGACGCCATTTCAAATCCATCTTTCTACAAACATTCCAACTTCGCATTCGTCAGCAGTATCAATATATACATATATATGTGCCCTGTATCAAAAGTAGAAAGGATTTCTCACAGTTTGTGAAGAACAAAGGTTACTTTATTAGAGGAAAAAGTGAGAAACGCCCAAGAGGAAACCAAGGGATCAGTATTTGGTTTAGCTCTGGATCTGTTACCAGCTTGTAATTCGACCATGTTTAGTACCACTCGTATTAAAACGCAAAAGACCTTGTGTAGTGTATCAACAGTTTCAAGAAAATAGAGCATATAGCGGTAAAAAGAAATTCATCATGAAGTCTTTCACTAAAGGGGGTGTTACACGCAGGATATCGCTAGCGAGCATACCCGCCCCCGTCTGTTGTGCATCACGGGCAAATCGCTGCTCGTGGCGCACAATATCGTTAGGAGCAGTCACACGGACTTACCTGCTTAGTGACGTCGCTGTGGCTGGCGAACCGCCTCCTAAGGAGCCGGTTCGTGCGACGTCACAGCGGCGTCACTAAGCGGAGGGGCGGAGATGAGCGGGACGTAACATCCCGCCCACCTCCTTCCTCCCGCATTGCCGGCGGCCGCAGGTAAGCTGCAGTTCGTTGTTCCCGGGGTGTCACACGTAGCAATGTGTGCTGCCTCGGGAACGATGAACAACCTGCGTCCTCCACAATAAACGATTTGATTTTTTAAAAAGGAACGACGTGTCAACGATGGACGATTTGGTGAGTATTATCCATTGTTAACGGTCATTCGTGCGTGCGTGTCACGCAACGACGTCGCTAACGATGCCGGATGTGCGTCACGGAATCAGTGACCCCGGCCTTTAGAAACAAGAATGTCACAGGATAGGGGACGGTGAAACTTCTCCAACCATTCCCTCCAGGGCTGTGTCACACCAAAACTTGACTTTTATTCATATGAAAACAAGAGTCACAAATAGACTGGTTGTCTATGGCTCCTCCCTGCCCACACCACCCCACTTCATGATTGACAGAGGTGACATTGATAGTGGAGACGGAGCTCTGCTGCACAATCAAGTGGCCATGGTGCCGGGAGGAAAAAGTGGAGAGGAGCAACAGACGGCTTGACCCCAAATCATCAAAGTATTTTCCCCAAATCTGTGATGTAAAACACTTTGAAAAGTTGTAAATTTCTTGTGAAATTCAAAGTTACCAGTCCTGGACTGATACACAAAACTGGGGATGATGGGGCATGGCAAACCCCACCCGACCGACCCCTCAAGTTATGTTACTTTCAGTGGTGCCACGGCTAATGGGAGGTTGTCACGTCACACGAGCCCCGCATTGAATCAGTGCTGTCTTCTTTCTCCCCACCTTTGGACCAAATTAGTTCATCAACAGGAAGTGAGCACTACGACTGCAATCACTTCCTGTAGATTGCTCGCTTGGTCCAAAGGTGGGAAGAAAGAAGACAGCGCTGATTGGACGCGGGTCTCGTGTGATGTTACAACTTCAAGGAACCACAGCACTGCTGGAAGGGTGCCAGTATGGGAGAAGAGTATAGGCTTTATTATTTTACCTGGGGGAAACAAGGAATCAGAAAGGGGGTTGTCCTAGTAGTGAACAAGCCCTTTAAGTTTAACTTACGCCAGTGATAAGATGCACCTAATTCATTAAGTGGCGTTAAAAGGTACAGACCTTTTCAATAAGTACCCATACCTCTGTAATCTACAGATCTAAGTCATACCAAACTTAAACACATTACCCATTCAGAAAAATGGGGGAAGAGAGTGGGGTGATTGGAGAAAAAAAAAAGAAGAAAGGACATTTAGGCCTCAGTCATTTTTTTCCTTTTGTCTTCTTTGACATGGAACGTGTCCTTTAGAAAAGAACCATCTCCTCAGTTAGCCATTAAAAGGTATCAACCACTGAGGACTTTACTTCTTTTAAACAATTTTTTTTAGAAAAGAACGTGATTTACGATTTTCGGTGTCTTCCAACCCTTTGTAACATGCACTTCCTACTGAATGCTATGGGATAAGTGCAAAAAAACAAAAACCCCAAAACAAAACCATAATATGTTTTTCATTTCATTACAGACATTCATGTAGCATCTGTCCTTGATATTTTGGAGGAAATGCTGCGGTTTTCTTGAAGACCCTCTGTGATAACACCTTTGCTGAGCTGTGGGCTCACTATTTCCCTGCTAATATGGGATGCTTACTTCTTGCAGTAAATCCTCTACGGCATGTGAGAAGCGATCCACCAGCTCATCGATCAGCTGACTGTGCGCCACGTCCACCCTGTTCTGGATTGTGTACTCCTCGCTGCACAGGATGCTGTACGTCTTACTGCAGGCTTCCAACACGTCCGACTCGGTATGTTTCTCCACCACAAACTTGATTTGCTTTAGTAAACTGTCCAGGTGCTGTAGATGGAAAGAACAAGATTTAGGGACACATCCAATACGCCGTCTGACCTATACACTGCACGTGACTCAAACTACTACGGTCTTACAATTGGTCACTACGTCCAGCAAACTATACACTTGAGGAAACTGCTGGCCGTATCTACCATTTCACTCCTGGATAAGAACATGTGGGGCTAGTAGGACACCATAGACAGATCCAGGGACAACGCTACCTACCTTCTCCATGCGGCCAGTGCTGTACAGCTCTAGATCAAAAAACTGAGGGATTTGTAAAAGATTTGCCACCTTCTCCGCATCAGCAGAATACTAGAGAAAACGGAACAGAACGTTATATATTGTGCATGTCACCATCAGATACACAATGTGTCAACAAACAAAACAGATTACATTACAAAAGTAATGCCTATAATCTACGCCTGCATCGATTTCTTTTCACTTCATATCCAAGGACTTCTAAGTTTTGGTATTGAGTGCTGCACGCAGTAAGATGATTTTGGGCACTCACCGTAAGATCTTTCTCTGAGTCTTCATTGGGGTACACAGGAAACAATGGGGTATATGCTGCTGCCACCAGGAGGCGACACGAGGCAAAAAATACAAGTTTAACTCCTCCTCTGCAGTATATACCCACCTACTGGCAGGAAATTATTCAGTTATTTGCTTAGTGTCGTAAGAGGTGGAGTGGCAGCAGCATATACCCATTGTTTCCTGTGTCCCCCAATGAAACGAAAGAGAAATGGTGATTGTAAGGCCTGGAAGCCAGACTCCAAAGACACCAGTCCACACATGCTTTCCCCCTCATTTTGGTCTTTTTCAAAAGAAAGGCAGCTTATAACTAAGGCTAGGTTCACATTTCTGTTGTTTTGCATCAGTCACATGCGTTGCTTGACGCTTGTGACTGATGCGTTGCACAACGGATGACAAGAATTAGAACTCATTGTCGGGCTCCGTTGTAAAACGTGAAAGAGAGAACGATCAGCTGATCGTTCTCAATAGCCGGCCGCCGGATTTTGAGAGCGAACCGGTGAGCTCCCGGAGGCCGGCTAATGAGAGTGATCAGCTGATCGTTTGGCACCCGAGAGAGCATGCGCAGCAAAATCCTAAGGATTGCGCTGCTCAAACAACGTTACACTCTACGATCATGCCGCCCAACGGTCAGTCGTTCCACGACTGATCAGTCAGGCGGAGGATGCAACGTAGCGTCATCAGTCACAATCCGCCGCTCATACAAGTCTATGGGAACAACGGAATCCGCCAAACGAATTGCGTTGTTTACCAGAGCCGAAGATACAAATTGACGGAAATGTGAATCTAGCCTAACTCCTAACTAACTTTGTAGGAAGCCCAGCAGGGATAGGTGGTTTAATCATAAAAGGGGCTGGCAGCAGGAGAGAATTCCTTTAGTCCCTTCGCCTGGTTTCACCTTCATGACTCGGCCATTTTTTTAAGTTCCGACAACTTTAGGAGGTTATAATTCTGGAACGCTTCAATGGATCCCGATGATTGAGACTATTTTCGTTACGTGTTGTATTTCATGAATAATGGTCAATTTTGGACTATTTTTTGCCTTTACTTATATAAAAATTGCAAATCTGCCAAAAAATGTTAAAATTTCACAATTTTCAAACTTTGAATTTTTGTGCCCTTAAACCAGAGTTATAGCACACAAAATAGTTAACATTTCCCACACATCTAGTTTACATTAGCACAATTTTTTAATAAAATCTTTTCGTTAGGAAGTTAGAAGGGCTCAAAGTTTAACAACTTAATTTTTTTTTCCCAACAAAAAATAGAATTTTGTTACTTACCGTAAATTCTTTTTCTTATAGTTCTGTATTGGGAGACCCAGACCATGGGTGTATAGCTTCTGCCTCCGGAGGAGACACAAAGTACTACACTCAAACGTGTAGCTCCTCCCTCCTAGCATATACACCCCCTGGTAGCCAGTCCTAGCCAGTTTAGTGCAAAAGCTGAAGGAGGACATCCACCCACAAGTAGAGACAGGGCAAAACCCGGAACATCCGGAACCTCTGTCTACAACAACAGAAGGTGATAACACACGGAACAAGAAACCTGCCGACAGGCAACAGGGAGGGTGCTGGGTCTCCCATGTCGGAACTATAAGAAAAAGAATTTACGGTAAGTAACAAAATTCTCTTTTTCTTCATCGTTCCTTATGGGAGACCCAGACCATGGGACGTTCTAAAGCAGTCCATGGGTGGGAATAAACAGAAAACTGAGAAGTAGGCGAAACCTAACTTCACAAATGGGCGACAGCCGCCTGAAGGATGCGTCTGCCCAAACTCGCATCTGCCGAAGCAAGAGCATGCACTTGGTAGTGCTTCGAAAAGATATGCAGACTAGTCCAAGTGGCAGTCTGACAGACCTGCTGAGCCGTAGCCTGGGCCTGAAAGCCTAAGAGGGACCGACAGCTCTGATCAAATGTGCCTTGATCCCCGGCGGGAGAGGCACTTGAGTACACTGGTAGGTATCGGAAAAAAGGCCGACCTAAACCAACGAGCCAGGGTCGGCTTAAAAGCCGAGAGGCCCTTACGCTGACCAGCGGTCAGCACAAAGGAGAGGTGCACCGCCTAAGAACCGCGGTGCGAGTCACATAGATCCGGAGCGCCCGCACCAGATCCAGAGTATGCAACGCCCTTTCAAGGCGATGAACAGGAGCCGGACAAAAGGAAGGCAGGAAAAATGCCCCGGTTAAGGTGGAAGTAGCAACCACCTTAGGGAGAAAGTCCGGAGTCGGACGGAGGACCACCTTGTCTAGATGAAGGAGGACTCCGAAGAGAGTGCGGCCACAACAGAGACTCCCTTGAGGGAAGTTATGGCCACTAGAAAGACCACTTTCTGTGAAAGACTAAACAAAGAAACCTCCCTAAGAGGCTCAAAGGGGGGTTTCCGGAAACCGTGAGGACCGAATTAAGGTCCCAGGGCCCCAAAGGCCGCCGGTAAGGCGGAATAATGTGAGATGCGCCCTGCATGAAGGAACGCACCTGGACCAGCCGGGCGATACGCCGCTGGCACAACGCTGACAGAGCCGAGACCTGTTCCTTAAGGGAATTGAGGGACAGGAGGGTCGGCAAGGCCAAAAGCCAAGGATACTTCCCAGCTCGAGTCATAGTGGAGATGACTTCAGGAGGGATACCAGAAGTCGTCAAGATCCATGACTCAAAACGCCACACCGTCAATCTGAGAGCCGCAGGTTCTGGCGGAAAGATGGACCTCGTGAGAGAAGGTCTGGACAGTCCGGGAGATGCTATGGCATCTCTACGGACAGACGGAGCAGGTCAGGGTACCAAGCTTGCCTGGGTCAGTCTGGAGTAATGAGAATGACCCGACGGCCCTCCTTTCTGATCTTGCGCAGGACTCTGGGCAAGAACTAGAGAGTGAAACACGTAAGACAGACGAAGCTGGGACCAAACTTGAACCAGTGCGTCTGCCGCAAAAACCTGAGGATCGTGGAGCCACGGTTTGACGGCTGAGACAATCTGCCTCCCAGTTTCCCACGTCTGAGATGTGGGCTGCGGATATGGTGGACTAGGAGTCCTCCGTCCACTGAAGAATGCGATGAACCTCTAACATTGTCAGGCGGCTGAGTGTCCCTCCCTGGAGGTTGATGTAGGCAAACGCTGTAGCGTTGTCTGACTGGACTCGAATGTGCCTGGCCGCCAACAGATAGCGAAAGGCTTAGAGAGCTAGAGACACAGCTCTGACTTCCAGCACATTGATCCAGAGGGATAATTCGGACAGAGTCCAAGTGCCCTGCGCTCCATGGTGGAGATATACTGCTCCCCAGCAGGATAGACTAGCATCTTGGTGAGGATCACCCGGGACAGAGCCAGGAAGGAGCGTCCCTGAGACAGAGGGGCCGAAGCCACCACTGAAACGAGCCCCTGGTCTGTGGCGAAGCCACCACCCCGTGGAAGGAGGAAGTCCGCTTGTTCCAACAGCGGAAAATATCCAGCCGCAGAGGACGCAGATGGAACTGGGCAAGGGAATCGCTTCCATTGACACCACCATCTGATCCAGCACCTGTATTAGGTGCCTGATGGACCGACGTCGACCGCCAGCGGGGGTACTGCTGTTTGACTAAAAGCAGCTTCACAAGTGTCGACAGAGTCTCGAATTGCGTCCCTGGGAATATGAACTTCAGGGTCGAAGTCAGAGTGGGCTTGGACAGAATGACAAACCACCCGAATTGGTTAGAGTGGTGAAAGTGAGCGAGGCACTCCGCTAACAGTTTGCACTGGATGAAGCCCAAACTAGAAGGCCGTCCAGGACAGAAGGATCACTGCCAAACCCTAGAGGTGCAGGACCACAATCACAGCTGCCCCGCCCTTGAGAATACTCGAGGGGCCGTGGCTAACCCTAAGGGAGGAGCCACGAATCAGACCACTCTGAATGCAAAACGTAGCCAAGGCTGGTGTGAAACTGCGATTGGCACATGCAGATAGGCATCTCTGATGTCGATGGATGCTAGGGAATCTCCTTGGGTCATTGATTGATCGCAGAGACTCCATGCGACAATGCCGCACCTGAACATGCTTGAGAAGCTTGAGATCCAGGTCGGAAGGCATCGCCCTCTTCAGGTACTGGGAATAGATTTAAGCAGAAATCTCAGAACCGTTCCCAGTCGGGAACCGGTACAATTACTCCAGTGGCCTGCAAGAATGCCACAGCCTGTGAGAAGGCGCGGCCTTGGAGCAGGGGGGAGTTGCAGAAAAAATCTGTTTGGCGGGCTGGATAGAATTCTATCCTGTAGCCGTGGGAGATTGGTATCTCGCACCCACTGATCGGAGACGTGTTAAAACCATACGTCGCCAAAGTGGGAGAGCCTGCCACCGACCAAGGACGTTGCTGGCGTGGCCAGATAGCCAGGGGGAGGCTGACTTAGTGGCAGCATCTCCTGCGGTCTCCTCGTGCGCCATTTGGAGCCACCACCCCGCTTGGCTGAGCCAGTGGACGAGGCCGAGGGCTTAGAGAACGATCAGATGGAGGAACGAAAAGAACGAAACCTCGACTGATTCGTGTCCTGGACAGGTTTCCTGGTTTAGGTTTGTGGCATGGAAGAACTCTTCCCGCCAAGAGCTTCCTTAATAATTTCATCCAGTTGTTCCCGAATAGTCTGGTCCCAGCAAAAGGGAGCCCAGCAAGGAACTTCTTTAGAAGCATCCGCCGTCCAGTTCCGAAGCCACAGGAGCTTGCGGATAGCGAGGAAATTAGCCGAGGCCACCGCAGTGCGGTGAGAGTCTCCAGCATGGCAGACATGGCATAGGATGAAAAGACTGAAGTCTGGAAGTTAAGACAACCATTTCGGGCAAAGAGTCCCTGTGAGGGAATGCATCTCCTCCAGAGAAGCAGAGATGGCTTTAAAAACCGCACTGCTGCAAGAGCTGGGGAGAACGAGGCCCCTGCCGCCTCCATACAGATTTGGCCAGAAGGACAACCTGGCGGACAGCAAAGCCATAAGTGAGGAGCCATCAGCCACTGATACAACGGTCCGGGCTGAGTGTCTAAACACCGGAGGGACCACCTTTGGTGAATGAGCCCGCTCCTTGACCACCTCTGGTGGAAAGGGAAAACTGCCATCAGAACCACGCTTTGGGAAGAGTTTGCCAGAGCAGACCCTGGGCTTGGTCACAGTGGCCTGAAAACTGGAGTGGTTAAGGAACACACTCATTGTTCACTTAGGCAAGGTAAACTGGTGCCTTTTCGCCAGAGAGGGTTGTTCCTCTGATACTGGCGGATTCCAGTACAGAATTAATGTACAGTGGGATAGGGGGGTGCGGGGGGCACACTTGGTGTGCAGAGAGGAGCATATATGTGTTGTGCTTCTCTGGTCCCCCCGGTTCAGTGGGTTTTTTATTGCCTGCGCTCCGCACCCTGCTGTCAGCCACTGATACAACTATCCGGGCTGAAATACTAGACACCGGAGGGACCACCCTTGGTGAATGAGCCCACTCCTTGACCACCTGTGGTGGAAGGGAGAAAAGTCATCAGAACGACGCTTTGGGAGCGTCTGTCAGGACAGGCTCTGGGCTTGGTCCAGTGGGCGGAAAACTGGAGTGGTTAAGGAACACACTCCTTGTTCTCCGTCAGGTATACTGATGCCTTTCTGCCAGAGGGGGATACCCCCCTGATACAGGCGGATTGAGGTCCAGTACAAATATAATGGACGCAATCAAATCATTAGCATCTGCATCACCTTTGGACAGATCAATGGCACATTAAGTAGCGTCCGAGCCCCCAGAAAAGACATCCTCCTTGTCCCGTGAGGACAGGGGACCCTGCGTCTCCATTTTAGGAGGACGGGAACTGAGACCAGAGGAAGAGTCCTCTGAGAGCTTGCTGAGCAAGCCGTAGCAGCAGAAGCGCCCTGAAGGGGGCTAATGCATGCTCAGCACCACCGGAGCAGCTGGAGGGACCACTGATGAGCCTCCAGGCTGAGGGATCACTGTGTTTATGTGCTCAGTACAGTCTACATGCAGTGCATATTAAAGTCTTGCAGCCTTGCTCTGATGTGAGACATGCTGCAGAAGTGGGGGCTCTGTGAGGGAATGCATCTCCAGAATGACCCCCAACAGAGAATATAAACAGAGAACATAAGCAGCTGCACAACTGGGGGTTGTGGCTTGCCAGAACGTTTTACATACATTTTTGTGCTCTCCAGTCCCCCAGCCCAGGCCCCCATTTGTCACAATGTGGGATCTCTGTGCCTATACAGACATTGAGAACGCTGAGAAAATGGCGACCGGAGCGATGAGAGGGGGCGGGGCCTACTCTGAGAGCGGGCAAATGATGTAAACAGGGGAGGGAATCTCTCCTCAGTGAGGAGTATCCGTTCCCTGTGCTGCACAGCCGCTGGGCGGAGCCACACTGTCCCTCTGCATAACTAATATAAAACTAGGCCTCAGGCGAAGCCGGGGCCAAGATTTAAACATGCGGCCAGCGTGCAGGCACCATCGGCGCGGTTCTCCAGTGAAAACTGGAGAACCGGCCGGAAATGTTACCAGAGACATATAACACACTCCCCCCAATAAATGAAGTACAAGGGACCCCTGGAAAGACCACTTTCTGTGGTAAAGACGTCTCAATACTTAGCTTTGAGACGCAGGGCCATGTCCCTGGGGGGGGGGGGGGGGGTTAAACGCTCCGTCCGGCAGAATCCTGAACAGGGCTGCGGATGGAGACCGGTCTCCTGCAAAGCAGTGAGAACCGTGTTGGCTCCCACTTCAAGCCAGAGCCCCAGGGGGTGGTGAAGGAGCACGGCATGTGAAGGCTCCAGCCTTGTAAAGTCAACCTTAACAGCACCGCCGACACAGTGGGGTGAGAAGGGACATGCCGGGAGTCAAGACTGGACCCGCTTTTCTTCCAAATCTTTGAAATCCAAAAAAGCAAAAATCAGAGAATGCATGTGTGTATGTACCTCGTGAACACAAAGCATTGAAACTGGCTAGGACTGGCTACCAGGGGGTGTATATGCTAGGAGGGAGGAGCTACATGTTTGAGTGCAGTACTTTGTGTGTCCTCCGGAGGCAGAAGCTATACACCCATGGTCTGGGTCTCCCAAAAGGAACGATGAAGAAACAAAAATTTTTTTTTTTTTTTTTTTTTTTTTTTTTAAGAGACCACATCACATTTGAGGAGCCTAGGTGACAATACCCAAAAGTGACACTATTCTAAAAACTGCACCCCTCAAATTGTGCAAACTCACATAAAGAAGTGTATTAACCCTTTAGGTGCATCGCAGTAACTGAAGCAATGTGAAAGGAAAGAAAAAATGAAAATTTTACTTTTTCACACAAAAATGGTACTGCAGCCTCAAATTTTGCATTTTCACAAGGCTACCAAGAGAAAATGCACCATAAAATGTATTGTGCAATTTCTCCTGAGTACATCGATTGCACACATGTGGTGGAAATATACTGTTTGGGCGCACCGCAGGGCTCGGCAGGGAAGGAGCGCCATTTGAATTTTAAAGCACAAAATTGTCTGGAAAGTGACCCCATTTTGAAAACTAGACCCCTTAAGGCATTTATCTAGATATTTGGGGAGCACCTTGGACCCCCAGGTTATTCACAGAATTTTGTAACGTTGAGCCGTGAAAATGAAAAAAAGAGAATTTTGTTTACTTACCGTAAATTCTTTTTCTTATAGTTCCGTCTTGGGAGACCCAGACCTTGGGTGTTTACCTTCTGCCTCCAGAGGACACACAAAGTACTACACCTAAAAGTGTAGATCCTCCCTCTGAGCTTATACACCCCCTGGTGAGCCAGTCCCAGCCAGTTTAGTGCAAAAGCTAAAGGAGAATAGCCACCCACAAGTAGAACAGAGCAAGAGCCGGAACAACCGGAGACTCTGTCCACGACAACAGCCGGTGATAACACGCGGAACAAGGAAATTGCCAACAGGCAACAGGGAGGGTGCTGGGTCTCCCAAGACGGAACTATAAGAAAAAGAATTTACGGTAAGTAAACAATTCTCTTTTTCTTTATCGTTCCTTTGGGAGACCCAGACCTTGGGACGTTCCAAAGCAGTCCCTGGGTGGGAATAAACAGAAAACTAAGAAGTAGGCAGAACCTAACTTCACAAATGGGCGACAGCCGCCTGAAGGATGCGTCTGCCCAAGCTCGCATCTGCCGAAGCAAGAGCATGCACTTGGTAGTGCTTCGAGAAGGTATGCAAGGTAGCCCAAATGACAGCCTGACAGACTTGTTGAGCCGTAGCCTGGTGCCTAAAAGCCCAAGAGGCACCGACAGCTCTGGTCGAGTGTGCTCTGATCCCCGGCGGGGGAGGCACCTGAGTACTCTGGTAGGCGTCCAAAATGGTCGACCGAATTCAACGGGCTAAGGTCGGCTTAGAAGCAGGGAGGCCCTTGCGCCGACCTGTGGTTAGCACAAAAAGAGAGGTGCACCGCCTAATCGCAGCGGTGCGAGACACATAGATCCGGAGAGCACGCACCAGATCTAGAGTATGCAGCGCTTTTTCAAAGCGATGAACAGGGGCCGGACAGAAGGAAGGTAAGGTAATGTCCTGGTTAAGGTGGAAGGGAGAGACCACCTTAGGAAGAAAGTCCGGAGTCGGACGGAGAACCACCTTGTCTTGATGAAAAACTAAAAAAGGTGACTCCGAGGAGAGCGCAGCCAAATCAGAGACTCTCCTGAGAGAAGTTATGGCAACCAGAAAAGCCACTTTCTGTGAAAGCCGATACAAAGAAACATCCCTAAGAGGCTCTAAGGGGGGCTTCTGCAAGACCGTGAGAACCAAGTTAAGGTCCCAGGGATCCAAGGGCCGCCGGTAAGGCGGAATGATGTGAGACGCGCCTTGCATGAAGGTGCGGACCTGAGACAGCCGAGCGAGACGCTGATGGAACAAAACTAACAGAGCTGAAACTTGTCCCTTGAGAGAGTTGAGGGACAGTCCTAGCTGCAGACCGGACTGTAGAAAAGACAGAAGGGTCGGCAAGGAGAATGGCCAAGGAGGATGGCCGTTAGAGCGACACCAGGACAGGAAAATTTTCCAAGTCCTGTGATAGATCTTAGCGGAGGAAGACTTGCGGGCCCGAGTCATAGTGGAGATGACTTCAGGACGAATACCAGAAGCCGTCAAAATCCAGGACTCAAGAGCCACGCCATCAATTTGAGAGCCGCAGAATTCGGGCGGAAAAACGGACCTTGCGAGAGTAGGTCTGGACGATCCGGGAGATGCCACGGCATCTCCACGGACAGTTGGAGCAGGTCCGGATACCAAGCTCGCCTGGGCCAGTCCGGTGCAATGAGGATGACTCGACGGCCCTCCATTCTGATCTTGCGTAGGACTCTGGGCAAAAGAGCTAGAGGGGGAAACACGGAGGACAGACGAAACTGGGACCAGTCCTGAACCTTCGGCGAAGGCCTGAGGATCGTGGGAGCGAGCCACGTAGACAGGAACCTTGTTGTTGTGACGGGATGCCATTAGGTCCACGTCCGGAGTGCCCCATTTGCGGCAGATCGACTGAAACACTGCCGGGTGCAGGGACCACTCGCCACCGTCCACGGTTTGACGGCTGAGATAATCTGCCTCCCAGTTGTCCACGCCTGGGATGTGGACTGCGGATATGGTGGACCTGGAGTCCTCTGCCCATTTAAGAATGCGTTGTACCTCCATCATTGCCAGGCGGCTGCGTGTCCCGCCTTGATGATTGATGTAGGCAACCGCTGTCGCGTTGTCTGACTGGACTCAAATGTGCCTGCCCGCCAGCAGGTGGTGAAATGCTAGGAGAGCTAGAAACACGGCTCTGGTTTCCAGCACATTGATTGAAAGGGCTGACTCGGACGGAGTCCAAGTGCCCTGCGCTCTGTGGTGGAGACAAACCGCTCCCCAGCCGGATAGACTGGCATCCGTGGTGAGAATCACCCAGGACGGGGCCAGGAAGGAGCGCCCTTGGGACAGGGAGAGGGGCCAAAGCCACCACTGAAGGGAGCTCCTGGTCCGTGGCGACAGAGCCACTAACTTGTGTAAGGAGGAAGGCCGCTTGTCCCAACAGCGGAGAATGTCCAGCTGCAGGGAGCGCAGATGGAACTGGGCAAAGGGAACAGCCTCCATGGACGCCACCATTTGACCCAGCACCTGCATCAGACGCCTGAGAGTATAACGGCGGGGCCTCAGGAGAGAGCGCACTGCCAGCTGGAGTGACAGCTGTTTAAGGGCAACTTCACGAGTGCTGACAAAGTATCGAACTGCATCCCTAGGTACGTGAGACTCTGGGTCGGAGTCAGAGTGGACTTGGGAAGATTGACAAGCCACCCGAATTGGGCTAGAGTGGCGAGAGTGAGCGAGACACTCCGCTGACAGTCTGCGCTGGATGGAGCCTTGACTAGAAGGTCGTCCAGGTAAGGGAGCACTGCCAACCCCTGGAGGTGCAGAACCGCAATCACTGCTGCCATGACCTTGGTGAATACTCGAGGGGCCGTGGCTAACCCGAAGGGGAGAGCCACAAATTGGAAATGATCTTCTCCTATTGCAAAACGTAGCCAACGCTGGTGTGAAACTGCAATTGGCACATGTAGATAGGCATCTCTGATGTCGATGGACGCCAGGAAATCCCCTTGGGTCATTGAGGCAATGACTGATCGCAGAGACTCCATGCGAAAGTGCCGCACCCGAACATGCTTGTTGAGAAGTTTGAGATCCAGGATGGGCCGGAAGGTACCGTCCTTTTTGGGAACTAGGAAGAGGTTTGAGTAGAAACCTCTGAACCGTTCCAGGGCAGGAACTGGTACAATTCCTCCGTTGGCCTGCAAGGCTGCCACGGCCTGTGAGAAGGCGGCGTCCTTGGAGCAGGGGGAAGTTGAGAGAAAAAATCTGTTTGGCGGGCTGGAAGAGAATTCTATCCTGTAGCCGTGGGAGATGATACCTCTCACCCACTGATCGGAGACGTGTTGAAACCAAGCGTCGCCAAAGTGGGAGAGCCTGCCACTGACTAAGGACGTTGCCGGAGCGAGCAGAGAGTCACGAGGAGGCTGCCTTAGTGGCAGCACCTCCTGCGTTCTTCTGTGGACGCGCTTTTGGGCGCCAGTTGGATTTCTGGTCCTTAGCTGAGTTAGCGGACGAGGCGGAGGGCTTAGAGGACGACCAGTTGGAGGAACGAAAGGAGCGAAACCTCGACTGATTCCTACCCTGGGCAGGTTTCCTGGTTTTGGTTTGTGGCATGGAAGTACTCTTCCCGTCAGTAGCTTCTTTAATAATTGCATCCAGCTGTTCACCGAACAGCCGGGACCCAGCAAAAGGGAGCCCAGCAAGGTACTTCTTAGAAGAAGCATCTGCCTTCCACTCTCGAAGCCACAAGATCCTGCAGAAAACGAGGGAATTAGCCGAAGCCACCGCAGTGCGGTGAGAAGCCTCCAGCATGGCAGACATGGCATAAGATGAAAAAGCTGAAGCTTGAGAAGTTAAGGCAACCATCTCGGGCATAGATTCCCTGGTGAGGGAATGCATCTCCTCTAGAGAAGCAGAGATGGCTTTGAGAGCCCACACTGCTGCAAAAGTTGGGGAAAACGCGGCCCCCGCCGCTTCATACACGGATGTGGCCAGAAGGTCAATCTGACGGTCAGTGGAATCCTTAAGGGATGTGCCATCAGCCACCGACACAACGGTCCGGGCTGAGAGTCTAGACACCGGAGGGTCTACCTTTGGGGAATGAGCCCACTCTTTGACCACCTCAGGTGGAAACGGAAAACTGTCATCAGAATCACGCTTTGGGAAGCGTTTGTCAGGACAGGCCCTGGGTTTGGTCACAGCGGTCTGAAAACTGGAGTGGTTAAAGAACACACTCTTTGCCCTCTTAGGCGAGGTAAACTGGTGCTTTTCTGCCAGAGAGGGTTGCTCCTCTGATACTGGCGGATTGAGATCCAGTACAGAATTAATGGAAGCAATCAAGTCACTAAGATCTGAGTCACCCTCGGAAAGATCAATGGGGTACATGGAGTTAGCCTCCGAGCCCCCTGTAAAGGCATCCTCCTCATCCTGCGAGTCAGCTCTTGAATCAGAGCCACGGGATGAGGAGGGAGAGGAAACCCTGCGCCTCCTCTTAGGAGGACGGGGTCTGGGCCCTGATGATGAATCCTCTGTGAGCTCCGGTGGACGGAGGTCAGATGATAGAGATTCTAAGGGACCTTTAGCAGTAGAGGCACCCTGTGAAGGGGGCTGATGCATATTCATCAAAGTCCTGGACAGAAGTCCCATGGACTCAGCAAAAGACTGGGAGATAGACCTAGAGAAGGACTCTACCAAGGCCGGGGGTTCAGCCACAGGTGCAGAGGCAGCCGGAGAGACCACTGGGGGTGAGACTCCAGGCTGTGGCACCGCCAAGTTAGAGCAGACATCACAATGTGGATAGGTGCTCGGTTCAGGCAGCAGGAGCTTACATGCAGCGCATACAGTATAAAGCTTTGGAGTCTTGCTCCTCGTGTGAGACATGCTGCTGGAGTGGGGACTCTACAAAGAGAATGAACCCCAGGGAGTATTACAGAGGTCCACAACCAGAGACCGGTTGTGGCTTACCAGACCGCTGGAAGCGGTGTTGTGTGCCCTCCAGATCCCGAAGCCCGGACGCCCAATGCACAGCACCTCAGCAGGGATGCAGAGTGCAGGCCAGCGCAGAGTGAACCCTGTCTGAGAAAATGCCCGCGGGAGCGGAGAGGGGGCGGGACTTGGGGGCGGACGGCCGCCGGGAGGAGCCGAGCCTGTCCCTCTGCATGAGTGACATGCGAGGGCAGTGAACAGAAACTAGGCCTCCGGCAAAGCCGGGGCCTAAATTTGAGCGGCGAGGCCGACGCGCAGGCACCATCGGCGCGGTTCTCGGGCGAAAGCTAGAGAACCCGCCGGAAATGCCAAAATAAATACAGTAAGCACACTCTCCCCATACAATAAAGCACAGGGACCCCCAACATATAAATGTCTCAGATACTTAGCTGCTGAGACGCAGGGCCAGGCCCCTGGGGATGAGTGCTCCGGTCCAGCATGGTCCTGAAGGGCTGCAGATGGAGACCGGTCTCCTGCCAGGCATGGATACCGCGCTGGCTCCCACTTCAAGCCAGAGCCCAGGAGGGATGGTGAAGGAGCACGGCATGTAAGGCTCCAGCCTTGGAAAATCAACCTTACAACACCACCGACACAGTGGGGTGAGAAGGGACATGCCGGGGGTCCAGACGTGGACCCGCACTTCTTCAATCTTTTCCAAAAAGCAAAAAAATCATATGAGAATGCATGTGTGGATGTATGCCTCCTGAACACAAAGTGATAAACTGGCTGGGACTGGCTCACCAGGGGGTGTATAAGCTCAGAGGGAGGATCTACACTTTTAGGTGTAGTACTTTGTGTGTCCTCCGGAGGCAGAAGCTAAACACCCAAGGTCTGGGTCTCCCAAAGGAACGATAAAGAAAATACATTAACTACAAGCTATAGCTTTTTTCATTTTTTCGCTGCTGGAGCTGTTGGGTGGTTTGTTTTTTTGTGGGAAAAGAGGTTTTCAGCTGTACCATTTTTATTTATAAATCACTTTCATCGCGTTTTATTCTACTGTTTTTGCTAGCTGTATGACGAGACAGTTTTTGCTACTATTTTTTTCTTTATGGTGTTCACTGAAGGGGTTAACTAGCATGACCAGTTTTATACATAGGGTTGGTTACAGGTGCGGCAATACCAAATGTGTACTGTGTTTTTGTTTTTTTACACAAATTTAATAAATATTTTTTGTTGTTTATATTTTAATTTTCTTTATATTTTTACTTTTGTTTACTCTTTCACTTAGTCCCTATATGGGACATTACCTTTCGCAGCTGCACTATGTTGCAGAGATCGATCATTGCAGTATAGTGTAGCTGTCAAAGCTGCACTCAGAAGCTTCAGTGATCATGCTTGATCCCTGAGGCTTCCCCTAGGAAGGTGACCCGGGGGTCGTTATGACAACCTCAGGTCACCATGGTGACGATTGGGCCCTTTGGATTACATTGTTGTTGCACTGATCGGATGGGGGAGGGAGCACAATCCATCTCTTAATCCCTTAAGTGCTATGATCGATTTCGATAGCAGCATTTAGGGGGTTAAAAAGCTAGGGTCGACGCAGACACCGTCCCTGGCTGAGTCCTCAGCGGCGATCACTAGGACATACCTATACATTCTAGGTCGGTAAGTACGTCCAATCTAGGACAAATAGGTATGTCCAAAGTCATGAAGAGGTTAAAGCTAAACCTGGTACCACAAAAAAATGCATTGTATCTATACCTTAGATAGCAGCATTGGAAGTGCAATGATGAAATGCTCGGTCAGCTTATTCTTGTCATCTATTTGAGTTTTTCTCTCCTTGGCAGTTAAAACCTACAAAATAAAAAAAGAAAAGAAGGGAATTTTGTTTACTTACCGTAAATTCCTTTTCTTCTAGCTCCTATTGGGAGACCCAGACAATTGGGGTGTATAGCTACTGCCTCCGGAGGCCACACAAAGCATTACACTTTAAAAAGTGTAACCCCTCCCCTCTGCCTATACACCCTCCCGTGCATCACGGGCCCATCAGTTTTGGTGCCAAAGCAGGAAGGAGGAAAACTTATAAATTGGTTTAAGGTAAATTCAATCCGAAGGATGTTCGGAGAACTGAAACCATGAACCAAAAGAACAATTCAACATGAACAACATGTGTACACAAAAGAACAAACAGCCCGAAGGGAACAGGGGCGGGTGCTGGGTCTCCCAATAGGAGCTAGAAGAAAAGGAATTTACGGTAAGTAAACAAAATTCCCTTCTTCTTTGTCGCTCCATTGGGAGACCCAGACAATTGGGACGTCCAAAAGCAGTCCCTGGGTGGGTAAAATAATACCTCGATAAAAAGAGCCGTAAAACGGCCCCCTCTTACAGGTGGGCAACCGCCGCCTGAAGGACTCGCCTACCTAGGCTGGCATCTGCCGAAGCATAGGCATGCACCTGATAGTGTTTCGTGAAGGTGTGCAGACTCGACCAGGTAGCCGCCTGACACACCTGCTGAGCCGTAGCCTGGTGCCGCAATGCCCAGGACGCACCTACGGCTCTGGTAGAATGGGCTTTCAGCCCTGAAGGAATCGGAAGCCCAGAAGAACGATAGGCTTCAAAAATCGGTTCCTTGATCCACCGAGCCAAGGTAGACTTGGAAGCCTGCAACCCCTTACGCTGGCCAGCGACAAGGACAAAGAGCGCATCAGAGCGGCGCAGGGGCGCCGTGCGAGACACGTAGATCCGGAGTGCTCTCACTAGATCTAACAAATGCAAATCCTTTTCACATTGGTGAACTGGATGAGGGCAAAATGAAGGCAAGGAAATATCCTGATTGAGATGAAAAGTGGACACCACCTTAGGGAGAAAGTCCGGGACCGGACGCAGAACCACCTTATCCTGGTGAAAAACCAGGAAAGGGCCTTTGCATGACAGCGCTGCAAGCTCTGACACTCTACGGAGTGAAGTAACCGCCACTAGAAATGCCACCTTCTGCGAAAGACGTGATAGAGAGACATCCCGCAGCAGCTCAAAAGGTGGTTTTTGAAGAGCCCGTAGAACCATGTTGAGATCCCAGGGTTCCAGCGGACGCTTGTAAGGTGGGACTATGTGGCAAACTCCCTGCAGGAACGTGCGTACCTGCGGAAGCCTGGCTAGACGCTTTTGAAAAAACGCGGAAAGCGCCGAGACTTGACCTTTGAGAGAGCCGAGAGACAAACCCTTGTCCAATCCCGATTGAAGGAAGGAAAGAAACCTGGGTAAGGCAAACGGCCAGGGGATAAACCCCCTCTCAGAGCACCAGGCTAAGAAGATCCTCCAAGTTCTGTGATAGATCTCGGCTGACGTTGGCTTCCTGGCCTGTCTCATAGTGGCAATGACATCATGAGACAACCCTGAGGACGCTAAGAGCCAGGACTCAATGGCCACACAGTCAGGTTGAGGGCCGCAGAATTCAGATGGAAAAATGGCCCTTGAGATAGCAAGTCTGGTCGGTCTGGGAGCGCCCACGGTTGCCCCACCGTGAGATGCCACAGATCCGGGTACCACGACCGCCTCGGCCAATCTGGAGCGACGAGGATGGCGTGGCGGCAGTCGGACCTGATCTTGCGCAACACTCTGGGCAGCATTGCCAGAGGAGGGAATACATAAGGCAGTTGAAACTGCGACCAATCCTGAACTAAGGCGTCCGCCGCCAGAGCTCTGTGGTCCTGAGACCGTGCCATGAATGCCGGGACCTTGTTGTGCCGAGACGCCATGAGATCGACGTCCGGCGTTCCCCAGCGGCAACAGATCTCTTGAAACACGTCCGGGTGGAGAGACCATTCCCCCGCGTCCATGCCCTGGCGACTGAGGAAGTCTGCTTCCCAGTTTTCTACGCCCGGAATGTGAACCGCGGAGATGGTGGAGGCTGTGGCCTCCGCCCACAGCAGAATCCGCCGGACTTCTTGGAAGGCTTGACGACTGCGAGTGCCGCCCTGGTGGTTGATGTACGCAACCGCCGTGGCGTTGTCCGACTGTATGCGGATCTGCCTGCCCTCCAGACACCGATGGAACGCCTTGAGGGCTAGATACACTGCCCTTATCTCCAGAACATTGATCTGAAGGGAAGACTCTGTCGGAGTCCAGGTTCCCTGAGCCTTGTGGAGAAAAACCGCCCCCCATCCTGACAGGCTCGCGTCCGTCGTGACCACAGCCCAGGATGGGGGCAGAAAGGATTTTCCTTTCGACAGAGAAGTGGGGAGAAGCCACCACTGAAGAGAGGTCTTGGCTTCCAGAGACAGAGAGACGTTCCTGTCCAAGGACGTCGGTCTCTTGTCCCATTTGCGGAGAATGTCCCATTGGAGTGGACGCAGATGAAATTGCGCAAATGGAACTGCCTCCATTGCTGCCACCATCTTCCCCAGGAAGTGCATGAGGCGCCTCAAGGGGTGCGACTGTCCCTGAAGAAGGGATCGCACCCCTGTCTGCAGCGACCGCTGTTTGTCCAGCGGCAGCTTGACCATCGCTGAGAGAGTATGAAACTCCATTCCGAGGTACGTCAGTGACTGGGTCGGAGACAATTTTGACTTTGGAAAATTGATGATCCACCCGAACCTCTGGAGAGTCTCCAGAGCAACGGTCAGACTGTGTTGACAAGCCACCCGTGAGGGTGCCTTGACTAGGAGATCGTCTAGGTAAGGGATCACCGAGTGGCCCTGAGAGTGAAGGACCGCTACGACGGATGCCATGACCTTGGTGAAGACCCGTGGGGCTGTCGCCAGGCCGAAAGGCAGTGCCACAAACTGAAGGTGTTCGTCCCCGATGGCGAAACGCAGGAAGCGTTGATGCTCTTGAGCGATCGGCACATGGAGATAGGCATCTTTGATGTCGATTGATGCTAGGAAGTCTCCTTGGGACATCGAAGCGATGACAGATCGGAGGGATTCCATGCGAAACCTCCTGGTTGTCACATGTCTGTTGAGCAATTTTAGGTCCAAAACGGGACGGAATGAGCCGTCCTTTTTTGGCACCACGAACAGATTGGAGTAAAAACCGCGACCGCGTTCCTGAAGTGGAACGGGGATCACCACTCCTTCTGTTTTCAGAGTGTCCACCGCCTGAAAAAGCGCAACGGTCCGCTCGGGGGGCGGAGATGTCCTGAAAAAACGAGTCGGAGGACGAGAGCCGAACTCTATCCTGTAACCGTGAGACAGAATGTCCCTCACCCATCGGTCTTGGACATGTGGCCACCAGGCGTCGCAAAAGCGGGAGAGCCTGCCACCGACCGAGAATGCGGTTTGGGGCGGCCGAAAGTCATGAGGAGGCCGCCTTGGAGACTGTGCCTCCAGCAGTCTTTGGAGGACGTGACTTAGACCTCCATGCAGAAGAGTTCCTCTGGCTCTTCTGTGGTCTGTTGGACGAGGAGGGTTGGGATCTGGCTGAGGGCCGAAAGGACCGAAACCTCGCTTGAACTTTCCGTTGCTGAGGTCGGTTTGGTTTGGGTTGGGGTAAGGAAGAGTCCTTTCCCTTGGATTGCTTAATAATTTCATCCAATCGCTCGCCAAACAGTCGGTCGCCAGAAAAAGGCAAACCGGTCAAGAACTTTTTGGAAGCAGAGTCTGCCTTCCATTCGCGTAGCCACATGGCCCTGCGGACTGCCACAGAATTGGCTGATGCAACCCCTGTACGGCTAGCCGAGTCCAGGACAGCATTCATGGCGTAGGATGCAAATACTGACGCCTGAGAAGTCAAAGACGTTACTTGTGGCGCAGCGGTACGGGTGACCGCATTAATCTCAGTCAGACAAGCTGAGATAGCTTGGAGTGCCCACACTGCTGCAAAGGCTGGGGCAAAAGATGCGCCTATGGCTTCATAGATGGATTTCAGTAGTAGCTCTATCTGCCTGTCCGTGGCATCCTTGAGCGATGCACCGTCAGCCACTGCTACTACGGATCTAGCCGCCAGTCTAGAGACTGGAGGATCCACCTTGGGACACTGAGCCCAACCCTTAACCACGTCAGCGGGGAAGGGGTAACGTGTGTCATTAAGGCGTTTAGTAAAGCGCTTGTCCGGGAAAGCCCTGTGCTTCTGGACAGCATCTCTAAAGTTAGAGTGATCAAAGAAAGCACTCCGTGTACGTTTAGGAAACCTAAACTGGTGTTTCTCCTGTTGTGAAGCCGAATCCTCTGTAGGCGGAGTTGGGGGAGACAGATCTAGCACCTGGTTGATGGATGCTATAAGATCATTTACTATGGCGTCCCCTTCAGGTGTATCCAGATTGAGCGCAACGTCAGGATCAGAGTCCTGAGCTGCGACCTCCGCCTCCTCCTCTAGAGAATCCTCAAGCTGAGACCCCGAACTGCGTGAAGAAGTCGGGGAAGATTCTAAGCGAGCCCGCTTAGCTGGTCTGGGACTACGGTCCGTGCCGGAGTCCTGCACGTAATAACTAGAGGTCACACCAGGAACACGCTTAGTCGCAGACCGAGAGGGGCCTGGGGGTGATCCTGCAGTGCCCGGGGCCTGTGTAAGGGCTGGTCTGGACTGCAAAACCTCTAGAAACTTAGCAGACCATTTATCCATAGACTGAGTCATGGAATGAGAAAGCGACTCAGAGAGTTTGTCAGCTAAAACAGCAAACTCTGTCCCTGCCATCTGGACAGGGGGGGCCGGTGGTTCTACCTGGGCCGAGGGACCCCCTAGTGCCTCAGGCTCCGGCTGAGCGAGTGCCACAGGGGCCGAGCATTGCTCACAGTGAGGGTAAGTGGAACCTGCAGGTAACATAGCCGCACAAGAGGTACAGGTAGCAAAATAACCCTGTGCCTTGGCCCCCTTGCTCCTTGTGAACGACATGCTGTTGTCTCCCAGGAGCGTGATCACTGAGGGTATATAGCCACAAGTTAACAATACAGCTGAACCGGAAAAGTATACAAATATAATGTATCTATATACAGTTCAGCACCCTAGGGGGACCAGCACCGGTAACCGGTGTGGCTTACCAACCGCTCCAGCGGTGTGTGGCCACCAGATTGCTAGCCTCGGGTCTCCCAGAGCTGCAGCAGACGTCCTCCACCGGCAGGATGTGTTAAAACATGGCTGTCGGCGTTCACAGGGGAGGAGGGAGCCGTGGGCGGACTTTACAAAAGTGCGGGAATCTGGTGCCCCATAGGGATTAGTGAGGGGGGAGGAGGACAGCAATGTGTGCTCCAGCCCTCACTGTCGGCGTCAGCCCGACCGTCCCGCCCTTGCCCCTGACTGGCAGGCCTGTGGGCGGGCGTTTAATGTACTAGGCCGCAAAAGCCGGGGACTAAAGTAGAAACCGCGGCCGGCCAGCAGGCATGGTCGGCGCGGTAGTCCCGTACAAAAAACCAACACTGCATGCGCTGCAGCGTCCGAGGCCCAGGTGCTCCATGCACCGTCCCAAAGGGGACACAGAGTACCTGTAGTTGCAGGGCCTTGTCCCTGACGATACTCAGTCTCCTGTCCGGCAGATACCACCAGGGGCTGCGGAGGGAGCCCGGTCCCAGTGCCTGGATGACCGGATAGGATCCCACTTCACCCAGAGCCCCTAAGGGATGGGGAAGGAAAGCGGCATGTGGGCTCCAGCCTCTGTACCCGCAATGGGTACCTCAACCTTAACAACACCGCCGACTCAGTGGGGTGAGAAGGGAGCATGCCGGGAGCCCTGTAAAGGGCCCTCTTTTCTTCCATCCGAAATAGTCAGCAGCTGCTGCTGACTAAAATGTGGAGCATTGTGTGCATGTGTGCCTCCTTCAACACAAAGCTAAAAACTGATGGGCCCGTGATGCACGGGAGGGTGTATAGGCAGAGGGGAGGGGTTACACTTTTTAAAGTGTAATGCTTTGTGTGGCCTCCGGAGGCAGTAGCTATACACCCCAATTGTCTGGGTCTCCCAATGGAGCGACAAAGAAAAAACCTTTAAACCAATTCCTCCAGCTGTGAAATGGACATTACACAAATTTTTATTGAAAAGATCCTCTTCCCCCAAAAAGTGACTTTTGCTACTCACCCTTTTTCCAGTTCCTCTCCCCACTGGTGGATGCGCCTCTGCGGCCTGCCGGATTGTGCACACCATGAGCTCTATCAGTGCGCTCTCCTGCCGCTCGGACATCACTGCAAAACAAAGGACACTCCATGTTCACCAAGCCCGCTAAGCAATATTCTGCTGCCATAACATGGTATTAACAGGTCGCGGCACATGGGTATAAAGCATTGATTAGGACCCACAAGATCTCCAACACTACGCAGGAAGTTGGTCATAAACCTCTGGGATCTATTTTCCTACATGTGAAGTTCAGTTCTTAGAGGGATTGTCGGATCCTAAACCGTACTAAAACAACGGTATGTGAACTTATATTTGGATCAAAGGATAGGATCCGATTTGGTCTTGGGAAAAGAGTTTGGGGATTTCACAGGACATGATCCAATCTCATCAGATTTGGGGATGTGTACACGTGAAGCCAAAAGAATGGCAGAAACTAAGTGCAAACCATCAACCTGTCAAAGCGGCTGCTCAGCGGGTCTCCAAAAGTGAAGAGGACAGTGAGATGTGACAAGGTAAATGGTGCAGGCACTGATCGGACCAGGATGATGAACTTTACTATAGAATAATAAGGGGAATTTGCCTGTAATTTTCAGCCTGAAATATTCAGTAAATACATATGTGATAAATCAAAACGCAAAGAGAGAGTAATGAAAGAGCAGGCCACAAGCAATTATCTGTGACCTGCAGAGGAAGCCTGTGTCCTCCGCCGCGGCACCACAGACATTAATGCGCCGCCTGTGTCCTCCGCCGCGGCACCACAGACATTAATGCGCCGCCTGTCTAATGCTCAGATCTGCTGTGTCCTACAGAGAAGAAGGGAATTTTGTTACTTACCGTAAATTCCTTTTCTTCTAGCTCTTATTGGGAGACCCAGACGATTGGGGTATAGCTACTGCCCTCCGGAGGCCACACAAAGCACTACACTAAAAAGTGCAAGGCCCCTCCCCTTCTGGCTATACCCCCCCGTGGTATCACGGGTTCTCCAGTTTTAGTGCCAAAGCAAGAAGGAGGAAGCCAATAACTGGTTTAAACAAATTAACTCCGAATAACGTCGGAGAACTGAAAAACCGTTCAACATGAACAACATGTGTACCCGCAAACAACAAAAAAATCCCGAAGGACAACAGGGCGGGTGCTGGGTCTCCCAATAAGAGCTAGAAGAAAAGGAATTTACGGTAAGTAACAAAATTCCCTTCTTCTTCAGCGCTCTATTGGGAGACCCAGACGATTGGGACGTCCAAAAGCTGTCCCTGGGTGGGTAAAGAGATACCTCATGTTAGAGCTGCAAAACAGCCCTCCCCTACGGGGGTGTCACTGCCGCCTGCAGGACTCTTCTACCTAAGCTGGCATCCGCCGAAGCATAGGTATGCACCTGATAATGCTTGGTGAAAGTGTGCAGACTCGACCAGGTAGCTGCCTGGCACACTTGTTGAGCCGAAGCCTGGTGTCGTAATGCCCAGGACGCACCCACGGCTCTGGTTGAGTGGGCTTTTAGCCCTGAAGGAACCGGAAGCCCCGCAGAACGGTAGGCCTCTAGAATTGGTTCTTTGATCCATCGAGCCAGGGTGGCTTTAGAAGCCTGCAACCCCTTGCGCGGACCAGCGACAAGGACAAAAAGTGCATCGGAACGGCGCATGGGCGCCGTGCGGGAAATGTAGATTCTGAGTGCTCTCACCAGATCTAGCAAACGTAAGTCCTTTTCATACCGGTGAACCGGATGAGGACAAAAGGAAGGCAAGGATATATCCTGATTAAGATGAAACGAGGATACGACCTTAGGGAGAAACTCCGGAATGGGGCGCAGCACTACCTTGTCCTGGTGGAACACCAGGAAGGGAGCCTTGGATGACAGAGCTGCCAGCTCCGACACTCGCCGAAGCGATGTGATCGCAACAAGAAACGCCACTTTCTGTGACAGGCGAGAAAAGGAAACTTCCTTCAGAGGCTCGAAAGGCGGCTTCTGGAGAGCAACTAGTACCCTGTTCAGATCCCATGGATCTAACGGCCGCCTGTACGGGGGCACAATATGACAGACCCCCTGCAGGAACGTGCGCACCTTAGGAAGACGTGCTAGACGCTTCTGAAAAAACACGGATAGTGCCGAGACTTGCCCTTTAAGGGAGCTGAGCGACAAGCCCTTTTCCAACCCCGATTGCAGGAAGGAAAGAAAGGTGGGCAATGCAAATGGCCAAGGGGATACTCTCTGTGCAGATCACCAGGATAAGAAAATCTTCCACGTTCTGTGGTAGATCTTAGCAGACGTTGACTTCCTAGCTTGTCTCATTGTGGCTACGACTCCTTGAGATAATCCTGCGGACGCTAGGATCCAGGACTCAATGGCCACACAGTCAGGTTCAGGGCCGCAGAATTCTGATGGAAAAACGGCCCTTGGGACAGTAAGTCTGGTCGGTCTGGCAGTGACCACGGTCGACCGACCGTGAGATGCCACAGATCCGGATACCACGATCTCCTCGGCCAGTCTGGGGCGACGAGTATGACGCGGCTGCAATCGGATCTGATCTTGCGTAACACTCTGGGCAAGAGTGCCAGAGGTGGGAAGACGTATGGGAGCCGGAACTGCGACCAATCTTGAACTAATGCGTCTGCCGCCAGAGCTCTTTGATCGCGCGACCTCGCCATGAATGCCGGGACCTTGTTGTTGTGCCGGGACGCCATTAGGTCGACGTCCGGCACTCCCCATCGGCGACAGATTTCCTGAAACACGTCCGGGTGAAGGGACCACTCCCCTGCGTCCATGCCCTGGCGACTGAGGAAGTCTGCTTCCCAATTTTCTACGCCTGGGATGTGAACCGCGGATATGGTGGATGCGGTGTCCTCCACCCACATTAGAATGCGCCGGACTTCTTGGAATGCTTGCCGACTGCGCGTCCCTCCTTGGTGGTTGATGTATGCCACCGCTGTGGAGTTGTCCGACTGGATTCGGATCTGCTTTCCTTCCAGCCACTGTTGGAAGGCCAGTAGGGCAAGATACACTGCCCTGATTTCCAGAACATTGATCTGAAGGGTGGACTCCTGCGGAGTCCACGTCCCCTGGGCCCTGTGGTGGAGAAACACTGCTCCCCACCCTGACAGACTCGCATCTGTCGTGACCACTGCCCAGGATGGGGGCAGGAAGGATCTTCCCTGAGACAATGAGGTGGGAAGGAGCCACCATTGTAGAGAGTCCTTGGCCGTCTGGGAAAGAGAGACTTTCCTGTCCAGGGACGTTGACTTCCCGTCCCATTGGCGGAGAATGTCCCATTGAAGTGGGCGCAGATGAAACTGCGCAAAGGGAACTGCTTCCATGGCTGCCACCATCTTCCCGAGGAAGTGCATGAGGCGCCGTAAGGGGTGCGACTGGCCTTGAAGGAGGGATTGCACCCCTGTCTGTAGGGACCGCTGCTTGTTCAGCGGAAGCTTCACTCTCGCTGCTCGAGTATGAAACTCCATGCCAAGATACGTTAGCGACTGTGACAGATTCGACTTTGGAAAGTTGATGATCCATCCGAACGTCTGTAGAGTCTCCAGCGTAGCATGTAGACTGAGTTGGCATGCCTCTTGAGAGGGTGCCTTGACAAGTAGATCGTCTAGGTAAGGGATCACCGAGTGTCCCTGAGAGTGCAAGACTGCTACCACCGCCGCCATGACCTTGGTGAAGACCCGGGGGGCTGTCGCCAGACCGAATGGCAGAGCTACGAACTGAAGATGGTCGTTTCCTATCACAAAACGTAGAAAACGTTGATGTTCTGTAGCAATTGGCACGTGGAGATAAGCATCTTTGATGTCTATTGAGGCAAGGAAGTCTCCTTGAGACATTGAGGCAACGACAGAGCGGAGGGTTTCCATCCGGAACCGTCTGGCGTGCACATGTTTGTTGAGCAGCTTTAGATCCAGAACAGGACGGAACGAGCCGTCCTTTTTTGGAACCACAAAGAGATTGGAGTAAAACCCTCGCCCTTGTTCCTGAGGCGGTACAGGAACCACTACTCCTTCCGCTCTTAGGGAGTCCACCGCCTGCAGCAGGGCATCTGCTCGGTCTGGATGTGGGGAGGTTCTGAAGAACCGAGCTGGAGGACGAGAACTGAACTCGATTCTGTACCCGCGAGACAAAATGTTTGTCACCCACCGGTCTTTGACCTGTGACGTCCAAATGTCGGAAAAGCGGGAGAGCCTGCCCCCAACCGGAGATGCGGAGGGGGGGGGCTGGAAGTCATGAGGTAGCCGCTTTGGAAGCGGTTCCTCCATTTGCTTTCTTGGGGCGTGCGTGAGCCCGCCAGGAATCTGAGACTCTTTGCGTCCTCTGAGTCCCTTTGGACGAGGAGAATTGTGTCTTGCCCGAACCTCGAAAGGACTGAAACCTCTGCTGCCATTTTTTCTGCTGAGGTTTGCTTGATCTGGGCTGGGGTAAGGAAGAGTCTTTACCCTTGGACTGTTTAATGATGTCAGCCAATGGCTCGCCAAACAGTCTATCTCTAGATAAAGGCAAGCTGGTTAAACATTTTTTGGAACCAGCATCTGCTTTCCAGTCCTTTAACCACAAGGCTCTGCGCAAAACTACCGAATTGGCGGACGCCATTGAGGTGCGGCTGGTAGATTCTAGGACCGCATTGATAGCGTAAGACGCAAACGCAGACATCTGCGAGGTAAGGGACGCCACTTGCGGCGCCGCTGGATGTATGATAGCATCCACTTTTGCTAAACCAGCTGAAATAGCTTGGAGTGCCCATACGGCTGCGAATGCTGGAGCAAACGACGCGCCGATAGCTTCATAGACAGATTTTAACCAAAGGTCCATCTGTCTGTCATTGGCATCCTTAAGTGAAGCGCCATCCTCCACTGCAACTATGGATCTAGCTGCAAGTTTGGAAATCGGGGGGTCTACTTTTGGACACTGGGTCCAGCGCTTGACCACATCAGGGGGGAAAGGAAAACGTGTATCCTTAGAACGTTTAGAGAAACGCCTTTCTGGATGAGCGTCGTGTTTCTGGATTGATTCTCTGAAGTCAGAGTGATCCAAGAAAGCACTCAATTTACGCTTGGGATAGAGGAAACGAAACTTCTCCTGCTCTGCAGCTGCCTCTTCTGCTGAAGGGGCTGGGGGAGAAATATCTAACAGCCTATTGATGGCTGAGATGAGGTCGTTTACCATGGCGTCCCCATCCGGGGTATCCAGATTGAGAGGGGTTCCAGGATAAGACTCCTGATCACTCTCTTCAGACGCATCACAGGGCGACTGATTGCGCTGAGACCCTGAGCAGTGTGATGACGTTGAGGGTCTTTCCCAGCGAGCTCGCTTAGGGTGGCTGGGGCTATCATCTGAGTCATAATACTCAGCCTGGGAAGCCGGGGACCCCCTTGCAGTCTGGACTAATTCCAACTGAGGGGGATTAGAGGACAGAGACCTCGCCGTGTCCATAGACTGAGCCCCAGTCATGGATTGCAAAGTTTCAAGGATCTTTGCCATAGTCACAGACATTCCATCAGCAAAAACTGCAAAGTCTGTCCCTGACACCGGGGCAGGACTTACAAGCGTCTCAGCCTGGGTCACTACCCCTCCGGACTCCGGCTGGCGAAGCAGCACCGGATCGGAGCATTGCACACAATGGGGGTCTTTGGAACCTGCTGGTAGAGCAGCCCCACATGCAGCACACGCAGTGTACACAGCCCTAGCCTTGGCAGCCTTGCGTTTTGTGGATGACATGTTGCTGCCTCCTCAGAGCGATCTGGGGTATCCAGCCAGGAAGCGACCTCACAGTGCAAGAAATAAATAAATATATATATCTGGTGACACAGTACACCAATACACACTGAGGCACTAGAGGGGCCAGCTGAAATGCCGCTTACCGCCCGCTTAAGAGCGGGTGTGTGGTCTCCAAAAGCCCCCTAGTCCAGGTCTCCCAGAGCCTTGCGTCCCTCCTCTAGCCAGACTGCATGTAATGGCTGCCGGCGTCCTGGGAGAGGAGGGGGGGCGGGCCCTGGGCGTTCCTGACTAAGAGCGGGAAGCCTGCTTCCCTCTGTGCCTAGTGAGAGGGCTGGAGCATGTAAATCAGGCTCCAGCCCTCGTCGCTGCTGCGAAACAGCGTCTCTCCCCTACCCTGATTGACAGGGTGGGGGCGGGAACGAAGCGGAGCTAGGCCGCAAAAGCCGGGGACTGGATTTATAAACGCCGCCGCCGTAAAAGCGCGGTCGGCGTGTCCCCGGCGCACCACAAGTCACAGCAGCGCCGCCCGGTCCAGTGGGGGTCGGCGCTGCGTTCCCACAACACAAAGTCCCCCAGTAAACTGTAGGAACACCAACTCAATCGTTACGGTCCCCGGCGCACTACAACACCCAGCCAGCCCGGAGTGTGTCTGTGCCTGCCGGGGACACAGAGTACCTGTATGATGCAGGGCCTTGTCCCTGATTGTACTCCTGCTCCATATCCATCAGGTGCTATGGGTCTGTGGATGGAGCCCGGCGTCAGAGCTTAGAGGCCGGCAGGATCCCACTTCCACAGAGCCCTACAAGGGGATGTGGAAGGAAAACAGCATGTGGGGCTCCAGCCCCTGTACCAGCAATAGGTACCTCAACCTTACAACACCATCCACGGGTGAGAAGGGAGCATGCTGGGGGCCCTATATGGGCCCTCTTTTCTTCCATCCGAAATAGTCAGCAGCTACTGCTGACTAAAATCTGTGGAGCTATGCGTGGATGTCTGACCTCCTTCGCACAAAGCTTGAAAACTGGAGAACCCGTGATACCACGGGGGGGTATAGCCAGAAGGGGAGGGGCCTTGCACTTTTTAGTGTAGTGCTTTGTGTGGCCTCCGGAGGGCAGTAGCTATACCCCAATCGTCTGGGTCTCCCAATAGAGCGCTGAAGAAAGGAGCAATCTGAGGTTGCAAACTCTCAGGGGTCAAAAGATACTAACCCCTTGTTAATGCACGAATACTTGAATGGGTTTTCTAAAAGGTGGACACAGCGTTGGCTCAGATTGTAGTAGGAAATGTTACCTGCCAGGAGACCACACCAGAGCATCACTGATCATCTCCTGCTCTATGGTTTACAATCAATATCAAACATCATCATTACAATGAATTATGGGTTGTCTTGTGTCAGTAAATGCTCCTCACCTTCCTCCCCCTGCACGGGCTCCTCCACTAGCAGCTCTGCCATGCATTCCCAGTCCTTCAGGAGTTCCTGAGAACTTTCCCATAAGCTGTCCACTAAATATGCCGCATGTTCATGTAACTGTGGGAAGAAACACACAATCCTGAATGGGTAAAAGTCAAGAAAGACAAATGACATCCAAACAGAAGGCAGATTTACGGGTCCATCGTACAGCAGAGAATAAATCACAAAAAATTTACTTTAAACATGTGTTTACAGCTCCTCTCCAGACCTATGTATCTCCATGGTAACATTCTGTAAAACCTCTATGATCCCATCAGCCAGGCATACTATTCTACAGTATACAGCTGGAGCGTTTCCAGATGTATACATTAATTCCCCATAAACCCCACTCATCAAATGGAAGTCGAGTTTGATGTTTGGGCCAACTTCTGGTAGGATTACATCGGCATATTATTTAACCCCTTCAGAACTGAGGATGTAACGGTACGTTCTAAATCATGAAGGGGTTGTGGAGGTGGCCTGAGCTATAGCTTGTTTGTTCAAACGTAATAAGAATAGGTATGTAAATAATCAAAATGTAGATGTAGTTGCATAATTATCTGTGTGTTTATATAGCAATTGCACAGACCTATAATATAATTTTACGCTGTATAGTCATGTAGGGGTTACCAAGAATAAGTGAACAGAAAATGTACAAACAATGAAAAAGTCTTCATAATGATGAGCAAAATTCTTATCAGTAGCTTCACACAGAAAGAATGTATAACGAACAGATGTATTTCATAACATGCTGGGAAAAATTGGGGAGTGGAATACTCCCTAAACTCTGTGTTCTAGTTCAAAGGTTAATGATGCATACTGTATAATTGAATATATCCAATACACGAGTTTCAGTGGGTGACGCTGGCTCAAAGAGAGAACATGTCTGTGTGATCATTGTCTGATAGCTATATATCAGAGCTGATATTAATGTAATACGGCACCGGACTCTGATAGCCTGAACAAAGACTCCATTAGCAGTCTTACCCAAATTTCTCCCTTGACAGGGTGATCACCACCGGCTGCTGTGGTGAGCCAGTTTTGATCCCCGCACATGTCTGCTGATTTGTAAAGCAGACATGTGTGCCTCGCAGGCGTCTGTTTAGAGGTGATTTTTGTGCTCTGTTCCAGTGACGCTCCCCTGATGAATCTATAACAAAACGCGTAAGGAAACTCGAGCATGCCATCTGCGGGTCAGCAATTAAGGGGTATGGTGTAGCTATATATGATAACTCCCCCTTGGAAATCCAGCAATTGATATATGAACGTCTTCGCCGGACCATGATGCAACACCAGTGAGATCGTTCTAATATTGTCATAATATCTTGACGCCTTCATGTAATGGGTGTTAGTGATTTATATTGCACCCTTTGTCTATTTACATAGAGGTAATTTTTGGTTAGTAATTTAGTTTTTACATCTTTGTTTTTTCACCTTTGGGATCTATTATTACCACTTCATCCTGATATTTGCTTGTACTTTAGAGGCACTATTGTTGCCTGATTGTTTTTCTGGGATTATTACATCATTGCCTCATATCAGGGTGAAGGATTTTTGTGTTTTGTCTGTTTCCTTATATTTTAATGAATTTATAAAAGTTAAATTAATAAATTGAATATTACCCAAAAATTTTAATGCAGAGCGAGGCTGCATTACATTTTGAGAATTTGTATTGAGTTGTGACCTCTGACGCGCTTCATGAAACACTGGAGCTGCCGACAGGTCCCAAGTCACAGGAGACGGCTCAGAGCCATGCTGGAAACATGAGAAGACGGCAGCAGGTGAGTATAACACAGGGGACTGGACAGATTTAAAGCACCACCCCAATACTGAAAGAAAAGAAAAAAAAACCCGAAACAAAACAAAAAACGCAGGAGTGGAGCTTTAGTACAGTTTGTAGTAGAACTTTCCTTCTCAATGTAATTCCTATAAAAAAAATTTGATTTGAATCTCAAGGATTTACATAAAGTAAGAAACAGACATCACTGTATATGCTGGTTAGTCTGAATTGCAGTCACATGGTGCAGAAGACGACCAGATTGGCGCTAGGAACAGAAGATGGTGGCTACTTTAGACACATGCAGGTAAGGCTACATACATTGTTAGGGTTCGGATCCACTTGCGATTAACATGGACGAGTGCAATCTGATAAAACATTGGATTGCACTCGCAATAGTGTTATCAGGCAGTGTCCATCTGTGATTCTTTTCTCAAGGCATATCGGCATGAAAAAAAAAATTACAACATGTCTTGGCTCACGCGCACACATATAAGTCTATGGGTGCGTGTGAAATATTGCACTGCACTCGGATGTCATCTGAGAGCAGGGCAATATACGCAGAGACAGGCCGAGGAGAAGAGGGAGAAAGTTATCCCTCCCTCTACTCTGCAGCTGGGAACCAATAGCATAACCCTCGGCTCACGCTCACAGCAGAACCCGAGCCGGGGTTATTAGCACATCGCATCCAATGCTCTGGCATCGGAAACAAAGCACAAAGTAGAACCGGGGCCTTAAGAGCCTAAACGTTCCTGTAAAGATTCCGAAATACACAGCCTCTTTACACAAACTACAATCTGGTCATATGATGTAATCTTGGTAAATGTAAGAGATCTCACCTCACTTTCTAGAAAGAAAAGTACCAGCATCTTGACAAGGTTTCCGTTCGGACTACTACGTCCTCTTCTTTTAGCCAATTCCTCTTCAGCTTGAGGGTCATGTCTACTAAATAACCTAAATAAAAAGAAAACAAAATAATTATGCAATATATTGCTGCAAGCCATTAAAGTTTTTAAGATACAAAATAGTTTACACCATCCTTATTACATCATTTCCCAGATAAAAAATTGTAAATCGACCAAGAATTTTATGCATTTTTATAAGTATTTTGTGTTATAAAAAAAAAAAAATAAAGAAATCATGGTGTGTCTGAAGGGGGGGAAAAAAAAAAAGAAGGGAATTTTGTTACTTACCGTAAATTCCTTTTCTTCTAGCTCCTATTGGGAGACCCAGACGATTGGGTGTATAGCACTGCCTCCGGAGGCCACACAAAGCATTACACTAAAAAGTGTAAGGCCCCTCCCCTTCTGGCTATACACCCCCAGTGGGATCACTGGCTCACCAGTTTTAGTGCAAAAGCAAGAAGGAGGAAAGCCAATAACTGGTTTAAACAAATTCACTCCGAAGTAACGTCGGAGAACTGAAAACCGTTCAACATGAACAACATGTGTACCCGAAAAACAACCAAAAATCCCGAAGGACAACAGGGCGGGTGCTGGGTCTCCCAATAGGAGCTAGAAGAAAAGGAATTTACGGTAAGTAACAAAATTCCCTTCTTCGGCGCTCCATTGGGAGACCCAGACGATTGGGACGTCCAAAAGCTGTCCCTGGGTGGGTAAAGAAATACCTCATGTTAGAGCTGCAAAGACAGCCCTCCCCTACGGGGAGGCAACTGCCGCCTGCAGGACCCTTCTACCTAGGCTGGCGTCCGCCGAAGCATAGGTATGCACCTGATAATGTTTGGTGAAAGTGTGCAGACTCGACCAGGTAGCTACCTGGCACACCTGCTGAGCCGTAGCCTGGTGCCGTAATGCCTAGGGCGCACCCACGGCTCTGGTAGAATGGGCTTACAGCCCTGATGGAACCGGAAGCCCAGCAGAACAGTAGGCTTCAAGAATTGGTTCCTTGATCCATCGAGCCAGGGTGGATTTGGAAGCCTGCGACTCTTTACGCTGATTAGCGACAAGCACAGAGAGTGCATCCGAGCGGCGCAGAGGCGCCGTGCGGGAAATGTAGATTCTGAGTGCTCCCACCAGATCCAACAAATGCAAATCCATTTCATATCGATGAAAAGGATGAGGCAAAAGGAAGGTAAGGAGATACCACCGTAGGGAGATCTCCGGAATCGGGCGCAGCACTGCCTTGCCTTAGTGAAACACCAGGAAGGAAGCTTTTGGATGACAGCGCTGCTAGCTCGGACACTCTCCTAAGAGACGTGACCACTACCAGAAAGGCCTCTTTCTGGGAAAGTCGAGAGAGTGAAACATCTCTCAGAGGCTCGAAGGGCGGCTTCTGGAGAGCAATTAGTACCCTGTTCAGATCCCATGGGTCCAACGGCCGTTTGTACAGAGGGACAATGTGACAAACCTCCTGCAGGAACGTGTGTACCTGAGGAAGTGGTGCTAGGCGCTTCTGAAGCATACAGATAGCGCTGAGACTTGTCCTTTAAGGGGGCCGAGTGAGAACCTTTTTCCAAACCAGATTGCAGGAAGGAAGGAAAAGTAGGGAATGCAAATGGGCAGGGAGACACTCCCTGAGCAGAGCACTAAGAGAAGAATATCCTCCACATCCTGTGGTAGATCTTGGCAGACGTCGGTTTTCTAGTCTGTCTCATGGTGGCAATGACGTCCTGAGATAATCCTGAAGACGCTAGGATTCAGGACTCAAAGGCCATACCGTCAGGTTCAGGGCCGTAGAATTCAGATGGAAAAAACGGCCCTTGGGACAATAAGTCCGGCCGGGCTGGTAGTGCCCACGGTTGGTAGACCGTGAGATGCCACAGATCCGGGGACTACGACCTCCTCGGCCAGTCTGTGGCGATGAGGATGGCGCGGCGGCAAACGGACCTGATGTTGCGTAGCCCTCTGGGCAGCAGTGTCAGAGGGGGAAACACATAGGTAGCTGGAACTGCGACCAAACCTGAACTAAGGCGTCTGCCGCCAGAGCTCTTTGATCTTGATACCGCGCCATGAAAATCGGAACCTTGTTGTTGTGCCGAGACGCTATTAGGTCGACGTTCAGCATCCCAAGCGTTGACAGATTTCCTGAAAACCGTCCGGGTGAAGATACCCTTCCCCTGCGTCCATACCCTGGCAACTGAGGAAGTCTGCTTCCCAGTTATCTGCGCCCGGGATGTGAACTGCGGATATGGTGGATGCTCTGTCTTCCACCCCCATCAGACTCCGCCGGACTTCCTGGGAGGCTTGCCGACTGCGTGTTCCGCCTTGGTGGAAGATGTATGCCACCGCTGTGGAGTTGTCCGACTGAATTCGGATGTGTGTGCTTTCCAGCCACGGCTGGAAGGCTTGCAGGGCAACATACACTGCCCAGATTTCTAGCACATTGATTTGAAGGATGGACTCCTCTGAAGAGAGTCCTTGACCGTCTGAGAAGGGGGACGTTCCTTCTAGGGACGTCGACTTCCCATCCCATTGGCAAAGAATGCCACATTGGAGTGGACGCAGATGAAACTGCGCGAAAGTGACTGTCTCTGCATGAGGCGTGTTAAGGAGTGTGACTGGCCGTGAAGGAGAGACTGCACCCCCGTCTGTAGTGAACGCTGTTTGTCCAGCAGAAGCTTCACTATCGCTGAGGGAGCGTGACACTCCATGCCCAGATATGTCATCGATTGGGTCGGTGCCAGATTTAACCTTGAGAAGTTGATGATCCACCCGAAACTCTGGAGAGTCTCCAGCGCTACGCTCAGGCTGTGTTGGCATGCCTCTTGAGAGGGTGCCTTCACAAGTCGACCGTCCAAGGAAGGATCACCGAGTGACCCTGAGAGTGCAGGACTGCTCCCACTGCTGCCCTGAACTTGGTGAAGCTCCGTAGGGCTGTCGCCAGACCGAAGGGCAGGGTTACGAACTGAAGATGCTCGTCTTCAATAACGAAACGTAGCAAACGTTGGTGCTCTGGAGCAATCGGCACGTGGAGATAAGCATCCTGATGTCTATTGATGCTAGGAAATCTCCTTGAGACATTGAGGCAATGACGGAGCGGAGGGATGCCCTCCGGAACCGCCTGGCCTTCACGTGCTTGTTGAGCAGTTTTAGGTCCCCCACAATCAGATTGGAGGAAAAACCGTGTCTTGTTCCTGAAGAGGAACAGGAATTACCACTCATTCTGCCTGCAGAGGAGCATCGGCTCGGTGGGTAGGTGGGGAAGTTCTGAAGAATCGAGCCGGAGGCCGAGAACAGAACTCTATCCTGTACACGTGAGACACAATGTCTCTCACCCACCGGTCTGTGACCTGTGGCAGCTAAATGTCGCCAAGGCGAGAGAGTCTGCCACCAACCGCGGATGCGGAGAGAGAGAGCTTAAAGACATGAGGAGACCGCCTTGGAAGCGGTTCCTCTGGCTGCCTTCCTTGGGCGTGATTGAGCCCGCCTGGAATCTGAGCCCCTCTGAGCCTTTTGAGCCCTTTTGGACTAGGACAATTTGGACCTGCCCGAGCCCGGGAAGAACCGAAACCTCGACTGTCTCTCACGGACAGCATTAATAGGGTAAGTCGCAATGCAGACATTGCGAGGATAAGGACGCTACCTGCGGCACAGATGTACCTGTGCTCAAGACCAGCTGCGCAAGACCAGCTGACATAGCTTAGAGTGCCCATACGGCTGCGAATGCCGGAGCAACCGACACGCCGATAGCTTCATAGACAGATTTCAACCAGAGGTCCATCTGTCTGTCAATGGCATCTTTAAGTGAAGTCCCATCTCCACTGCAACTATGGATCTAGCCGCAAGCCTGGAGATTGGGGGAGCCACCTTTGGACCCTGGGTCCAGCGCCTGACCACGTCAGGGGGAAAGGGATAACATGTATCTTTAATACATTTGGAGAAACGCTTATCTGGTAAGCGTGGTGATCCTGAACTGCTTCACTGAAGTCAGCGTGGCCAGAAAAGTACTCAATGTACGCTTGAGATACTGAAATGGGATTTCTCCTGCTGGGAAGCTGACTCCTCCACTGAAGGAGCTGGGGGAGAGATATCCAACATGCCATTGCTGGACGCTATAAGATCATTCCCCATGGCGTCACCATCCGGTGTATCCGGATTGAGAGCGGTGTCAGGATCAAAGTCCTGATCAGCTACGTCTGCCTCATCATACAGAGCGTCCTCTGCTGTGACCCTGACTAGTGACGAGGCCGAGTGCCGCTCCCAGCGAGCTCGCTTATGCTGTCTGGGACTGTCGTCCGTGTCAGAGCCTACACCCTGGCAAGATTGCCCATGGCCTGTCTGGACTGCAAGTCACTATCCCATGACAATCTATCAGCCGAAACTGCAACACCGTCCCCGTCCATGGACAGGATTCACAGGTGGTTCCTTTGGCCACCTCTAGGAGAGACCCCGGCTGACCAAGTGCTACAGAGGAGCATTGCACACAACGGGGGTCAGTGGAACTTGCCGGTGGAACAGTATCACATGCAGTAAAAGCAGCATAGAAGCCTGTGTTGCTTTTTTGCTGCTGTAGTCTAGCCATCTAGGAGCATATAGCCGAGAATAGCGACCGTACAGTGCAATGTATAGCATACAAGCATAAAGTACAAATGAGCCCTTCAGCACATGCAATATGAGCAGCTTAGAAAGCCTGTGCCTTGGCACCTTTGCTTTTTTGCTGCTGTAGACTAGCCATCCAGGAGAATATCTCCAAGAGTAGCGACCGTACAGTGCAATGTATAGCATACAAGCATAAGTACAAATAAACACTTCAGCACATGCAATACAAGCAGCCTAGAAAAAACTGTGCCTTAGCACCTTTGCTTTTTTGCTGCTGTAGTCTAGCCATTCTAGGAGAATATAGCCAAGAATAGCGACCGTACAGTGCAATGTATAGCATACAAGCATAAGTACAAATGAACACTTCAGCACATGCAATACAAGCAGCATAGAAAGCCTGTGCCTTAGCACCTTAGCTTTTTCGCTGCTGTAGTCTAGCTATTCTAGGAGAATATAGCCAAGAATAGCGACCGTACAGTGCAATGTATAGCATACAAGCATAAGTACAAATGAACACTTCAGCACATGCAATACAAGCAGCATAAAAAGCCTGTGCCTTAGCACCCTTGCTTTTTTGCTGTTGTTGTCTCGCCATCTAAGAGGGCATATAGCCAAAAATAGCGACCTACAGTGCAGTGAAAGCTAAAATACAAATGGACACAACGGTATATAGTGGGGTCAGCACTTCAGGTGCTGCTTACCGCCCGCCTATAGGCGGGTGTGTGGTCGCCAGAGTCCTGTGACTGGTTGCCCAGAGCTTGTCTCCGTTCTCCAGCTCGGACTGCAGGAATGGCTGCCGGCGTCCTTCTCCAGCTCGTGTGACGAGGGGCGGGCCGTGGGCGTGCCCAAGGCAAGAGCGGGAAACCGGCGTCCCACTGTGTCCAGTGAAGGGGGCTGGAGAATGCAAAGCAGACTCCAGCCCTCGGCGCTGACTGTCTGTACAGCGTCCCGCCTCTCCCCTGACTGGCAGGGCTGGGGGCGGGAACGAAACGGAAACTAGGCCGCAAAGCCGGGGACTCGAGTAATAAGCGCGGCCGTCCTATGTGCACGGCCAGCGCGGAGTCCCCGGCGCACCACAAGTCCCAGCCGCGCCACAGTGTAAAAACACCCAGCAGCGGCCCGGCGCGGCAGTTCCCAATACATAAATTCACACAGCAAAGCTGCCGTGAATAATAGCACAAGCGCTCCGCGCTGTTGTCCCCGGCGCACTAGCACTCCCAGCAATGCTGGTGTGTGTGTGCGCGATGTGTACGGGGACACAGAGTACCTTAATGTAGCAGGGCCCTGTCCCTGACGATACTCAGCTCCATATCCAGCAGGTTCTCTGGGTCTGTGGATGGAGCCCGGTCTCAGTGCCTGGAGACCTGTAAGATCCCACTTCCTCAGAGCCCCTCAGGGGGATGGGGAAGGAAAACAGCATGTGGGCTCCAGCCTCCGTACCCGCAATGGGTACCTCAACCTTAACAAACACCGCCGACATAAAGTGGGGTGAGAAGGGAGCATGCTGGGGGCCCTAGTATGGGCCCTCTTTTCTTCCATCCGACATAGTCAGCAGCTGCTGCTGACTAAACAGTGGAGCTATGCGTGGATGTCTGACCTCCTTCGCACAAAGCAGAAAACTGGTGAGCCAGTGATCCCACTGGGGGTGTATAGCCAGAAGGGGAGGGGCCTTACACTTTTTAGTGTAATGCTTTGTGTGGCCTCCGGAGGCAGTGCTATACACCCAATCGTCTGGGTCTCCCAATGGAGCGCCGAAGAAAAAAGGTTTTGAATATATTGCAGTTAATATTTGCTAATCTACTTGCAGTGAAAATCTATTTACAGTAAATCTCCAACCAAAAAAATAAGTGAACTTTCCCAAACTATTCCTCTTAGTGCCTTCTAATAAAGATTTCATTAATGCATGTTACACATATAACATACAATGCGGGTCTTCTACTAACTTCTTGTGCAGAAATTCCCCGGCTGCTACAGCGACCGGCCGATGAGCGGAGTAGACCAAGTGGTAAACATTCTCGCAGTCTTCGTTGGAGAGGGCCTCTTCACTGCCACTGAAATATGAAGTAATACAGATCAGTCCTGTGCACTTACAGCCCTGGAGCTATACATCTGGAAAACATCCTATAGTTCAGACGTCCACCTTGTGAACCGCCATACTACACCGATCCCGCTGCTCAGACCAACGGAGATTACACAACATTGTAACAAAATATGCCTCCGGACACACATTTCCCTCTGCAGTGGCCAGGAGTATCACAACGGGGCCGAATCTCAGAGTAGCATTGCACATGGCGGCCTTAATGAAGGGCTCGTAGACATTGAAGAGGAGTGGACCTACAAGCCACAGGCCACAATCACCAACCTAAACAACTTCTATGTGAAGCAAATGGTGGCCACACCAGATACTGACTGGTGTTCTTACCCCCGGATCCTCCCAATATCGTAGAACTGCCCATTTTAGCGTGGTATTATATTGTGGCCAGCCCAAGGCACACCTGTGCAATAATCGTGCTGTCTAATCAGTATCTTGATATGCCACCCCTGTGATGTGTATGGATTATCTCGGCAAAGCAGAAGAAGTGCTCAGTAACACAGATTTAGACAAATTTGTGAATATTTGAGAGATAAAGGCCCTTTGTGTAACAGGAAAAAAGTTATAAATGGGTGCAAAAACAAGATTTGCATGCATGTGTATATATCCTACATTTATACATACACACGCAGTCTGAACAAAAAAAAATATCAATTTAAAAAAGCATGAAATATACACAAATTTACTAAAAGGTAAATTTAAAATTACTGCTAAATTATAAAGATCGCTAGCAACTAGAGAGGTTTTACTGTAATCTTATGTAAATCTACAGGTCCACTACAGATATGCTGTCCGGACTGAAGATATGCAGTGAAATACGGCAGCACCTATGGGGGAGATACCCTTCCTCAACATGCATCATACTGATTGCGTCTCGCTGACATGGTGGTATGGCTTCCTGGAACCCGATCACAAAAGACAGCGGCCGTACATATAATGCAGAGCATAAAAAAGTGCCTACTTTGTGGCGCGAATTTCTCCCATAAAGTAAATTATACAGTCTAAATATATATGACACCTTTAACAGTCAGCATGACCTGATAAACTGAGCACATCTTAAGATCTGTCTGGTGTAAGTTTGTAAAGTCACATCCGCACATTTTGGAAATTCAGCTGAGTACAAGACCCCTGCAGACGTGACCAGAAAATCATAACCAACACTAGAAAAGGGAACCTGCCAGGTCCCATATGCGTTCTGACCTAGAAGCAGGGGAAATGTGGCCTAGTAACCCCTTCCTACCCATCCCTGTGTTGTAATATTGTGTAATATGAATGTATAAAAAATATATTACTTACATGTTCCCTATGTAAATTGATCAGAGGCTCTAGTCCCCTGGGCGTCACATCGCCCTGTGAGTGTTTGCATGCTTTCCGTGGTATCGCTCCAGTGGGTGAGATACCATGGGATTTACATGAGCGATGTCACCGTCAGTTCCTTGACATCCCGCGCGTGCGCACTTACCATTCCCGCAGCCTTGCTATCCAGGTGCTTGCTTCTCGGCTTCAGATGCGCTCTGCGCATGGTCAGGATTACAGGAGTCTCGTGAGCATGCACAGAGCGCGTCTGAAGCCAACAAGCAAACACCCGGATAACAAGGCTGTGGGAATGGTAAGTGCGCACGCGCGGGATGTCAAGGAGTGACAGGACGCCTCTCATATAAATCCATGGTATCACGCCCACAGGGGCGTGATACCATGGAAAACATGTAAACGCCCACGGGGCGATGTGACGCCCATGGGACTAGACCCCCTGATCATTTACATAGGGAACAAGTAATAAAACTTTTTATGCAACACATTTACACAATAATAGGCCACACATCACACTGGTTCTAGGTGAGAACACATATGGGACCTGACCGGTTACCTTTAAAGCCCTAAAATTGGGTATTTCTCAGCATTTTACTTACAAAAAATACGGGGATAAGATCATGGAGATGGGAATACCCTTTTTAAGTATTATAATAATAATAATAATAATAATACTAGCAAATATCTCCAATCCGAAATGTAGAATAGTTCTCCTGATTAGCTAGGTCACTTACCTCATGTGTAGGGCATTTCAGCTTCGGTATCCATGGTGACGAACTGGCGCAACCAACTGTGACTATGAGTGGATGTAACCATGGATACCTAAGCTGCAATGCCCTGCACATGAGGTAAGAGACATAGCTAATCAGGAGATTTATACTACATTTCCAATTGGAGGCATTTGCTAATATTATTATTATGCCTACTACGTATGGGGATAGGATCATGGAGATGGGAATTCCCCTTTTAAGTGAAATACTGAGAAATTCCACCCATTTCTAGTATGGGACTTTTAGGTCCTTGGGAGAGGATATATTGGGATAGGACTTTGGAGATGGGAATACCCATTTCAAAGCTGCATATGAAAGAAGATATGAAAGGTACACAGGGTAACGTACTGGAGGATCAGTGTGACTAGTCGGATTGCTTCAACCGCTACATCGTACTCTTTGTCCAAGGTCATGGAAACAATTCGGTCCTAAAGAAAAAAAAAAGACAAAGAAGAGAATATGTCGTTCATTGAGAATTTGTATAAAATGTTGCATCACAGATTCTCCCTATTGAGAGCTCAGACAAGACCACAAAAGCTGACAAGATGGGCATAGCCTGCAATCCCAACATAGTCCAATAGAGGGCACTGGAGTCCATGTGAATAAAAAATAAAACCCATTGATTGGAGCAGTGACGGACACAACAATGCCTGTCATTCTGCTTCGCTCGGGCTCTGGAGCGCTGAGCACTTACAAGTACAAAGGCAAAACATCGGGAGAAGATTATTACATCAAAATAACGCAGGTTTGTCTGTGAAAAAGACTAATGTAACTCAATAACTGCCATGTGCACACATTGCGATCATATATTTATCATGTGCACTACAATTGAATTCCCACATATTTGTATAGAAAAGGGAGGTTTCTAGTTTAAAGCCAAATATAAGAGCCTCTTACATTTTGGCCAATGGTAATGTAAAGAATGAGCACACAATGAAGTGGTATGCGAGGAGGGGAGACGGACCTTGAACCTGTTGGTGAAGAGCTCCAGCTTGGGGAACAGCTCCCGGTTGGTGTACAGGCTCTGGAGGGCTTTCAGGCACTTCAGCCTCACTTCTCCTTGCTACATAGGACAGAAAGACAGAAGATAGAAACCATTAAACTGAAGAGGCTGTGAGCATTACACAGACACTGCCCTCGTACAGACCTGGCTAAAGGCAGCAACAATTACACACATAAAGGCTGATTACTTTTTTTTAGAACTGCCAATTGGGCTAATCATGAATTCCGGCTCCTTATCACCATCCAAGGGACAAATTTATTAAAGACATAAGAGGCTTCTAAGTGGTGAAAAGTGATTCCTGCAACTAATTTATACATTGATGCATTTTAAGGCTATGTGCGCATGCAAAAAATGCACAAAAACGCACCTGCAACAAAAAAAACGCATCAAAAAACGTATGAGTTTTTACCGCATTTTAGTGCGCTTTTCTTTTATCAGTGAACAATGCCATTAACGATTGGCGAAGAAAAAAAAAAAAAAAAAGATGTCATTTCCTTCATCAATCTGTTCTCCATCATTGTCCACTAGTGAGCAGACAGCTGCAGAACTACAAGGCTCAGCATGCTCCATCCAGGACTGTATGCTGGAGGGAGAGGCAGGGGGAGCAGAACTACAAGGCTCAGCATGCCCCATCTACTAGTGTATGCAGGAGAGCAGACAGCAACTGCAGAACTACAAGGCTCAGCATCCTCCATCCAGGACTGTATGCAGGAGTTTTTTTGCCCAAAAAGTAAAAAAAAAAAAAAATTATGACGTGGGCTTCGCCATATTTTTGTATGCTAGCCAGGTACGGCAGGCAGGTATGGTTGCCCCCAACCCCCAGCTGCTTACTTGTACCCGGCTGGGAACCAAAAATATAGGGAAACCCCTTTTTTTTTTTAAATTTACTTCATGAATTTCATGAAATTTAAAAAAAAAACCCACGAAGTGGGCATCACCCAATGTTTGTGTCCAGCCAGGTACAACTAGGCAGTTGGGGATTGGCATCCATAGCGCAGGGTGCCCAAGTTTTCTGGGCACCCCCGCTGCGAATTGCAATCCGCAGTCGCCCCAGAAAATGGCGCTTTAATAGAAAAAGAGAATTTTGTTACTTAGCGTAAATTCTTTTTCTTATAGTTCCGTCATGGGAGACCCAGACCATGGGTGTATAGCTACTGCCCCCGGAGGACACACAAAGTACTACACTCAAAACGTGTAGCTCCTCCCTCCTAGCATATACACCCCCTGCTAGCCAGTCCTAGCCAGTTTAGTGCAAAAGCTGAAGGAGGACATCCACCCACAAGAAGAGACAGAGTAAAACCCGGAAGAACCGGAACCTCTGTCTACAACAATAACAGCCGGTGAAGACACACGGAACAAAAAAACCTGCCAACAGGCAATAGGGAGGGTGCTGGGTCTCCCATGACGGAACTATAAGAAAAAGAATTTACGGTAAGTAACAAAATTCTCTTTTTCTTCATCGTTCCTATGGGAGACCCAGACCATGGGACGTTCTAAAGCAGTCCATGGGTGGGAATAAACAGACAACTGAGAAGCAGGCACAACCTAACTTCACAAATGGGCGACAGACGCCGGAAAGATGCGTCTGCCCAAGCCCGCGTCTGCCAAAGCATGAGCATGCCTTGGGTAGTGCTTCGAAAAAGTATGCAGACTAATTCGAGCTGCAGTCTGACAGACCTACTGAGCCGTAGCCTGGTGCCTGAAAGCCCAAAAGGCACCGACAGGTCTGATCAAATGTGCTCTGATCCCCGGCGGGGAAGGCACTTGAGTACACTTGTAGGCCTCGGAAATGGCCGACCTAAGCCAACGAACCAGGGTCGGCTTAGATGCCGAGAGACCGCTACGCTGACTAGCAGTCAGCACCAGAGAGAGGTGCACCGCCTAATAACGGCGGTGCGAGACACATAGATCCGGAGCGCCCGCACCAGATCCAGGATATGCAACGCTTCCTCAAAGCGATGAACAGGAGCCGGACAAAAGGAAGGCAGAAAAATTGCCCCGGATAAGGTGGAAGCAGTAACCACCTTAGGGAAAAAAGTCTGGAGTCGGACGGAGACCACCTTGTCTTGATGCAAAAGACCAAAAAAGGGGGTGACTCCGAGAGAGTGCAGCCAGAACTCTCTGGCGGGAAATCATAGCCACTAGAAAGACTACTTTCTGTGAAAGATGAAACAAAGAAACCTCCCTAAGAGGCGCAAAGGGGGGTTTCCGGGAACCGGGAGGACCGGATTAAGGTCCCAGGGCTCCATAGGCCGCCGGAAAGGCGGAATGATGTGAGATGCGCCCTTAAAGGAGTGCACCGGAGCCAGCCGGACGATACGCCGCTGGCACATACTGACAGAGCCGAGACCTGTCCCTTAATGAGGGATAGTCCTAGCTGTAGACCGGACTGTGGAAGGGACAGGAGGGTCGGCAAGGCCAAAAAGGTCAAAGGACACTTTGGAGCTCGAGTCATAGAGGAGATGACTTCAGGAAAAATACCAGAAGTCGCCAAGATCCAGGACTCAAGAGCTACGCCGTCAATCTGAGAATCCAGAATTCTGACGGAAAAAAACGGACCTTTTGAGAAAAGGTCTGGACGGTCCGGAAGATGCCATGGCAACCCAACGGACAGAAGGAGCAGGTCAGAATACCAAGCCTGCCTGGGTCAGTCTGGAGTATGAGAATGACCCGACGGCCCCCTTTACTGATCTTGCGCAGGACTCTGGACAAGAGGAAGAGGGTGAAATACGTAAAGAGACAAAGCTGGGATCAAACATGAACCAGTGTGTCTACCGCAAAACCTGAGGATTGTGGACCACAGTTGGACAGTTGAAATAGTCTGCCTCGCAGTTTTCACATCTAGGATGTGGGCTGCGGATACGGTGGACTAGGAGTCCCTTGTCCACTGAAGAATGTTGAGCCGCCAAGATTGCCAGGCGGCTGAGTGTCCCGCCCTGGAAGTTGATGTAGGAAAACGCTGTCACGTTGTCCGACTGTACTCGAATGTGCCTAGCCGCCAACAGATGGTGAAGGCTTAGAGAGCTAGAAATACAGCTCTGATTTCCAGCACATTGATCCAGAGGGCTGATTCGGACAGAGTCCAAGCGCCCTGCGCTCCACGGTGGAGATATACTGCTGCCAAGGCGGAAAGACCAGCATCCTGGTGAGGATCACCCGGGACGGGGCCAGGAAGGAGCGTCCCTGAGACAGACAGAGTGGCCGAAGCCACCACTGAGACGAGCCCCTGGTCAGTGGCGAAGCCACCACCCCGTGGAAGGAGGGAGTTCGCGTGTACAGCGGAAAACATCCAGTCTCAGAGGACGCAGGAGAAACTGGGCAAGGAATCGATTCCATTGACGCCACCGTCTATCCAGCACCTGTATTTGGTGTCTGATAGAACGACGTCGACCGCCAGCGGAGGAACTACTGATCGACTAAGAGCAGCTTCACAAGTGCCGACAGAGTCTCGAATTGCGTCCCTGAGAACCTCTGGTTCAAAGTCAGAGTGGACTTGGACAGGATAACAAGCCACCCGAATAGGTTAGAGTGGCGAGAGTGAGCGAAGCACTGTGCTAAGAGTCCGCACTGGATGAAGCCCCGACAAGAAGGCCGTCCAGGGCAAAAGATCACTGCCAATCCCTAGGGGTGCAGGACCCTAATCACAGCTGCCCCAATGAGAATACTCGAGGGGCCGTGGCTAACCCCAGGGGAAGAGCCACGAATTGGACCACTCCGATTGCAGAACGTAGTCAACGCTGGTGTGAAACTGCGATTGACCCCTGCAGATAGGCATCTCTGATGCCGATGGCTGCTAGGGAATCTCCTTGGGTTCTTGATTGATCCGGTGAAAAAACACACGGAACAAGACCGAGACTCCATGTGAAAACACCACACCTGACCATGCTTGAAAAGCTAAAGATCCAGGTCGGAAGGCACCGCCCTCTTCGGGGACTAGGAATAGATTTAATCAAAAATCTCAGAACCGTTCCCAGTCGGGAACCGGTACAATTACTCCATTGGCCTGCAAGAAATGCCACGGCCTGTGAGAAGGCGGGAGGAGTTGACAGAAAAAATTTGTTTGGCGGGTGGACAGAATTCCATCCTGTAGCCATGGGAGATATAATCCCGCCCCCACTGAACGGAGACGTGTTAGAACCATACGTCGCCAAGTTGAGAGAGCCTGCCAGCGACCAAGGAGGTTGTTGGCGTGGCAAGATAGCTCGGAGGAAGCTGACTCAGTGGCAGCATCTCCTGCGGTCTTCTGAAGACGCAGCTTCGAGCCATTTGGTTCTATGAACCTAGGCCGAGCTAGAGGACGATCAGATGGAGGAACGGAAACCACCGAAACCTCAACTGATTCCTGCCCTGGACAGGTTCCCTGGTTTAGGTTTGTGGCAAGGAAGAACTCTCCCCGCCAAGAGCTTCCTTAATTTCATCCAGTTGGTTCCGAAGAGACTGGTCCCACCAAAGGGGAGCCCAGCAAGGAACCGCTATAGAGGCATCTGCCTTCCGTTTCCGAAGCCACAGGAGCCTGCGGAAAGCGAGGAAAGTAGCCAAGACCACCGCCGTGCGGTGTCCAGCATGGCAGACCGAAGTCTGGAAGTTCAGGCAACCGTTTTGGGCATAGAGTCCCTGTGAGGGAATGCATCTCCTCAAGAGAAGCAGAGAAGGTACAAAAAAACCGCACTGCTGTAAAGCTGAGGAGAACGAAGCTCCTGCCGCCCCCATACTGACCTGGCCAAAAGGACAACCGGGCGGACCGCAAAACTTTAAGTGAGGAGCCATCAGCCACTGACATAACGGTCCGAGCTGAGCCACCTGAGGTGAATGAGCCCACTTTTTGACCACCATTGGTGGACAGGGGAAACACAGTCCTCAGAATCACGCTTCATGGGAAGCGACTGTCAGAGCGGACCCTGGGCTTGGTCACAGGGGCCTGAAAACTGGAGTGATTAAGGAACACACGTTGTGTTCTCCTAGGTAAGGTAACTCCGGCGGATTGAGGTCCAGTACAAAATTAATGTACCGTGGGATCCTTATAGAGGTGCCGTCAGCCACTGATACAACTATCCGGGCTGAAAGACTAGAGGCCGGAGGGGCCACCCTTGGCGAATGAGTACACTCCTTGACCACCTCTGATGGGAGGGGGAAACAGGCAGCAGAACCCCGCTTTGGGGTCTGCAGGACAGGCTGTGGGCTTGGACGCAGCGGGCTGAAAACTGGAGTGGTTAAGGAACACACTCCTCGTCCTGTTAAAGGTATACTGATGCCTTTCTGCCAGCGGGGAATACTCCCCTGATACAGGCGGATGGAGGTCCAGTACAGGTATAATGGACGCAATCCAATCATTCGCATCTGCGTCACCTACGGACGGATCAATGTACATAAAGTAGCGTCCGAGCCCCTGGTAGAGACATCCTCCTCGTCCAGTGAATTAGCTCGTAATCAGAGCTGCAGGACGGGGAGGACAGGGGACCCTGCGTCTCCCTATCAGGAGGACTGGGTCTGAGCCCAGAAGGAGAGTCCTTTGTGAGCTTTAGTGAGTGAGCTGAAGCAGAAAACGCCCTGAGAAGGGGGCTGCATGCTCAGCAAATGCCGTGACAGCCGACCCCTGGAAATAGGATTCCCCCAGGGGTCAGCCACCGAAACCGGAGCAGCTGGAGGGACCACTAATGAGCCTCCAAGCTGAGGGGCCACAGTGGTTATGAGCTCGGTACAGCCGTACGAGACTACCTGCAGTGAATAATAAAAACAGCCTGCAGCCTCGCTCTGTGAGACATGCTGCAGAGGTGGGGGCTCTGTCCTAGAATGGCCCCCCGCACATATAAACAGATAAAATAAGCAGCTGCACAAACCGGAGGTTGTGGCTGCCAAATCGTTTAAACAGACATGTCTGTGACCTCTAGTCCCTCAGCCCAGGTCCCCACTTGTCACAATGTGGAATCTCTGTGCCTATGCAGGCACAGAGAACGCTGAGAAAATGGAGACCGGAGCGAGGAGAGGGGGCGGGGCCTACTCTGAGAGCGGCAAATGAGGTAGCCAGGGGAGGGAATACTTCCTCAGTGAGGAGTGTCCCTTCCCTGTGCTGCACAGCCGCTGGGCGGAGCCACACTGTCCCTCTGCGTGACTGACATGCAGAGACAGTGGGAACCGAAACTAGGCCTCAGGCGAAGCCGGGGCCTAGAGTAAAACATGCGGCCGGCGTGCAGGCACCCTTGGCGCGGTTCTCCAGTGAAAACTGGAGAACCGGCCGGAAACGTTTACACCAAACATAAAACACACTCCCCCAATAAATAAACATAAAGGACCCCTGGAAAGACCACTTTCTGTGGTAATAACGTCTCATATACTTAGCTTGAGACGCAGGTTGCCAGGTCTCTGGGGGGTGATCGCTCCGTCCAGCAGGATCCTGCAAAAGGGCTGCGGATGGAGACCGGTCTCCTGCAAAGCAGTGAGAACCGTGTTGGCTCCCACTTCAAGCCAGAGCCCCAGCATGGGATGGTGAAGGAGCACGGCATGAGAAGGCTCCAGCCTTGGAAAATCAACCTTAACAGCACCGCCGACACAGTGGGGTGAGAAGGGACATGCCGGGAGTCCAGCTGGACCCGCTTTTCTTCCAAATCTTTGATCCAAAAGGGAAAATCAAAATTCAAAATCAGAGAATGCATGTGTGTGTGATCCTCCTGAAACACAAAGCATTAAACTGGCTAGGACTGGCTAGCAGGGGGTGTATATGCTAGGAGGGAGGAGCTACACGTTTTGAGTGTAGTACTTTGTGTGTCCTCCGGGGGCAGTAGCTATACACCCATGGTCTGGGTCTCCCATAGGAACGATGAAGAAACACCATCTTCTGGCGCTGTATCCAACTCTTCCAGCTGCCCTGTTGCCAGGTGGCTCGATGGGTAATAATGGGGTTAGGGCTAGCTGTGTATTATCAACTGGCCCTAAGCCCGAAATTCATGGTGTCACGCCAATATTAGACATGGCCACCATGAATTTCTAGTAAAGATAAAAAAAAAAAAAAAAAAAAAGCACAACACACAGATGTGTATCATCTGATCGGGTTGCCGGAAAAAAGGCAAAGCGATCAGATGATGTGTCAGGTTCAAGAATGTGAAATCACACGACACATCAGCTGATTGTATAAAAGCAATCAGCTGACGCATCAGTAGAAAGAAAAAAAACCCGCAAAAACGTACACACTTCTGTGCAGACTCCAGTCTGATCGCTGCAGGACCCGGCAGTAATCAGTAATCGGCTGATAAAAGTCCAGCGGTGAGGCCGGCTTAAACTATGATCAGCTGATGTCGTCAGGTGACCGCATCGGGTGATCACTGGCAGGTCCTGCAGCTATCGGACGTGTCCCGGGAGTCTGCAGACAGGTATGATTTTTTTTTTTCTACTGTTCACTTTTGATTTCGCAGCAGCTTCCACCTCCCGTCCGGACATGGCGCCGGACGGGAGGTGGAACCAGGGGTGGCGGTATCGGGAGGATTCACGCTTCTGTGTTTACCAACACAAGGAATCCTCCTTCTTGTACACGTGACTGTACTACCCACCCCTTGCGTTTATAGCTGCGCTTTTAGTCATAGAAATGCAGCTATATTTGCAATTTGCGAAAAACGCAGGAATAATTGACATGCTGCATTTTTGTGGGCACCACAAAAACGCAGCTAAAAACCCCCCAAAAAGAAGGGAATTTTGTTACTTACCGTAAATTCCTTTTCTTCTAGCTCCTATTGGGAGACCCAGACGATTGGGTGTATAGCACTGCCTCCGGAGGCCACACAAAGCATTACACTAAAAAGTGTAAGGCCCCTCCCCTTCTGGCTATACACCCCCAGTGGGATCACTGGCTCACCAGTTTTAGTGCAAAAGCAAGAAGGAGGAAAGCCAATAACTGGTTTAAACAAATTCACTCCGAAGTAACGTCGGAGAACTGAAAACCGTTCAACATGAACAACATGTGTACCCGAAAAACAACCAAAAATCCCGAAGGACAACAGGGCGGGTGCTGGGTCTCCCAATAGGAGCTAGAAGAAAAGGAATTTACGGTAAGTAACAAAATTCCCTTCTTCTTCGGCGCTCCATTGGGAGACCCAGACGATTGGGACGTCCAAAAGCTGTCCCTGGGTGGGTAAAGAAATACCTCATGTTAGAGCTGCAAAGACAGCCCTCCCCTACGGGGAGGCAACTGCCGCCTGCAGGACTCTTCTACCTAGGCTGGCGTCCGCCGAAGCATAGGTATGCACCTGATAATGTTTGGTGAAAGTGTGCAGACTCGACCAGGTAGCTGCCTGGCACACCTGTTGAGCCGTAGCCTGGTGTCGTAATGCCCAGGACGCACCCACGGCTCTGGCAGAATGGGCCTTCAGCCCTGATGGAACCGGAAGCCCAGCAGAACGGTAGGCTTCAAGTATTGGTTCTTTGATCCATCGAGCCAGGGTGGCTTTTGAAGCCTGCGACCCTTTGCGCTTACCAGCGACAAGGACAAAGAGTGCATCCGAGCGGCGCAGGGGCGCCGTGCGGGAAATGTAGATTCTGAGTGCTCTCACCAGATCCAACAAATGTAGATCCTTTTCATACCGATGAACTGCATGCGGATAAAAGGAAGGCAAGGAGATATCCTGATTAAGGTGAAAAGAGGATACCACCTTAGGGAGAAACTCCTGAATGGGGCGCAGCACTACCTTGTCCTGGTGGAACACCAGGAAAGGAGCTTTGGATGACAGCGCTGCTAGTTATTATTATTATTATTATTTATTTATAGAGCACCATTGATTCCATGGTGCTGTACATGAGAAGGGGGTTACATACAAAATACATGTACAAGTTACAGTAGACAGACTAGTACAGAGGGAAGAGGGCCCTGCCCTTGCGGGCTTACATTCTATAGGATTATGGGGAGGAGACAGTAGGTGGGGTGTAGGTGGGGCGGCAGCTCCGCACGGTGGTGGGGCGGCAGCTCCGCACGGTGGTGGGGCGGCAGCTCCGCACGGTGGTGGGGCGGCAGCTCCGCACGGTGGTGGGGCGGCAGCTCCGCACGGTGGTGGGGCGGCAGCTCCGCACGGTGGTGGGGCGGCAGCTCCGCACGGTGGTGGGGCGGCAGCTCCGCACGGTGGTGGGGCGGCAGCTCCGCACGGTGGTGGGGCGGCAGCTCCGCACGGTGGTGGGGCGGCAGCTCCGCACGGTGGTGGGGCGGCAGCTCCGCACGGTGGTGGGGCGGCAGCTCCGCACGGTGGTGGGGCAGTGAGACAGACACTCTCCGAAGAGACGTGACCGCTACCAGAAATGCCACTTTCTGTGAGAGTCGAGAAAGTGACACATCCCTCAGGGGCTCGAAAGGCGGCTTCTGGAGAGCAACAAGGACCTTGTTTAGATCCCACGGATCTAACGGCCTCCTGTACGGAGGTACGATATGACACACCCCCTGCAGGAACGTGCGTACCTTAGAAAGTCGCGCTAGACGCTTCTGAAAAAACACGGATAGTGCCGAGACTTGCCCTTTAAGGGAGCCGAGCGACAAGCCCTTTTCCAACCCAGATTGCAGGAAGGAAAGAAAAACAGGTAACGCGAATGGCCAGGGGGATACTCCTTGTGCAGAGCACCAGGATAAGAATATCTTCCACGTTCTGTGGTAGATCTTAGCAGACGTGGGCTTCCTAGCCTGTCTCATGGTGGCAACGACCCCTTGGGATAATCCTGAAGACGCTAGGATCCAGGACTCAATGGCCACACAGTCAGGTTCAGGGCCGCAGAATTCCGATGGAAAAACGGCCCTTGGGACAGTAAGTCTGGTCGGTCTGGTAGTGCCCACGGTTGGCCGACCGTGAGATGCCACAGATCCGGGTACCACGACCTCCTCGGCCAGTCTGGGGCGACGAGTATGACGCGGCCGCAATCGGATCTGATCTTGCGTAACACTCTGGGCAAGAGTGCCAGAGGTGGAAACACATAAGGGAGCCGGAACTGCGACCAATCTTGCACTAAGGCGTCTGCCGCTAGAGCTCTTTGATCGCGAGACCGCGCTATGAAGGTCGGGACCTTGTTGTTGTGCCGAGACGCCATTAGGTCGACGTCCGGCACCCCCCAGCGGCGGCAGATTTCCTGAAACACGTCCGGGTGAAGGGACCATTCCCCTGCGTCCATGCCCTGGCGACTGAGGAAGTCTGCTTCCCAGTTTTCTACGCCCGGGATGTGAACTGCGGATATGGTGGATGCTCTTTCCTCCACCCACATCAGAATCCGCCTGACTTCCTGGAAGGCTTGCCGACTGCGTGTCCCTCCTTGGTGGTTGATGTATGCCACCGCTGTGGAGTTGTCCGACTGAATTCGGATCTGCTTTCCTTCCAGCCACTGCTGGAAGGCTAATAGGGCAAGATACACTGCCCTGATTTCCAGAACATTGATCTGAAGGGTGGACTCCTGCTGAGTCCACGTCCCTTGAGCCCTGTGGTGGAGAAAAACTGCTCCCCACCCTGACAGACTCGCGTCTGTCGTGACCACTGCCCAGGATGGGGGCAGGAATGATCTTCCCTGTGATAATGAGGTGGGAAGAAGCCACCATTGCAGAGAGTCCTTGGTCATCTGAGAAAGGGAGACTGTCCTGTCTAGGGAAGTTGTCTTCCCGTCCCATTGGCGGAGAATGTCCCATTGAAGTGGGCGCAGATGAAACTGCGCGAACGGGACTGCCTCCATTGCTGCCACCATCTTCCCTAGGAAGTGCATGAGGCGCCTTAAGGGGTGCGACTGACCCTGAAGGAGAGACTGCACCCCTGTCTGTAGTGACCGCTGCTTGTCCAGCGGAAGCTTCACTATCGCTGAGAGAGTATGAAACTCCATGCCAAGATACGTTAGTGATTGAGTCGGTGCCAGGTTTGACTTTGAAAAGTTGATGATCCACCCGAAAGTCTGGAGAGTCTCCAGCGCAACATTCAGGCTGTGTTGGCATGCCTCTTGAGAGGGTGCTTTGACAAGTAGATCGTCTAAGTAAGGAATCACCGAATGTCCCTGAGAATGCAGGACTGCTACCACTGCCGCCATGACCTTGGTGAAAACCCGTGGGGCTGTCGCCAGACCAAATGGCAGAGCTACGAACTGGAGATGGTCGTCTCCTATCACGAAACGTAAAAAACGTTGGTGCTCTGTAGCAATCGGCACGTGGAGATAAGCATCTTTGATGTCTATTGATGCAAGGAAATCTCCTTGAGACATTGAGGCAATGACGGAGCGGAGGGATTCCATCCGGAACCGCCTGGCGTTCACATGCTTGTTGAGCAGCTTTAGGTCCAGAACAGGACGGAACGAGCCGTCCTTTTTTTTGGAACCACGAAGAGATTGGAGTAAAAACCTTGTCCTTGTTCCTGCAGAGGAACAGGGATCACCACTCCTTCTGCTCTTAGTGAGCACACCGCCTGCAGAAGGGCATTTGCTCGGTCGGGATGTGGGGAGGTTCTGAAGAACCGAGGCGGAGGATGAGAACTGAATTCTATCCTGTACCCGTGAGACAAAATGTCTGCTACCCACCGGTCTTTGACCTGTGGCAGCCAAATGTCGCAAAAGCGGGAGAGCCTGCCACCGACCGAGGATGCGGAGGGATGAGGCCGAAAGTCATGAGGCAGCCGCCTTGGAAGCGGTTCCTCCGGTTGCTTTCTTGGGGCGTGAATGAGCCCGCCAGGAATCTGAGCTCCTTTGCTCCTTCTGAGTCCCTTTGGACGAGGAGAAATGGGTCTTGCTGGAGCCTCGAAAGGACCGAAACCTCGACTGCCACTTCCTCTGTTGAGGTTTGCTCGATCTGGGCTGGGGTAAGGAGGAGTCCTTACCCTTGGACTGTTTAATGATCTCAGCCAATTGCTCACCAAACAGTCTGTCTCCAGATAGTGGCAAGCTGGTTAAACATTTCTTGGAAGCAGAATCTGCTTTCCATTCCTTTAACCACAAGGCTCTGCGCAAAACCACAGAGTTGGCAGACGCCATTGAGGTACGGCTCGTAGAGTCCAGGACAGCGTTGATAGCGCAAGTCGCAAACGCAGACATTTGCGAGGTTAGGGACGCTACTCGCGGCACTGCTGGACGTATGATAGAGTCCACCTGTGCCAGGCCAGCTGAAATAGCTTGGAGTGCCCACACGGCCGCGAATGCTGGAGCAAACGACGCGCCGATAGCTTCATAGACAGACTTTAACCAAAGGTCCATCTGTCTGTCATTGGCATCTTTAAGTGAAGCCCCATCTTCCACTGCAACTATGGATCTAGCCGCAAGCCTGGAGATTGGGGGGTCCACCTTTGGACACTGGGTCCAGCGTTTGACCACGTCAGGGGGAAAGGGATAACGTGTATCCTTAAGACGTTTGGAGAAACGCTTATCTGGATAAGCATGATGTTTCTGGACTGATTCTCTGAAGTCAGAGTGGTCCAGAAAAGTACTCAATTTACGCTTAGGATACCGGAAATGGAACTTCTCCTGCTGTGCAGCTGCCTCCTCTGCTGAAGGGGCTGGGGGAGAAATATCCAACAGTCTATTGATGGCCGCTATAAGGTCATTTACCATAGCGTCACCATCAGGGGTATCTAGATTGAGAGCGGTGTCAGGATTAGATTCCTGATCACCCACCTCTGTCTCCTCATACAGAGCCTCGTCTCGCTGAGACCCTGACCAGTGTGATGACGGCGAGGGTCTTTCCCAGCGAGCCCGCTTAGGCTGCCTGGGACTGTCATCCGAGTCAGAGTCTTCAGCCTGTGATGCCTGGGACCCCCTTGAAGTACGGATTAGTTCCAACTGAGGGGGACCGGGGAGCATAGACACAGCAGTGTCCATGGTCTGAGAAACTGGCCTGGACTGCAAGGTTTCCAGGATTTTTGTCATAGTCACAGACATCTTATCAGCAAAAACTGCAAATTCTGTCCCCGTCACCGGGGCAGGGTTCACAGGCGTCTCTGCCTGGGCCACTACTACCATAGACTCTGGCTGCCGAAGTGGCACAGGGATTGAACATTGCACACAATGGGGGTCATTGGAACCTGCCGGTAGATTAGCCCCACATGCGGCACAAGCAGTGCATACCGCCTGTGCCTTGGCACCCTTGCGTTTTGCGGATGACATGTTGTTGTCTCCTCAGAGCAATGTAGGGTATAAGCCAAGAAGCGACTGTACAGTGCAATATAAATATATATGGTACAGGGAAAAAATGCACCAAATAACACTGTGGCACTAGTGGGGCCAGCACTTATGTGCAGCTTACCGCCCGCATAAACGCGGGTGTGTGGTCGCCAGAGTCCCTTGTCTGAGTCCCCCAGAGCCTGTGTCCGTTCTCCAGCCAGACTGCATGTAGGAATGGCTGCCGGCGTCCTGTGGAGAGGGGCGGGCCCTGGGCGTGTTGAGACCAAGAGCGGGAAACTTGCGTCCCCACTGTGCCCAGTGAGAGGGCTGGAGTATGTAAATAAGACTCCAGCCCTCGGCGCTGACTATAGAACAGCGTCTCTCCCTTTCCCTGATTGACAGGGTGGGGGCGGGAACGAAGCAGAGCTAGGCCGCAAAAGCCGGGGACTAGATTTATGAGCGCTGCCGCCGTAAAAGCGCGGGCAGCGCGAGTCCCCGGCGCACTACAAGTCCCAGCCGCGCCGCCGCTCCCGGAGCGGCCGGCGCGGTAGTTCCCAAGACGTAAAATCACTCAGCTAAGCTGCAGTGACTCTAACCCGAGCGCGCAGCGCTAGTGCCCCCGGCGCACTAGCACACCCAGCAAGCCTGGAGTGTGCGTGGCCTGTCTGTGCGGGGACACAGAGTACCTGAACGTTGCAGGGCCTTGTCCCTGACTGTACTCAGCTCCTCCAGCAGGGTCTCTGGATCTGTGGATGGAGCTCGGCCTCAGGGTTTGGGGGCCGGTAAGATCCCACTTCCACAGAGCCCCTCAGGGGGATGGGGAAGGAAAGCAGCATGTGGGCTCCAGCCTCCGTACCCGCAATGGGTACCTCAACCTTACAAACCGCAAGTGGGGTGAGAAGGGAGCATGCTGGGGGCCCTATATGGGCCCTCTTTTCTTCCATCCGATAGAGTCAGCAGCTACTGCTGACTAAACAGTGGAGCTATGCGTGGATGTCTGACCTCCTTCGCACAAAGCAGAAAACTGGTGAGCCAGTGATCCCACTGGGGGTGTATAGCCAGAAGGGGAGGGGCCTTACACTTTTTAGTGTAATGCTTTGTGTGGCCTCCGGAGGCAGTGCTATACACCCAATCGTCTGGGTCTCCCAATGGAGCGCCGAAGAAAAACGCTGTGTGCAGACAGCAAAAATGAAAACTCAGAACTTGCTCAAGATCGGTATTGTTCAAGTTATTTTTTTTTAAATTTAATCTTTTTTTGTTTACAATTAACAAATCTTTGGGGTTTTTTTTGTACAAATAGAAAAATACATGGAAAACCGTAATCCATATTAACATTACACCACTGTACAAATCTCAACATTGTCCTAAATAGCTACATTTATAGACTGCAATTTCTAATAGCTGAACAATGATCCATATGGAAATCTCCTGACTTCTCTCTTAAGGCCACTTTACACGCTGCAATATCGTTACAGATATCGCTAGCGTGCGTTCCCGCCCCCGTCGTTTGTGAGTCACGGTCAAATCGTTGCCCGTGGCGCACAACATCGCCAGTACCCGTCACACATACATACCTGCCTAGCGACGTCGCTGTGACCGGCGAACCGCCTCCTTTCTAAGGAGGCGGTTCATGCTGTGTCACAGCGACGTCACTAAGCGGCCACCCAATAGAAGTGGAGGGGCGGAGATGAGTGGGATGTAACATCCCGCCAACCTCCTTCCTTCCTCATTGCCGGTGGCCTCAGGTACGGTGAGGTTCCTCGTTCCTGCGATGTGTGCTGCCGCAAGAACGACGAACAACCTGCGTCCTGCAACAGTAACGATATTTGGGAACTGGACAGTGTGTCAACGATCAACAATAAGGTGTGTATTTTAGATAGTTAGCGGTCGCTCCTGCGTGTCACACGCAACGACGTCGCTAACGAGAACGGATGTGTGTCACGAATTCCGTGACCCCAACGACATCTCATTTACGATGATGTTGTTGCGTGTAAAGCTGCGTTAACTCATCCAAAATACCAGTATTCTAGTCACCTAGGTATTCAAGAACATTTACAATTTAGGGATATATAAAGAATATTGGTCCCATATCAAAGGAGCAATGGAGTGAAATACTAGACCTAACACCTAAGGGTGGTTTCACACTACGTCTTTTTAACATCCGTTGAAAACGTTTTTTTAACGGAAGTACGGATCATGCTTTTACAGCAAATAACGTATGCAAACGCATGTTTAGGGGCGGGCATTGGAGTCATGTGATCGGGAGTGAGGGGAACTAGACTGGGAGGAGGCTTGTGACAGCTGCAGACGCTGGTAACCAAGGTAAACATCGGCCTTGGATACCCGCTATGGAGAGAGAGAGAGAGAGAGAGAGAGAGAGAGAGAGAGAGAGAGAGAGAGAGAGAGAGAGAGAGAGAGAGAGAGAGAGAGAGAGAGAGAGAGAGAGAGAGAGAGACTGGGCATGCTCAGTCCAGAAGCAGGATACTGTCTATCAGCATGCAGCGTTCACCTGCGTTTGCGTGCGTTATAGTCAGGATCCAGCGATTTGCAGTATTTGGACGGAGCTCAAAAACGCTACATGTTGCGTTTTTGAAACATGTTAAAATAACGCAAAAGGACGGATCCTGCGTCTAACGGACGCAAACGCGCGCAAACGCAGGTGGACGCGAGTCCATTGAAAAAGCATTGACATGAAAACGGATTTGCACAGGATCCGTACTTCCGTTAAAAAAACGTTTCCGACGGATGTTAAAAAGACGTAGTGTGAAACCAGCCTAAGCTATCCTTGTCGGAGTCACAAAGGTTGTCACAGATTTATCTTATTCAATGAGTACAAAGTGTTCTACGTAAAATTTGAATAGCTGTGGATGACCCCTGTCCAACATGTGGGCAGGACGGGGCGCCTGATGCAGATAGTGTGGGAATGATTGGGAACTATTGGAACAGGGAGGTTGCCCTGATCAGGAGACATGTACAGTTAGAGCCCAAAATAGCGATTTCCACAATATTTCAAGCTGTTGGCACTTCATATATAATATACACTTTATAGAATATATATATATAATATATATATAATATATATATATAATATACATACATACATACATACACACACACACACCATTTTTCGGTTTTGTTTTCCTCCCATTGTTCAAAGAGCCATAACTTTAATTTTTCCATGGATATAATAGCTTGGGTTTTTTTGCGGGACGAGTTGTACTTTTGAATAACACCATTGGGAAAAAAAATTGTGTTGCAAGGTGGAGAGAAAAAAAAAAAAAAAAAAAAAAAAAAAAAGGGGGGGGGGAGGGGGGGAATTCTCCAATTTTTTTTTTTTTATTAACAGCATTCATAAAATCACGTACATACCAAACATGTATTTTCTTGTTTTATTTTGAGCTTAGCAAAAGAGGGGTGATTTAAACTTTAATGATTTTTTTTTTTTTAAGAGTTTTAACGTTTTTTTCCCCCTTCACTTTTCATTGTATTTACTAGTCCCCTTAGGGTACTTGAAGCTGTGATCTTCTGATCGCTTGCACTGTACGTAGTACTGCATCAGTATCCGCACCGGTCTATACAGCAAAAATCATAATCTCCTACGAATGTCACTCGCAGCCGGCGTCCAAAAAAGGATGCTGGTCTCATCAGATAACCACGGCTGTCATTACAACTCATCAGTGCCGCAAGATCAGATCAACATCACAAGACCACCAATGGAGGCGGGAAATAACCCCCTCACCGCATAAATCCAGCTTTCACAGATTGACAGCAGGATTTAACTGGTTAAACAGGTGATAGAGGCAGGTCGGCAGAGGAGACTAGCCAACGTGCATGGAACGATAAGGGCTTGGCATGTGAGCCCACATCAAAGCAAGGAAGACATAGTATGTCATTGGTCTTTAAGGTGTTAAATCGGTATGTGATATTTTAGTAAGCGCAGCAGTAATAACTGCTTGTTTGCATATGTATAAATCCATCTCTTTATATAAACACACAGACACACAAACACATATGACATTAAGCCCTTTGTATCCACAGCAATGGCGCTTGCATCTATTACGCTGTGCACACAATGCATTTTTTTAATGTTGTTTTTTGCTTGTTTATTTTGATTGGTTACAAAATTGCAAGCGAATCCTTATGCCAGCAAAGTCCATGAGAATCCTGACGTTTTGTGCACATGTTGAGTTTTTCCTCGCAGATCTGGTGCAGAAAATAATCTGCAGCATGGCAACTCTTTCTGTATTTTTCACCACTGAAAACAATGGGGGGAAAAAAAAACACATGCAAGAAACGCACAGTTCTGAGCTGTGGTTTTTTTCTTGCCAAGAGATACCGAAATGTTGCAACAATGTCTGCAACCAAATACTTGTGTGCACATCACCTTAGGCTGCTTTCACACATCCGGTTTTTGCAGTGCGGCTAAATCCGGCTCTAAAACCTATGCAACGGATGCGACGAAAAAAAACGCATCCTTTGCATAAGTTTTTACATGTGGCGCGTCTAGTTTTTGCCGGTTGCGGCACGCTACTGAGCATGCGCAGTGGAAAAAAAACCGCATGCGGTGTCCGGATTCGGTTTTTGCCGCATCCCGCCGCATCCATAGGCATGCATTGGAAAAAGCGCCGCAGCGGCGCGGTGCGTTTTTTTTTGGCGGACAAAAAAACGTGCCAGGCAACGTTCCATCCGGCCACCACATGGGCTAAATATGCCGCATCTGGCAAAAACCGGACCGAACGCAAGGCCATGCGACACAATCCGGCATTAATAAAAGTCTATGCGGAAAAAACGCAACCGGCGGCAAAAAAAACCAAACGGTTGCGTTTTTTCTGCAAAGAGCCGAATTGTGCCGCACAGCAAAAACCGGATGTGTGAAAGCAGCCTGAGGGGTCGTTTATCAATGGAAAGGTCATTTATTCTGAGTTGTGCACTATACACATGTAAAATAATAATTATATCTATGGGACGAATGGGAGCAGCGTATCGCTGTCATCAGCCAAGAACACTTGCTTTCTCGCAAGTGTAAGATTGACATGCTACGACTCTGAAAGCTGCACCGCAAGTCAGTTTACGCTGAGGAAGACAAGTAGCATAGTGGGCAGGAGACTTCTATAAATCCCATCCACTGTGCATGTACTGTTCAACATAGTGTTTGAGATGCAGGGAAAACACTGCTATTCCTGGTTGTGGACACGTACTCTAAGGGGTTAATGGTCGTATGTGGAGTTAGAGTGCACCAAATTTACTCTGTTATACAAGCTGTACACTGACTACAGTACATTGTATCAGTGTCACATGTTCAGTGTTTGATGAAAAGATATAAAATATTTACAAAATTGTGAGGGGTGTACTAACGTATATACTGTATATACAGGTAAAGGATGCAAATGTATACCTTCAATTTAATGTTGATAAATGTAAAGTAATGCACCTAGGACGGAGTAATCCTATAACTGCGTATACATTAAATGGAAGTAAACTCGGGACTACAGAACAGGAGAAGGACTTGGGTATTCTCATTACAAATACGCTGAGCAGCAGCACTCAATGTCAAGCAGCAGCTGCTAAAGCAAACAAGATTCTAGGGTGTATAAAAAGAGAGATTAGATCCCGTGATCCCAACGTATTGTTACCCCTCTATAAATCACTTGTAAGGCCACATCTGGAATACGGGATCCAGTTTTGGGCTCCACATTTTAAAAAGGACATTCAGAAGTTAGAGTCAGTTCAAAGGCGGGCAACTAGACTATTACAAGGAATGGAGGGCCTCCCATATGATGACAGGTTGAAAAAGTTAGATATGTTTAGCTTAGAAAAAAGACGTCTCAGAGGAGATCTCATTTATATGTATAAATACATGTGTGGTCAATATAAAGGACTGGCACATGACTTATTTCTTCCGAAAACAATACTAAGGACCAGGGGGCACTCACTGCGAGTGGAAGAAAAGCGATTCCGACACCTAAATAGGAAAGGGTTCTTTACAGTTAGAGCGGTCAGACTGTGGAATGCCCTACCACAAGAGGTTGTAATGGCAGATACTATAACAGCTTTTAAAAAAGGGCTGGATGATTTCCTCAGTACACACAACATTGTTGGTTATAAATGACAGTGACGAAATGTAGAACTGGTGGAGGAAGAATGAACTAGATGGACCTAGGTCTTTTTTCAACCTAAGTAACTATGTAACTATGTAACGCATATACAGATGAAAGAAAAAAAATACACAGACTACATGGTATACTTTTGCAATGTACACCATGAAATAATGTAGTGCACTACATGATGCCATCTGACAAAATTGCTGTGTGAATGGAGCCCTATGGCCACACTTGTTTCCAGTAGCTTTTTCCCGGGATATTTGCAGTCACACATCCATAAAGGAATGTGAACCTGGTCAAAGCTATTTACTAAAAAAAAAAAAAAAAAATAAAAAAGGTATGAAGCTAGCCTTAATGCGGCCCTTTCTGCTGCTGCAATCCACCTCATCAGCAATGACAAGCTCACCCGGTCATGAAGCGTCCAGCCGACATATTTCAGATAGCTGTCATTGAGGAAAGCGTCGCTGTACATTTTCATCCAAACCCCGATTTCTTCAATGCAGATTGCTCGGATCTCAGCAATGGCATCCCTATGGGAGAAGAGACAAAGAAATAAAAGCACCAAAAAACCTTTAAAACAAAAGGTTTTGCATGAACACGTTCCCCTAACTTCCAATAAAGTTGAAAGCAGCTTATCCTGTGCTAACTTTTTACCAGAAAAAAAATATCTATGGAACAAGGTGCGTCCCCAATGAGAATAGAGGCGCCGTCTGGAGAAGACGAGGACAGACGAAGGCCCATCACTTGTGTGTAGGTGATTGATGGCACGAGAAGCAACCTCAAAAGTAAGAGCGCTGGTCTCAAACATCGAGCTTGTAAGCCTTCACAAGTACTTTGTAGATAGCCATATTTTTTTTATATTCTATCCTTGAAACAACACCACTACAGATTGTGCCTTCCAGAAGGTATAGTTTAGAGTGACACTATTCCCTCCACCATTGTAATGCACTGGAAAAACAGGAATAAAATGTTAAAGGGGTTGGAAAAAAAAAAGGACATTTTAGGCTGCTTTCACACTAAGTTTTTTTAACATGCATCATGAACGTTTTTTTAAGGCAAAAACGGATCCAATGCAAATGCGTTTTCATTTCAGTGCATTTGCAATGGACTCGCGTCAACATGCGTTCACCTGCGTTTGCGTGCGTTATAGTGAGGATCCAGCGACTTGCCGTTTTTTTAACTTTTTTCAAAAACGCTACTTGTAGCGTTTTTTTAGCTGCGTCCAAATACTGTTTTTCACTGGGTCCTGACTATACTGCACACAAACGCATGTGAACGCTGGCATGCTGACAGGATCCTGCTTGCTCTACTGAGCATGCCCAGAAACCAGCCTGGCGTGATCAGTCTCTCTATCCCCCTCCCTCATCTGAGAGTGGCGGACGCTCGTAACCAAGGTAAATATTTGGTAACCAAGCAAAGCGCTTCGCTTAGTTACCCAATGTTTACCTTGGTTATGGTGTGCAGGGAGCAGGCAGCCCGGCTCCTAGCAGCTACGGACGCTCGTAACCAAGGTAAATATTGGGTATCCAAGCAAAGCACTTCGCTTAGTTACCCGATGTTTACCTTGGTTACCAGCGTCTGCAGCTGTCAGATGCCGACTCCCAGTCTATGATGTTCAGTTCCACTCACTCCCGATCACATGACTTCAATGCCCGTCCATAAACTTCAAGTGGCAGGATCCTGCAAAATAACACATGCGTTTGCATGCGTTTTTCTTTGTAAAAACAGGATCCACTTTTACAGCAAAAAACGTTCATGGCGCATGTTAAAAAAATGTAGTGTGAAAGCAGCCTTTATCAACAGATTGTTGGAATAATAATAATTTCCACAATTGGATGTGTTTAATAAAATGCTCCTGTGCTGAGATAATCTTATATATGTGTCCCTACTGTGTACTGTGTGTAATGGATGTGTCTGACTATACAGGGACATGGTCTGATCATACCACAGCTCCTGAGCCGGGGAGGAAGTAAAAAAAAATATATAGACATTACAGCACGGGATCATAACTGATGCTTTCTGTGAGGTAAAACATTTCCCTGCTTGATTAAAACATGTTTTCACCTTTTGTGCCTCCCCTCTTTCCTCATAGCCTGTAAGCTTATGAGCAGGGCCCTCACTCCTCCTGGTATCCTAATTTTGTTTTGTCTCATTGTCTGTACATGTGCCCTCTGAATTGTAGAGCGCTGCGGAATATGTTGGTGCTATAGAAATAAAAACTATTATTATGTTTTACTTCATAGAAAAAATCATCTATTATCCCCTGCTTTAATGTCTCGGCTCAGGAGATGTGGGGTGATCAGACCATGTCCCTGTACAATCAGACACAACCATTACACAGTACATAGCAGGGGCACATTTATAAGGCTAGTTTCACACTTGCGTTGAACCGCATACGTCACATTGCGTTGTGTAACGCATGTGACGGATGCCTTGCAAAAAGTGTGATAATAAAGGCCACGGATTCCAGTGAAATAACGCATTGCGTTAAGTTTTCTTTGTGCCGAGAGAGAGAGCACCCGACATCCCCGCACACAGCCCGACATCCCCGCACACAGCCCGACATCCCCGCACACAGCCCGACATCCCCGCACACAGCCCGACATCCCCGCACACAGCCCGACATCCCCGCACACAGCCCGACATCCCCGCACACAGCCCGACATCCCCGCACACAGCCCGACATCCCCGCACACAGCCCGACATCCCCGCACACAGCCCGACATCCCCGCACACAGCCCGACATCCCCGCACACAGCCCGACATCCCCGCACACAGCCCGACATCCCCGCACACAGCCCGACATCCCCGCACACAGCCCGACATCCCCGCACACAGCCCGACATCCCCGCACACAGCCCGACATCCCCGCACACAGCCCGACACTACAGCCCTCATCATTCCTGCACACATCCCGACACTACCGCACCCATCATCACCGCACACACACACACACACACACACACACACACACACACACACAGGCATTACCTCAGTGACGTCCCCGCTGACAGCGCCATTCACTTCAGTTGCTGCGTGGAGCTCACAGGAGCGGCGGTGTTCTACTGCCACTCCTGTCAGCTTCATGTAGCAGAGCTGGATGTGTTGCGGGACCTCTGGATTACGTCGGACCTGGAGGGGTATTTGGGGATTTTAATAAAGTGGTAAAAGAGGGTGTCTTTTTTGTCTTTTATTCCAAATAAAGGATTTTTTCCGGTGTGTGTGTTTATTTTCTTTAACTTACAGGTTAATCATGGAGGGTATCTCGGGGAGACGCCTGACATGATTAATCTAGAATTTAGTGGCAGCTAAGGGCTGCCATTAACTCTTTATTATCCCGATTTGCCAACGCACCAGGGCAAATCGGGAAGAGCCGGGTACAGTCCCAGAACGGTCGCATCTAATGGATGCGACTATTCTGGGCGGCTGCTGGCTGATATTGTTAGGCTGGGGGGCTCCCCATAATGTGGGGCTCCCCATCCTGAGAATACCAGCCTGCAGCCGTATGGCTTTATCTGGCTGGTATTAAAATTGGGGGGGACCGCACGCCTTTTTTTTTTAATTACTTATTTATTTATTGTACTGCACGATATAGACACGCCCACCGGCGGCTGTGATTGGTTGCAGTGGACAGCTGTCAGTCAGCGTGGGGGCGGGTCTGGCTGCAACCAATCATAGGCGCCGGTGGGCGGGGAAAGCAGGGAATATGAGATTGAATAATGGGCGGCCGGCTTTTTCAAAAGAGGAAAAGCCGCCGGAGCAGTGTGACAGCTGTGCAGCGTCGCGCTCGTGATCGGTGAGTATGAGAGAGGAGGGGAGAGAGGAGGGAGAGGGGGGACAGAGACCAGGAGTGATTTTAAACGATTTTGATCGTTCTGCTGGACATGCTGAGCATGTGTAGTAGAACGTGACGAAATCCGTCAGCGGATTCCGCCGCTTAGCGCATAGCGGCGGAAACCGCCACCATAGACAATCATTAGACACCGTGACGGATTCCAACGGAATCCGTCATGGTGCGCTATTTTAACGCTCCAAAAAACGTTACATGCTGCGTTCAATCCGCTAGACGCAGCGTCAAAATAACGCCGCTGCGTCGTCCAGCGGATGCAACGAAGACACTTGCGTTACAGTGCGTCGTCCATACAACTCTATGGAGAATAGCGCGGTCCGTTAACGGACCGCGCTATTCTCCATAGTGATGGAATGCGCTGAACGCAAGTGTGAAACTAGCCTAAGATCTCAGCACAGGGACAATATTTTTCAACACATCCAATTATGTAACCTATTATTCCAAGATCTATTAATTAAAATGTACCTTGTTTGTGGGACGTTAATTGAAATTGTTGAAGAAAAAAAAAAGGAAAACAATTACACCATTATATTAGATTTTAGCAGCGCAGCATCAAAACTAGTATAGAACTAGAAAAGTAGCGGTGCGATATCCTCAGCAATCACACTCAGATCTTTCCTATACTTACCCTCTTCACGACACACTGTGTACGTCATGGATCGTGTGAGGTTAATCCCCATGGGCAGTCTGCGGACATGTCAGCTGATTTCAACAGCTGACGTGTGCCTGCCAGGCGCGAGTGGAATCATGTTCCACCCGCGACTATTAACCCCTTACATCTCGCTGTCAAAATCTGACAGCGTGATGTAACAGCGCGCCGCTGTAAGCATAACTTACCCAGTCCCATCGGAAGTCACGTGACATAATTACATGACTTCCGGTGGTTGCAATGGTGGCACATGGTCATGTAATGACTCCTGTAGCTATCATGAGTCACTTTCTCTCACTGCTAGCAGACTGCCGTGTGTGAGAGTGTGATACCAATGTGATATGACTGAAAGAATGTGTGATTAGATAGGAATCATAATCAAAAGATAGGAGTGATCCCAGATATTATTTGACCTATCAATAATTCAGTATCAAAGAGATGTCCTCTGGATGGCCAATATGATGACCAAAGAATACATGTCAAACAGGTTTTGAAGCAGTTTCAAGATAATGAGGAAGTCACATTTACAGTTCCACTTACCGGAAACTTGTGGTTGGCTTAAAGACAGGTTTAAGGAAGCTTGCATATGAAATTTACGGCTCATTGCAATATTTCATTAACACTATGGTCAACTGTGGTCGGTCAGTTGTCAACTGGCAGGATGTACAAGTAAATGTGCAGGAAGCTGCTGGTGCCCACAGCAGTTTGTGGTCAAGTTACATGAACATGACTCAGCTGTCACATGCTGGTGACCATTTAAACACAACCTACAAAGTGTTCCTATAAAAATACACCGGACTCGCTTAATGTTAGGGGAAACCTTCCAGGACATTTAAGTGTACGTACGCACTGTTCCTGTGATGCAAGATGCCATGTTGTTTCCTTATCATTAACTCTAGTTCCCTCCGATGTGAAAGGATTGCTACAACAAACAGTAATGTTGATGCATATTTCTGTTATTGTATAAGTTTCCATGACTATAGTTCTAAATGCCTATGTACCATTGATTATAGTCATGTGCTATTAAAATAAATAGTATCTTGCTATAAAGAATATTAGTATTCGTGCCTGATTAGGATATCAGTGAGCGCTTCGTAAGTACGGGCTTTCAGCCCCATTTTTAGTAGAATTTAGCAAGACAGAGAGGAGAGCAGCTTTTCTCCAGATCTCAGCTGTGTAGCTGTGATCTGGAGAAATGGAAGAGCGATCAGAATTGCTGATCCTTATAGTCCCCTAGGGTGACTAGTAAAATTAAAGTGTTAAAAAAAAATAAAAAATATACATATTTCGTATCGCAGTGTTCAAAAATGCCCAATCAAAATATAAAATCTATTAATCTAATCAGTAAACAGCGTAGCAGCAAAAAAAATCCAAAAACCAAAATTACTTTAGGTCCCTGCAAATTTTGCGCAAAATGCAACAGGCGATCAAAACGTAGCATCTGTGCAAAAACGGTACCATAAAAAATGTCAGCTCGAGACAAAAAAATAAGCTGTCACTGAGCCATAGATGCCGAAAAATGAGAACGCTACGGGTTTCGGAAAATGGCGCAAAAAGTGCACCACCTTTTTTTGGACGAGCTTGTGATTTTTTTTTTTAGCTCCTTAGATAAAAGTAAACCTATACATGTTTTGTGTCTACAAACTCGCACCGACCTCAGGCATCACACCCACACATCAGTTTTATCATATAGTAAACATGATGAATAAAACATCCCAAAAACTATTTACCGCACTTTTTATTGCTGTTTTCCACTACACTATATGGTAAAACTGAACGTTTCATTTAAAAGTACAGCTTGTCCTGCAAAATACAAGTTTTTATATGGCAAAACTGATGGAAAAATAAAAAGTTACGGCTCTTGGAAGAATGGGAGCAAAAAAACCCCAAAAAAACCCAAAACTGAAAATCACCAGGGGGTGAAAGGGTTATCCGTTTCTTCTACGGGTGTGTGCCCATGATCATTGTTTGCAGTACTTTGGATGTAGCATGTTTTCGCTGCATCCATAACTCTGTATTGTACAGTACAAGCACAGTGGATGGATTTCTAGAAATCTTCTGCCCACTGTGCTTGTTTTTTCCGCAGCAAACACTGACCTGCGTTGCGTCTTTCCAGACTGCAGCATGTCAATTGTTCGCTGCGGATTCGCATGTGTCCTCTGTAGGGAGAACACAAGTGAGAGACCGCAGCGCAGTGAACCCTGATTGTGGGTACAAGCAGCTGTGTTCTCCTGCGGAGGAGTCTTGCTGCCCCCCAGTCAGGACCCGCTGCGTCTAGGACACGGAGTCCTGATTATAGGCACATACCCTAAGATGGAAATGTCTAACTGCCAGTCACTAGCAAGCCTACTCACCCAGTGAGTGACAGAACGGCATTTCCTGCCATTTCCAGTGAATTGAAGAGAGCCCCCACAAAAAAAACCAAAAAAAAAAAACCCCCAACTATCTGGAAGTATACCGTATTTTTCGGATTATAAGGCTATGTGCGCGCTATGACGTTTTTGCACTTCTCAAAAACGCTGAGTTTTTGGCCACAAGAACGCACCTGAGGCAAAAACGCATGCGTTTTTACCGCGTTGCGGTGTGTTTTTGGCTGCATTTTTGATCTCTGCGGTTTGCTACGTTTTTTCCCCATGCATTGCATGGGGAAAAACGCAGTAAAACGCAGGAAAGAATGGACATGTCTATTTTTTTTTTAGCTCAAAAACGCAGCTTAAAAAAAAAAAAAAAAAAAAAGCTGTGTGCAGACAGCAAAAATGAAAAGTCAGACTCTGCTGGGGAAGCAAAGTCATGCAGTTTTGAGCCCAAAAATGCACCTGATAAACAAGTAAAACCGCCAGGAGAAAAACTCAGTGCGCACATAGCCTAAGACACACTTTTCCACCCAAAAAGCCCTGAACGGCTGTGCAGGAGCTGCGGTGGCTGGGCTGGTGCCGTGGCGGCTGGGTGGGGTCTGCGCCGACTAGTGCTGGGCCTTTGGTGTGGGTGGTAAGTGCTTCAAATAATGGCGCCCAGAGTCAGCGCATGCGCATATGGAGCTCTCGGCTCAAGATCTCATCTGTGCATGTGCCACCTCTGGCCCACCCGGCAGCGGACTTAAGGAAAATGGAGCCCAGAGCTGACGCTTGCGCAGATGAGATCTTGGCTTGCCATTTAGCTGAGAGCTCAATATGCACAAGCGCTGAATCCGGGCGCCATTTCTTTGAAGCACTCACCGCACGCAGCCCGAGCCCCAGCACAGCATCTGGGACACTCACCGCCCCTGCCTCCTGTGACCTTGCTCCACCACCGCTGCTGCCCCTCCGGAAAGACACCACTGGATTATATATAAGACGGACCACCCCCTCCCCTCCCCCCTCTCTTTTTTTTTTACACCTGTTTTTGCTCTGAACTTGGGCATCGTCTTATAATCTGGTGCATGTTATAAACCGAAAAATACGGTATAAAGGCAATGGAAATCATAGTGGAAGGACCAGTTATTGCTTCCTGTATTAGTTTTAATCCAGACAGGTCACTTTGAAAAATAAAAATGTAACTGTTGGAAAATCTATTTACACCATAAATGTACAACTCTGGTTATAGCTTACCTGTATCTATGAACAAAAATGCCTTTGAATATGGAGTTCATCATGTTTTCTATTTCATCCTGATTTTCTTGAAGCTGGGAATCAAAACCACAATAAATAATTATAAATCTATGGGAAATATTCATTGCCGGCAAAGTAGCCCTCTGAGATGAGGAGTGCTGGGTATCAGTAATTTCGGGAGCGGGGTACCTCTTTCCGCTTCTGTAGCAGCAGTTCCAGCCTCTCGTTGGCTCTTTTACCAATCATTTTGTTCCTCTCGGTCTCGTACTGTCGCTGGGTGTTGTCCTGGTGAATACTTAAGTTGAGTGCGACGTTCACCAGCGCGGTCATCAGCTTCATGGCTGAACACAGGAAAAAAAAAAAAAATAATAAGTTTCATTCACCTATGTTATTCAGAAAGTAATAAACCTGCAGTGTAATCGTGTCATTCTATAAAGCAGCAGATTAAAAACTTTCTAATACAAAATGTCATGAAATGTAAGAGTGTGTAATTTTCAGTCAATAACGCACCAGTAAACCATCATCACAGCAGATTTAGGACGCTCATGTATGTACTTCACAATGGATCACATTTGGTCTGATCACACTGTTTGCTCGTGGATGTAAGAATGCTTTTATGCACTGATAGCAGCACAAACTTTCAGATTTTGCAAATGGGTTAAATATCGAAACACAAGAGTTGTTAGAAGTGAACAGAATAAGTCTTCTATACATTTCCATTGTGGAGTTACATGTGATATTTATACGACTGCTCTGGCGCCTCCGGATCTGAGGACGTCCCATGCACATGTGCCACTCATGACAGTAGGACACATTCACCATGGCTGCCCATCAAGTACACAGCTGTGCGGGCACTTCATAAGAGATCATGGCACTGCCCGCCTGAGGAAAGGACACTCGAGCAACTTGGCTGCTTTCACACCTCCGGTTTTTGCAGTGCGGCTCAATCCAGCTCTAAAACCTATGTAACGGATGTGGCGAAAAAAAACGCATCCTTTGCACAAGTTTTTACATGCTGCCCGTCCGGTTTTTGCCGGTTGTGGCACGCTACTGAGCATGCGCAGTGCAATGCAAAAAAAACCCACATGCGGCGGCCGGATGAGTTTTCTGCCGCATCGCGCCGCATCCGGCATCCATAAGCATGCATTGGAAAAAGCGCTGCATCCGGTAGGATGCGGCGCAATGCGTTTTTTTTTTTTTTTGCCGGACCAAAAAAAACGTAAACGTGCCAGGCAACGTTCCATCCAGCCGCTGCATGGGCTAAATATGCCGCATCCGGCAAAAACCGGACCGAACGCAAGGCCATGCAGCACAATCCGTCACTAATGAAAGTCTATGCGGAAAAAACGCAACCGGCGGCAACAAAAAAAAAAAAACAAAAAATGGTTGCGTTTTTTCTGCAACGAGCCGGATTGGGCCGCACTGCAAAAAACAGATGTGTGAAAGCAGCCTTATTAACAAGTATGACAAAATAACATATGGGTATGTACACACAATGTACACACGATAAGGACACGCCGAGTACTGGACCCAGCATGTCCTCTCCTATGGGGCTGCGAGTGCTGAATGCAGAGACCGCAGCTGCCCATGCCCAAGATCAGGGTTCAGGCCGCAGCAGACTTAGTGTTCTCCCTGCAGAGAACACTCATGTCTCCATAGCATAAATTGACATGCCGCGGCTCGGAAAGCCACCCCGCATGTCAGTTTACAGTGGGCAGGAGCTTTCTGTAAATCCCTTCCACAGTGCTTGTAGTGTACAACGCAGCGTTTGGGGCACAGCCAAAACATGGGAGTCCAAAACGCTGTGAACCCTGATCGTGGGCACTCACCCCAAGTAAAGTCTTGCAGTAATTTTAACAGGTGAGTAATTGTTTTAATAGTTACTTTTTTCTATTCTTTGCTAGCTCCTTAAAACACTTATTTTTTTGGTGAGATATAGGTTGTATCATTAATTGTTCTTCATAATCCTGGTCCCATGTTGGTGCATAGTAACCCCCGAATGAGGTCACTGATTTGGGCCTTAAATATCAGTAATATTATTTGCCTCACTATGTTCAGTTGGAAAAGAAAAGGCGTCCCCCTAGAGTTGAGCAAACCCCTTCACCTGACCGGGCCTCGATGTCATCATTGCTGCCCAGACGACGTTGCACGGAGATGCTGGCAGGTAGGAGTTGGTCTGCAGGACCCGGGCTACTGACATGACTGCTGGAGCATGGCCGTGCAAATGTTTGCTCAACTCTAGCTATGCCAAATGTAGCAATGTGATGCCTTTTACTTTAGGGGAAAAAAAAAAATCAAGTTGTATTTTTGGAAATTATTTAAAAAAAATTTTTTTATGAAAAAAGTGCATAATTTAAATATTTAAAAAAAAAGTCAAAATCGTGGCTTGGTGACTCAGTGGTTAGCATTGCTGCTTTCCAGAGCAACATCTGCAAGGAGTTTGTATATTCTCTCCGTTTCTTTCCTTGGTTTTGTTGAGGTTCTCTGATTTCCTCCCACTCTCCCAATACATACTGATAGGGGATGTAGATTGTGAGCCCAATGGGGACAGTGATGAATGTAAAGTGCTGAGGAATATGGTGGCGCTATATAAGCAATGCACAATTTATTTTATTATTTATTTATTAACTGCAGCTAAAAGAACAAAATGGCAAAAAACAGTCTGAATTTTTCCTGGCCGGATGAAGCAGATTATTACATGCCGCTGACCCGGCGACGCGCTCACTGAGCCCAACGCTGTGCTTGGACACATTACTACTGCACCTTCCCCATCATTTGGGATAGCCAGGAGGGGGGTTCTCCATCCTTCATACGCACATCGTCATGAACACAATTTCTAGGAGCAAGATAAGACTTTGTTTTCATCTAATGCTGCTCTGCTTGTATGACCTGAGAAGAGCCAAATCATTAGAAAGACAGAAACGCGCTCATAAAACCATAAATAGCGAGAGGAAAATTCTCATTAAAAGCTTTCAGACGGACGAGGATGATACTGCAGCAGCTTGAGATCTGCAAACTTACACATGAAGTTATACAGAGAGCCAAGAAATACATGTAGGTGAGCGGCAGCGTCCCTAGGAATGAGAGCGGAGACCGGCACAGACGGCGGAGAGAAGGGAGGAATGTGCACATGTAATTAGGAGTTCTTGGCTTTGCCAGCATGGGGCAGCAGCCTAAAGAGATTCAGCAATTTGCCCCAGATCCAGAGCAGCCGACAAACAGCAAAACACTGAAAGAAGGTGGCAGCAGAGATTGCACCAGATGAGGAGAGCACGGTGGAGCCACACCGGAGGAGCAGCTCTACATGTGGACGGAGAAGCCGGCCAGTAATGAGGACAGCGGGGAACGGCCATCTGTTTTATGTCCTCTTAATAGTCTGCCGAAAATATTCTTCCCATAGGTGTAAACATAATGCACCTTGCCTATTAAAAAATAACTACATGGATTTTTTAGTTGAATAGTGTAGAAGGTGGCAGAGGAGCTGGTCATCGTGATTCCTGGAGACGTTACCCTTTACCGGGAGCTACGAGTTCCCATGAAGAGGCATTTACAGGGCACAATAATCGTAAACAAGCCATGGTAAAAATGTTCATGTTAGCCAATAGGGTTAAAAAGATAATTACATACCCCATTCATCAGGACCAGGCTGGTTTTATGATAAATGTCTCCACTGTGGAAGACATCCGCCCACAATTCCTGAACCATCAACTACCCACAACCTCTACTGGTCATAGAGCAGTCATCTCTCCAGAGGTGGCTATGGCCTTCAACTCCATCAAATGGCCCTGCCTATGGGAGACGTCCCACAAGGGCTTTGGGGATACATTTAGAACATAGGTGAAGCCCTTGTATAATGCCCCACACCCTAAGCTTAAAGTCAATGATATGGAATCGGACTCAATCCTTCTTCAAAGGGGTACAAGACAGGTCCGCCCCATCACCATTGCTATTCACTGTAGTGATGGAGCAATTGGCAGCTGGGATTAGACTATCTGAAAAAGTACAAGGCTCTCATACAGTGACCACCAAAAAATTGTTGTGATATATATGCTATGCTCCCTTTCCTCAATGACTGGCCAACCTCACTGAATGAGACCATGAAAATAAGGAAAAATTGTGGTGGGCTTTCCGGCTTATTAACTGGAACAAACCCTCCATTATGACAATAGGGAAAAAATACTCTGTTGAAATACCGTAGTTGTAGGTCAACAAGTACCAATACGAATCCATTTTAGACTATGAAAATGAAAGCCCAGAACGGTCTTCAGCCAGGATGATACATCAAGAGAGGACAAGAGAGTTAGGCCGGGACTACACGGGGCACTACTGCAATGCTCGCATGAGACTCGGCTCGCGCTGGCAGCACAGCAGGAGCAAGGAGTCATGTGAGTGTGTCTGCGTCTGAGGTCCGACCCTGCGAGCAGACCTCAGCTGCGGAGGGCGGGCCGGCGATGCGGAGGGGTGGGCGGGCCGGCGATGCGGAGGGGCGGGAGGGATTTATCTTCCACTCTCCTCCGTAGTCGGCTATTGCCATTCTCGCACTGCACTGGCAGTAGACCGGTGTACCGCGAGTGCAGTGCGATTTTTCTCTCGCCCCATTCACTTGAATGGGTGTGAGAGAAGAGAGTCTCGCATTACACCCGCAGCATGCTGCGATTGTTTTCTCGGTCCGATTAGGGCTGAGAAAATAATCGCTCTTGTGCGCTGACACACAGGCTAGAATTGGTCCGAGGGGAATGCGATGTTTTATCACACTACACTCGCACCAATTTTCTCGCCGTGTGGCTTAGGTGAAGCCCCGGAGCGGGGCAGGCTCTGGAGTTATTCACCCAGTTACGTAACCCTAAAGGGGAGTCAAAGTTTGGATTAAAACAATACTAGTAATGAGTGTTGAGGGCCTCTCAAGGTGACATGGATTAATTCCACATATCCTGAATTTGATAACTCAAAGCCCTTCAGTTTATGGAAAAATCATGGTCTGTATAAAACTCATTAAGGAGGATCAGTTTAGGAAGAACTGCATATATCACAAAATAGGTGCCATCAATACCTACAACTTCCACACTTTTGTATTCAAGTGGAAAAAGGATAAAAACATGGGAGATGGCGAGGCACTGACTCAAGTAAAATAATGACTGTCTTAACACGGCCTGCGTTTCTAAAGCAGACCGCTCTTCATCAGACATAAAAGAAACATTCACAATGCATAACATTCTTATAGTGAAGTCTATTAACTCCTTACAGGCCACACCCCACTTATGTGAAACATAGGAGACAATATAGTCAATATAAACTGTTACATCCTGACAATACACCATATTTTTCAGTTTATAGGATGCACTGGACAATAAGACGCACCTCAAATTCAAAGCAAAAAAAAAAGGTGGAAAAAAATCCCCAAAACCGGAGTCCATTTTATAATCTGGTAGTGTCTTCCTGGAGGGGGCCACAGCGGTGGAGCAGAGTCACAGGAGGCAGGGGCGGTGGGTGTTTCAGAAACTGTAGGCTGTGCTGGGGCTCGGGCAGCCATGCTGGTGCAAGCTGTGCTGAAGCTTGGGCTGTGGGAGGCGAGTCCTTCAAATAAATGGCGCCCAGAGTCAGCTCAGATTGAGCTCGCAGTTCAATGGTAAGCCGATATCATCTGCACAAGCGCCACCTCCGGACACCATTTTCCTGAAGTCCTCTGCTGGGAGATCAATAGGCTGGAGGCGGTGAGATGAGAGCCTGAGCAGAGAACTCCATCTGCGCACGCGCCGACACTGGGCGGCATTATTTAAAGTCCTCACTGCCCACCCCCAAGCGCCAGTCAAGCCGCCGGAGAGCCCCGCACATTCCCCCAGCCTCTTGCGACCCCCTCCCAACCACCCCGGTAAGCTACATTTTTTTTTTAAAGCATATAAATTAACCCCTTTACAATGGGACCAACGCCAGTTTTTGTTTTCTCCTCCCAGACCTAATACATGAGGCCTTGTTTTTTGTGACACAAGTTGTTCTTTGGGATGACACCGTTCATTTTACCACATAGCGTACTGGAAAACGGGGAGGGAATTATAAAAGTGGCGAAATTAATAATAAAAAAACAAAACAAAAAACCCCACAACTGATATGCTTTTTGGGGGAATTGTTTTTAGCTTATACATTTTGTGGCAAAAATGACCTCAGAACAAGATTCTCCTCATCGGTACGATTATGGCCATACCACAGATGTCCAGTTTTTTTTATTATTTTAATTGCGGGGGGAGGGGGAGGGGAAGAGGGAGAACTTTTCATTTATGTTATGTCGGGATAAACATGACATTTTGATTGCTTGTGACAGCATTTTTTGTGTTATTGCAGCGACCAAAAAAACAAAGATGAAGGCTCCTCGCCAACAGGCGTGTCGGGGATGATGCTATTTCAGCAGGAGTGGCTGTAGACCACCATGCGTATATGTACAGAAATGTCTATAAGCACTTTATTATCCATGTACTGTATCATAGTGTATTGACATGTTACGCACCTAATGTTTAGGGAATGTATTTGCATGATATGTATTCCATTATCCATGTGTGACGCATGTTACTATCATATACCTTCTTGCAGTGTTCGGTAATCACAAACATAGGTCATATTTTTTTTTATTGCTCCCTCCTCTTCTGTTGGTAATTTTGTCATTATTGATTGTTAAATTATCTTATTCTTGACATTCTCTCAATAAAATTGTAATTATACCATTAAATAGAATCTGTAATGGATTTGAGGTATATCAGCACTTTCTTCCTTTTTTCTGTGTATGGTCTACATGTGAATGGTGCTGGATCTATAACACAAGCTTTAGTTTCTGCAATTGATTTACATTGTACTTGTCACATAGGAACACAACCTAATAGAATATTACTTTAATTCTCCTTTTAAATACATGAAAAACTACATTGAATGTACAGCCTTAAACTAGATAGAGAGCAGCTTTTGAGGAAGTCACGTATCACCCGACAGTACTGCCGTCCTAATGAGCAGAATGCAGGCTGCATCTATGTGCTCTATTCTGTAAGAGTAAAGATCAGAACGATGCAGGCATCCGATCACCTCTACTGACCAGACACCGCAGTCATCCAATCACCTCTACTGACCAGACACCGCAGTCATCCACAATCACCTCTACTGACCAGACACCGCAGTCATCCGATCACCTCTACTGACCAGACACCGCAGTCATCCAATCACCTCTACTGACCAGACACCGCAGTCATCCACAATCACCTCTACTGACCAGACACCGCAGTCATCCAATCACCTCTACTGACCAGACACCGCAGTCATCCAATCACCTCTACTGACCAGACACCGCAGTCATCCACAATCACCTCTACTGACCAGACACCGCAGTCATCCAATCACCTCTACTGACCAGACACCGCAGTCATCCAATCACCTCTACTGACCAGACACCGCAGTCATCCACAATCACCTCTACTGACCAGACACCGCAGTCATCCAATCACCTCTACTGACCAGACACCGCAGTCATCCGATCACCTCTACTGACCAGACACCGCAGTCATCCAATCACCTCTACTGACCAGACACCGCAGTCATCCACAATCACCTCTACTGACCAGACACCGCAGTCATCCACAATCACCTCTACTGACCAGACACCGCAGTCATCCAATCACCTCTACTGACCAGACACCGCAGTCATCCGATCACCTCTACTGACCAGACACCGCAGTCATCCACAATCACCTCTACTGACCAGACACCGCAGTCATCCACAATCACCTCTACTGACCAGACACCACAGTCATCCAATCACCTCTACTGACCAGACACCGCAGTCATCCAATCACCTCTACTGACCAGACACCGCAGTCATCCAATCACCTCTACTGACCAGACACCGCAGTCATCCAATCACCTCTACTGACCAGACACCGCAGTCATCCACAATCACCTCTACTGACCAGACACCGCAGACATCCACAATCACCTCTACTGACCAGACACCGCAGTCATCCAATCGCCTCTACTGATCAGACACCGCAGTCATCCAATCGCCTCTACTGATCAGACACCGCAGACATCCAATCACCTCTACTGATCAGACACCGCAGACATCCAATCACCTCTACTGACCAGACACCGCAGTCATCCAGACACCGCAGTCATCCACAATCACCTCTACTGACCAGACACCGCAGTCATCCACAATCACCTCTACTGACCAGACACCGCAGTCATCCACAATCACCTCTACTGACCAGACACCGCAGACATCCAATCACCTCTACTGACCAGACACCGCAGTCATCCAGACACCGCAGTCATCCACAATCACCTCTACTGACCAGACACCGCAGTCATCCACAATCACCTCTACTGACCAGACACCGCAGTCATCCACAATCACCTCTACTGACCAGACACCGCAGACATCCAATCACCTCTACTGACCAGACACCGCAGTCATCCACAATCACCTCTACTGACCAGACACCGCAGTCATCCACAATCACCTCTACTGACCAGACACCGCAGACATCCACAATCACCTCTACTGACCAGACACCGCAGTCATCCAATCACCTCTACTGACCAGACACCGCAGTCATCCAGACACCGCAGTCATCCACAATCACCTCTACTGACCAGACACCGCAGACATCCACAATCACCTCTACTGACCAGACACCGCAGTCATCCACAATCACCTCTACTGACCAGACACCGCAGTCATCCAATCACCTCTACTGACCAGACACCGCAGTCATCCAATCACCTCTACTGATCAGACACCGCAGTCATCCAATCACCTCTACTGATCAGACACCGCAGTCATCCAATCACCTCTACTGATCAGACACCGCAGTCATCCAATCACCTCTACTGATCAGACACCGCAGTCATCCAATCACCTCTACTGACCAGACACCGCAGTCATCCAATCACCTCTACTGATCAGACACCGCAGTCATCCAATCACCTCCACTGACCAGACATCGAAGTCATCCAATCACCTCTACTGACCAGACACCGCAATCATCCACAATCACCTCTACTGACCAGACACCGCAGTCATCCACAAATCACCTCTACTGACCAGACACCGCAGTCATCCACAAATAACCTCTACTGACCAGACACCGCAGACATCCAATCACCTCTACTGACCAGACACCGCAGTCATCCACAATCACCTCTACTGACCAGACACCGCAGTCATCCACAATCACCTCTACTGACCAGACACAGCAGTCATCCACAATCACCTCTACTGACCAGACACCGCAGTCATCCACAATCACCTCTACTGATCAGACACCGCAGTCATCCACAATCACCTCTACTGACCAGACACCGCAGTCATCCAGACACCGCAGTCATCCAATCACCTCTACTGACCAGACACCGCAATCATCCACAATCACCTCTACTGATCAGACACCGCAGTCATCCACAATCACCTCTACTGATCAGACACCGCAGTCATCCACAATCACCTCTACTGACCAGACACCGCAGTCATCCACAATCACCTCTACTGACCAGACACCGCAGTCATCCAATCACCTCTACTGACCAGACACCGCAGTCATCCAGACACCGCAGTCATCCACAATCACCTCTACTGACCAGACACCGCAGTCATCCAATCAGATCAGATCAATCCAATCAGACACCGTTGAGGAATGGTGGAGGCAGCATTAAGCTTTGGGGCTGTTCTTCAAGAGTTGGAACTGGGGCTTAATCATAATGGAAGAAATGAGCAGTTCCAAATTTCAGTAAATTCTGAATTAAAACCTTCAGGCCTTGGCTAAAAAGCATAAGATGAATTTCACGTTTCAGAAAGACAATGGCCTTAAGCGACCTCCATAGCAACAAAAGAAAGGCTTTGCCAGAAGAAGATTAAAGTTTTGTAATGGCCCAGCCAGAACCCAGACCTGAATGTAATTGCAATTCTGTGGGTGACCAATAGAGGGCGCTATACACAAAAGATGGCCTCACAATCTGACAGGTTTGGAGTTACTACAGGAAAGAGTGGGTAAAGATCGGCAATTCTAGATGTGCTATACTGACTCCTGACATAAGAGAAAGGCCACAATTCATTTGCGTTTTTTTCCTTAAGTAATTTTACTTCTGCCGTTTTTTTGTGCCAAATTCATGAATCACGATGGCAATTTTGATTAATTTTGCACCAGTCAAAATAGGCTTTTATCCCCGCTTTGAGCTGCTTTTGGAGTACTTAGAAAATACACCAAAACTGGAATAAAGTGACACCAAATTGTGTCTTTTTAAGTCATAATTAATGAATCAGATGAACACCAGGAATATATTAACTCCGCCCACAAAGCGGAAAATCAAACATTAGCCTGCATCGAAGTCAGGGAGCCAACATATAGCAGCAAGTCATACGCCTTTAAAGGGTTAAAGGTAAAAAAATAAATTCTGATCAATAGTGGTATAATTTTTTTTCTTACATGACGAACACCTGGCATTTAAAAGGTACTCTGTCAACAAGTTTTTGCTCCCCCATCTGAGAGCAGCATAATGTAGAGACAGAGACCCTGATTCCAGCGATGTGTCTCTTACTGAGCTGTTTGCTGTCATTTTCATGAAATCACTGTTTTCTCTGCTGCAGAGCTAGTAGTTATACAGAGCTCATGAATCTGCTGGACTACCAGCAGGGTATGTAGTCCTCTAATGATAATCTACTGCTGAGTAATCAGTGATTTTATCAAAACTACACTAAGCAGCCCAGTAAGTGACACATTGCTGGGATCCGGATCTCTACCCCTACATAATGCTGCTCTCAGATTAGGTGACAGAGTCCCTTTAAGGTTATGTGCCCACATTGCGTGTTTTCATGCAGTTACGCTGCGATCTGCACCGCAGAGTAACTGCATGCGTCCTGCGTCCCCTGCACAGTCTATGGAGATTGTGCAGGAGCCGTGCGCACGTGGCATATTAGAACGCAGCGATTCGGCTGCTGCCCGAATCGCTGCGTTCTAAGAAGTGACATGTCACTTCTTCTGTGCGGTTTGCATGCTGTCTATGGCAGGAGCTGCAGGCAGAGCGCACGAATTCTGCAGGCACCATGCGCTTCAGAACGGAGCTTTTCAGCTGCTCTCTGAAGTGCACCTTTTAGCTGCGGTGCAGAGCGCACACGTGGGCACATAGCAATAGGCAGACGTGTGTACACTTTTTGTATCCACTGCATAAGCCAAATATTTTTGTTGGTCAAGTATAAAAGAAGGGAATTTTGTTACTTACCGTAAATTCCTTTTCTTCTAGCTCTTATTGGGAGACCCAGACGATTGGGTGTATAGCACTGCCTCCGGAGGCCACACAAAGCAATTACACTAAAAAGTGTAAGGCCCCTCCCCTTCTGGCTATACACCCCCAGTGGGATCACTGGCTCACCAGTTTTAGTGCAAAAGCAAGAAGGAGGAAAGCCAATAACTGGTTTAAACAAATTCTCTCCGAGTAACAACGGAGAACTGAAAACCGTTCAACATGAACAACATGTGTACCCGCAAACAAACCAAAAATCCCGAAGGACAACAGGGCGGGTGCTGGGTCTCCCAATAAGAGCTAGAAGAAAAGGAATTTACGGTAAGTAACAAAATTCCCTTCTTCTTCAGCGCTCTATTGGGAGACCCAGACGATTGGGACGTCCAAAAGCTGTCCCTGGGTGGGTAAAGAAATACCTCATGTTAGAGCTGCAAGACAGCCCTCCCCTACGGGGAGGCAACTGCCGCCTGCAGGACTCTTCTACCTAGGCTGGCGTCCGCCGAAGCATAGGTATGCACCTGATAATGTTTGGTGAAAGTGTGCAGACTCGACCAGGTAGCTGCCTGGCACACCTGCTGAGCCGTAGCCTGGTGTCGTAATGCCCAGGATGCACCCACGGCTCTGGTAGAATGGGCCTTCAGCCCTGATGGAACCGGAAGCCCAGCAGAACGGTAGGCTTCAAGAATTGGTTCTTTGATCCATCGAGCCAGGGTGGCCTTAGAAGCCTGCGACCCTTTGCGCTGACCAGCGACAAGGACAAAGAGTGCATCCGAACGGCGCAAGGGCGCCGTGCGGGAAATGTAGATTCTGAGTGCTCTCACCAGATCTAACAAATGTAAATCTTTCTCATACCGATGAACTGCATGAGGACAAAACGAAGGCAAAGAGATATCCTGATTAAGATGAAAAGAGGATACCACCTTCGGGAGAAACTCCTGAATGGGGCGCAGCACAACCTTGTCCTGGTGGAAGACCAGGAAGGGAGCCTTGGATGATAGTGCTGCCAGCTCAGACACTCTCCGAAGAGATGTGATCGCTACCAGAAAAGCCACTTTCTGTGATAGTCTAGAAAGTGAAACCTCCCTCAGAGGCTCGAAGGGCGGCTTCTGGAGGGCAACCAGTACCCTGTTCAGATCCCATGGATCTAACGGCCGCTTGTACGGGGGTACAATATGACAAACCCCCTGCAGGAACGTGCGCACCTTAGGAAGGCGTGCCAAACGCCTCTGAAAAAAGACGGATAGCGCCGAGACCTGACCTTTAAGGGAGCTGAGCGACAAACCTTTTTCTAACCCAGATTGCAGGAAAGAAAGAAAGGTAGGCAATGCAAATGGCCAGGGAGACACTCCCTGAGCAGAGGACCAGGATAAGAATATCCTCCACGTTCTGTGGTAGATCTTAGCGGACGTGGGCTTCCTAGCCTGTCTCATGGTGGCAACGACCCCTTGGGACAATCCTGAAGACGCTAGGATCCAGGACTCAATGGCCACACAGTCAGGTTCAGGGCCGCAGAATTCCGATGGAAAAACGGCCCTTGGGACAGTAAGTCTGGTCGGTCTGGTAGTGCCCACGGTTGGCCGACCGTGAGCTGCCACAGATCCGGATACCACGCCCTCCTCGGCCAGTCTGGGGCGACAAGTATGACGCGGCTGCAATCGGATCTGATCTTGCGTAGCACTCTGGGCAAGAGTGCCAGAGGTGGAAACACATAAGGGAGCCGGAACTGCGACCAATCTTGCACTAGGGCGTCTGCCGCCAGCGCTCTTTGATCGCGAGACCGTGCCATGAAGGTTGGGACCTTGTTGTTGTGCCGTGACGCCATTAGGTCGACGTCCGGCACCCCCCAGCGGCGACAGATTTCCTGAAACACGTCTGGGTGAAGGGACCATTCCCCTGCGTCCATGCCCTGGCGACTGAGGAAGTCTGCTTCCCAGTTTTCTACGCCGGGGATGTGAACTGCGGATATGGTGGAGGCTGCGGCTTCCACCCACATCAGAATCCGCCGGACTTCCTGGAAGGCTTGCCGACTGCGTGTCCCCCCTTGGTGGTTGATGTATGCCACCGCTGTGGAGTTGTCCGACTGAATTCGGATCTGCTTTCCCTCCAGCCACTGCTGGAAGGCTAGTAGGGCAAGATACACTGCTCTGATTTCCAGAACATTGATCTGAAGGGTGGACTCCTGCCGAGTCCACGTACCCTGAGCCCTGTGGTGGAGAAAAACTGCTCCCCACCCTGACAGACTCGCGTCTGTCGTGACCACCGCCCAAGACGGTGGTAGGAAGGATCTTCCCTGTGATAATGAGGTGGGAAGAAGCCACCACAGCAGAGAGTCCTTGGCCGTCTGGGAAAGGGAGACTTTCCTGTCCAGGGATGTTGACTTCCCGTCCCATTGGCGGAGAATGTCCCATTGAAGTGGACGCAGATGAAACTGCGCAAACGGAACCGCCTCTATTGCCGCCACCATCTTCCCGAGGAAGTGCATGAGGCGTCTTAAGGAGTGCGACTGACTTTGAAGGAGAGCCTGCACCCCAGTCTGTAGAGACCGCTGCTTGTCCAGCGGAAGCTTCACTATCGCTGGGAGAGTATGAAACTCCATGCCAAGATACGTTAGTGATTGGGTCGGTGACAGATTTGACTTTGGGAAGTTGATGATCCACCCGAACGCCTGGAGAGTCTCCAGTGCAACATTCAGGCTGAGTTGGCATGCCTCTTGAGAGGGTGCCTTGACCAGTAGATCGTCCAAGTAAGGGATCACAGAATGTCCGTGAGAGTGCAAGACTGCTACCACTGCCGCCATGATCTTGGTGAACACCCGAGGGGCTGTCGCCAGACCAAATGGCAGAGCTACGAACTGAAGATGGTCGTCTCCTATCACGAAGCGTAGAAAGCGTTGGTGCTCTGTAGCAATCGGCACGTGGAGATAAGCATCTTTGATGTCTATTGATGCTATGAAATCTCCTTGAGACATTGAGGCAATGACTGAGCGGAGGGATTCCATCCGGAACCGCCTGGCGTTCACATGCTTGTTGAGCAGTTTTAGGTCCAGAACAGGACGGAAGGAGCCGTCCTTTTTTGGAACCACAAAGAGATTGGAGTAAAATCCTCGCCCCCGTTCCTGAGGGGGGACAGGGATCACGACTCCTTCTGCTCTTAGAGAGTCCACCGCCTGCAGCAGGGCATCTGCTCGGTTGGGGTGTGGGGAGGTTCTGAAGAACCGAAGTGGAGGTCGAGAACTGAACTCGATTCTGTACCCGCGAGACAAAATGTCTGTTACCCACCGGTCCTTGACCTGTGACAGCCAAATGTCGCAAAAGCGGGAGAGCCTGCCACCGACCGAGGATGCGGAGGGAGGAGGCCGAAAGTCATGAGGTAGCCGCTTTGGAAGCGGTTCCTCCATTTGCTTTCCTGGGGCGTGAGTGAGCCCGCCAGGAATCTGAGCTCCCTTGTTCTTTCTGAGTCCTTTTGGACGAGGAGAATTGGGCCTTGCCCGAGCCTCGAAAGGACCGAAACCTCGACTGCCACTTTTTCTGTTGAGGTTTACTTGCTCTGGGCTGTGGTAAGGAAGAGTCCTTACCCTTGGACTGTTTTATGATTTCAGCCAATGGCTCACCAAACAGTCTGTCTCTGGATAATGGCAAGCTGGTTAAGCATTTTTTGGAACCAGCATCTGCTTTCCAGTCCTTTAACCACAAGGCTCTGCGCAAAACCACAGAATTGGCGGACGCCATAGCGGTACGGCTCGTAGATTCTAGGACAGCATTGATAGCATAGGTCGCAAACGCAGACATTTGCGAAGTTAGGGACGCCACCTGCGGCACTGCTGGATGTATGACAGCATCCACCTGTGCTAAACCAGCTGAAATTTACGCTTGGGATACAGGAAATGGAACTTCTCCTGCTGTGCCGCTGCCTCCTCTGCAGAAGGGGCTGGGGGAGAAATATCCAACAGTCTATTAATTGCCGATATAAGGTCATTAACCATGGCGTCACCATCAGGGGCATCCAGATTGAAAGGAGCCTCAGGATTAGAATCCTGATCCCCGTCCTCAGTCTCATCACAGAGAGACTCTTCTCGCTGAGACCCTGAGCAGTGTGAGGACGTGGAGGGTCTTTCCCAGCGAGCTCGCTTAGGCTGCCTGGGACTGTCATCTGAGTCAGAGACTTCAGCCTGTGATGCTTGAGACCCCCTTGAAGTACGGATTAGTTCCAACTGAGGGGGACCGGAGAGCATAGACACAGCAGTGTCCATGGTCTGAGTAACTGGCCTGGACTGCAAGGTCTCCAGGATTTTTAACATAGTCACAGACATTTTGTCAGCAAAAACTGCAAAGTCTGTCCCCGTCACCGGGGCAGGGTTCACAGGCGTCTCTGCCTGGGCTACCACCACATTAGGCTCTGGCTGACGGAGTGCCACTGGGACTGAACATTGCATACAATGTGAGTCTTTGGAGCCTGCCGGTAGATCAGCCCCACATGCAGTACAAACAGTGTACACAGCCTGTGCCTTGGCACCCTTGCGTTTTGCGGATGACATGTTGCTGCCTCCTCAGAGCAGTACAGGGTGTCCAGCCAAGAAGCGACCTTACAGTGCAACTATATATATATATGGTACTAAGAAAAAAGTACACTAATATAACACTGAGGCACAAGTGGGGCCAGCACTAAAGTGCAGCTTACCGCCCGCTTAGGAGCGGGTGTGTGGTCGCCGAAATCCCTTTAGTCTGGGTCTCCCAGAGCCTGCTGCCTTTCCCCAGCCAGACCGCATGTGTAATGGCTGCCGGCATCCTTTGGAGAGGGGGGGCGGGCCCTGGGCGTATACAGACGAAGAGCGGGAAGCCTGCTTCCCACTGTGCCTAGTGAGAGGGCTGGAGCATGTAAATAAAGCTCCAGCCCTCGGCGCTGCCAATTGAGCAGCGTCTCTCCCCTACCCTGATTGACAGGGTGGGGGCGGGAACGAAGCGGCGCTAGGCCGCAGAAGCCGGGGGCTAAAGTTAGAAGCGCCGCCGCCGTAAAAGCGCGGTCGGCGCAAGTCCCCGGCGCACCACAAGTCGCAGCTGCGCCGCCGCTCCAGTAGCGGTCGGCGCAGTAGTTCCCAACATGTAACGTCACTCAGCAAAGCTGCAGTGACCTAACCCCAGCGCACAGCGCTACTGTCCCCGGCGCACTATAACGCTCAGCAAGCCTTGAGAGTGTCCGTGCCTGCCGGGGACACAGAGTACCTGAAAGTTGCAGGGCCTTGTCCCTGAACGGCACTCCCGCTCCAAATCCAGCAGGTTCTATGGGTCTGTGGATGGAGCCCGGCCTCAGGGCTTGGAGGCCGGTAAGATCCCACTTCCACAGAGCCCTAAGGGGATGTGGAAGGAAAACAGCATGTGGGCTCCAGCCTCTGTACCAGCAATAGTTACCTCAACCTTACAAGCACCACCGCGGGTGAGAAGGGAGCATGCTGGGGGCCCCATATGGGCCCTCTTTTCTTCCATCCGATATAGCCAGCAGCTACTGCTGACTACAAACAGTGGAGCTATGCGTGGATGTCTGACCTCCTTCGCACAAAGCAGAAAACTGGTGAGCCAGTGATCCCACTGGGGGTGTATAGCCAGAAGGGGAGGGGCCTTACACTTTTTAGTGTAATTGCTTTGTGTGGCCTCCGGAGGCAGTGCTATACACCCAATCGTCTGGGTCTCCCAATAGAGCGCTGAAGAAATACATATAAAATAAATAAAAAAGAAAAAAGGTGTTACCTGCCAGTGTGCTTGTATGCCTGAATGCTCGGACCTGGGAGTCTGAGAGACCGGTCAGAAGGGAAATCACAGTGTCCATCATGTACTCGTCGTATATGATGCTATACTGACACTGCCGGATCAAGACGCCAATGAACTCACAGAAGTTGCCGCGAAACTTTTTCCAGTGAGGGCCAGGCATTGTGAGAGGGTAGTCACCGCTGTCCTAAAAAAAAAAAAAAAATATATGAGATAAAACCTCTTAAATATTCCATAGTTCCAAAAATCGCAAGTATAACATAGACGTTGTAAGCAATCAGGGGGAAGACTATGGCTTAGGCTTACCCAACACATTTGAGAATCCAGTCGCATCCTTGGTTCTAACCATTAGTAGGTCTCAGTAAACACATACATTTCCCACAAAATCTAATTCACATATATGAGAATGTATATATTGCAGCCAATCAGTGAGCTCCGCGGCCCTGCCAGAGCTGCTGAGCTCTATCGTTTACTGCAGCAATGACTTCAGCACTTGAAAATAAACAACGGAAGCAGCGGCAGGGGGTGAATTAAAACCATTTGTTATAAAAAAAAACAAAAAAAACAAAAAAAAAAAACAAATTGCCAGGAGAGAGGCTGATTCAATAATTCCTCCCGCTGCTGTTGACCATTTAGATGACGCTGTTTATCTTAGAGCAGCATGTAAATTGCACAGTTTTTGCAGGGAACGGATAGGTTACCATGGCAGCCAGGAGCATGCTGAAATCCCCATTGCTGCCATCTTGGTACTACTGTGGAACTTCAAATAGGTCAACGAGTTACTCTTTACTATTGAAGTATAAACGATCAGGCGATCACAGGTCCCGGTCTAATAATGATACACACGCCTTCACACAGCTCAATTGGCACAAAAAAAATATATATATTTTTTTCTAATACAAATTTAGTATTTTTTTTCACGTTTGGCATTATTGTAATCATATTGGCCAACAGAGATTTGCACCTAGGTATTTTTTTTTACTGTGCAATGCGCACCAAAACAAAACCCCAAAAATTATGGCAGATTGAGTTTTATTTTTTTTTTTTTACCATTCCACCCCACTTGGTGTTTATTTTCCCATTCCTCAGTATGTTGTTAGATAAAATGAATGGTGTTATTGAAAACTAAAAAGCTTCAAAACTCGTCCCTCAGAAAACAAATGAGCATATGGCTATATCAATAGACGAAGAGGGGGGAAAAAAGTTATGCTGTGGAGGTGGCCTGAGCTATAGCTTGTTTGTTCTAACGTAATAAGATTATCTGTGTATGTAAAAAAAAAATCAAAATATAGATGTAGTTGTATAATTATCTATGTGTCTATATAGCAATCACACAGATTCATAATATGATTTTAAGCTGTATAGTCATGAAGGGGTTACCAAGAATAAGTGAACAGATGTACAAACAATGAAAGTCTTCATAATGATGAGCAAAAGTCTTATCAGTAGTTTCACATAGAAAGAATGGATAACGAACAGATGTATTTTATAGTATACTGGGAAAAGAAGGGAATTTTGTTTACTTACCGTAAATTCCTTTTCTTCTAGCTCCTATTGGGAGACCCAGACAATTGGGTGTATAGCTTCTGCCTCCGGAGGCCACACAAAGTATTACACTTTAAAAAGTGTAACCCCTCCCCTCTGCCTATACACCCTCCCGTGCATCACGGGCTCCTCAGTTTTGGTGCAAAAGCAGGAAGGAGGAAACTTATAAATTGGTCTAAGGTAAATTCAATCCGAAGGATGTTCGGAGAACTGAAAACCATGAACCAAAAGAACAATTCAACATGAACAACATGTGTACACAAAAGAACAACCAGCCCGAAGGGAACAGGGGCGGGTGCTGGGTCTCCCAATAGGAGCTAGAAGAAAAGGAATTTACGGTAAGTAAACAAAATTCCCTTCTTCTTTGTCGCTCCATTGGGAGACCCAGACAATTGGGACGTCCAAAAGCAGTCCCTGGGTGGGTAAAAGAATAGCCCGATAAAAAGAGCCGACAACGGCCCCCTCTTACAGGTGGGCAACCGCCGCCTGAAGGACTCGCCTACCTAGACTGGCATCTGCCGAAGCATAGGTATGCACCTGATAGTGTTTCGTGAAAGTGTGCAGACTAGACCAGGTAGCCGCCTGACACGCCTGCTGAGCCGTAGCCCGGTGCCGCAATGCCCAGGACGCACCTACGGCTCTGGTAGAATGGGCTTTCAGCCCTGAAGGAATCGGAAGCCCAGACGAACGGTAGGCTTCAAAAATCGGTTCCTTGATCCACCGAGCCAAGGTTGACTTGGAAGCCTGCGACCCCTAACGCTGGCCAGCGACAAGGACAAAGAGCGCATCAGAACGGCGCAGTGGCGCCGTGCGAGACACGTAGAGCCGGAGTGCTCTCACTAGATCTAACAAGTGCAAATCCTTTTCACATTGGTGAACTGGATGAGGGCAAAATGAAGGTAAGGAGATATCCTGATTGATATGAAAAGGGGATACCACCTTAGGGAGAAATTCCGGGACCGGACGCAGAACCACCTTATCCTGGTGAAAAACCAGGAAGGGGGCTTTGCATGACAGCGCTGCAAGCTCTGACACTCTTCGGAGTGATGTAACTGCCACTAGAAATGCCACCTTCTGCGAAAGATGTGATAGAGAGACATCCCGCAGCGGCTCGAAAGGTGGTTTCTGAAGAGCCCTTAGAACCCTGTTAAGATCCCAGGGTTCCAGCGGCCGCTTGTAAGGTGGAGCTATGTGGCAAACTCCCTGCAGGAACGTGCGGACCTGCGGAAGCTGGCTAGACTCTTTTGAAAAAACACGGAAAGCGCCGATACTTGTCCCTTGAGAGAGCCGAGAGACAAACCCTTGTCCATTCCGGATTGAAGGAAGGAAAGAAAAGTGGGTAAGGCAAACGGCCAGGGGGTAAAACCCTTATCAGAGCACCAGGATAAGAAGATCCTCCAAGCCCTGTGATAGATCTTGGCGGAAGTAGGTTTCCTAGCCTGTCTCATAGTGGGAATGACATCTTGAGATAACCCTGAGGACGCTAGGAGCCAGGACTCAATGGCCACACAGTCAGGTTGAGGGCCGCAGAATTCAGATGGAAAAATGGCCCTTGAGACAGCAAGTCTGGTCGGTCTGGGAGTGCCCACGGTTGACCCACCGTGAGGTGCCACAGATCCGGGTACCACGACCTCCTCGGCCAGTCTGGAGCGACGAGGATGGCGCGGCGGCAGTCGGACCTGATCTTGCGTAACACTCTGGGCAGCATTGCCAGAGGAGGAAATACATAAGGCAGTCGAAACTGCGACCAATCCTGAACTAATGCGTCCGCCGCCAGAGCTCTGTGATCCTATGACCGTGCCATGAATGCCGGGACTTTGTTGTTGTGCCGAGACGCCATGAGATCGACGTCCGGCGTTCCCCAGCGGCAACAGATCTCTTGAAACACGTCCGGGTGAAGAGACCATTCCCCTGCGTCCATGCCCTGGCGACTGAAAAAGTCTGCTTCCCAGTTCTCTACGCCCGGGATGTGAACTGCGGAGATGGTGGAGGCTGTGGCCTCCGCCCACAGCAGAATCCGCCGAACTTCTTGGAAGGTTTGACGGCTGCGCGTGCCGCCCTGGTGGTTGATGTACGCGACCGCTGTGGCGTTGTCCGACTCTATGCGGATCTGCCTGCCCTCCAGCCACCGATGGAACGCCTTTAGGGCCAGATACACTGCCCTTATCTCCAGAACATTGATCTGAAGGAAGGACTCTGTCGGAGTCCAGGTTCCCTGATGATACCAAGTCTCCTGTCCGTCAGAATCCCACAGGGGCTGCGGAGGGAGCCCGGTCCCAGTGAATGGACGACCGGTTAGGATCCCACTTCTCCCAGAGCCTCTAAGGGATGGGGAAGGAAAACGGCATGTGGCTCCAGCCTTTGTACCCGCAATGGGTACCTCAACCTTAACAGCACCGCCGACTCAGTGGGGTGAGAAGGGAGCATGCCGGGGGCCCTGTGGGGGGCCCTCTTTTCTTCCATCCGATACAATCAGCAGCTGCTGCTGACTAAAATGGGAGCTCGAGTGAATGTATGCCTCCTTCAACACAAAGCATAAAAACTGAGGAGCCCTTGATGCACGGGAGGGTGTATAGGCAGAGGGGAGGGGTTACACTTTTTAAAGTGTAATACTTTGTGTGGCCTCCGGAGGCAGAAGCTATACACCCAATTGTCTGGGTCTCCCAATGGAGCGACAAAGAAATTAGGGAGTTGAATGCTCCCTGTTCTAGTCCCAAGGTCAATGATGCATTCTGTATAATTGAATCTATCCAATACACGAGTTCAGTTGGTGACGCTGGCTCAAAGAGAACACGTCTTGTGTGATCATTGTGTGATTCATTAACAACAGCTCTGATATACAGCTAATACGGCACCGGCCACTGAATATCTTAAACGAAGATACCATTAGCTATCTTCAACTAAATTTCTCCCTTGACAATGCCTCTTGGAAGGAGAAGAAAAACCGAAAAAGCAAAACTTAAAAATTGCTCAGGCTTTTAGGGGTTGACTATCCAAATCAGAGAAAGGGTGCACGACATTCTAATTTACTTTAAATAGCCTTCTTGCTATGGAAACAAGTCACACGACAGTCAAAATGTTCTGAGCACTTCCCACTCTGCGCCCTCATTTCCAGCCAGTGCTGGGATCGACCAGTACCGGTTGTGTACTGGTTCCCAGTGCCAGGACCGGCTAGGCTGACTGGGGAGGGACGTCCGGGTATAGAATGGAGCAACAACATGGCTCTTGTGGGATGACGTGGACAGGCACAAACGGATGCTAAGAAAAATACTTTAGAAACTACATATTTAAAAAAAAAAAAAAAAGAAAAAGCCACTACTGGAAAGCAAAGCATTGAGGTACAGTTTAGAGTCAGCCTGCTCCTTACCAGGCAGATGCCGGCTGTGTTATACAGCCGGCATCTGCCTGTAACTGCTAGCATCGCTGCAATTTTATCATGTTAATACTGCTGTCAATCACTGACTCTGGAATTTAAATAAGGTCATCACAATGGGCCAATGGTTTAGCATGGTAGCAAGGGGGCTAATGAAGGCCTACATAACTGCCATCTCATACCTGCTATCCAGGTAGAGGATGAGCTTCATGGGAGAACTGTGATTTCGCTATCATATTAATGTTTCGCAACATATAACAGATTGCAGGTTCAAATCCCCAGAGGACTAAAAAATAAATAGTTGAAATCACCGCTTATTTCGCTTTTTCATAAAGTTCCTCGTCAACATACTTGGATTTTTTTTTTTAACAATTCTTAGTGCATTGTAAATGGATCGTGTCACTATCATCGCCACGGTGATCCGCATACATATCAGGTGATTTCAAGAGCTGACATGTGTGCTTGCAAGTTATGAGTGGAATCGCATTCCACCAGCAACTTTTAACCCCTTACATCTCGCTGCCAAAATCTGGCAGTTAGATGTAAATGCGTGCGGCCATTACTTTTACTTACTGCCGCCCCCACCGGAAGTCACGTGCGTGATCACATGACTTTCGGTGGTTGCCATGGTAGCACAGGGTCATGTGATGATGCCTGTAACTAACATGAGTCACTTTCTCTCAGTGCCGGCATAATGCCAGCACTGAGGGTAAAGCAGCGCATCTGCAGTTCTCAGCTATGTAGCTGTGATCTGAAGATATGGCAGAGCGATCGCATTGTTGATCCATATAGCCCCCTAGCGGTAAAAGTAAAATTTTAGAAAAAAAAAACCTAAAAAGTTCAAATCACCCCCCTTTCGCCCCATTGAAAATTAAAAAGTTAAAAAAATAAAAACACACACTTATTTGGTATTGCCTTTTCAGAAATGCTCGATCAAAATATAAAAATAAATTAATCTGATCAGTAAACGGCGTAGCGGCAAAAAATTCTAAACGCCAAAATTACGTTTTTTGGTCGCCGCAAGTTTTGCGCAAAATGAAATAATTGGCGATCAAAACGTAGCATCTGCGCAAAAATGGTTCAACTAAAACAGTCAGCTCGAGATGCAAAAAAATAAGCCGTCACTGAGCCATAGATGCCGAAAAACGAGAACGCTACGGGTTTTGGAAAATGGCGCAAAACGTACGCCATTTTTTTTTGGACAGGCTTGTGAATTCTTTTAACCCCTTAGATACAAGTAAACCTATACATGTTTGGTATCCAGTACACTATATGGTAAAACTTATGGTTTCATTTAAAAGTACAACTCATCCAACAAAAAACAAGACAGAAAAATAAAAAAAAAAAAGTTACGGCTCTCGGAAGAAGGGGAGCAAAAAAAAAAAAAAAAAAAAGGAACGGAAAAAACAGAAAACGCCCGGGGGCTGAAGGGGTTAAGTAGCTAAAGAATGGACGGATGTAAACCTCTTCACAAGCAGCCTTGAATTCTAACAATCCATACAAGATTGGTTTCAACACTTTACAACACTCATACCTCATCAAATTCTTCAGTCATTTTTCGGATAATTTCAGCATTCTGCATATTCCTGAACATCTCAATTCTTACCGTACCTGTAAACCACAAATAAAAAGTTACAGAACGTTTATAGGGCTTCAGACAACTACAATAATAGTTAAATCATGAATAATTTAAGCAAACCAAGAAAAAGGTGTGTGTGTGTGTGTGTGTATATTATACATACACATATATATATACACATACATATATATATATACATATATATATATACACATACATATTATATATATATATATATATATATATATATATATATATATATATATATATATATATATATATATATACATATGTATATATATACTATATACATATGTGTGTGTATATGTAGGGAAATACAATGAGCCTGTAAGACCTGAAGAACATGGGATTCCTGTATACTAAATATATAGAAGCTTGAATTGTGAAATCGTTCCCGCAGTTACAGAGTGAGTTTCAGTTACCGGCGTCCGGCTGGCTCCACTACAGACAATTAAAACATGCGATTGCAGCCCAAGCGGCTAAACAAAGTGTGGCCATACAGACTGACCTGGTACTGGAGTATGTGTGTAAGGGCGGAGGAAGCACTAAAGGGATCATTTCTGGCACGTATAAAGATATACTACATACCTTTCTGTTAGAATACCCAATTAAAACTAAATCTAAATGGGAGGAGGAAGTTGGGCCGATAACGGAGGAGGTGTGGGAGAGTATCCTGGCGTATGTCCCTAAACTTTCCATGAGCGAACCAGCCAGACTGTCTCACCTATACGTGATTCACCGGGTATATAGGTCTCCCTTACTGATGTTTAAAATGGGGTTGAAAAGGAATTCGGAGTGTCCAAGGTGTCAGGGATCTGACGCAGGTATTTTTCATATGATGTGGTCTTGTCCGAGACTGGTCTCCTTTTGGACTAAGGTTATCCACAAGATAGGAAGAACATATGGGTGTGTCCTCCCCAGGGAACCAGTGCTATGCCTATTGGGATATGTTGAGGAGCTTGGGGTGGAAAATACTATGAAAATTGTCATTGCTAGGCTGCTGTATGCGGCAAGAAAGCTAATCGCCAGGTCCTGGATTAAAAAAGACCCCCCGACCAGGGGAGAGTACATTAAAAGGGTGAAATGTATTCTTCAGCTGGAACGGGGAGTGTATGAAAGAAGGGGGAATGTTAAAATGTTTGAGAAGCTCTGGTCTCCTTGGCTGCAATGCGAATAAGACGAGTGATGGACCAGTAAACTGATATGGGACGGGGATAGCCGTCTGAGACCTCTGATGTGTATGTTTTGTTTCATTTGTGTTACTAGTTGTTCCTCCTGCACAACGGGATGGTTGCTATACTACAGTTGAAGGGTATTATAAGTGTGTACTATATGGGATGTAGTATCGGGGAGAAGTGTTGCTGCCGGGGTGGGGGAGGGGGAGTTAAAGGGGTAATAGATGTGATAAATTTAATTTGGATGCCGATTTGTTATTCTGTTGTATGTACTCTGTTTTAATAAAAAAGTATCTGATTTAAAAAAAAAAAAAAAATATATAGAAGCTTCAGATTGTATAGTTATGTGATGGAAAAACCCTTAAAAAAAAATATATAAATAAATATTAAGCAAAATATCCAATTATATATGTGGTATTCTGCCTAATTTATGTCGGAGGTTAGAGAACCCCTCTATGTGCAGTAGTTTGAGGAGTACAGAAAAAGCAAACCTGCTCTGTATGATTCTTATTTACATAGAGTAAAAAAAAACCCCAAATATCTTAAAAATAAAAATAAGTCCAATAAGCTTGTGAAGTTGCTCTGCTCAGTCTACAGCAGGGATCTCAAACACGCGGGTAGACCATGAAGCTGCTTCTTGTGGCCCCAAGACATGTAGACCCTTTAACTATCACGGCCCGCAATAGGGGTCCGCCAATGTCCGCGCATTATTTCAGTTTAATTATTTGCCACTGCTGCGCGGAGACAAGTTCTCTGTACAGATATTCCATTGGCAGCCACTGGCCAATCAGAGGCCAGCAGCTGACGGTGTATGAAGTCAGCTGCTGGACTCTAATTAGCCAGTGGCTGCCATTGGTAAAGGTTGTGCAGAGAGTCTGCGAGGTGCCAGAAAGACATTCAACTGAAATAAAGTGCTGACCGCAACAGCCCCCTACACCGCAAGAAGCAAGAAAGAGGACAATGAGGGAACAGAGGACAGGTGAGGAAAAACTTTTTTCTTTGTGTGTGCATGTTTATGTGAAGAATGTATATTAGGAGACATAGGGGACATTGCTACAAGAAGGACTAGGAAAGGGGACATTACTACCAGAAGGGGACAAGGATGAGCACATTACTACAAGGGACCAGGATGGGGCACATTATTACAGGATGAGAACAATCATGGGCACATTACTACAGGATGGGCATATTACCACAGGATGGGGACAAGTATGGGCACATTAATTCAAGAAGGGAACCAGGATATAGCACATTACTACAAGAAGAGAACCTGAATGGGCACATTACTGCAGGATAGGAACAAGGATGGGGCACATTACTACAGAATTGGGACAAGAAAGGGCAAATAAGTACAGGATGGGGACCAGGATAGGCACAGTAATAAAATGAGGACCAAAATGGGAACATTACTAAAAGATGGTGGCCAAAATTACTATATAGTGCTAATTGTAAAGCCATATTACTTACAAAGGGATAAAATGTAAAAAAAATAAAATAAATAAATTCAAAATGAAAAGCATGCAAACTTTTTTTTACCATTAAAAATGTTTAATATATAAAGCGGAGTGTGTGTATGTATGTATGTCTGCTAAAGGAATCTGCACCGTCACATTTACAATCACAACATTTTGCATAGACACCCCATGTGACTGAGGGAATGTCAGACTATGTTTTGACGGGAAAATTTAACCCCGCGCTTTACAGTTACTCTCCAAAAAAACAGCCTCCATTTAAGTGAATGGCGCTGCGAGCTACAGGTTATTAATAGGCGCTGGGATTGGTTGCTATAGGAACAAAGGAAATTGTTAGTATAAGAAGCTCATGTGTGAGGTAATCTGTGGAGAGACAGACCGGGCAAGAGACACAGACACAGAAATGGCAAGAGACACAGACACAGAGAGATGGCAAGACACACAGAGATAGCAAGAGACAGACCTACAGAGAGATAGCAAGAGACAGGCAGACACACAGTCAGGCAGATGGAGAGACAGACAGAGACAGAGATACAGATACAGACAGGGAAAGAGACAGACACAAGCAGACAGTGAAAGAAAGACAGACAAAGACTGGGAGAGAGATACAGAAACAGTTACTATCCCGGGCAACGCCGGGCCCTACAGCTAGTTTTATATAAACAAAAATAAGTGCACATTTGTTATAATAAATGAGAGAGAAAAAATGTTTTTAAAAATTGTGATCTAAAAATGTACATACAGAAAAAGTTAATGTACCACTAAAAAGGTCACTTTGTCCTGTAAAGAATGCGGCCCCCCAAAATTAATTTTTTTTTTTATGTGTGGCCCAATACTCAGCCTAGTTTGAGACCCCTGGGCTACATGATTACTTCATTAGCTGACCCTCACACCGCTACTTACATGACAGTAGTCACCTGTGGTCTCATGTTATTAATGCCTCCCCGGCTCGGACAGCGCACAACAATCCTCTTACCTTTACACCCGGAACACTGGATGAAGAAGTTTATCAGGTCTAGAAGCGCAATATCTCGGTCCTGCTTGTAAGATTCAATCCAGTCATCGACCACAGACTGTGGAGGAAAGAGGCCATGGTTTGGGTCAGCAATATCAGAATAGCGCCTTGAATTCACTTTTACAGCTCTATTATTTAAAGATGTGCTGTACTTCTGGAGACTATAATTTCAGTGGGAAATAATGATTTTATATGTCACGCAGCTGTGATGCCAACTTGACACTTATACCATAAATGCCAACTACTCTGATAAAATGTGTATATATATATATATATATATATATATATATATATATATATATATATAGCAGCGCTCTTATATCCAGTAAGGGCGTTTGCTTCCACATTGGATCCTAATGCATAGATATAAGGAGCAGCAAAGACCAAACCGGATGCTCCCTGCAAACAGAGGTCCTTTGGGGGAAAAAAATACTTCTGCTCAATTTTGCACAAGTGGCCATCTTGACGATAGTGATTACCTGCATGGCACTCTTGCCCATCTTTACAACTTCGAAGAGGGTGACGGGCTCGCCTTCTCCGTTCTGCTGAGGATGTCCGTTTGCCCGGCCTCTTCCTCTGGATCCCGGCTCTCCCCGACTCCTCTCACCTGGAGTCTTTCGCGGTTTCTTTATGGCGGACTGAAAAGAGAAGGAGTAATTGAGGACACGTTTTCCAACATGTAAAGATGCAGGTCGTGGAGAGATCTCAGCGCCACATACCGGGGGTCTTCCTGGACGCCCTCTTTTTCTCTTTCCTTTCACCTCTATGTCCTCCACAATCTCGGAGCTCATCTCGCTGGCCACGGCGGACATGTCTGTGTGTACCGTACCGCTTTCATTGGTGGAGTCCCTATGAGAAAGTATATATTATACTCTGTTCTCTGGATCAGGAAAATGATACTGGAAACACCAAGTACAAGACAAGAACTTACTGCAAAACTGACAGCTCAGAAGTAATCATCGTTGCACAAGTTTTCTTTCCAGACGAGGTAAATCCCAGGGAGATTTGCTGCCAAATGTTAGCTTCAGGTTCAGTTATTGGAAATTGCTCCGTGATAAACCTAAGAAAATAAACAACATAACAAAATGTTAGAAAAATGCAAGTGCGGGATCAGTTTACTGCTCATTTCTCCCATTATATAAGACGCTATCGTGAGATGGAGCAGCCTCCGCTCACCCCAGTCACATTTTAGGTTTTGGAAAGGAGGTGCAGATATCAGCACACACTGTATGCATTAGGGTGAGTGCTCACAATTCGGGTTCACAGCGTTTTGGATGCAGTATGTTTCAGCTGCTTCCAAAATGCTGTGATGTACAGTACAAGCACAGTGGATGGGATTTATAGAAATCCCATGCCCACTGTGTGTGTGGCCTGCAGAGTAAGCTAACCTGTGGTGCCACTTAGGCTGCTTTCACACTTGCGTTGCTTTGCATCAGTTGTAATCTGTCGCCTTGAGGAAATACGGTATCCTGCAAAATATTTTGCAGGAATCTGTTTTTTTTCCCCATAGACTTGTATGGACGACGGATTGCGACTGATGGCCTTGCGTTGCATCCGCCGTGATGGATCAGTTGTGGAATGAATGACTGTCGGGCGGCAGCAACACAGCATGTAGCATTTTTCGGAGTGTAAAAAAAAAAAACCGCAGTGCGCAGGAATCCGTCGGCGTCCGTCGTTTTTATAATGGATGGCTATAGGAGCGGAATCCGTTGGAATGAGTCATTGGACGGATTCCTGTGACGAATCCATCATTTATCAACTGAGCGCATGCTCAGATGAGTAAATTCCGGAAAAAAAAAGCTGCAACGGATCAGTTTTTTTTTGAAGCATCAGTTGCGGCACTATCTACAACGCATCCGTTACATCAGTCACACAACGGATTGCAACCGATACAAAACGATGCAGCTTTACCGAACCGCAAGCATGTCAATTCCAAGTGTTCTCCGCAAGGAGAACAGAATAGAGACCGCAGCGCAACAAATCCTGATCACGGGCATAAACAGCTGAGGTCTCCTGAGGACACAGTGGGTCCTGATCATGGTCACCTACTCTAAAAGGACACTGAACTCCTCTCTGACAGATAGTCAATAACTGAGTGATGGGGGTATGAACATTCGGAAACTCACCAAACCAGACCTCCTTAAAGGGAACCTGCCAGCAGAAATTTTGCCCTAAACCTAAGAAAGTTTCCCCTTCTGCAGGCTCCTGGGCTGCATTCTAGCAAGGTTCCTATAGTTATTCTGCCCCCTTTTAGATCAAAATAAATAGTTTATAAAGTGGTAACTTTCAGTTTGAAAATCTTGTTAATTCTGCCACGGGGGCGGGCTGTCTGTCCGTTACTGTCCCTCCTGCCGCTTTAGGCCGTTCCCCAACGTTCATTTACATACCTCAGGACGTCGCCCAGTGCGTCCGATGTCTCGCGCATGCGCCGTGCCACTGTAGCGGGACTGTGCACAGTGGGACCGTTGGTGACGTTGCGCAGGCACGAGATTATGGGCGGCGCTGTGATTTTCATCAGCAAGCTCCCGCCCATAATCTCGTGCCCGCGCTTTCCCCTCTGCTTCCACCGTTCTGCGCATTCCCTGGCTAGATGACCAGATGATCGGTGGTGTCCTGCTCCGCTCCTCCCATCCATTTCCTGCTCCAGGGCTAGATGGGAAAGAGGTGACGTTGGGTCATCTGGCCAGGGAATGCGCAGAATGCTGGAGGCAGAGGTGAGAAAGCGCGGGCACGAGATTATGGGCGGGAACTTGCTGATGAAAATCACAGCACCGCCCATAATCTCGTGCCTGCGCAACGTCACCAGCGGTCCCACTGTGCACAGTCCCGCTACAGTGGCACGGCGCATGCGCGATACATCGGACGCACTGGGCGGCGTCCTGAGGTATGTAAATGAGCGTTGGGGGTCGGCCTAAAGAAGCAGAAGGGACAGTAATGGACAGACAGCCCGCCACCGTGGTAGAATTAACAAGATTTTCAAACTGAAAGGTACCACTTTATAAACTATTTATTTTGATCTAAAAGGGGGCACAATAACAATGGGAACTTTGCTAGAATGCAGCCCAGGAGCTGCAGAAGGGGAAACTTTTAGGTTTAGGGCAAAATTTCTGCTGGCAGGTTCCCTTTAAGAATAAAAAGAATGTCCAACATGCGCACTGCACTCATTCTCTGTGGGACTGCTGAGAGCGCACAGTATAGCAGCCCCCACAGAGGAGGACATTCAACCTTGTAAAAAACAAAACAAAAAAAACAAAACACAAAAACAAAGCTAAGGATAAATGCTGCTAAAATAGTGGGAGAAACATCTGTATCTGACAACACAACCAAAAAACTCACCACTTTAAAAGCGGCTAATTGTGGGGTATGCAGTAGTGATGAGCGAGCATTACTATGCCCGGGTGCTCTGTGCTCGTAACGAGCTGTCGGACGGGCTTGTACCATGCATAATGGAAGATCTTCTGGGAAAAATACCCACTGACCTCCATTATAATCAAAACTGGAGTCAAGCCCGTATGAGTGTCAGACTGCTGCTCGCTCACCATTCGTATTCAGCTTTTCACTAATCTGCCATACGGTTCACAGATATAAGCCTTTTTATCCTGTGACCATTTTTTTTCCCAAAAGGGGCATGACTCAAAGTAATGCAGACCACCCTAAAGACACGCCCCCAGTGACCCCTGTAAGCCACACCCACTTGGCAAGCCATAAAAATTAGCACTAAATAGAAAAGCCCGTATCACTAGAATTGTATGGCGGATTTGGAAAAAGTGGATTAGTCAGAAACCGTGGGAATAAAAAGAAAAGCAAACCAAGGTACTTCTGAACTGGTGACCGCAAAATGAAGAACTAATATTTTATATGGGTAAAGACAAGACAGAAGACGCAGAACCCGAGGAGACTACTACATGACTGAAACCAGATGGCGACAACTTTTTTTTTTAAGCTGCGTTTTTGAGCTTGAAAAAAAAAAAAAAAAAATGGACATGTCAATTCTTTCCTGCATTTTTCTGTATTCCCCCCCCCCCCCCATGCAATGCATTAGAAAGATGCAGAGATCAAAAACGCACCAAACGGTAAAAACGCATGCGTTTTTACCGGTGTTTTTTTTTGCCGCGGCTGCGTTTTTATCACCAACGCACAAAAACGCAGCGTCAAAAAAACGCAGCGTGTGCACATAGCCTATATAGACTACAAGGGAAAGGACGTTCAACAATCCTAGAAAACAGTGACAGCCCTCCCCGCCAGAGGAAACCCACAACCTGTGCCATTAGAGGTTCATCATATCACACACTACAATTCGTTATCTTGCAAGTGATGGCATCTTTTACAAACGTCTGCAAATACCCGTTGAAAATGAATGCTATTTTTTGTGTTAGTGAGTATTGGCCAAAAGTTGGGACACTCCTGTTCAATTAGTGGTTTTCCTTTTTTTTCCAGGAATGTGCACATTGCAAATTCAGACTGAAGACAACAAAACCATGAGGACACATATAGGGCAACAAAGAGTAAAGAAAAAGTGGAATGTGTTTTAAATCATAAATGCCTCAAATTTTCCCTCATTACGGTAATGTCAGGTCTATTAGCTTTTTTGGCAAATCTCTACAGGCACTTCTGGTAGTCACTTGAAATGACTTAGGTTGCCTCGATTCGTTGTAGAATCACCGGCCTTCAGAAAGTGTTAGAAACCACCAGGTGTATTTAGGCAGTGTTGGTGTAATGCTCAATACTGTGCCGTATTCTACAACTGTTCTAGGCCAGAATATGACAACCGCCAATCAAATAAGGCTAGTTTCACACTTGCGTTGTGCGGCATCCATCACATTGCGTTGTGTGACGGATGTAACGGATGCGTTGCATATAGTGGCACAACTGATGCGACGGATCGTACAAAACAACGCAATCAGTTATAGCTTTTTTTTCCAGCAATTTACTCAACTGAGCATGCGCAGTTGTGTAAAAACGGATCAGTCAAAGGCATCAGTCAAATTACGGATTCCACCACCATAGGCTTCCATTATAAAAACGACAGACGCCGACGGAATCCAGCACATTGCGTTTGACGCTCTGGGAAGAGCAGAAAAACGCTACATGCTGCGTTCTTTCCACCCAGCGTATGCAACGCAGCGTCGGCCGGAAGATACAATGCAGGACCATCTGTCGCAATGCGTCGTCCATACAAGTCTATGGGAAGCAGCGGAACGGATTGCGCTGTTTTCCAAAATGGCGGATTGCGACTAAAGTTTAAAAAAAACGCAAGTATTAAAGTACCCTTAGTCATTACTTTAAGACATGCAGGTTAGCCAATATAGAAAATTGCTAGAACCTTGAAGGTATCCTCAAGTGGAGTTATGAAAAGCATCAATCACTATGATAACGCTGACTCATGAGGTCTGCCCCAGGAAAATTAGAATAAGATTCGCCCATGCATTCAGAGCTACCATTATCAGAAATAAGTTATTGATTTTTTTTTCTCTGCTTTTTATTTACAGAAATGAAGACAACCCCCATAAAGTTTATTAATTTCCATGTGGGGTGAAATTACCAAAAAAAAAAAAAAAGTTTAGTCTTTAAAGCTTTTAATTAATTCTAGCCACACTCAATACAAGTGTGTGAGCGAGGCCGTGCTGCTCTATAGTTGGATTCTGTGTGACCGCAGACTTATGGACAGCCCCTTTAATAAAATTGCTTCCATTCATTTGAAAGGGTGAAAAGTGCTGTAAGAACGCTGAAAAAACGGAATTGCGTTAGAAAAAGGATGAGCAGCACGCACAAAAAAAAAAAAAAAAGCGTGTGAGCACCCCCAAAGCTATATTCTCATGAGGAGTATTTAGTGAGTTTTTGATGTTGCAGATTTTCTGTTACAGTTATGCATTTATTTGGTAAATGAAGTTATTTATTTCATACAGTAGTGGGTTTTTTTTCCTTTTAACATGCGTTTTTATCGTGTTTTTGATGATATGGTGTCAGATTTTAAGTAAAGCGGCTTTATTTTTGATACTTTCTGGAATTTTGCTTTGAAAAAACATTACCAATACAGTCACGTGCGGATTACATGCCTTTTTGGTGAGTATTCGCATCATATGCGTTTTTTCTGCATCTAATGCAATCTTGGGTGTAAAATCTGTACATAAATCAGCGGACCCCCGAGAGCAATTGGCAGTTTGTGCTGCATAAAAAAGTAAAAACGCAGGGGGAAAAAGTTCTCTATAAATCACATCCACTTTGCTGGAACTGGACGAGGTTGCGTTTTTTTTTTTTTTGTGTAGCGAAAATACACAGCATCAAAAACACACGGTGGAAACCTGACCTAAAGAAGCAGGAATAATGTCAGGACCATGAAACAGTTAAATTAAAACCTATTTGAGTGGCGGCCACTAGGTGGCTTTGTGTCACAGACGGAATTAAGTTTACTTTGTTTAAGAAGTGTGTTCTGTTGTTATCAGTGTTACCTCCAGCGCAGATCAGCAATGACAGCAGATGGCTCCGTCACCCACCGCCATACCATGCCACCCAGGAAAACCCGTCCTCCCCTGACCCCCGGCCTCCTAAGCTCGAGCCATCACAACACCTCACATTTATCGCTGTGGTACACAGCGCTGCAGTCACAGGTTTTGGAGGTTTGTGGCGGTTTTATTACATAGCTTGCTCTATGTTTGATGGGGTTTTTTGGCACATTTCTTTATAGATCTTTTAGAGAACCTTAAAAAACAAAACAAAAAAACCCCTAAAGAAATAAAAATAAAATAGTGCTTATGAATAATTTCCTCTGCAGCACAACCCTATGGGAAATTAACCCTAGAACGCATACCTGGGGCCTCGCAGGCCGGCTAGGTTACTGGTTTTCTATGGTAGATTTCTATGGTTGCGTGTTCTAGTGTTAAAGGGTCAACTAGGATCAGAAACATGATTCACTTCAGCCAAAAACTGCCCCTCATCTGTTCATGCGCGGCATCTAGTGTACAAGCTCTAATGCATTAAAGTACATTGAGCAGAGCTGTAGTACCGTGCACAACCTGCGGCCAACGGAGGCGCCATGCTAGTATATTCCAGCACCACATGATGCCCTTTAGATGTGTACAAAGTGCTTCAGAGGAAGACTCTTTAGGACATGGTGGGATCTGGGCACCTGAAGAGTGTTTGATGGTTTTTCACATCGTCTTTGGCCATCAGTTGATATTTTTTTTGTCTAAGGCTATGTGCCCACGCTAGAATGTCCCTGCGGATTTTTTTGCCTGAAAATCCGCGACTTTCGCGGCAAATCCGCACCCGCGGATTTGCCGCGAATTTACCGCGGATTTACCGCGGATTTTGATGCGGATTTCATTTTTTTTTTTCCCCCCCTTCAAAACCAAAAATCCGCACAAAATCTGCACCAAACAATTGACATGCTGCAGATTTTTCCGGATCAAAATCCGCGGCAAATCCGCCGCGGAAAAATCCGCAGCATGGGCACAGCATTTCCAAAATGCCATTGAAATGGCTTGGAAGTGCTGCTGCTGCAGATTTTCGGTAAATCCGCGGCAAAATCCGCGGCAAATCCGCAGTAAATCCTGTAGCGTGGGCACATAGCCTAAGTTATATTTAATTAACCAGTGAATGACTTCCAAGCTGATAATGACAGGAATGGACACGGGGGTCACACAAGGGCCCCCTTCATCCTCCGCTCTATAGTATCCCCTCCTGTGATCAGCACAATACCATGGATGAATCCAGCCTCTCTGTATCTGAATATGGATTCACTAAAGCACAAAAATTACATTTATAGAAGGCACTTTGGGAGCAAATTACACCCGAGTAATACTGATCTGGGTATTGACCACCTCCACAGAAATGTAAGTGCGCAACGAAGGGGCCAAGAATGAAGCCGTCTGCCTGCACCACTCCTGCACCAATTCTTATCAGCAGTGAGGCTGTAAGGGGTGAAGAGTCTTCTCGTGGGGGGCACAAGGTTGTTGCAGGGAGACCTAAAGCCCCCGTCACATTTAGTGACTTACCAGTGATCCCGAAAACGATGCGACCTGATAAGGATCGCTGGTAAATCGCTGGTGAGATGTGACACAGTCAGACCTTACCAACGATGCAGGAACGATACAGGTCACAGTAGCGACCTGTATAAAGATCTCTGCAGTCATTGGGACCCTGTCACACAGTGTCACACACAGCGATGTGTCCTGCCCAGCAGGACATCACCTTTGAAGAAAATGGTCCAGGACATTCAGCAACGTCCGGCGACCTCACAGCAGGGGCCAGGTCGTCGCTAGCAAGATCGCTGTTGCGTCACAAAAACCGTGACTCAGCAGCGATGTCGCTAGCGATGTTGCTTAGTGAGACGTGGCCTTAAGGTTCATGCAATGCTCCCTGGGAAATTAAGTATGTACACAGCCTTTTCACAGAGGATGAGAACAGAGACTAGCGCCACCTGTTGGAAGTAGGAATTCTAAGGCTATGTGCGCACGTTGCGTAAATTCATGCAGTTACGCTGCGCTTTGTAGCGCAGCGTAACTGCATGCGTCCTGCGTCCCCTGCACAGTCTATGGAGACTGTGCAGGGGCCGTGCGCACGTGGCGTTTAAGAGCGCAGCGCTTCGGCTACTGCCGAAGCGCTGCGCAAAAAGAAGTGACATGTCACTTCTTTCCTGCGCTTTGCCGGCAGCTCCTGCTCTGTCTATGGCAGGAGCTGCAGGCAGAGCGCATGGAATCGGCGCTCACTACGGACATTTCTGCAGCGATCTAAAGCGCACATGTGCTCTTCAGATCGCTGCAGAAATTTCTGCAGGGCTTGTACGCAACGTGCGCACATAGCCTAATAGTCAACATTGACCCTATAAGAGTCTTCTCCCATCTTTAAGTATACAGCTTAATGATCACGTCCTTGTGCGGACACGCGTGTTAGGGGCTCTGCCTCTCGTTGTAAAGCAGTAAACTGGGTGGCTGGGTGGCAGAAATTGACAGGGGGGTCTTACAGATAAAGTGTCTTAAGATTGACTTTAAGATTGCTTCTTCCAATAGGTGGCGCTAGAGTCCCTGCTCTCGTCCTCTGAAGAGGCTGCTTACATATGATCACTACTACCGTAACACTATGAATGCAGCACAGTGACCCCTCCATGTACAGGGCTTCCTCCATAACTATTACCTGCAGGCCTTCACATGTAGAGAGCATCCATCACACAATGAGGGGCTGCAGCGCTCAAGAAAAACTGGGACCCCTTGGGTCACACTGATACAGTGTAAAGTAGTCAGGGTACAGCTTGTATAACCATGTAAATTTGCTGTAACCGCTAAATAACAACAGAGCCATTAATGGCTAAATGGTTGGTAACAAAAGTTAGTACACCCCCTAAGCGAATATGGCCAAATTGTGCATAATTCGCCATGTTCCCTCCCCATTAGTTTTACAATTGCTCAGGTGGTAATGGGGAGCAGGGGTGTTACCGCTCACACACACTCTCATACTGGTCACTGGAGGTTCACAATCACTCCTCAGGGCAAAGAATTCTTTGAGGATCTGGAAGAAAAGAAAAAAAAAAAAAAAAGAATTGTTGTCCTACATAAAGATGGCTGAGAATATAAGCAGATTGCCACCACCCTGACAATGAGCTGCAGCGCAGTGGCCAAGACCATACAGAGGTTTAACAAGACAGGCTCTACTCACAACAGGCTTGGTTAAAGAGTTGAGTGCACATGCTCAGCGTCATATTCAGAGGTTTCTTTTCAAAAATAGATGTACGAGTATGTTACAGGGGTGGAGGGGTCAGCCTGTCAGTGCTCAGACCATACGCCGTACACTGCCTCACAATGGTATGCATGGCTGTCATCCCAGAAGGAAGCATCTTCTAAAGGTGCAAGAAAGCCCGCAGTTTTCTGAAGACAAGCAGATTAAGGGCATGAATTACTGGAAGCATGTCCTGTGGTAAAATGAGACCAATATAAACTTATTTGGTTCAGATGGTGTCCAGCGTGTGTGGCAGCAACTAGGTGAGGACGACAACAAGTTTGTCCTGCCTACAGTCAAGCATGGTGATGTGTGTCATGGTTTGGGGATGAATGAGTGCTGTCAGCTGTCGGGAGCTACAGTTCATTGAGGGAACAATGAATGCCAACATGTACTGTAATATATTGAAGAAAAGCATGATTTCCCCCCTCACCCTCCCTCTCCAGAAACTGGACTGCAGAGCAATATTCCAACATAATGACCCCAAACACTCCAAGACGACCACTGCCTTGCTAAAGAAACTGAGGGTAAAGGTGCTGGACTGGCCAAGCGTCTTCAGACCTAAACCCTACTGAGCATCCTTAAACGGAAGGGTGCAAAGGTCTCTAACATCCACCAGCTCTGTGATGTTGTTATGGAGGATGGAAGAGGATCCAGCGGCTCCTGTAAAGCTCTGGTGAACTCCACACACGAGAGTTAGGGCAGTGCCTGAAAATAATGTTGGCCACAAAAAATATTCACATTTTGGGCACAATTTGGCCACTTTCAATTAGGGGTGTCCCTTATGTTTCAAGAGGTTATTACATTAAAGGGAACCTGTCAGGTCCAATGTGCACCCAGAACCACGAGCAGTTCTGGGAGCAAATTGCTAATCCCTGCCTGACCGTCCCTGTATACACTAGCATAGATAAAAGATCTGTAGAAAAAGGATTTCTAAAGATCTCTTTATCTTATGCTAATGAGTGAGGGGACTAGTCCACAGGATGTTATATCCCTTGACTAGTCTGTCCTCTTAGGCTACTTTCACACATCCGGTTTTTGCTCTGCGGCACAATACGGCACTCTGCAGAAAAACCGCAACCGTTTTTTTGCCGCCGGTTGCGGTTTTTTTTGCATAGACTTACATTAGTGCCGTATTGTGCCGCATGGGCTTGCGTTCGGTCCGGTTTTTGCCGCATGCGGCAGATTTAGCCGATGCCGCGGCCGGATGGAACGTTGCCTGCAACGTTTTTTGCTCCGGCAAAAAAAACTGCATCGTGCCGCATCCGGCCGCTGCGGCGCATTTTTAATGCATGCCTATGGACGCCGGATGCGGCGCGATGCGGAAAAAACCACATCCGGCCGCCGCATACGGTTTGTTCCACTGCGCATGCTCAGTAGCGTGCCGCAACAGGAAAAAAAAGGACCGGCCGCATGTAAAAACTTATGCAAAGGATGCGGTGTTTTCGCCGCATCCGTTGCATAGGTTTCACAGCCGGATTGAGCCGCAGGGCTCAAACCGGATGTGTGAAAGTAGCCTTAGCACGCCGTCAGGGGTGTACTAACATACTATACAATGCAGCATTACCAGCGGTGCCGTGCGTACCTGTGTTCGCTGTGACCGCTCTTCTGAATGCCGGGCACTTCCAGTCATGCGCAATAGACCTCTCTGAAGGCGGCACTTCCGTACACTACGCAAGACTAAGTGCCTGGTATTCAGAAGAGCGGTCACAGGTATGCGCGGCACTGCTGGTGATTCCACATTGAATAGCATGTTAGTACACGCCTGTGGGCGTCCTACCATGCTAAGAGGATGGACTAGTTGGGGGATATAACACTTTACACCCATACTCATTAGCATAAGATAAAAGATCTTTAGAAATCCTTTTTCTACAGATCTCTATCTATGCTAGTGTATACAGGGACGGTTAGGCAGGGATTAGTAATATACACCCAGAACTGCTCGTGGTTGTGGGTGCATATTGCATCTGACAGGTCCCTTTAATGTCTGTGTGATGAGTTAGAGGACACCAAATTTACACTGCTATACAAGCTGTACACTTACTACTTTACACTGTATCAAAGATGAAAAGATACCAAAATGTTTACAAAAATGTGAGGGGTGTACTGACTTTTGTGATATACTACACCATGAGACCAAGACAACACCTTACAATTGATCAGCCGTATCTTGCCATTGTGAGGCTTCAAGCAGGATGTTGTCAAGCGCAACCATTTACATCAGTGTGGTCTACGTGATAGATGACCTGCAAGGGTATCTGACCACACCGCAAGGCACAAGCGTCATGGCCTTGTTGGACGAGGGACCAGTGGGCTTCAGCACTGTTCACAGATGAAACTCAATTCATGGTAAGCAGAAATGATGGCTGCCAACGATGTTGGAGGTATCAAGGAGAGCGCTATGCAACAGCCACTGTTGTCACCTGATGACCCTTTGGTGGTGTTCGTGCTGTTTCTGCAGAACTGCCCTACACCATGTGACCGGTACAGTGACAGCCCCTACTACCTGAATACCATCATTAATCTAGTCTATTGTACCTCTACATGAACACAGGGCTAACTCCATCTTCATGGATGACAAAGCTCCAGTTCATCGAGATAACATTACCGAGCAGCTGCTGGAGATTGGGCACCTCAAATGAAGAGGCTTAAAAACTCTCCCCAGACCTGAATCACATAGAAACCTATGGAGATCAGCTGAGTCATCACGTAGAGGCTCGAAACTCTGAACCCCAGAACCTCAATGCCTGATGGTCGCCTTTCAAGAACAGTGGGATGTCATGCCTCCGCAGACAATAGCTCCACTTATGACCAGCAGGAGACATCGTTGTCAGCTGAAATTGATGCTCAAGGCCACATGACAAGTCACTGAGACACCAAGATTTTGTGGGGTATATCCAGCACGCTTATTGGCTTTCGTTTCAATAAATTGTTTGGGATGAGGAAATCACCATTGCTGCTTCTACGTAAATGCACGACTTTCATGGTAAAATATCCCTATAGCATGGAATTTTCACATTTTCCATAAATTTCAGCCAAAAGTTAAATATCCCGAACTTTGAGTAGTGTAAACACATTTTATTTTTTATGTTTAATCTTTCTTTATTAAAGTAAACAAGACAATTTACAGGAAAAAAAAAAGTAAGATTCAAATAAGTGATTACTACGTGTCAACTTAGAGAATTTTTTTTTTTTTTTTATAAAAAAATAAAGCTTTTCCCAATGGTAATTTTATCACGTAAAGGGAATCTGTCAGCAGGTTTTGCTCCCCCATCTGAGAGCAGCATGATGTAGAGACACAGGCACTGATTCCAGCTTTGTGTCACTTACTGAGCTGTTTGCTGTCAGTTTGATAAAATCAATGTTTTCTCTGCTGCAGATCTAGCAGTTATACAGAGCTCATGAATATGCTGGACTACCTGCAGCATGACAAGTAGTCCTTTAATGATAATCTCCTGCTGATTACACAGTGATTTTATCAAAACTACACTAAGGCTAGGTTCACACCGGGCATTTCTTTTTGCAGTAAAAATCTAGCAAAACTTCACCTCATGGCAGGAAATAATCCTGTATGAACATAGCCTAAGAAGCCCAGTAAGTGAAACACCGATGGAATCAGGATCTCTGTCCATACAATAATGCTGCTCTCAGATTAGGTGGCAAAAACCTTGTGACAGATTCCTTTTAAAGAAATCAATGTGGACTCACCCATAGATCCAGGAGTTGATCTTTCGGTGCAGCCAGGTATTGCAACCCCCTATGCTTGAAAGATGGAGCCAACACCTTTGGCATCAGCAGCATTTTTAAGATGGGAACTCCCAGGGGGTATTGTTCAGAGGGGTCAAAGGAGACAGGGGAGATGCTCCGAGATGCTGGTCTGTGCGACGCTGTTCTGTGCGGGGCCGCTCCGTTCGGCTGCTCCGTTCTGTTTGGTGCTCGACAGCTCCGTCACCGGCCCCGCACAGAGCAGAGCGGCGTCACCGGCCCCGCACAGAGCAGAGCAGCGTCACCGGCCCCGCACAGAGCAGAGCAGCGTCACCGGCCCCGCACAGAGCAGCGTCACCGGCCCCGCACAGAGCAGCGTCACCGGCCCCGCACAGAGCAGCGTCACCGGCCCCGCACAGAGCAGCGTCACCGGCCCCGCACAGAGCAGCGTCACCGGCCCCGCACAGAGCAGCGTCACCGGCCCCGCACAGAGCAGCGTCACCGGCCCCGCACAGAGCAGCGTCACCGGCCCCGCACAGAGCAGCGTCACCGGCCCCGCACAGAGCAGCGTCACCGGCCCCGCACAGAGCAGCGTCACCGGCCCCGCACAGAGCAGCGTCACCGGCCCCGCACAGAGCAGCGTCACCGGCCCCGCACAGAGCAGCGTCACCGGCCCCGCACAGAGCAGCGTCACCGGCCCCGCACAGAGCAGCGTCACCGGCCCCGCACAGAGCAGCGTCACCGGCCCCGCACAGAGCAGCGTCACCGGCCCCGCACAGAGCAGCGTCACCGGCCCCGCACAGAGCGGCACCCGCAGTGAGTATCTGAGCCTCCCTCTTTTTTTTACTTTTTTTTCCCCCCTCCAAATTCAGGGTGCGTCTTATATTCCGGTGCGTCTTATAAAACGAAAAATACGATATATTCTGCCATAGATTTTCCAAGTAAAGGCAACATCCACATCAGGTCAAAGAGATTAATGTATATTGGTTGTGTTGTGAAACCTAGTAACATCAATTTTTAGTTATATCTATAGGAACTAACGTTTAGCCAACAAATAATCAATATATAAAGTCGGTATCTGTTTTCTCACAGCTTTGGCAGCTGTGTATGCTGTGCATAGGCAGAAAACATCCAATCATTTGGGGGACGGGCGTGGTTGGACTACTTAACAGCAAGCCAAGAAGTCCTCTAATGAAAAAGTGTCTGTCCTATACTGGAACAACCTCTTGTTCAATATTTGATTTATAATATGAGATTAAGAGGTACTCCCCTCTGGCACTGTTCCAGTGATGTCTGTAACGCATCTCCCAGGGCTCCTGTGACATTGCTATGTTGTGTGAGCCCTGGGAGACGTCACTGGAACGGCACCTATGCTGAAGGAAAGTAAGCTTCATTTTTAATTTTACAATGGGTAATATAGCATTTATGGAGGTGCGGTCTGATAAGAGAATGACCCCTTTAAAACTAATGCAACACAAATATGACAGGACTTTTCTTCTGCACTCTTGGTCTATGGGGCGCAGTATCAGGGGTTCTCTATCTATATGAAGCTTCCAGTAATAATATGTTGATTTACAGATTTATAGCGGTTTCTAAATTTAAAATATTAATTTTAACCAGAATGACCAGTGGAGAACACATCATTTGTGACAATAACTAAGTGGTTCCAAAGATCCCCGAATGTTAACGCGAAAAACTAAAGAAAACCAGCAGCAAACTAATACAGATAAAACAAGTCCATCCATATCACGCAGTGACGAAGTGGCCAGTGTGTAGGTGACCCCATCTGGAATCACACCGTCCTCTTCTCACGCTCTGCCTGACATATCCGCTGCTTTCTGCAGGTTACGCTGATATCTGCTGTGTGAGCCACTACAGAAGTGGAAGATCACAGTAAATAAAATCAATGGTAACAGAACCTAGAGCAGAAGCCCGTCGCTTCATCTCCTCCCCACTCCTTCACCATTTATGAGACGCGGCTTTCCTTTCATACCTGCTTATAGACTAACGCTGCTCACAAGTTCTCCATTGTAGGAAAACCAGCATCAACTTCTCTGCACATTTTAATGCCTCCTCTGATTACCAATACAGGGGCGAGTCTACCTGTATGTGCACGGGGAGGATACATTAGGACGAGGAGTGGATCGCACTATAATTACTTAGACTAAGGCTGTGTGCACACGTTGCGTTTTTTACGTTTAGAACCGCAGCGTTTCAGTGGCAAATTGCATGCGTTCAGCTTTCCCAGCAAAGTGTATGAGAAAGCCGAAAAATCAGTGCACACGCTGCGTTTCTAAACGCAGTGTTTTGGATGCCAAAAATCGGTGCGGAAAGAAAAGCAGCATGTCACTTCTTTTGTGCGGTGTGGCTGCGTTCTCTCCACCATTGAATCAATGATGCGGGTCAGAACGCAGCTACACCGCAGTGAGCTGCTTTTGTGTTGCGGTCCGCGGCCTTTGTCGGCATGCCAGAACGCAGGCATTTACCTGGAAGTGAGGTCAAGAGGTTTCCTGTTGACCTCACTTCCTGGCAAAGCCCCCGGTGTCGCCAAAGTGCCCGCCCCGACCCCCCTCCCGAAAATCCAACATGGCCGCGCGCACAGTAGCGCACCGGCCGCCCTGCTCCTATGATTTCTGTCGCATGTGCCTTGAGACATGCGACAGAAAAATGCCCCCCAGGCCCTGCCAGGTCACCCCCAGTATTCCCCCTTACCTGTCCGGTCGCAGCGCTGATCCCCCGCGGCCCCCTCCTCCTTCACAGCAGACGCCGGTCAGTGCGGTCACATGTGCAGAGCAGCTGACAGCCAGCACTGTGTTCAGAGAGCTGTGCTGGCTGCTCGGCACTCTGCAGCTGTGACCCGGGGAGAGTGGGTGCAGATTTTTGGCACCCACTCTCCTCAAATGGAGGGTCTGCCCTCCTAGAAAATGGGGGATACGTTCCCTGAACGTGCCCCCATATTGTAGAAGGTCCAGAGGCGACGTGGGACGTCCAAATGGATTTCTGCGGACCCATTTTTTTTCAAATTTTTTGATTAAGTTGGAGAACAAGGGAATGATTTGGGGAGTGTTTTTTCTAATAAAAAATTTTTTGTCATTTTTTTTGCTTTTGTTTACTGTCAATTAGTTATGTCTGGTATCTGATAGACGCCGTGACATCACTAATTGCTGGGCTTGATGCCAGGTGACATTACACATCTGGTATCAACCCCATTTATTACCCCGTTTGCCAACGCACCAGGGCGCGGGATGAGTTGGGGCGAAGCGCCAGGATTGGCGCATCTAATGGATGCGCCACTTCTGGGGCGGCTGCGGCCTGCTATTTTTAGGCTGGGAAGAGTCCAATAACCATGGCTCTTCCCACCCTGAGAATACCAGACCCCAGCTGTCAGCTTCACCTTAGCTGGTGATCTAATTTGGGGGGACCCCACGTTATTTTTTTTTTAATTCTTTATTTATAAATAAAAAAAAAAAAAGCCTGGGGAGCCCTCCAAATTGATCACCAGCCAAGATGAAGCTGCCAGCTGTGGTTTGCAGGCTACAGCTGTCTGCTTTACCCTGACTGGCTATCAAAAATAGGGGGAACCCCACGCCATTTTTTTCATTGTTTTTTTTTTTTTTGGGATAAATACTAAGCTAGGCACCCTTTAGTGCCACATGAAAGGTACTAAAGGTGCCAGCTTAGAATATGCAGGCGGGGGTGGGACGTTATATATATTTGACATCCATTCATCCATTGACGCTTTTTAGGCTGTGTGCCCACAATCAGGGTTTGCAGCGTTTTGGGCGCTGAGTGTTTTCCCTGCGTCCATAACGCTGCGTTGTGCAGTAGAAGCACAGTGGAAGGATTTTTGGAGATCCCATGCCCACTGTGCTTCTTTTCTCCGCAGCATAAACTGACCGGTGGCGTGGCTTCCCAAGCCTCAGCATGTCAATGTATGCTGCGGAGACGAGAGTGTTCTCTGCAGGTAGCATAGAACTAAAGTCCACAGCAGCCTGAACCCAAATCGTGGGCATGGGCAGCTGCAGGAAGGCTGGCACTGTGTACTAGACGCCGTGTCGCTGGATCATGGCCACATAGCCTTAGGCCCCTTTCACACGTCAGTGATTCTGGGACGTTTGTGCTTTTTTTTAAACGTACCAGAATCACTGACATACGCAGACCCATTATAATGAATGGGTCTGCTCACACGTCAGTGATTTTTCACTGCACGTGTCTGCGTGCGGCGTACCCGCGTGTGCGTGATTGCTGCACGGAGACATGTCCATTTTTTTCTGGCATCACTGATGTTCCACGGACCACGCAGTGGTGTGGTCCGTGAAACACGTGCCAGAAAAAATCGTGCTTTTAAAATGAAATCATTTTAACTCACCCAGCGTCCAGCGATGTTCTCTGCAGCCCGTGCAGCCTGCTGCTTCTGAGCCGGCTCATTATTGTCGCGCATATTCATGATGCGCGACACAGCCGACCCGGAAGCAGCTGCTGCGGGGGTCAGCACCAGCCGGATGCTGCACCGCGGGAGCGATCAGCACCATGGAGAGCGGGAGCGGGCGCAGGTGAGATGATTACTGAGTGCAATCACGGGCCACGGAGAACGGAGCCCAGATTGCACTTAGACAACCCACGTGTGCCGTGATTCACGGCACACGGAGGGACATGTGCATGTTTTACACACCAGTGAAAAACGTCAGTGTTTTTCTCTGACGTGTGAAACGGGCCTAAAAGTGAGAATATTGTTGCTACAGCAACATTTTGGGTGAAGTAGCTGTGGATTCAAAATGCTTAATATACTCCTGAATAAAATCCTTGAGGGGTGCAGATTCCAAAATGGGGTCACTTGTGGGGGTTTTCTGACGTATAGGTACCCAAGGGGCCCTGCTAATGTGACATGGTGCGCGAAGTTTATTTCAACTTTTCCAAAATTCAAATTGTGCTCCTTCCATTCCAAGCCCTCCCATTTATCCAAACAGAATGTGGAGAAGGAAATGACATCACAGGTTTTTTTTCCAAAGGTCTGTGTTCAACCAACTTTATTAACACTGACAAGTCTTAAAAAAAAAAAACGCACCTAAAAACGCATGAAAAACCGCATGAAAAACGCATGAAAAACGCATGAAAAACGCATGAAAAACGCATGTGTTTTCGATGCGTTTTTCTCAAAAAGCATTGTTTACAATTCTCCCCTCTGCCAGAGGGTGCGTTTTTTTCCGCGCTGAAAAAAAAGCAACGTGTGCACATAGCCTAAGTTTTACTTCGTACATGAAAATCAGCAACTTTGTATCTATATTATACACACACACACACACACACACACACACACACACACACACACACACACACACACACTGGAACCTTGGATTAAAAGTAACTTTGTTTGAGAGCGTTTTGCATAACAGGCAAAGCTTTTGACAAATTTTGCAGCTTGGTTTAAGAGCAATGCTTTGCAATAAGAGTAAACACTCCCAGTGCACACTTCCGGTTCCGTCCTTTCACCGCGCTCTGACCCGCTCCGGAGGTAACTTTCTGTCCATATGTACTGTATATAATATATCATAGTACAGTACAGTGTATACTATATAGGATGTTGTCTAGCAGTTTGTATTTGTGGATATAGTATTGTACTTTCTTTCTGCTAACCTGTAGAACACATTGCTTGTACTGTAATCTGCCTGTGCAGTATTCCTGCCCCACATTTGGCTTCGTTCTGCCCTTATTTTGGGGAGAATAGATTTGGGGGGTGTTTTTGTGTATTGTACTAGAATAAAGGTTGTTATGTTTATTCAATCATTTTTTCTTTCTATAATGTACCTCCCCCGCAGCAACAATTAAATTGTAAGCTAACATGCAGTTTAATGTTTTATATGTTTTTACTGTACAGTATTTTGTATTAGTGTAGTGTAATAATTTTATATGCATACAGTACATTATTTTGTATTACTTTAATAAGTTTGCATAAACACACTAAATATTTTTGGGTTGAAGAACGAATTGTCTGCGTTTCAATTATTTTCTATGGGAAAGCTTGCTTTGATCTAAGAGTGACTTGGTTTAAGAGCACACTCCCGGAACCAATTATGCTCATAATCCAAGGTTCCACTGTATATCTATCTATCCATCTATATATCTATATCTCTCCCTCTATCTATCTATCTATATCTTATCAGGGAACTCTGCTTTTTACTACTACTGATAGAGAGGTAAACTCTATATTCTGTGAAGCCAGACTAAGGGTACTGTCTCACTAAACGACGTACCAGCGATTCCGACCACGATATGACCTGGTCAGGATCGCTGGTGCGTCGCTACAGGGTCGCTGGTGCGCTGTCAGTCAGATTTCACCAGCGACTCTGCGCTTGGTAACCAGGGTAAATATCGGGTAACTAAGCAAAGCGCTTTGCTTGGTTACCCGATATTTACCTTTGTTACCAGCGTACACTGCTTAGCGCTGGCTCCCTGCACACGTAGCCAGGGTAAATATCGGGTAACTAAGTAAAGCGCTTTTACCCGGGTTACCAGCGCATGCTGCTTACACAGAGTTGGTGCTCGTTGGCTTCCTGCCGTCAAACACGCCGATATGTGCTGCACAGCGGGAGACAAACGAGCAAAAAATTAACCAGAACAGTGTGTAACGGTCAGCGATTTTACAGCAGGGGGCAGGTCGCTGCTTAGTGTCACACACAGCGAGATCGCTGATGAGGTCACTGGTACGTCACAAAACCTGTGACTCAGCAGCGATCTCGCTAAGTGAAAAGTAGCCCTTACACACTACTGAGATGGCAGTTGGTGCTTGTAAAACTATGAAACCAGTTACAGTTCTCCGTAGAACATCACAAGCACCAACTGCCATCTCTTATCTCAGTTTTCTGAAAGTGAAAGTAAAGGAAAAAAACAAAAAGATATCTGTGCTAAAATACTAAATTGTTTTTTTTTTATGTGCACGACTGATCTGAGGGGGAAACACAAGTGACTGTCACAGTTTAAGGCTGCATTAAACAGTAGATTTAGACTAATTTTAGCCTCCCCCATATAAAGGAGCCCTCAGCTAAGCGAGTCTGTGCTCTCAGGTCCACGGCCGCACTGCTTTAGTCTATGTGCGCACAGTGCATTTTTGCGCGTTTTTCGGGTGCGTTTTTGGCCTCAAAACTGCATGATTCTTCTCTCCCTTGAAATCATCTGTGGGGGGAGAATCAGTAGCCCCCCCCCCCCCTATACACATCAGACCGTCGGCCAATTCGACTGAGATCGGTTGGGTCAAACGATTTTAGTCTAATCTGCAATAAGGTCTTGAATATGACGTAGATGGCAGAACATGAAGCTGTGGTAGGGCTCTTGGGGAAAACTAATCCAGGCCTGGTTATTACGATACACCGATACCCGGTGGTCAGACGACCTGCGCTGGGACGAGCAATAGGCTCAAGTGTCATTCACAAGTTGTGAAGGGAAAGCTAAAACCAGGCCCCTCTGTCTATTGAGCAAACCGCAATCACAGAACGGGTGGCATGAAAATCCCTGCCCTCTATGAAGGCCTGTATATACTAGTGAACACAGCTATTGTCTATGCTACATGTATAAGAAGCATACACATTATATAAATCATTAGGGCATCAAAAAGTACATTACATACAATTTCTTCTAAGGCTATGTTCACACATCAGTTTTTTTTCCATCAGGCACAATCCGGAAAAAAACAGATAAAACGGATCCGGCGCCTGATCCATTTTATCCCCATTGATTTGTATTAGCACCAGATTGTGCCTGATGGCCTTGCGTTGCATCTGGCTTTTGACGGATCCGGTGTAATTACTTAATGCGGCGGCCGGATGTAACGTCTCATTGAACGTTTTTTGTCTCTGGAAAAAAAAACGTATCACGCCAGATCCGACGTGATTTACAATGGAAGCCTATGGACGCCGGATCCGGCAAAAAAATGGATGCGGCCACCGGATCCGTTATTTCAAACTGAGCATGCTCCAATTTATTGAAAAAAAACTGACAAAACTGATGCAAAAACCAGATGCGCCGGATCCGTTTGACGGATCAGGTATACCGGATCCATAAAAAAAAAAAAAAAAAAAAAAGTATCAGGTGCATCGTTTTTTCCATATTCTGCGCCGGATCCGTTGCTTCAGGCACACGCCGGATTGTGCCTGATTCCAAAAAACTGATGTGTGAACATAGCCTAAAGCTACTTTCACACATCAGTTTTCTGCATTCAGGCACAATCCTTTTTTTTCCTGATCCAACGGATCCGGCAAAAAATGTCAAAACCGTATCCACCGGATCCGTTTAACGGATCAGTTATGCCGGATGCGTAAAAAAATGGATCCGTTGGATCCGTTTTGCATCCATTTTTGCATCCGTTTTTTTTTTTTTTCGCTGGATCCATTTTTTCAAAACATTGGAGCATGCTCAGTTTACAAAAACGGCGTCCATAAGCTTCCATTGTAAAACACGCCGTATCGCGCCGGATCGGGCGCGATGCGGTTTTTTTGCCGGACAAAAAAACGTTACAAGATATGTTTGCCTCCGGCCACCGCTTTAGACAAATATGACGGATCCGGCAAAAGCCGGATGCAACGAAAGGCCATCAGGCACAATCCGGCGCTAATACAAATCAATGGGGATAAAACAGATCGGCGCCGGATCCGTTTTATCCGTTTTTTTCCGTATTGTGCCTGATGGAAAAAATCTGATGTGTGAAAGTAGCCTAAGGCAGAGTCAGTTATTTCCTTGTACAATGAATAAGTGGCTTTATTTGTAAGGCTGCTTTCACACTACGTTTATTTAACATGCGTCCTGAACGTTTTTTTGCTGCAAAAGCGGATCCTGCTTTTACAGCAAAAAACGCATGTAAACGCATGTCTTACTTTGCAGGATCCTGTCACTGGATGTTTAGGGGCGGGCATTGGAGTCATGTGATCGGGAGTGATGGGAACTAAACGTGCCAGACTGGGAGCCGGCTTCTGACAGCTGCAGACGCTCGTAACCAAGGTAAACATCGGGCTTGGATACCCGATATTTATCTTGGTTACGAGTGTCTGCAGCTGCTAGGAGCAGGGCTGCCTGCACACGTAACCAACGTAAACATCGGGTAACTAAGAGAAGTGGTTACCCGATATTTACCTTGGTTACGAGTGTCCGCAGCTCTCAGGTGGGAGAGAGAGGGAGGAGAGGAAGGGGGAAAGACAGAGATAGAGAGGGTGAGGGAGGGAGGAGGAGAGAGAGACAGATCACGCGAGACTGATTCTGGGCATGCTCAGTACTTTCTGGGCATGCTCAGTACAAAAGCAGGATCCTGTTACAACGCAACTCAACGCATTCTGCTAGGCAGGATCCAGCGCTCATTGAAATGCATTGCAGCTCGCGGCGCAATGTGAAGGATCCTGTGAGATGCGTTATTTTGACAAAGGTAAAAAACGAAACAAGTAGCGTTTTTGAAACATGTTAAAATAACGCAAAAGTACGGATCCTGTGTCTAACGCACGCAAACGCAGGTGGACGCGAGTCCATTGCAAATGCATTGAAGTGAAAACGCATTTGCACTGGATCCGTTTTTCCGCTAAAAAAAACGTTATGGATGGATGTTAAATAAACGTAGTGTGAAACCAGCCTAATAGGGAGAAAAATAACCTTATGTGAAAAACATTTTGACTAAATTTAGAAGTTTAGGTTTCTGGATTTTTAGGACCCCTCCCCCCTATGTCATTATCAGATCGGTGGTGATCTAACACCAAGCCGCCCATTGTCTCTGCAGCCTCCAACTCCATTCTCTGTTTACATTGGACCATGGGAGATAAAACAGCTGGTGACCCCCGCAGAAGGTTAGGTGTTCAATATCATAAGCCCAAGCAGCCCCTCTTCATGTGAGAAGAAGCTCGCAGAAATATAACAGGCCTAATTACTGCAGCAATCTACACGTCCAGGGAATTGGTCAATACAAAAAAAAAACAAAACCAAAAGCCTGTAAATGTGGCTTCTTTGTATCCGTTTCCCCATTGTTCCTGTGTATGGCACAGCGGATGTTACTGATGACAATAGTCCGTGCTGAGTTCTTCAAACAGATGAACATTTTATGCACCAATGTGATCAGTTTCGCAGATGAAATAAATGCACATTAATCTGTGGAGAGCGGCTACAATACAGATTCTGACAGTTTTCCATATCAGCCATCTTCACTAGAAAAGCCCATCAGTCCTACTTGTGCTCCATCATATGTGATACCATGCACTGTGGATCCACCATAATCTGGACGTTCACCAGACGTTACAGCCCCACAGAGACCGCTGTCAGGTGAACGATCATTTGGCTAATCTCCGAATCCCCAATACACAGGAACGCTCATGCAATGAGGGCTGCCGTCCCCTCTATGAAAATGCAGCTGTCAGACTGACCAGGAATTCTCCACAAATAAAAGTATCAGTCATCGACATTCAACAGACTCGATCCTGCTCCCCCAAACATGGTCTGTCAGGGACAGTCAGGAGGCCCCCACACTGCCGGATCCTGCTCCCCCAAACATGGTCTGTCAGGGACAGTCAGGAGGCCCCCACACTGCCGGATTCTGCTCCCCCAAACATGGTCTGTCGGGGACAGTCAGGAGGCCCCCACACTGCCGCATCCCGCTCCCCCAAACATGGTCTGTCAGGGACAGTCAGGAGGCCCCCACACTGCCGCATCCCGCTCCCCCAAACATGGTCTGTCAGGGACAGTCAGGAGGCCCCCACACTGCCGGATCCTGCTCCCCCAAACATGGTCTGTCAGGGACAGTCAGGAGGCCCCCACACTGCCGCATCCCGCTCCCCCAAACATGGTCTGTCAGGGACAGTCAGGAGGCCCCCACACTGCCGGATCCTGCTCCCCCAAACATGGTCTGTCAGGGACAGTCAGGAGGCCCCCACACTGCCGGATTCTGCTCCCCCAAACATGGTCTGTCAGGGACAGTCAGGAGGCCCCCACACTGCCGGATTCTGCTCCCCCAAACATGGTCTGTCAGGGACAGTCAGGAGGCCCCCACACTGCCGCATCCCGCTCCCCCAAACATGGTCTGTCAGGGACAGTCAGGAGGCCCCCACACTGCCGGATCCTGCTCCCCCAAACATGGTCTGTCAGGGACAGTCAGGAGGCCCCCACACTGCCGGATCCTGCTCCCCCAAACATGATCTGTTGGACACAGTCAGGAGGCCCCCATACTGCTGTATCTCGCTCCCCCAAACATGATCTATTAGGCACAGTCAGGAGGCCCCCATACTGCCGGATCCTGCTCCCCCAAACATGATCTGTTGGGCACAGTTAGGAGGCCCCCATACTGCCGGATCCTGCTCCCCCAAACATGATCTGTTGGGCCCAGTCAGGAGGCCCCCACACTGCCGGATCCTGCTCCCCCAGACATCAGGGGACAGTCAGGAGCTCCCCACACACTGTCTGCTAATCCGGCCATTGTCAGCTGGTTTGGATGACTTGGGCCTCAGGCATGGGGGACTTTAGTTAATAATCAAAAAAACATTTCAAAATTAATTTTAAAAAAATGTGAATAAGGGGTTTAAGAACCAAGCTATAGTTTATCTATTCAATCAATCAATCGCGAATAAGTGCTTACACTGCAAGATAACCGCGAACAAGCGTGGTTAAAACCTTGCCATGTAAGCAGGCGATCACCCCATGAACGGGTGAAACGCTCTCCTATGCAGCAGAAAATATCCTTCTCGGTGGCGACTCGTGCGGTGTAAACCGGACTCGTGCTCCCAAAAAGTAGTCTCTATGCACCGAGCGATCTAGAATGGCTCCAGTATGGATGCGCAGCGTTTATTGTGGTGTCTGTTAATCAGGTGCTCATGAAAACTTCACCGATCAGTGGATGTATTGTGCCGCTCGTCAGCCTGTGCAAACGGATCCTTATTCTCGTTATGCGATAACACTGCATACTAACCTTTTCTTGTTAACGTTCTGTTGCATCAATCTAATAATAATAATAATAATAATAAATAATATAAATATAATAATAAGAATATTTATTCATTTAATCTACTGGTCCCTGGGTAACTGCAGTAAGAAAAGCCTCGGCAGGGGACGTAGCACTCACCTAAACATGCCTTATTACAATACAGGCCCGGGCAGCACTATGGTAGCAAATTAAGGACCTGACTTTTTTTTTTTTTTGTATAAGCATGCATGGCGAGTAATACGGAGCGAGTGGAATGCGATAAAAAAAAAATGAAAAAAAAAATATATCACGTTCCATTCGGACTAATATTACTCTATGGGGCAGCTCCTATGAGTGTTTTCTCAGCCCTAATTGGACCAAGTAAACAGTCACAGCGTGCTGAGGGTGGGATACAATCTTTTTTCACTCGCACCCATTCAACTCTATGGGGCGAGAGAAACATCACATTGCCCTCATGTTACACTGGTGTAACACAAAAGCAGTGCGATTTTCACATCAGCCGGCAAAGGAGGAGATAAGGAGATAAATCCCTCTCCGCCGCAGCTGTGGTCTGGTCACACGATCGGACCACAGTCGCATGACACTCAGCTCCCGCTGTGCTGCGACCGTGAGCCAAGTGTCATGCGAGGACTCGCAGTAATCCCCGTGTGGCCTCAGCCATTATAGTGAAAAGTAATATTACAACTACAATTACAAGTAAAGATCAGTAAATTATTTTGCAGGATCCTAGGTCCAGTGGCCAGGTCAGTAAGTCCGTGGCCACTGCATGGGTGTCCTGAGAATAGCCTGCTATCAGCTGGCACCCCTCGCTCCTCTGGGTTGCTCCACCGGCAAATCATCATTGCGTCATGATGAACGCATGGTGCTACACCAGGCCAGATAATCTAAAGTGAAGCAGGGGACACTGGAGGTAGGAGATAGTCACAGGGTCTATTGCCCAGCGGCCACCGACTACTGACCAGGGCCTGTGACTTTATTCGCTCATCTCTAATTACGAGTTACCAGGACGGGATCACTGCAGACCAGATCTTGATCCAGGGATTTTTTCCGATTGCCACGTTTGAAGTTTTGAAGGAACATTTTTCCTAAAATAGGCAAATTGCTTTCTCAGGGGGGATTTCTCTTCCTCTGAATAAACACTGCGGGATAATAGCCTGATCCTGGACGGCTCGAGTCTTTTCAGCCTTGCCCTGTAATGTGACATGTAACATCACATCTCATCATGGTCTTGTTCTCGTAAATGCATCAATATTTCAATAGAATCTGTAACTAAAGTGTCCCTGGTGTAGTAACCACAGGATATAAGATGTGGAGCTGTGGACACCGAGCGCCGCACACCCCTCGTGCCCAGGACGTCACAGGCTTCTCTGCAGATTACTACACAGCGTAAACTACAATTGGCAAAGAGACAAACGCTCGCTATATTTATAACCTAAAAGAGGAGACTGATCACAACCGGCACAAGGCAATAGCTCTCTGCTCTGCAGACTTGAATGGCTTCCAGCCTGATCAGTGCTCTCAGGTGACTGCATAAGGAGCGCAAAGTTACAATGGTGTCAGTGGCCCGTGATCAGCTGCGGCCCCCCGCAGAGCCCTTGTCAGGTGGGCTCCACGCAGGGCCATAAAACAGGAGAGGAAATCAGATAAAGGTCTGGGCCAAGATTGGAAGTAATGATTGGAAATGTGGGGACATTACTGTGTGTGATATAATAGGTCGTGAAATATCCCAACATGATCATTCTATATTTTTTTTTTTTAACAAATCTCAAGCCCAAGTCATTTTTGTGCCTAAGGGTTTGTGCGCATGTTACAGGGAACCTGTCACCAGATTTCTGCGTTCAGCACCTTAAAAGGGGACCAATCAGCAGGATTTTCTTATACAAGATAACGCCAGTGCTATACAGGCACTATCAGGCAGCTTATCTACATACCATTAGTGGTCAGCTCGGATGTTTGGGCTTTTAAATCCAAGAAAGTAAAGTTTAAAAAAAAAAAAAAAAATCGGCAGCTGCTTGAGTGGCAGCTGCAATGGAGCAGATAATATATTCATAGTTATCCCCTCCCCCTGTTAGAATTAGCGTAAGTATTACACAAACAATTCACTTTGTTGCAGGACCTGTGGTGAGGTCATACCCATGTGACCTGGTATCCAGCTTTGTTGGCCGAGGCCCCGCCCTTCAGGTCACATGGGTATGACCTCACACAGGTCCTGCAGGATACAGTGAATGGTTAGAATTGGCAGAAGTATTATACAAACAGAGTGAGGGGATAACTATGAATATATTATCTGCTCCAGTGCAACTGTCACTCAAGAAGCTGCTCATTTTATAAACTTAACTTTTTTGGATTTCAAAATCTAAACATCCGAGCTGCCCACTACAGGTATGTATAGAATCAGCCTGATAGTGCCAGTATAGCACTGGATTTAGGTTATATACAAAAATCCTGATTGGTTCCCTTTAAGCAGCACCTATGCTGCATTTTATAAAAGGTGCATGTTATCCCTTGACCCCCCTGTAGACCCCACAAAACAAATACCTTTATAAAATCTCTCACCATGTATGTCGATTGTTGGGTCCGGTCCGGTGGGCGTCCTATTTTGCAGCTCTTGTCCCTTCATTTGGCACAGATAGCTGTTCCCCTTTTATGATTGACGTCGGAGGAAGAGACGTTGCTGGCTTGTGCAGGCGCCCTTCAGTCTGCCATAATATGGGCAGAGCCAAAAACTTCGGTGCGCCTGCATGAGCCAGCAATGTCTTGGCGCAAGGTTTTGCCTTGCTATGATCAATAGCCGAAAAATAGGACGCCCATCGGACTGGACCCAACAATCAGTATTTTTGGGGTCTACAGGTGAGGGGGGAGGGGGGGACAACATGCACCATTATAGAATACAGCACGGGCGCTGCTTGAGGTGCTAGTTTTGGTTTTGAACGCAAAAATCTGGTGACAGGTTCTGTTTAAAGGGCATCTGTCACCAGGTTTTTGCCACCTAATGTGAGAGCAGCATAATGTAGAGACAGAGACCCTGATTCCAGTGATGTGTCACATACTGGGCTGCTTAGTGTAGTTTTGCTAAAGTTACCGTTTAAATCAGCAGTAGATTATCATTGGACGACTACTTGGTGTGCTGCAGGTAGTCCAGCATATTCATGAGCTCTGTATAACTGCTACATCTGCAGCAGAGAAAACATTGATTTTATCAAAATAACAGCAAACAGCTCAGTAAGTGACATCACTGGAATCAGGATCTCTGTCTCTACATTATGCTGCTCTCAGTTGGGGGAGCAAATACCGGGTGACAGATTCCCTACCATTTGTGTTTTGCCGCGGATTTTCCCACTCATTAGAATGGGTGAAAGCAGCAGCAAAAGAAATTAAAGAATTGACATCCACAGATTTAGAGATACACCAAATCTGCAAAAAGAAAATAAGCAACGTCTCTATGAGACTTCAGGGATCTCATTCATTTTGAATCAAGAAACTCTTCAGAAACAAACTTAATAGCAGCAGAAAATCAGCAGGGAAAAAAAATAAATAAAAAACCCCAACATACGTTTCTAGGGCGTTTACACGGCGGAAAAGCACTAAAATACATGAAATCTGCACCTAATCATGTCAATATCAGGAAGTTTTAAAAACAAAAACAGATTTAAAGGATGACACCAAACTGACAAACGGAGCATCCAAAATGCACAAAAACGCAATATGCAGATGAAAAACTCAATGGATCCTGATTGTGGGAATCTGGTCCCAGTTTCTTTGTATGATGGCAGCGTGGCCCCAGCCACAGATGGCCGCAGAGATCACATGCAGCAGTCACTGCCGGTTTGGAAGTAAAGGCGAGGACCACCTATTCTGAAGCATACATGTGTTTTTTGCTTCTAATAAGGGGACAGACCCATTAATCTGTATCGGCAGCTTTACATCAAGCTTGCATTTAGCTCTATCAGCAGAAGCCCTCAGACATTTCACTTCTGCCAGACAAGCAAATTCATTCTGACCTTGGAGGAGAAAGCTTAGATAAATACTACAGCCAAGTACTGTACACAGAAATCTGCATTTATATTGTCAGACAGCGGCCCATGTACAGGAGGGATACAGACCCAGACCACGGCGCTCAGACACACGAGCATGGACCGGACACCAAACCTAGGCTTACGCTGCATTGCCAAGATCAGTTTATTTTACTTCCAATACAAAAACAGAACGATGCAAACGGTTAAGAAAAAATACATTTAATGCCCTAGATGACATACAACTTAAAAATAAATAAATTCCCATTAAAAATATCTACTACAAAAAGTAATTTACCAAAAACAACAAGCAGCAGCCATCGGACCGCAAACACTGGACGTAAAGCAGAACTCAGATGTCCATGAAATATGTACAGACCATGATGTATTTACTGACCGGGGGGTCTCCAGACCCCAACTCAGAGCCTCAAGTGCCAATGAGGTTGTAGAGTTTAGCTCAGGAGGGCAGCGGTCCGTCCACACAGCGATTCACATACACTGGCGTAAGGGCTCAGTCTGTATACCAGAGGGCAAAGGGTTACTCCTCTGTCAAAACCACTCTTATTAGAGGAAAACAATCTCCCAAGTGACAACTACCCCGCTGTCTGATGGATACTAGTTTATACTAAATTGCAAGCCCCGCAACAGACGGGCGGGCGCCCCCAGCAGCAGCCCCACAACTAAGGAGCGGCACCCCAAGCTGCAGCCCCACAACTAAGGGGCAGCGCCCCCAGCTGCAGCCCCGCAACTAAGGGGCGGCGCCCCCAGCTGCAGCCCCGCAACTAAGGAGCGGCACCCCAAGCCCCACAATTAAGGGACGGCGCCCCCAGCAGCAGCCCCACAACTAAGGAGAGGCACCCCAAGCCCCACAACTAAGCGGCGGCGCCCCCAGCAGCAGCCCCACAACTAAGGAGCGGCACCCCAAGCCCCACAACTAAGGGGCGGCGCCCCCAGCAGCAGCCCCACAACTAAGGGGCGGCGCCCCCAGCTGCAGCCCCGCAACTAAGGAGCGGCACCCCAAGCCCCACAATTAAGGGACGGCGCCCCCAGCAGCAGCCCCACAACTAAGGAGAGGCACCCCAAGCCCCACAACTAAGCGGCGGCGCCCCCAGCAGCAGCCCCACAACTAAGGAGCGGCACCCCAAGCCCCACAACTAAGGGGCGGCGCCCCCAGCAGCAGCCCCACAACTAAGGGGCGGCGCCCCCAGCAGCAGCCCCACAACTAAGGAGAGGCACCCCAAGCCCCACAACTAAGCGGCGGCGCCCCCAGCAGCAGCCCCACAACTAAGGGGCGGCGCCGCCAGCTGCAGCCCCACAACTAAGGAGCGGCACCCCAAGCCCCACAACTAAGCGGCGGCGCCCCCAGCAGCAGCCCCACAACTAAGGAGCGGCACCCCAAGCTGCAGCCCCACAACTAAGGGGCAGCGCCCCCAGCTGCAGCCCCGCAACTAAGGGGCGGCGCCCCCAGCTGCAGCCCCGCAACTAAGGAGCGGCACCCCAAGCCCCACAATTAAGGGACGGCGCCCCCAGCAGCAGCCCCACAACTAAGGAGAGGCACCCCAAGCCCCACAACTAAGCGGCGGCGCCCCCAGCAGCAGCCCCACAACTAAGGAGCGGCACCCCAAGCCCCACAACTAAGGGGCGGCGCCCCCAGCAGCAGCCCCACAACTAAGGGGCGGCGCCCCCAGCTGCAGCCCCGCAACTAAGGAGCGGCACCCCAAGCCCCACAATTAAGGGACGGCGCCCCCAGCAGCAGCCCCACAACTAAGGAGAGGCACCCCAAGCCCCACAACTAAGCGGCGGCGCCCCCAGCAGCAGCCCCACAACTAAGGAGCGGCACCCCAAGCCCCACAACTAAGGGGCGGCGCCCCCAGCAGCAGCCCCACAACTAAGGGGCGGCGCCCCCAGCAGCAGCCCCACAACTAAGGAGAGGCACCCCAAGCCCCACAACTAAGCGGCGGCGCCCCCAGCAGCAGCCCCACAACTAAGGGGCGGCGCCGCCAGCTGCAGCCCCACAACTAAGGAGCGGCACCCCAAGCCCCACAACTAAGCGGCGGCGCCCCCAGCAGCAGCCCCACAACTAAGGAGCGGCACCCCAAGCCCCACAACTAAGCGGCGGCGCCCCCAGCAGCAGCCCCACAACTAAGGGGCGGCGCCGCCAGCTGCAGCCCCACAACTAAGGGGCGGCGCCGCCAGCAGCAGCCCCACAACTAAGGGACGGCGCCCCCAGCTACAGCCCCACAACTAAGGGGCGGCGCCACCAGCTGCAGCTCCACAACTAAGGGGCGGCGCCCCCAGCTGCAGCCCCGCAACTAAGGGACGGCGCCCCCAGCTGCAGCCCCGCAACTAAGGGGTGGCGCTCCCAGCAGCAGCCCCACAACTAAGGGGCGGCGCTCCCAGCAGTAGCCCCACAACTAAGGGGAGGCGCACCCAAAGCCCCACATCTAAGGAGTGGCGTGTCCGGCAGACGACCCGCAACTAAGGGGTTGGGCGCCCAGCGGAAACCCCACAACTAAGGGGCGGTGCCCAGTGGAAGCCTTCTGTCATTTTAGATGTTATGCAATAAATCACACATATAAGACTATCTATACCTAGAATCACATCTCCAGGTCAAAGATTTCTACAGCTCGGCATTGCCTTCTTCTACACCTGGCAGTGATTTGTCGAAGTCTAAACTTAATTGTTTACAGTCCTTTCAAAACAATTTACATAATACAGCTGAAACCAAAAGTTTACTTACACCATCTAAAAATCTAAAAAACAAAAACAAAAACCCACCACATCTGCAGATTTTTCTTACTAGCTGAAGTGAAATCAGAATCAACTTTTCCAGTTTTAGGTCAATTTAAATTTGCCAAATGTCGAATATTGAGAGAGAAAACGTTTTAAGGCATTTTTAATACTTTCAGAAAGATAGTGTATATAAACTTCTGGTTTCAACTTTATATCTCAGAGAACTCCCCCCACTTATGAGCAATAGCCCCTCCTACCTGCCTCATTATACACCCTGTAAGCTAAAATCTGTCAGTCTCAAGAAACCGCGGCCTGCCAGCTCCCGAGGGGCGAGATTACTGCTTCCTATTGAAGTCTATGGAGAGAGGAGGGAGAAGCACTGAGAAAAGGCAGCGAGACACGGACAGATCATGCTGCAGCTTTACCATGATGAATATTTGGGGAGTTTTTGATGTTGCAGATTTTCTGCACCTATTGGGTAAATTTGGTTATTTGCTTTTGGACACTGCAGTTTTTTTAGTTGTTATGCTTTAAATAAAGCCGCTTTGTTTTGATCCTTTCCGGTATTTGGCTTTGACAAAACTTAATTCATACAGTAATGTGTGGATTACATGTTTTGTTTTTAATGTTTTTCAGCAGCGGTAATGCACTTAAGATGCATGTGTGGATTTTTTGCATCTAATGCAAGTCTATGGGGCTAACACACAATTGTCAGGTTGTAGATTTCAACCATGCACTGCAGGTCAGTATACGCTTTGTAATAAGAAGCGCTGTGGGCAGGAGGTTTCTGTAGATCCCATCCACTTTGCTGGAACTGTAAAATGTGGAACTGTTTGTGCAGGGAACATACACACCATCAAACAAAAAACAAACAATAACACCGGCCAATAGCCAGAGATATGTGCAGTGATTTGTAGGTGACAAATGCCTTGTACACAGTAGGATAGCTGGCTGTACCAAGTCTCCTCGGGGGGCGAGCACATGGAGCCAGGAGACTCGTTACAGTCCTTTTTGCTATTTTTACATGTTTTAAAAATTTATTCATAAAAATATATTTTACCCTTCTTCTCTAGTCACTTCTGTTCTCCCTTTCATGATCTGACTGGGTCTGGTTTATTGAGTCATACCAGAGACCGAGCTTTTCACTATGTACATACACAAAACAGCTTCTGAAATGTCACCTAAAAACAATCCTCAAGGCTTGTACTGATGTATCACAGCATCACTTACAGTGGAATGTAACGGAGACCGCAAAGACTAGAAAGTGGCCATCAATGCACCAACCAACCAGCAGGAGAAAGGTTTCATGCAGCGGAGAAGGTATTATAGTGGCAATGATGAGGCTCGGCCAGCCCGGCCCTTTAAATCAGCATACAGTGGGATGTAAAAGCTTGGGCACCTTAGGGTCAAAATGACTATTATTGTGAATAGTTAATGGATGAAATGATCCATAAAAAGTTAAAATTGACATTTCCTTGATATTTTAGGGAAAAAATATATATTTACATATGAAAAATAAATAAAAGTTTGGGCACAATTAGAGATTTGGGTGTTCAGATAACTTTGGCCAAGGTTTCAGACCCTAATTAGCCTGTTAGGGTTATGGTTTGTTTACCATCATTGTTAGGAAAGGCCAGATGATGCAAATTTTACAGCTTCATAAAAACTCCACCACCTTGAATCTTGTGCCAAACAACAACAGTCATAGATTCTTCTAAGCAGCTGCCTAGCACTCTGAAAGTGAAAATGATGAAAGCCCACAAAGCAGGAGGCGGCTATAAGAAGATAGCAAAGAGTATTCAAAGGTGCCCTTTCCTCAGTTTATTTAGAAATGGCAGTTACCAGGAACAGTGGCGGTCAAGATAATGTATGGAAGACCAGCAAAACTTCTGTGAGAGCTGCTCATAGGATTGCTAGAGAGACAAATCAGAACCCCTGCATGACTGCAAAAGACCTTCAGAAAGACTTAGACTCTGGAGTTGTGGTATATTGATATGCTGTTCAGAGACACCTGGGCAAATATCACCTTCATGGAAGAGTCAGTCCTGTGGCACAATGAGGTTAAATTACAACTCTCTGGCCACAATGACCAAAAATATGTGTTGAGAAAAAGAGCACAGAATTTCAGGAAAAGAACATATTGCCCAGCATTAATCATGGGGTGGATCAATCAAGCTTCAGGGTTCTGTTGTAGCCAAAGGCACAGGGAACATCTCACGGGTAAAGGGAAAAATGGATTCAATTAAATTGCACCAAATTCTTAAAGGGGTGGTTCACCCATATTTTTTATTGTCTAGATCGATATTATATTGAGAAACAATGTTTCTCTCAAATACCTTGTGTTGTCAATAGTGCCTGTGAGAGGCGCTATTGCAGACCGCTGCTCCCCGTCCAGTGACGTACCCGTCCAATGCTGCCACGTCACATCCGTGCAGCCGGCTACAGTCTTCCAGACTCTGAGCTGTGAGCGGTGTTTCACTGCTGTCACAGCCCATCTGCTCCCTCCTCCTCCTCCCTCCTCCTCCCTCCTAGCACAGCGCGTCTCCTGCTCCCCCCTCCCTCCTAGCACAGCGCGTCTCATGCTCCCCCCTCCCTCCTAGCACAGCACGGTGCGTCTCCTGCTCCCCCCTCCCTCCTAGCACAGCACGGCGCGTCTCCTGCTCCCCCCCTCCCTCCTAGCACAGCACGGCGCGTCTCCTGCTCCCCCCTCCCTCCTAGCACAGCACGGCGCGTCTCCTGCTCCCCCCTCCCTCCTAGCACAGCACGGCGCGTCTCCTGCTCCCCCCTCCCTCCTAGCACAGCACGGCGCGTCTCCTGCTCCCCCTCCCTCCTCCCTCCTAGCACAGCACGGCGCGTCTCCTGCTCCCCCCTCCCTCCTAGCACAGCACGGCGCGTCTCCTGCTCCCCCCTCCCTCCTAGCACAGCACGGCGCGTCTCCTGCTCCCCCCTCCCTCCTAGCACAGCACGGCGCGTCTCCTAGTCCCCCCTCCCTCCTAGCACAGCACGGCGCGTCTCCTGCTCCCTCCTCCCTCCTAGCACAGCACGGTGCGTCTCCTGCTCCCCCCCTCCCTCCTAGCACAGCGCGTCTCCTGCTCCCCCCTCCCTCCTAGCACAGCACGGCGCGTCTCCTGCTCCCCCCTCCCTCCTAGCACAGCACGGCGCGTCTCCTGCTCCCCCCTCCCTCCTAGCACAGCACGGCGCGTCTCCTGCTCCCCCCTCCCTCCTAGCACAGCACGGCGCGTCTCCTGCTCCCCCCTCCCTCCTAGCACAGCACGGCGCGTCTCCTGCTCCCCCTCCCTCCCTCCTCCCTCCTAGCACAGCACGGCGCGTCTCCTGCTCCCCCCTCCCTCCTAGCACAGCACGGCGCGTCTCCTGCTCCCCCCTCCCTCCTAGCACAGCACGGCGCGTCTCCTGCTCCCCCCTCCCTCCTAGCACAGCACGGCGCGTCTCCTAGTCCCCCCTCCCTCCTAGCACAGCACGGCGCGTCTCCTGCTCCCTCCTCCCTCCTAGCACAGCACGGTGCGTCTCCTGCACCCCCCTCCCTCCTAGCACAGCGCGTCTCCTGCTCCCCCCTCCCTCCTAGCACAGCACGGCGCGTCTCCTGCTCCCCCCTCCCTCCTAGCACAGCACGGCGCGTCTCCTGCTCCCCCCTCCCTCCTAGCACAGCACGGCGCGTCTCCTGCTCCCCCCTCCCTCCTAGCACAGCACGGCGCGTCTCCTGCTCCCCCCTCCCTCCTAGCACAGCACGGCGCGTCTCCTGCTCCCCCCTCCCTCCTAGCACAACACGGCGCGTCTCCTGCTCCCCCCTCCCTCCTAGCACAGCACGGCGCGTCTCCTGCTCCCCCCTCCCTCCTAGCACAGCACGGCGCGTCTCCTGCTCCCCCCTCCCTCCTCCCTCCTAGCACAGCACGGCACGTCTCCTGCTCCCTCCTCCCTCCTAGCACGGCGCGTCTCCTGCTCCCCCCTCCCTCCTCGCAGAACGCTGCAAGCAAGAGACATGCTGTGAGGGAGGAGGAGCAGGGAGCAGATGGGCTCAGAATGTAGCCGGCTGCACGGATGTGACGAGGCAGCATTGGACGGGTACGTCACTGGACGGGGAGCAGCGGTCTGCAATAGCACCTCTCACAGGCACTATTGACAACACAAGGTATTTGAGAGAAACACTGTTTCTCAATATAATATCGATCTAGACAATAAAAAATATGGGTGAACCACCCCTTTAAAGCAAACATAAGACAATCTGTAAAAAAGCTGAAGAAGTAGAAAAGACAATGGCTTCTACAAATGGATAATGATCCTAAACAAATGTCAAAATCCATAATAAACGACCTCAAAAGGCGCAAGCTGAAGGTTTTACAATGGCCATCAGTCCAATGATTGGAGCAGCATTGAAAATCTGTGGCAAGACCTCAAGAGAGCAGTGCATGCAAGACGAGCCAGGAATCTCACAGAACTGGAAGACATTTCCAAGGAAGAATGGATGAAAATCCCTCAAATAAGAATTGAAAGACTCTTGGCTGACTTTAAAAAGATTGATAAGCTTTGATACTTGCCAAAGGGGGACTACTAGGTACTAATCACACAGGGTGCCCTAACTTTTGCAAAGGAAAATATATATATTTTTTTTGCCTAAAATTCAAAGGAAATGTGACAAATTAAACTATGCCTTTTAGAGATCATTACATCTTCAATTTGCTTCCCTGTTTTCTGTAACGATCATTTTGACCAGGGGTGACCCAATGTTTACATCCTATTAGTAATGGTATATTTATTTTTGCAGAAAACATTTTAGCCCAAAGCTATATAGAAATAGTTTTTCTACTAAAATTGCCAGTGATTACGGGCACATCCCAAGAACCACTATTACTGAGCCAAATGTGAACCTGGAACAAGGAATGATGCCGCTTCATGAAACATCTAGAAAATGTTTCAAAGAAATGAATGGTAGACGAAGCAGGAGGGCACTGTTAGGAGGTGGAGCGGCAACACCCAGCACCAAGTCCCTGTCACCACCAAAACACATCCTGTGGACAGAACTACATTTCTAAAAGACCCTTATTACGCCAGGAGAGGAGGGCGCCAATCTGTGCTGGCAAAACAGGCAGGCACCATCCAGCATTTGTGAACAAGGTAGCGACGCGGACAAATAGCCCATGGTTTATTGATCACACAGAATATGAGTCTCATTGATCCGGAAGCTGCAGAACAAACGTTAAACCCATTCATGGACTTAGCTTAAGCTTCCATAGACCATGATGAGAATCTGAAGAGAAGTGAAATAAGTATTTAAAATACACAAGCCGAAAAGGGGGAAAAAAAAATTCAGACAAAACTTTTTCATGTTAAATAATTTTTGCCCACTAATGAAAAAATGGTTATTCCCATCTCAAGTGACAGCACATCACTAGGATACGATATGGTTACAATAATTGGGAAGGTAGGGTCTGACCATGGGGACCCCTTAGTCTCAGTCAGTGCTGCATCCTTAAAGGGAACCTGTCACGAACCACCGGGGGGGTCACTCAGAAATCCCCCGCGCTGGCTATCAGTACGTCACAATCGGGGGGTAACAAGTGGGGGTCACCCCTCCTTTATACCTCCCGACCGACAGACAGAGCACGTGACGCGCTCTCTAGCGCCCCTCTTATAGTCAGGCCAATTATGGAATTGCCCGACAATAAGCAAGGAGGCCGCTATACTACTTATGCCGATTATTGAAGGGTCCCCGGTGAGAGTAGGGTATATATTCCCCCGACCTCCGCGGGCGGAATATATCAAACCTCCCCGAATCTCACTGGCCTCCCCACAATAATCCTTGGCACAACTCGCTGCCACCAACCGCTTCACGGTAACTATTAGCCGAACACACAGACGTGGGATTCAAGATCGAGATAACAGAACAGCCCAAGATTAATTATATAATTTAATCAGCCTAAAGCACACTAGAAACTACAATATATACAATAGGGAATCTACAGAATATACATATGTCAGAGTACAGTTACAGATAAAGCATGGTTTACAAACAGGCATACACAGTTCCAGCAGTTACCTTGTGCGTCTGGCCACAGGGGGGCGCTGTAGACCAGGTTTCCAGGAACTCCCTCACAGGTCTTTCCCAACCAGGCCCCCGAGCAAAAGAACGCTGGAAAATGGCCCAAGTAGGGTTATCAACCTGGGCAAATCCAGGTCCCCTCCTACCTTAGTGACCTCAGAGGGAGCACTGCTCCACCCCTGGCTGGAGTTATGGACAAAATCCACAACATGGAATATGGGCCATAACTTTGCCTGGGAGCGTCGTAGGCGGACATCAATGCTCTCATTGTGACAGTTATGAATTTAGCTACAGAATGAGAGGACTCATGACTTGTCTACTAGTTCCACATTGGCTGATATCACGTTTGGGGTATTTCCCAATGTCCTACTCCCATAAAAAAGGTGTGCCAGCATCGTCCGCATGCGGAGACACCATTTTTATGGTTGCCATATTTATCGGAAATATGGCTTGCGAGATATGAACCATTTTTTACTGGAGTCGTTCTGTCTGGATACTTCCATAGCCTTGCTAATTAGATAGCAGCCCCTACCACAGGGTCACGGCAGGGAGTCATCCTGTGTCCATTGTTCCCACATCATCTGATCTCCATATCACAGGAGATGGCCATGGGATGTGTTGCTGGGATGTGACACCTTCCCAGATGGTGGACATTGAGAACAAGAAGGGAGGGGGCACTGCCAGGGAGTGATGAGAGCGATTATGACTGGAAATCATAATTCATCTTCATATCCCAGGGTTTGCCTCACAGAACCTGTCACCAGTTTTTTGCCCTATAAGCTGCGGCCACCCCCAGTGGGCTCTTATATACAGCATTCTAACATCTATATATATAATTGCCTTATTCTGTCTGTCTGTCTGTCTGTCTGCCTGTCATGCTCCGAAATTGTGTCCTTACGGTGACACAAAGCTGATTGGCCGCTGGGCTCGCCATGGCCCCGCCCCCCCCCACGGATTGGCCTCTCGCCCCGGCTCTCTGCAGGCCCCGCCCCCCTCACGCAATGCACGCTCGCTCTGGCCCAACTGACACGGAGCTCCGATTCCCAGGTGAGTACACACACACATCAGATCACACTCACTCTCACACTCACTCTCACACACACCTCACACATCACAACATCCTGGGATATCGCTTGCTTCTACACCGGCTCCGTCAGGATCCCGGCAGCGCCAGACATAACCTTGCGATGCTGGGATCTTGACGGAGGCCGTGAACGCTGGTAACCATTATACACATCGGGTAACTAAGGTCCCTTAGTTACCCGATGTGTATCATAGTTACCAGTGTACACCGGCTCCCACTCACTCTCACACACACCTCACACACACACATCACATCGCATCCACACATCAAGGTCCTGCAGCTGCGGAACATACACACACATAACAGCACACACACACACACACACACACACACACATACACACAAATCAGATCACACTCACACACACCTCACACATCACATCGCATCCACATACTCACAACATCCTGGGATATCGCTTGCTTCTCGGCCTCGATACTGTGCTGTTGTGAGCTTCCAGGACCTGCCGGGGGATCACATGGCCAGAAGCATGTGATATCCCCGGATGTTGTGAGTATCAGCGCGTATGTGCAATATCGTCAGTGTCTGTGTGTCTTTGTGTGTGAGTGTATGCGATCGGGTGTGTGTGAGTGTATGCGATCGGGTGTGTGTGAGTGTATGCGATCGGGTGTGTGTGAGTGTATGCGATCGGGTGTGTGTGAGTGTATGCGATCGGGTGTGTGTGAGTGTATGCGATCGGGTGTGTGTGAGTGTATGCGATCGGGTGTGTGTGAGTGTATGCGATCGGGTGGGTGTGAGTGTATGCGATCGGGTGGGTGTGAGTGTATGCGATCGGGTGGGTGTGAGTGTATGCGATCGGGTGGGTGTGTGTGGGTGTGTGTGAGTGTATGCGATCGGATCTGTGAGTGTCGGCAGAGGAGCACGGCGTGCTGGAGGAGGCTGAGAGGAGAGAGGCTGATCCTGGGGAAGGCTGGGATATGGAGGCTGGGGACAGAGAGGCTGATGCTGGGGACAGAGAGGCTGATGCTGGGAGGAGAGAGGCTGATGCTGCAGGTAGAGAGGCTGATGCTGGCGCAGCATGGCGGATGGAGCACGTTTGGGAGTGCGCAGCATGGCGGATGGAGCACCTTTGGGAGTGCGCAGCATGGCGGATGGAGCACGTTTGGGAGTGCGCAGCATGGCGGATGGAGCACCTTTGGGAGTGTGCAGCATGGCGGATGGAGCACGTTTGGCAGTGCGCAGCATGGCGGATGGAGCACGTTTGGGAGTGCGCAGCATGGCGGATGGAGCACGTTTGGGAGTGCGCAGCATGGCGGATGGAGCACGTTTGGGAGTGCGCAGCATGGCGGATGGAGCACGTTTGGAAATGCGCAGCATGGCGGATGGAGCACGTTTGGAAATGCGCAGCATGGCGGATGGAGCATGATGGGGAGTGCGGAGTATGGCGGATGGAGCACGTTTGGGAGTGCGCAGCATGGGGGATGCAGCACGATGGGGAGTGCGGAGTATGGCGGATGGACCACGTTTGGGAGTGCGCAGCATGGCGGATGGAGCACGTTTGGGAGTGCGCAGCATGGCGGATGGAGCACGTTTGGGAGTGCGCAGCATGGCGGATGGAGCACGTTTGGGAGTGCGCAGCATGGCGGATGGAGCACGTTTGGGAGTGCGCAGCATGGCGGATGGAGCACGTTTGGGAGTGCGCAGCATGGCGGATGGAGCACGATGGGGAGTGCGCAGCATGGCGGATGGAGCACGTTTGGGAGTGCGCAGCATGGGGGATGGAGCACGATGGGGAGTGCGCAGCATGGCGGATGGAGCACGATGGGGAGTGCGCAGCATGGCGGATGGAGCACGTTTGGGAGTGCGCAGCATGGCGGATGGAGCACGTTTGGGAGTGCGCAGCATGGCGGATGGAGCACGCTTGGGAGTGCGCAGCATGGCGAATGGAGCACGTTTGGGAGTGCGCAGGATGGGAGATGGAGCACGATGGGGGGTGCGCAGCATAGGGGATGGAGCACGTTTGGGAGTGCGCAGCATGGCGGATGGAGCACGTTTGGGAGTGCGCAGCATGGCGGATGGACCACGTTTGGGAGTGCGCAGCATGGCTGATGGAGCACGTTTCGGAGTGCGCAGCATGGGAGATGGAGCACGTTTCGGAGTGCGCAGCATGGGAGATGGAGCACGATGGGGGGTGCGCAGCATAGGGGATGGAGCACGATGGGGAGTGCGCTGCATGGGGGATGGAGCACGATGGGGAGTGCGGAGTATGGCGGATGGAGCACGTTTGGGAGTGCTCAGCATGGCGGATGGAGCACGATGGGGAGTGCGCAGCATGGCGGATGGAGCACGTTTGGGAGTGCGCAGCATGGGGGATGGAGCACGTTTGGGAGTGCGCAGCATGGCGGATGGAGCACGTTTGGGAGTGCGCAGCATAGCGGATGGAGCACGTTTGGGAGTGCGCAGGATGGGAGATGGAGCACGATGGGGGGTGCGCAGCATACGGGATGGAGCACGATGGGGAGTGCGCTGCATGGGGGATGGAGCACGATGGGAAGTGCACACCTTCCCCCAACACACACACACACATACGCGCGTGCGCGCACTGCACAACACACCACACCACACACACACACTGGGAACCACAAACAACTGCCCTACACAGACACCCACACACACAGACAACGCTGCACACACAAATATATGCACACACCGCACAACACGCACATTGCACAAAACATACCTCCCCCCAAAACACACCACACACACACAAACTGCGCAACACACACACAACGCTACAGACACACAGCGCTCCACAAACAACGCAACACACAAACAACACCGCTCTCACCCCCCATCACACCCAGACAACACCCAGAACATGTACAGCGCCTACACAAACACTTGGTAACTACACACAACAACATCTATCTATATATATATATATATATCTATATATATCTATATATATATATATATGTATATATATATATATGTATATATATATATGTATATATATATATATGTATATATATATATATGTATATATATATATATGTATATATATATATATATGTATATATATATATATGTATATATATATATATATGTATATATGTATATATATGTATATGTATATATATATATGTATATATATGTATATGTATATATGTATATATATGTATATGTATATATGTATATATATGTATATGTATATATGTATATATATGTATATATATATATATATATATATATATATATATATATATATATATATATATATATATATATATATATATATATATATATATATATATATATATATATATATATATAACAAAAATCATACATGAACTACACAATACGTAAATTCTAGAATACCCGATGCGTAGAATCGGGCCACCTTCTAGTGCTGTATATAAGAGCCCAGGCCGCTGTGTACAACATAAAAAAAACACTTTATAATACTTATCTAAACCGGTCGCTGCGGTGGAGTTGGGTCATATGGGCGTTTTCATCCTCTGGTGCCTCCTCTTTTGGCCATCTTCATCCTCCTTCTGAAGCCTGTGTGCATAATGTGTCCTACGTCATACACACTCACCGGTCGCGCACAGGTGCACTACAGTACTATCATCTGCCACAGGGTAGATCAAAGTGCACCTGCGCAGGAACTAAATGCCGGTGAGTGTGTATGACGTAGGAGGAGTCATTGAAAGAGGAGGCGCCAGTCCCGGAGAACGAAGACGCCCATATGGCCCACATCCACTGCAGCGACCATTTAGGTGAGTATGATAAAGTTATTTTTACGTTTTACACAGCGGCCTGAGCTCTTATACACAGCATGTTAGAATGCTGTATATAAGAGCTCACTGGTGGTGGCTGCAGCTCATAGGCCCTAAAATTGGTGACCGGTTCCCTTTAAGCCAAAGCATTTGAAGCCTCAAAATCATTTAAAAAAAAACACAAACAAAAGCCAGACGTGTGAACAAGGAAGAGATGATGAATACCCATCACTATCACTTTACAATAGCTCATGGGTTTTGTGCTTACTGCCAAACATTTGTTAACTTCCATTAACTACAATGGAGAGAGCTGCATGCATGGAAGACTACCAATAATTCACATGCTCCTTTCTGGATCAAATACTCCATAGTCTACATAAGTACTTGCCAGTCCCTTCTCCCCACAAATACTCTCAACAGTGAATGTGCACCACCAAGAAAGCACAGTCAAAACATCCCAGAAGAACTGTCCCCATGACACCGGCCCATGTTGTGAGAAGCCTGCATGGCCTAAACCAGCCACCATTACCTGCTGCGCCTCACATGGAGCACATTTGGGACGTCATTGGTCACCAATTGCAAAGGCAGCTGCCAGCAGTGGATCTTGATGATTTGCCCAAGTACATTCAGCGTGAGATATCATCACACAACCATTACTAACCTCCATAGTGACACCAAAGTGTGTAAGTGCAGAGATTTCTGAATGCGGCGACTACTTGATAGTGAATAAATCGAAAGGTTTTATAAGTTTTGCTCCAGTATGTTCACAATATATCATTAATATGTTCATAATTTTACATTTCCTTCTAGTATTCATATGTCAATGGTGAGGACTGTAGCTAAATTGTCAGACAGGCACTTTTGTGGCCATATTGTTGGAGACCTCACAGAATAGCGAAAGGTTGTGCCCTCCTTTTTAGAATAAATATAACAGGGGTATCAAGAAAAAAAGCGATCAATGGTTTAGTGCTGTGACTAATCTAATATCAGCACAGATTGTGAGCAGAGCACTCGGGATCAGATTTCAGTCATCAGCAGCACTGCTCTGTCTGCATTTGATCATACAGTCTGCAGAAAGCAGAGACTATACCTAAATAAGCAACACACGTGTGTACACTGAACAGATGCAGCTCAATATGCACCGGATCAGAACAGAAACCGGCACATGTTGGTGTCTACCGGGATAAAGGCCGGCACATCTGACCCTGGCACCTGCCCAGCCAGCGCAGCCTGCGCACGTTTCCTGAGATTAGTGGAGTGCGTTTCCCCAAGACGCACCTATCACAGGCAATTACAGAACGCCGTTCATTCATTTACTCCATCCTCCACAACCGCGTCCTTTCATTTGGATCACAGATTCTATATTTAACTTTGCTTCAAAAAGTCTAAACCAATTGGCTTCACAGCACGTGACGTGTGTGCAAAGTGTTACATTCAGCAAGAATTAAGGGGAACGCTCAGAAGGCTGCTCCCCCGAGAAGGGGCTCACACTGCCACATGCAAAACGGAAACAAGTCCCAGCTCATCGCGAGAAATGTTCATTACTTTACACCACGTTAGAGAAGGTAACGCTCTGTGCTATAACCACTGTACAATCCTTTATATAATTACAGCTCATAACCAGAGTATTGGCAGAAGAAAGAGGATGCACATCCAAAATACAAAAGTAGATACGTGAATAATTGAAGAGTTGGAGCCCTTGCCGAGAGATAGCCATATTATATGATCAGAAAAATATTATATATCTATATTTATATATTTTTCACTTAAGTGTTGTCTAGCTCAGAGCAAATACAATACAGTGGAGCCTGGGATTAAGAGTAACTTGGTTTGAGAGCGATGCTTTGCAATAAGAGCAAATTCCCACCGTGCACACTTCCGGTTCCGTCTTTTCACCGCGCTCTGACCCGCTCCGGAGGTAACTTTCTGTCCATATGTACTGTATACAGTATACCATTGTACAGTATATACTATATAGCATGTCTATTAGTTTGCATTTGTGGATACAGTATTTTACTTTCTTTCTACTAACCAGTGTAGCACTTTGCTTGTACTGTAATGTACCGTATTTTTCGGACTACAAGACGCACTTTTTCCACCCTAATGTTGGGGGAAAGTGGGGGGTGCGTCTTATAGTCTGAATGTAGGGCTGCGGGGAAAGAGGGTGCTGCGGTGGAGCGGGCCATCGGGGGCACGAGCAGGCTGCAGCGCCTACCGTGACCACGTGGACCCGCTCATTTAATAAGCACGCGCATCTTCCCGTCCACCATCTCAGCGCTGAAGCCGGCGCTGACAGGTGTGTGGGGTGATAGCAGGGAATGCGCGCATATTAAACAGCCGACCGCATGATCACTCCTGGCAACTACAGCCTAGAGTGATCATGTGCGGCTGTATTCACTGCCCCCCACGCATCATCATCAGCGCGGGGTGCAGTGAATCAGTACACTCACTGGCCACGATCCCTGCACCGCGATATTCTACTGTCTGTGCCGGCGGCGGCTGTGTGGAGACTAGCGGTGCACACAGCGATTATGTCATCGCTGTGCGCACGTGTCCACACGCAGCCGGCAGAGACAGGAGGACATCGCAGTGCTGCAGGGATCATGGCCGGCTCCACACCATCGCTGCTGCTGGCTCAGACGGGAGGAGGAGCGATGCTGCAGGGAGTGAGGTAAGGTGAGCATGAGCGTTTATTTATTTATTTATTTTAAGTGCCACAGGATGCGGGCTGTATACCAGGATGGGAATATATAGTAGGATGGGGGTATATTATGAGCAGGATGGGGCCATATGCCAAGATGGGTTATATAGCAGGATGGGGCCATATGCCAAGATGGGGTATATAGCAGGATGGGGCCATATGCCAGGATGACTGTATATACCAGGATGAGGGACATATACTGTATATACAAGGCAGGAGGAGCATTACCAGGATGGGGTACCTTAGTAGAGAATTTGGGGACATTACTCCCATAACAGTGTCAGCAGCAGATCCTCGCCCCATAACAGTATGTCATGACCATATTTTTTGCTTAAAACTTTATTTTCCTATTTTCCTCCTCTAAAACCAGGGTGCGTCTTATAGTCCGAAAAATGCGGTAATTGCCTGTGCAGTATTCCTACCCCACATTTGGCTTAGTTCTGCCCTTATTTTGGGGAGAATAGATTTGGGGTGTGGTTTTTTGTGTATTCTGCTAGAATAAAGGTTGTCATATTTATACATCATTTTTTCTCTATAATACACCTCCCGCACACCAACAATTCTATTCTAAGCAACGTGCAGCTTAATTTGTTTTATATGTTTTACTGTACAGTATTTTGTATTAGTGTCCTGTAATAATTTTATATGAATACAGGATATTTTGTATTACCGTAATAACTTTCTATAAATACAGTAAATATTTTTGGATTGTGGAACGAATTGTCTGCGCTTCAATTATTTCCTATGGGAAAATTTGCTTTGATATAAGAGTAACTTGGTTTAAGAGCAAACTCCCTGAACGAATTATGCTCGTAATCAAAGGTTGTATTTGGATGAAAAGCTGATCAGAACGTTTGCAAATATGTAAGCCGTACACCTGCAGTACTGAGGCGATCGCTCGCACCATCAAGCAGAGCCAAAATCCCAACCGCACATATTAAGGTACAGCAGGCGGCCATGCTAACTAAAAACGTAAAGGGCGGTTCTTTACACAAAAAAAAATCATCATCAGAAACTGACCTATTGTTTAAATTTTTTGATGTGAAACAAAGTATCAAAACATTAAAATACATTTTGTTTTTTTCACGTCATTAACAACAAATTAAAATAAATAGATAAAACCTGTGTGAATATTCATACCGGCCAGTTGAGCCAATAGCCCCCTTCCCCCAAAATAAGCCCTAACCTGAAAATAAGCTCTAGTAGAATTCCTGGGACTTGGAGTATTTGGAGTAAAGGCCACGTCTCATTAAGCGACATTGCTGCTGAGTCACGTTTTTTGTGACGCAACAGCGATCTTGCTAGCGATGTCGCTGTGTGTTACACTGAGCAACGACCTGGCCCCTGCTGTGAGGTCGCCGGTCGTTGCTGAATGTCCTGGACCATTTTTTGGTCGTTGCTCTCCCGCTGTGAAGCACACATCGCTGTGTGTGACAGCGAGAGAGCAACGATCTGAACGTGCAGTGAGCCGGCTTCTGCGGACGCTGGTAACCAAGGTACACATCGGGTAACCAAGCAAAGAGCTTTGCTTGGTTACCCAATATTTACCTTGGTTATCAGCGTCCGCAGCTTCTAGAAGCCGGCTCCCTGCTCCCTGCACACGTAGCCAAGGTACACATCGGGTAACTATAAGCAAAGCGCTCTGCTTAGTAACCCGATGTGTACCATGGTTACGAAGCACAGAGTCGTTACACGGGTCGCTGGTGGCTCATCTCTGATCTCTATGGAGATCTGCCTGTTTGACAGCTCACCAGCGACCATGTAGCGACGCTCAAGTGATCCCTGTCAGGTCGGATCGCTGCTGGAGCGTCGCTTAGTGTGATGGTACCTTAAGTATAACCTAATGAACTATATCTTGCTGAGTAAATGCAAACGAGATAAACAACATTGTAAGATAAAACTCATCAGCAGCAGCCTTTGCTTATTACAACTCCCAGGTAATGCTGGGTATTGTAGTTCCACAACACCTGGAGAGACCGGCTTTTGATGCCTTGTACATAAGATCTACCTTGTTATTGCCCCCCTCCCCACAATAACAAAACACACATTGCTGCGGGCCAGATTCTAGTCCTATTTGGCAGCAATCTTCATGCAAATACTTATAAAAAAACAAACAAACTGAAACTAGAAAGTGAGAACTTCAAGGCAATTGAGGATCAAAAGGCCCAGATGTCAGACAAAAACAAAAAAAAGGGCAAAACAAAAAACAAACAAAGCCCTGCTGCACACACCGTGCCCCGCCGCTTTCTCACAACGCTCGTATTTGATCATTTTTTTTTTCATATTAGTTAGCAATAAGAACCAATCATGTACGCAGAGATGCTTGTGACCTACTGGATGGTTGCTATAGGAACACTGCTTTCTGGGATACATGTTATGCATTTTAATGCCCTCTCCTCACAAGCTACAAGGAGGATTTACTCTGTCCTTAGCAAACTCACAATTAAAAGGATAAGCAAAAAAAAAATATAAAAAAATGATGGTAAGTGATACAAAGAAAAAAATATATCTATAGAAATGAGCGGAGGTGCGAGCTCCCAGGCAGCGGTGACAGGTCAACACAGCAATATCTTCCAGGGAGAGATTTCCTTGACATATTTCATCAGTGGTGAATTAGTGAGGAGCCGCGCGGCCCGGTAATGCCGGTAATGGGGCGGTTCATGTTGCCAAATAAATGCCACTTAGAAATGAGCAAAGGAGCGCTTAATGTCAGAAAAGGGTACGTAATATAGGACGGCACAGCGATCAGAGCCTGGAGGAATGGAATCAGCTCTCTGCATAAATAATAAGACTGCGGGACAAGAATAAAGAATATACATTATATACACATGATGTGCAATGAAATATACTCATACACAGCTCACTACCAAATCAGCCTCATAATGGCCAACGAATGAAGAAAGCAAATAAATCATAGACCGATCACCCAGATCCAAATCCAAGCAGACATTATAGCTCAATTGTCCTCACTGGTGGGCAATAAAGAAAGAAATCGAGAATGCAGGGAGAAGAGACAAAGATAAAAGATATCACGCCCAGTGATAATGGAAGGCACCGGCTCATTCACTCCCCACTGTGAAATTAGGGGCATGTTCCTTTATTCGGCCTGAATGTGGCACTAAATGATTAACTAAAGCAATACTAACACTACAATCCAGGGGGCAATTGTGTGGCAGGTCACATTGTGGGGGAGATCCCCTGTGTATGGATACACAACTGCGCTCCATCAGCACCAGCTTTTAAAGTAACACACAGCATATAACAAAAGTGAGTACACCTCCAGTTGAAAATGGCCACATTGCCAAAGTGTGAATATTTTGTGTGGCCACCATTATTTTCAAGCACTGCTTTAACTCTTTTGGGCATGGAGGTCACTAAAGCTTCACAGGAGCCGCTGGATCCTCTTGCATCCACCGTGATGACATCACAGAGCTGCTGGATGTTAGGGATCTTGTGCTCTTCCATCTTCTGTGTAAGGAGGCCCCACAGATGCGCCATAGGGTTTAGGTCTGGAGACGCTTGGTCAGTCCAACACCTTTGCCCTCAGTTTCTCTAGCAAAGCAGTCATCTTGGAGGTGTGTTTGGGGTCGTTCTGTTGGAATACTGTCCTGCAGATCAGTTTCCAAAGAGAGGGGATTATGGATTATGCTCTGCCTTCGTATGTCACAGTACATATGTTGGCATTCATGGACTGCAGCTCCCCACAGCCAGCAGCTCTCATGCAGCCCCAAACCATGACACGCCACCACCATGCTTGACTGTAGACAAGACACACTTGCCGTTGTGCTCCTCACCTGGTTGCCACGAGATCCTTAACACCATTTGAACCAAATAACTTTATCTTTGTTTCGTCAGACCACAGGACATGGTTCCAATAATACATGTCCTTCGTCTCCTTGCCTTCAACCAATTAGCATATTGTTTGAGGGCTTTCTTGCATTTCATCTTTAGAAGAGGCTTCCTTATGTGACGACAGCCATGCAGACCAATGTGATGCAGTGTGCGGCGTATTGTCTGAGCACTGACAGGCGACCCCCCCACACCCCTGTAACCTCTGCAGCAATACTGGCAGTACCGATACATCTATTTAGAAAAAGACAACCTCTCGCTGAGCACGTGCACTCAAATTCTTTGGCTGACCACGGCGAGGCCTGTTCTGAGTGAAACCTATATTGTTAAACTACGGTATGGTCTTGACCCCCGTGCTGCGGCTCAGTGTCAGGGTGTTGGCATTTTTCTTATAGCCCGTGTCATCTTTATGTAGAGCAACAATTCTTTTTTTTTCAGATCCACAGAGGATTCTTTGCCATGAGGAGCCATGTTGAACCTCCAGTGACCAGTATAAGAGAGTTTAATCAATGACACCAAATGTAACACCTGCTCCCCATTCACACCAGAGACCTTGTAACACTAATGAGTCACATGACCGTGGGGAGGGAAAATGGCTAATTGACCACAGATTGGTATTTTCATTTAGAGGTGTACTCACTTTTGTTGTCAGCAGTTTAAACATTAATGGCTGTGTGTTGAGCTATTTAGAGGGTACTAAATTTACACTGTTCTACAAGCTGCGCACTGACTATTTTACATTGTATCAAACTGTCGTATCATCAGCATTGTCTCATGAAAATATATTTATTCATTTATATAGCGCTATTAATTCCACAGCACTTTACATACATTGGCAATACTGTCCCCATTGGGGCTCGCAATCTAGAGTCCCTATCTGTATGTCTTTGGAGTGTGGGAGGAAACCGGAGAACCCGGAGGAAACCCACGCAAATACAGGGAGAACATACAAGCTCCTTGCAGATGGTGTCCTTGGTGGGATTTGAACCCAGAGCTGCAAGACTGCAGTGCTAACCACTGAGCCACCGTGCCGTGGTTTTATGAAAACAAAATATTTACAAAAAATGTGAGGGGTGTAGTCCAATCACAGAAGCTACGTAAGCCATGCTCCCGGTAATTTGCTTCTTAAATCCGAGTCTTAACTCTTACGGCCCCATTATAAAAATGTTGAAACCTGTTTTCACCGGGTTCGGATAACAAATATTTATTGAGGTCCAACATACAATGTCAGGAGATGCTCGGGCTGGCGATCTTTGGACTCCGAAGAGATGAGCTGCCGTCAGAGAAGTGTGACATGTTTCGGAGATGGCTGGGGTGGCTGAATCATCGTTTGGCAGACAGCTATCTGATGTGTATGGATGGCTTTAGTTTGGGATACATAGTGACTTTGGCCGGGTGCAAGGATCATTCTGTGCTCCTGTTACATCGCAGGTAATGCAGGTGAGCAGCATTGTATGGCGACCATTAGGGAACCGCAACAGATAAACCACAAAGTGCAGCCAAGTTGGATTTACCACTTGCTTATCTGGATGTACTAGTGGTTGTACCCCGACCCCATTCACTTGCAGGAAGCTGCAATGTAATAGCGGCATGACCTGTGTCACAGCAAGAGTCATTGTGCGGCCTCTGCCCGATAGCTGGCCCTTACAAGAGCCAATATTGAGTCTGGCTGGCTTTTAAAGTGCACTAATCACCAGGATTTTCATATATAACGTAAAGTCAAGCTCGACAAGCTTCAAAAGGAACCTGAAGACCCACCTCTTCCAACAAGCCTACAACCTGCCGTAACCCTCAGTCCACTATGGCACCGCACGACCAGCTATACCCTCACCCAACCCTTGTAGACTGTGAGCCCTCGCGGGCAGGGTCCTCTGTCCTCCTGTACCAGTCTGTGCCTTGTTTTGATTATTGTACTTTTCCATACTATGTATATGCCTTTTCACATGTAAAGCGCCATGGAATAAATTGTGCAATAATAATAATAGCCAGTACTATACTGGCATTATCAGGCGGATTCTATACATACCTTTAGTTGTCAGCTAGTATGTATAGGTTTTGAAACACAAGCAAGTAAAGTTTGTAAAATGAGTAGCTTTTTGAAGGACAGCAGCTGCCGATCAGCTGATAGCTGGGGTGGGTTGTAATAGTGATTACCCACCACCCGCCCGTCCGTCCGTCCTCCCTGTTATTTATGCTAACTCGATTATAGAATGGTTTTACTAAGCGGATAGAAGGACCTTGCTGATGTCATACACATGACCAGAAGGGGCGAGAACTAAGCCTACAGAAAAATAATGTTGCTTCCCGGTATCAGCTATGTTGGCTGAGGCCCCGCCCCTTCTGGTCCCATGGGCATGACATAAGCACAGGTCCTTCTAGCCACTTAGTAAAACACATCTATAATAGTATTAGCATAAATAACAGATAGGGGGAGAACGGACAGGCAAGGGGCTGGGAATCACTGTCACAACCCACCCCAGCTATAAGCTGATCAGCAGCTGCTAACCTTCAAAAAGCTGCTCATTTTACAAACTTTACTTGCTTGTGTTTCAAAACCTATACATCCAAACTACCAACTAAAGGTATGTATAGAATCAGTATGATAGTGCCAGTATAGCTCTGGCTTTAGGTCATATAGGAAAATCCTGCTGATTGGTGCGCTTTAAGTCCTCCTCTAAAGGCTCCGATGCCCGAATTCTCTCTCACAAACTTACAACCCCACATTCCCATAGTAATGCTGCATATATACGCAGTGGATGAAGACCACAGAAGCCCTACGTTCCACTGTGTGATGGAAGCAGTTTTGTACACAGGGGTGAAAGTACATGGGCGTCTGATCACAGTGTAGGGTCCTTTCACAGTACTCTTGATAATTGCCTGTAATGAATGTAGATTAGCATAGAGCGAGTCACGTTTACTTGCATTCGTACGTTTTAACAAATACCGTCCCCCCTCAAAAAAAGACCTACAACTAAAATGAGTCCTAGCATGATTTTACAAGTTTCTTTTTTTTTTAAGTATGCTTGAAAAATATGCCCTAGTTACAGTGACGGCCGGTGTTCGTGGAAGTTACAGGGCCTCTATTTTCTTAGGGAGCCCAACAGTTGTATTCCAAGGTTAATAAACAAAATTAGGACCCCGCTTCGCCTTGTAGGTGCTCAGGAGAAAAAGGAGGAAAATAGCAAACAGGTAAACTCCGGCACACTACCCCAAAGAAATTGTTCAGGCAACTTATTTAGATTCAAAAGTGTTCTTTATTACAAAAAGTCCAAAACAGATGTCCAAAACAGAGATGTCCAAATTAAACGTTTCGACCTATACGGTCTTCATCAAGGACTATCTGTGCACAGCAGGGAATGGTGGGCCAAAAGTCAAAGATGCAAGGCGGCAGTCCCCAACCGGGACTAATATCCACAGTGTGTGGTACTGTGTAAAAGGACCTGTATACCAGATAGTGATAAATAGATGCAGGGACGAGCAGCTAAAGCTCATGTAGGGATGTATACATCCGAATAAATGTTATGACAATGAAAAATCTAATTAAGGACCTGTATATCAGATCATATCAGTGATGTCAGGCTGGTGGTCTGGAGGGAGACATCCAGATACATGGTAGGGGTATAAGCCAGTGTGTGCAGGGATGTAATGCAGGGTAAGGTCCAAAAAGATCTTGTCAGGATGACAGTAAGGTATATGGTGCACCCGTAACAGGTAAGAAGCAGAACCTGCTGAAGGAGGAAAGGACCGGCTCCCTGTGACCGCGATACACAGTCTGCACAGGTAGCTGCTAGTCCAGGGGTGGGCAATTAATTTTCCCATGGGGCCGCATGAGAAATTGGGATGGTTTTAGAGGGCCGGACTAATATAATTAACTCAGTTTTACCCAATACTGTATATAGTATATATACTATCCCTTCATAAACAAACAGTAACTTAAACAATACAAAGATTCAATGAAAATATGGAGGTCAGTGGAGAGCATACATACTGGCCCTGGTGGCCAGTGGAGAGCATACATACTGGCCCTGAGGGCACAGGCAGGCAGCACTGCAGCAGCAGAGCCTGAGGGCTCGCTCCTCTGGCTGTCTTCTCTGAGCCCCCTGTGTGTCTGCTTCTTCTATTGCAGGCACAGGGGGACCTGAGAAGACACAAGTGCTGCTCCCCTGCTCCCCCCCCTCCTGCACTCACTCTGCACTGTCCTCCTGCACTCACACTGCTCTCCCCTCCTGCACTCACACTGCACTGTCCTCCTGCACTCACACTGCTCCCCCCTCCTGCACTCACTCTGCACTGTCCTCCTGCACTCACACTGCTGCCCCCTCCTGCACTCACTCTGCACTGTCCTCCTGCACTCACACTGCTCTCCCCTCCTGCACTCACACTGCTTCCCCCCCTCCTGCACTCACTCTGCACTGTCCTCCTGCACTCACACTGCTCCCCCCTCCTGCACTCACTCTGCACTGTCCTCCTGCACTCACACTGCTCTCCCCTCCTGCACTCACACTGCTTCCCCCCCTCCTGCACTCACTCTGCACTGTCCTCCTGCACTCACACTGCTCCCCCCTCCTGCACTCACTCTGCACTGTCCTCCTGCACTCACACTGCTCCCCCCTCCTGCACTCACACTGCACTGTCCTCCTGCACTCACACTGCTCCCCCCTCCTGCACTCACTCTGCACTGTCCTCCTGCACTCACACTGCTCCCCCCTCCTGCAGGCACTCTGCACTGTCCTCCTGCACTCACACTGCTCCCCCCTCCTGCAGGCACTCTGCACTGTCCTCCTGCACTCACACTGCTCCCCCCTCCTGCACTCACTCTGCACTGTCCTCCTGCACTCACACTGCTCCCCCCTCCTGCACTCACACTGCACTGTCCTCCTGCACTCACACTGCTCCCCCCTCCTGCACTCACTCTGCACTGTCCTCCTGCACTCACACTGCTCCCCCCTCCTGCACTCACTCTGCACTGTCCTCCTGCACTCACACTGCTCCCCCCTCCTGCACTCACTCTGCACTGTCCTCCTGCACTCACACTGCTCCCCCCTCCTGCACTCACACTGCTTCCCCCCCTCCTGCACTCACTCTGCACTGTCCTCCTGCACTCACACTGCTCCCCCCTCCTGCACTCACACTGCACTGTCCTCCTGCACTCACACTGCTCCCCCCTCCTGCACTCACTCTGCACTGTCCTCCTGCACTCACACTGCTCCCCCCTCCTGCAGGCACTCTGCACTGTCCTCCTGCACTCACACTGCTCCCCCCTCCTGCACTCACTCTGCACTGTCCTCCTGCACTCACACTGCTCCCCCCTCCTGCACTCACACTGCACTGTCCTCCTGCACTCACACTGCTCCCCCCTCCTGCACTCACTCTGCACTGTCCTCCTGCACTCACACTGCTCCCCCCTCCTGCACTCACTCTGCACTGTCCTCCTGCACTCACACTGCTCCCCCCTCCTGCACTCACACTGCTTCCCCCCCTCCTGCACTCACTCTGCACTGTCCTCCTGCACTCACACTGCTCTCCCCTCCTGCACTCACACTGCTTCCCCCCCTCCTGCACTCACTCTGCACTGTCCTCCTGCACTCACACTGCTCCCCCCTCCTGCACTCACTCTGCACTGTCCTCCTGCACTCACACTGCTCCCCCCTCCTGCACTCACACTGCTTCCCCCCTCCTGCACTCACTCTGCACTGTCCTCCTGCACTCACACTGCTCCCCCCTCCTGCACTCACACTGCACTGTCCTCCTGCACTCACACTGCTCCCCCCTCCTGCACTCACTCTGCACTGTCCTCCTGCACTCACACTGCTCCCCCCTCCTGCAGGCACTCTGCACTGTCCTCCTGCACTCACACTGCTCCCCCCTCCTGCACTCACTCTGCACTGTCCTCCTGCACTCACACTGCTCCCCCCTCCTGCAGGCACTCTGCACTCTCCCTGCTGCTACAGATTCACATTACCTCCGTTTTTGAAGTGGCCGCTGTGCGGATGAGCCGGTCACATGTGAGGATCCTGGGTAGAAGGGGCAGGCAGAGGGGGTGTGGCCAGCATCAACAGCAGCAGGAAGGGACAAGGAAGGCATCCTAGGAGTGTGTGTGTCCAGCATTCAGAGGGGGCGTGGACGACAGCAAGAGGGGTGTGGCTAGCACCATAGATGACATGGAAGGCATCCAGAGAGTGTGACCAGCATCCAGAGGGGCATAACTGGCAGCAAGAGGGGGCATGACCGGCAGAGTGGTGGGTGCGGCAGCTGCTTATCACTGCACTGTGGGATACATAGCTCCCGACAGTGAGAGCGGGGCTGAGGCATAGATCAGGCCACTCCTCCAACTGTGAGCTAAGACGGACGGGCCGGTCACAGACAGTAGGCGGGCCTGATCCGGCCCTCGGGTTGCCCCTTGCCCAGGTCTGTGCTAGTCAGTGATATGGGCGAGGTTCTACACAGAACCCAGCATTCTGAGCCCTGCTGCATCTACAAACATATAAAATAGGGATTCTAGCAAATCTGCAAATCGCTGGAAAGAGGGCCTCTGCCCCTTACTCATACTGCTTGCAGATTACATTGCACAAACCTGCTGACAGATTCCCTTTAATGTAAAATTGATTGGTGCGTGTTTCAGCAGTGTGGTGATGCCAGGGTAAAGGTGTCCTTTTTTAAGTAATTTACCACTGATAACACTCAGAAAAAGCACAGTATGAAGTAGAAGATGTAGAGCATTTCACAGGCACAGGCAGGCGAGTAAGTGTTTTCATTGCCGCTCATAATTATTGTGCAACATTACAGGATTTGCAGATTCTCAGGCTGGTGTAATGTATCAGGTAATAAATACGAGTCTGAAGAGCAGCATCGTCTACTGTACATTGATCATTAGCATGCTAATCATCCAGGCCGCGGTCGCTGCCATTAATGCCCTGTTTTGTTTTTTTATTGCTGTCTGCTTGGCAAGTTTCTAGATCAAGCCTCAGTACGTCTCATGCATCCAGAAATGTAAGATTGTCTATCCATTTCCATGATCAAGTAAGGATGTGGGGGCAGCCAGCGAGGAAAAATACTTGGGCCTCATTCACACTGTGTTTAGGACTGAACACTAAAGTTGGAAGCTACAGATCAGGCTGCAGACAAGTGCCCTCTGCAGCATGGGGCAATGACTGGCTTCCAATATCTGGACATCCTTCTAAACCTGGATTTAGATGGCGACAATCACATCTAAGGCTACTTTTACACATCCGGTATTTCCTGTGCGGCACAATCCGACGCTTTGCAGAAAAACCGCAACCGTTTTTTTTTTTGCCGCTGGTTGCGTTTTTTTGGCATAGACTTTCATTAGTGCCGGATTGTGCCGCATGGGCTTGCGTTCGGTCCGGTTTTTGCTGCATGCGGCAGATTTAGCCGGTACGGCGGCCGGATGGAACGTTGCCTGGCACGTTTTTTTGTCCGGCAAAAAAACCCGTATCGCGCCGCATCCGGCTGATGCAGCGCGATTTGCAATGCAATGTAATGTGCAATGCAATGTATTGTCACCGCATCCGTTGCATAGGTTTTAGAGCCACATTGGTGTGAGGTGTGAAAGCAGCCTAAGAACGCACCTACGGTACACGACATTTGTTGGTAAGGTGAGAAAATCATCTATGCTGGTCTAAGAATCAGGGTCATGGGCAGTGCATGGGCCCTTGATGGGATATGATGCCGATAACATGATGCTCTATGGGGACATCAGAATTACCTGGCCTGTGTTGACCAGACAGTAACCAATAGCCGATCACCACAGTCAATCAGCGTTCATTACCAGCCCCTTTAAATGGACCTGTAAAAAACCAGTCTGGACAGATTCTGTGACAACAGCAGAATACGGGGCTATGATGATGAGCAGCCGTCAGCATCCAAACAATGTGTGCACAGCACTGAGCAATATTTTCCCCAAACCTCCAAAAGCCAGCAGTGATATCAGACCCGATTACAAGAAAAATATTCACACGAGTTCTCTTCACAAGAGACTAAGAGTGAAACATAGGATTCATCGCTGTAATTTCTAGGAAACCGAAGACTGAGCGGCAGATTTATTAAGGCCGGCGTTTTACACTACAGTCTTTACGGAGGGCGCACAGGCGAGAGCTGCACCTAATCCTTTAGAGGAGCGCGCCACTTAATTAGGCACATCTTACAAGTGCCGGCCATCTCCTCCAGATATGTTTTGCAGGCAGGAATACATTACTGGTGGAAATTACAAATCTAAAGTGGTGTACACCTTCATGCTTGTGATGGGCGTGCATGCTATGCATTGTGGCAACACTGTCTGAATCTGCAGTGAAAATGCCAAAACTACAATTCTCACGTTTATCAACTTATTAAGGTGTTTTAAGACAAAATTTTGGAGTCAACACCTTAATGAATTAGCTCTCAAAATACTGAAAATACTTTAACTCCCCATAAACTATTCAGCAGCAACTGGGTGCTACTGGATTGTACAGTGTCAGTGTGTAGGAGCGAGCGTGTACAGACACCTCCATCCGGTAACATTCAGTTATCCGCTGGACCGGATGACCATCTATGCTTTATACAGTCTCCCGAATCTACCCCTCCACCAACAGAGGTGAAGAAAAAAAAAAAAAGATCAGGCAGCAGGACTTTAAAAGGGACCCAGTTACCAGGTTTGTTCTCTACAAGCTGTGGCCACCACCAGTGGGCTCTTATATACAGCATTCTAACATGCTGTATATAAGATCCTAGGCCGCTGTGTAGAACATAAAAACACCTTTATTCTACTCACCTACGCGGGGCGCTCCAGTCTGATGGACATCACTGGTCTCGGTCCAGCGCCTCCTTCATGATCAAAGACCGCCCGCGCATGCGCACTACAGTACTTTGTCCTGCCTTCAGTTGTTCAGTTTGCGCATGCGCCGGAGCACAATGAAGGCCTCTCTGAATGACGCAGGACGCGTCATGCACACGGGGCTAAGAAGGAGGACAGCGATCCCACAAGATAGAGGCGGCACCAGACCGAGAGCAGCTGCTCCAAAAGTAAGCTTTGGTTCGAGGGGAATGCGATGTTTTATCACACTCCACTCGCACTGTTTTTCTCGCCGTATGGCTTAGGCCACATGAGTAGGTGACCCCCCTCACCTTACCTCTTCAGGCTCTGCACTCCATCTGCATTGGAAGTCATTCTGAGTCACCCAATCACCTTGGACACTATCCAGTGATACACCAACCTCTCCTTGTCTTCTCTTGTTTATTCCGAAGGTATACTAAAAATACAGTCTGACATTCATCCCTTGTGGATAATACATTGTGTACACGTACCTCATAGAACCATTGTCCTTGAAAAAGACCCCTAAAGGGTCGATACGTTGGACTTATTTTTTTCTTTCATATAAATACCTTATTAATAAACGTGAGTTATTGACCACAGAGATTGTTCCCTCTTCTTTTTTGGTGTGCCGAAGCTTACTTTTGGAGGATTTGCACTATATTTTGCTTCCTGGCATCCGCTACTTTGGTAGTAGAGAAAGGTCTGACTATTATATTATAGACCGAGAGCAGCGTCACCCATCAGACCGGACCCCCCCCAAGATGAGTATTATAAAGGTGCTTATGCTATACAGCGCGGCCTGGGCTCTTATATACAGTATTCTGGAGAGCTCAGTGGTGGTGGCTGCAGCTGGGGACAGGCTCCCTGTAACAGGTCTGACCCTTTTGTATAAGGCCTCGTGCACAGGAACGGATTTTCTAGTCTGAGTGGTCCGAGGAGGAAAAAAAAACGGAAATGTGTCTAATTTTGATCAGTGTTGAATCAAAATGGGTACTACAAGTCTGTGGATCCGTGAAAAGAAAAAACATATAAAATAAAAAAAAAAACCAGAAACCGCACCGCACTCGGATGACATCCGATGCAACTCTGATCAGAATAATAGGACAGTTATTCTCATTTGTGGAGAAAGCCATTGTATGACCTTACCCTGAGGGGCGCTGCTAGAGGGGTCTTACAAAGGCTTCACTTCTACCCTTGAGAACGCAGGCGGTTTAGCATGCTTATATATCAGCCATATAAGTGGTCACCAGCTAGTGTATCAAACGCTAGCATAAGTTATAGATATGCCTAAAGTCATTATAACACAAACATCAGAGAACTATTCTCAAAAGATAATAATTAAAGCAAAACATTTAAAAAAAAAAAAAAAAAAAAAAACACAGAAGATGCCGGCTCTTTGCACTAATCATGAATTCAATGACAGTCTTAGCTCGTAGAAAAAGAAACAACAGCCCCCGCCGAGAAGGGTATACCCCCGCCGAGCAGGGTATGCCCCCGCCAAGCAGGGTATGCCCCCGCCAAGCAGGGTATGCCCCCGCCAAGCAGGGTATGCCCCCGCCAAGCAGGGTATGCCCCCGCCAAGCAGGGTATGCCCCCGCCAAGCAGGGTATGCCCCCGCCAAGCAGGGTATGCCCCCGCCAAGCAGGGTATGCCCCCGCCAAGCAGGGTATGCCCCCAACACAGTGAGGGCCAGGAACGTGCCTCGCTGATCATAGGTGCAGTGAGATGTTACCATACAAGCCCGGCTTAGAAGAGGAGATCACAAGAAATGATTATTAATACCTCGCTAAGACAAGGTAACCATAGCGATGTTTATGTAGATGACAATAGTAAGAAAGGATGGCAAATTATCACATAAAATCCTCAGGAAAAAAGCACAACTGACAGTGTTGTGGGATCGCACATCATCACCGCGCATTCTCCAGACACAAATCACAGCGTTTCTGCAAAGAACCGACAAAATATTACCACTCAGAAGAAACCGGCTATGTACTAATCTGTACTCCGGCTGTAAGGGGGGCTGCTAACCAGATCACCACCCCAAACATGAACCGGGACCCCCGTGTTAGGCGCTGCTCACAAACACACCCATTTCCAACCATTTCAGTAGTTTTCCTTCTTCTATGTGAATACTTGTTTTTTGTGAGATGAAGTGTGTATCTATATATATAATTGCCTTATTCTGTCTGTCTGTCTGTCATGCTCCAAAATTGTGTCCTTACGGTGACACAAAGCTGATTGGCCGCTGGGCTCGCCAGGGCCCCGCCCCCCCACACGGATTGGCCTCTCGCCCCGGCTCTCTACAGGCCCCGCCCCCTCACGCAATGCACGCTCGCTCTGGCCCAACTGACACGGAGCTCCGACTCCCAGGTGAGTACACACACACACACACACACACATCAGATCACACTCACTCTCACACACACCTCACACATCACATCCACACACTCACAACATCCTGGGATATCGCTTGCTTCTACACCGGCTCCGTCACGATCCCAGCAGCGCCAGACATAACCTTGCGATGCTGGGATCTTGACGGAGCCCGTGAACGCTGATAACCATTATACACATCGGGTAACTAAGGTCCCTTAGTTACCCGATGTGTATCATAGTTGCCAGTGTACACCGGCTCCCGGTACACATGTGCAGGGAGCCGGCATTATACTCCTCTTCCCCCAGGACTACTCCTCCTATTACAGTCCTCCTATTATACTCCTCTCTGAGTATAATAGGAGAACTATTATAGCATGGGGGATTTAGCACGATGGGGGGTGCGCAGCATGGGGGATGTAGCACGATGGGGTGCGTAGCATGGGGGATGTAGCACGATGGGGAGTGCGCAGCATGGGGGATGTAGCACGATGGGGAGTGCGCAGCATGGGGGATGGAGCACGATGGGGAGTGCGCAGCATGGGGGATGGAGCACGATGGGGGGTGCGCAGCATGGGGGATGGAGCACGATGGGGGGTGCGCAGCATGGGGGATGTAGCACGATGGGGAGTGCGCAGCATGGGGGATGTAGCACGATGGGGAGTGCGCAGCATGGGGGATGTAGCACGATGGGGAGTGCGCAGCATGGGGGATGTAGCACGATGGGGAGTGCGCAGCATGGGGGATGTAGCACGATGGGGAGTGCGCAGCATGGGGGGATGTAGCACGATGGGGAGTGGCCAGCATGGGGGATGGAGCACGATGGGGAGTGCGCAGCATGGCGGATGGAGCACGATGGCGGGTGCGCAGCATGGGGGATGTAGCACGATGGGGAGTGGCCAGCATGGGGGATGGAGCACGATGGGGAGTGCGCAGCATGGCGGATGGAGCACGATGGCGGGTGCGCAGCATGGGGGATGTAGCACGATGGCGCGTGCGCAGCATGGGGGATGTAGCACGATGGGGAGTGCGCAGCATGGGGGATGTAGCACGATGGGGAGTGGCCAGCATGGGGGATGGAGCACGATGGGGAGTGCGCAGCATGGCGGATGGAGCACGATGGCGGGTGCGCAGCATGGGGGATGTAGCACGATGGGGAGTGGCCAGCATGGGGGATGGAGCACGATGGGGAGTGCGCAGCATGGCGGATGGAGCACGATGGCGGGTGCGCAGCATGGGGGATGTAGCACGATGGCGGGTGCGCAGCATGGGGGATGTAGCACGATGGGGAGTGCGCAGCATGGGGGATGTAGCACGATGGGGGATGTAGCACGATGGGGGATGTAGCACGATGGGGGATGTAGCACGATGGGGGATGTAGCACGATGGGGGATGTAGCACGATGGGGGATGTAGCACGATGGGGGATGTAGCACGATGGGGGATGTAGCACGATGGGGGATGTAGCACGATGGGGGATGTAGCACGATGGGGGATGTAGCACGATGGGGGATGTAGCACGATGGGGGATGTAGCACGATGGGGGGTGCGCAGCATGGGGGATGTAGCACGATGGGGAGTGCGCAGCATGGGGGATGTAGCACGATGGGGGGTGCGCAGCATGGGGGATGGAGCACGATGGGGAGTGCGCAGCATGGAGGATGGAGCACGATGGGGAGTGCGCAGCATGGAGGATGGAGCACGATGGGGAGTGCGCAGCATGGAGGATGGAGCACGATGGGGAGTGCGCAGCATGGGAGATGGAGCACGATGGGGGGTGCACACCTCCCCCCAACACACACACACACACACACAGGGAACCACAAACACCGCCATACAGACACCCACACACACAGACAACGCTGCACACACACACAACACCCAACACACAAACACCGCAGCATACATAAATATACGCACATACCGCACAACACACACATTGCACAAAACATACCTCCCCCAAAACACACCACACCCACACAAACCGCACAACACACACACACAACGCGACAGACACACAGCGCTCCACAAACAACGCAACACACATACAACACCGCTCTCACCCCCCGCCACACCCAGACAACACCCAGAACATGTACAGCGCCCTACACAAACACTTGGTAACTACACACAACAACATCTGTATATCTATCTCTATATATATATATATATATATATATATATATATATATATATATATATATATATATATATATATATATATATATATATATATATATATATATATATATATATATATATATATATATATATATATATATATATATACACACACATACAGTTAGGTCCAGAAATATTTAGACAGTGACACAAGTTTTGTTATTTTAGCTGTTTACAAAAACATGTTCAGAAATACAATTGTATATATAATATGGGCTGAAAGTGCACACTCCCAGCTGCAATATGAGAGTTTTCACATCCAAATCAGAGAAAGGGTTTAGTAATCATAGCTCTGTAATGCATAGCCTCCTCTTTTTCAAGCGACCAAAAGTAATTGGACAAGGGACTCTAAGGGCTGCAATTAACTCTGAAGGCGTCTCCCTCGCTAACCTGTAATCAATGAAGTAGTTAAAAGGTCTGGGGTTGATTACAGGTGTGTGGTTTTGCATTTGGAAGCTGTTGCTGTGACCAGACAACATGCGGTCTAAGGAACTCTCAATTGAGGTGAAGCAGAACATCCTGAGGCTGAAAAAAAAGAAAAAATCCATCAGAGAGATAGCAGACATGCTTGGAGTAGCAAAATCAACAGACGGGTACATTCTGAGAAAAAAGGAATTGACTGGTGAGCTTGGGAACTCAAAAAGGCCTGGGCGTCCACGGATGACAACAGTGGTGGATGATCGCCGCATACTTTCTTTGGTGAAGAAGAACCCATTCACAACATCAACTGAAGTCCAGAACACACTCAGTGAAGTAGGTGTATCTGTCTCTAAGTCAACAGTAAAGAGAAGACTCCATGAAAGTAAATACAAAGGGTTCACATCTAGATGCAAATCATTCATCAATTCCAAAAATAGACAGGCCAGAGTTAAATTTGCTGAAAAACACCTCATGAAGCCAGCTCAGTTCTGGAAAAGTATTCTATGGACAGATGAGACAAAAATCAACCTGTACCAGAATGATGGGAAGAAAAAAGTTTGGAGAAGAAAGGGAACGGCACATGATCCAAGGCACACCACATCCTCTGTAAAACATGGTGGAGGCAACGTGATGGCATGGGCATGCATGGCTTTCAATGGCACTGGGTCACTTGTGTTTATTGATGACTTAACAGCAGACAAGAGTAGCCGGATGAATTCTGAAGTGTACCGGGATATACTTTCAGCCCAGATTCAGCCAAATGCCGCAAAGTTGATCGGACGGCGCTTCATAGTACAGATGGACAATGACCCCAAGCATACAGCCAAAGCTACCCAGGAGTTCATGAGTGCAAAAAAGTGGAACATTCTGCAATGGCCAAGTCAATCACCAGATCTTAACCCAATTGAGCATGCATTTCACTTGCTCAAATCCAGACTTAAGACGGAAAGACCC